>NC_071395.1:108403527-109003527 GCF_022682495.2 Desmodus rotundus
GGTGCAGCCAATCGGAGGGCGAGACGGAGGTCAGGGGGTGGAGCCAGCGGGAGGACTGAAAGACCTTTTCCGCAGCTGCTTTGCGAAGCTAGCTCCACCTTCAGGTTTAGGGTAGTCGCCTTGCAGCCTCCGAGCAGCTCCTTCCCGCACTCGGACGGCAGGATGACTGTAATCCCGAGTGGTTTTGCCGGTGCCTTGTTTCACAGCTGGGAAAGGGTGCCTGAGGCGGTTGTGCCCTGGGTTTCCGGGAAGAACTATTCATTGAGTGATCCAACATTGTTTATTGCCACTTGTGCAGGTTCCCGCGTGACGGCCGGGGGTTGGGGTGGACTTAGATGAACGTGACCGTCTTCGTCGAGAGGGAACTTACTGGCTGGTCGGGCTCTCGGACGCTTCCTAAATAAGCAAGAGGTGTCACAAGGAAAGTGCAGCTAAACACCAAAGAAGTGTGAGGGAGAGCAGGAAGGACTTCCTGGAAGAGGTGGCACTGGATCTGGGTCTTGAAAGATGGGTGGGATTTCAGAATGAGGACATTCTGGAAGAAGGAATGATTTCATTCCCGAATTGAGAAAGTTATTAGGGAGCTGACCAAATTTAGGTAAAGTTGAAAAGTGTAGTGGTTCTCAAAAATCGGTGAGTTAGAAACACCAGCATCGAAAACAAACCACACGCACAAAATACCCTTTGTGGGGAAAACAGACTTACTGAGTCAGATATTCTGGGGTTGGAACCCAGGCATGCATATTTTAATATTAGCCCTATGCGTGATCCTGAGTCACACCAAAGTGTGAGGGCTGGCGATGGTGTTAAAGAAAGGGGACAGTAGGAGACTGGAAAGACAGGTCAGCGCTGGTTAAGAATGGTGCTTGCTGGCTGTGTAGTTCATACTGCTCTGGAGAAAGTGAGAGATGTACAGATTTCAGAGCCCAAGATGATAGGAGAGCAGAGATGGGCATTAGAAAAATTCAACATGCAACTAACTAACTGTGCTTTTAAATAGAATGAAGGAAGGCAGAGGGAAGCTATTGTAAGGGATTACAATGGTCCAGGTGAGCACTCATAAGAGCCTAAATTAGGACTGTGGCAGAGGAAATGGAGAAGTAGCTTATGACCAAAAGCATGAGGATCGTGATGAATGTCAGGGATGGATAGAAGGACATGAAAAAATAAGAAGGAAAAAATAAGGAGGAAGAATGGAGAAAAATGGAGGGTCTCTTGTACCACACCCACAAGGACATCGGGTGAGCTTTGAGGACAGGAGTTAGACAGTGAAGAGACTGTGCCTCTGCCTGTGCTGTTGCCTCTGCATTTCCATTTCCCTTTCTCAGCCCGGTGCGTTCTTACTGGCAGATTCCAGTTCATTATACTATCTCATTTACGAAATCTTATTCTCACAAGCATATTTGCAAGCACTGCACTCAGTTTTCCCATATGTAAAAAGCAAATAGTAACAGCACCTTCTTCACAGAGCTGCTAGATGAATTGAATGAGAACAATGCCTAGTACATAGAATGTATGCGTTATGCTACAGTGAGTTGTTTCATACATGTTTCCCCTCTCTAGACTGTGAGTGGGACATGTATCATTCTCCTGGCTAACGGAAAGGATGCGTGACAGAATGATAGTAAATGGGCTTTGGAATGAGATAGGCGGGGGTTCAAATCCAAGCTCTGCTACTTGTTAGGTGTGTAACCTTGATCTTTACTTTGGTTTAGATCCTGAACTCAGTTTATTTATCAGACAGTGAAAATAACACGTCTTACAACTTGTTATGAGGACAATTTGAGATCATCAAAGTTGCATATCCAGTACCACCAAGATTGCTCTACCCAGCAAAGCTGTCATTTAGAAGCAAAGGACAGATGGATGGCTTCCCAGACAAGAAGAGCTGAAGGAGTTCGTCACCAAAACAGTATGGCAAGAAATGTTCAAGGGTCTTCTTTAAGAACAAGAAGTCCTGGAGGGTGTGGCTCCGTGGATTGAGTGATGGCCTGCAAACCCCAAATGTTGCTGGTTTGATTCCCCATCAGAGCACATTGCCTGGGTTGCGGGCAAGGTGTTTGCAGGCCGGGCCTGGGTCCCAGCTGGGGGTGTGCAAGAGGCAACTAATCGGTGTTTCTATCACACAACGGTGTCTCTCTCCCTCTCTGTCTCCCTCCCTTCCACCTTCCTTAAAATTAAATAAATAAAATATTTTAAAGAAGAAAAGATTTAAAAATATGAATAATAAATGGCCATAAAAAAGAATGAAATCGTACCATTTGTGACAGCGTGGATGGACCTAGAGGATATTATGCTAGGACTCAGGGGGTGTTATGCTAAATGAAATAAGTTGGTCAGAGAAAGACAAATACCATATGATGTCACTTATATGTGGAATCTAAACAACAATATAAATGAACAAATAAAACTAACAGACTCATAGATACAGGGAACAGACTGATGACTGGCAGAGGGAAGGGGATCGGGACACTGGCTGAAAACGGTGAAGGGACTGAGAAGTACAGATTGGTAGTTACAGAATAGTGATGGGAATATAAAGAACAGCATAGAAAATACAGCCGATAATAGTGTAATAACTATGTATGGTGCCAGATGGTTACTTGAAATACCGGGGAGGGGGTCACTCTTTAAAGTAGATGATTGTCTAGCTATGATGCTGTACACCTGAAACTAATACAAAATAATATTGAATGTAAACTGTGAAAAAATTTTAATTAAAGGAAAAGCCGGGTACCATGAATTAGGCAAGCTGCAGGCCTCAGTATGGACATTCAGAAATGACCTAAAATTAGGGTTTTGAGAGTTGCTTTTCTTCCCACCTGCAAAATCTGGTGTGAAGTTTACGAATAGCTAAGGGAGCCCCTAGTAACATTTTGCCTACTATCATCATGGCTGCTGCTTTTTTTTTTTTTTAACTTTATGGAATACCACTATTTGTTTACCCATTCTTATGTTGATGAACACATGGGTTGTTTCTTCCTTCCTTCTTTCCTTCTTCTTCTTCTTTTTTTTTTTTTTTGCCATTCTAAATAAAGGTTGTTTTTGACGTGTGGCCCCAGAGCGCAGCACTGTGTTTGGAACGCAGTAAGTGCTCAGTCACTGATGATTGAGTGAAAAGCTGACATTATACACCAGGCATCATACTAAGCTCTTCACGTACATCGTCTCACTTTATTCTCCAAGAGCTGTATGGAGAAGGCACTATTAGCATCTCCAGTTGACATAGAAGGAATCTGAGGCTTTGATTAGTTTATCCAAAGCCTCACCCCTAGAAAGTGCCAGAGCCAAGATGTCCACACCCTAGGTGTTCCAGAGAAAGAATGAACAGAAGTGAGGCGACTCACCCAGAGCCAGGCAGCGTGGTGTGGCAGAGCCAGCATTGCTGCTCTCGGTCACTATACTCTCTGTGAATGAAGTGAGGGTGAGATGGAGGTTGGTGTTTGTCCGTTTGTGTCTAGGGTGCACCAAGGCCGTGTGAACCATAAGTACGCCTGCTGCTAGATTGAAATTCTTAGTGAATAAATATATCTTAGGTGATTTGGGGGCTCCAGTTCTTTCTTAGCCAATTGCCAACAGAATGGCCAGATTGCATCTCCCAGACCTAGGAAAAGGCACTGTCTGAGCTAGTGATTTCAAATCACTTTGTATCACAGGCGATGGCTTTGAGGTATCAGAACCAGATGTGAGATCCGCCCTGGTGTGATGACCTAACTATCACAGCCAGGGGGCTGGACTAAGGAACTTGGAAGAAGGAAGAGACACTCTCTTTGCTCATCTTTCACATTATCCCCCCTCCTCCTGATGTGGTCCCTCACAGTGCCCTGAAGAAGAATAAGAAGAAAAGAACAATCTGGTTGCGGGTTCCCCTGCCCGAATCATGTTTTTCCTGTTGCCTGGGAAGGAAGAGGGGAGATGTTTCTAGGTAGAGTTCTGATTTTGAAGACTCTAAAACTTGAAAGGCAGAATCTGAAACTTGAAAGGGCAGTGGAAGGAGTAGGAACAGTTACTCACTGACCACGTAATCTCAGTTTCTTTGTCTCCTGTGGAAAGCTCCCAGCTTGGTCCCTGGTACCCAAATGCACATGTCCAGTAAATGATGGTCTTTTTAATTTTTCTAAAAGTAAGTAATATCAGAGGGATTTCTACGTGAGAGTGAGGCTGGGAATTAAGGTCGCTGATAGAACTAAAAGTGAGACAATTTGGAAGCGAAGTTAAGGCAAATAGGTTAAAGTTGAAGCTGAGGGCCAGCTTTTCAAGTTTGTGGTGTTACTGTGCTGGTTATACATTATAGTGACCATTCTGCCTCCTACCCTGAAACTCTATTCCGCCAACATGTACAAAGGATCATGCCAGCAAAGAAGAGCTTCATAGGAATAGTAATCTCAGTTAATTAAAAAAAACAAACAACATGTAGAGATACCCAGAAACCTATTTAAGAATGTCATTTCATCATAAACAAATTGAAGGAGAAACACAGAATTGTTTGAGGGTTTGATTTAGAGGGAGACAAGTATATTAGTTTCCTGTGGCTGCTATAAAAAATTACCGCAAACTTGGTTGCTTAAAAAAACAGAAATTTATTTTCTCACAACTAGAAGTTTGACACCAGTTTTACTGGGAGGAAATCAAGGTGTTGGTAAAGCTGTGCTCCGGGGGTGGGGGTGGGGGGTGGATTCTCCATTCCTGCCTCTTGCAGCTTCCAGTGGCTGCTGCATTTCTTCAGATGTGGCCACAGCACCCCACTCCCTATCTCTAGGGGTCACACACTGCCTCCTCCTCTTGTGAATTAAATCTCTCTCTGCCTCCCTCCTGTGAGAACACTTATAATTGGATTTAGGGCCCACCCAGATAATCCAGGATAATCTCCCCATCCCAAGATTCTTACTTAATCTCATTGCAAAGACCCTTTTCCTTATAAGGTAATATTTACAGGTTAATAGTAATAATAATAATAAATAATCATAACAATAATTTTAATTATTAACATAATTAAAATAATAATTATTATATGGCCTACTTCAAGAGGCTTTATCCAGTTTAACCAGCATTTCCAGATGAGATAACTCATCTGCTTATTTATTTTTCAATTATAAAACAATTTATGTTCATTGTAGGCCATTTAGAACATACAGAAAAGCTTTTTTTTTAAAGAAAAGGAAATTAAATGACAACCATCCATAGTCCTCTCATCCAAAGACAGCCAGCTTCATCAGTGAGCATTTTTCTAGGCTGGGTCTTGTGCCTAAAAAAAAAAAGGGAACGCTAGGATAAAGAGAATAAAATAAATAGAGTAGAAAAAGAAATTTGGAAGGTAATGGAATAGATTAATATTGCTCATAATGGATATATACTGAGCAGCCTAATTTAAAATAAATGTAGGGCTTTGAAAGAAAATTAACCAGGACAGGAGGTGCTGTATGATGTATGGAAATAATGCTGGTCCCTTAGAAGTGGGAAGCTTAGTTTTGGCACCTCACTTGAGAATTTCTGAATCTTCCCATTACTCCCTAACTCACTCCTAAGTGTCAGAACCCGGCCTGCTAATCTGCCCCGTCATAGGCTTCTCTGGAGTCCTTATCAGCTTTCCTCAGTGGGTCCGTGTTGTGAGGACTGGGTCAGCCTAGCAGAGTTCCTGCTCCTCCCAGGCTGATATCAAAGGGCCGCAGGGACGGGGACAGAAAGCAAACACTCAGACCCCAGCCAGATGTGGAGCTGAAACAGCAAGCGGAGAAGCAAGAGCATCAGGTAAAAAAAAAAAATTGTTTTTAATTTTTTAACAACCTCATCCATCCCATCTTAGGTGCAGTTTATGTCTGAGGGCATGGAGGGCTTGGTAGAATAGTAGCTGAGGAGAAACTTGTAAAGGGAAGTGAATGAGAATTTTGGGAAAAGTGGAAGGGGTATTCATACGGAGCGAGAATCTCAACTATCTTAGTCACGGTTGTTACACTACAGTTCTACCATTTCAAAAGCAGTCCGATTTGTCCTGAGCATCTCAGCAGGTGGAAATTTTAGGGAGCCAAATTATACCTGAAAATGAGAAAGCCATTTCTAACACAGCTGTTGGAAAGTAGAAGGGGCTAATTTGATAGGTAACGAATTGTTCATCGCTGGAGGTGTTCAAGCATTTGCTGGAAAGCAGTTTGTTGGGAGTTGGGAATATTACACAGAGGATTTAAGAATCAATCAGATGGATGGTTGGACCTGAAAATCTTTGAAGTTCCTTCCAACACTTCTGTGAGTCTAGGATATGAATAGAATGTTATCAGAAGTTTCTCTAAAGAGCCAGACATTTACAAAAAAATTAATCATGTTGACTTTGGTTTCCATGGTAGAAGTGAGAAGGCAGCCAAGAGCAAACTATGGCAGAGGAGGGTCCCGTTGAATGTCGGTTTTTTCTCCTCTTGGTGGGTATCAACAACACCCACACGGCCTCTACTTTGCAAAGATTACACAGAAGAAATGAGTTCTTCTAGAGGGAGGGTTTTGGTTTGGGCTAGTCAACATTTTATTTTTGCAGTTAACAAAAGCTAGGGGGGCCATGTCTGAGTTATTTGCTTCAGAGCCCTAATTTCAATTTAGGTGGCTACTCTCTGCTCTTGAAGCAAAAGGAGATTGACCACAGTTTAATAACTATGTTCCAAGGCTCATGTTCTTTTCTAAGTCTTAGAGGATCTCACAGCATAGGGCAGGAAAATGCTTGCTCCTGTATCACACTGTATATGAAGAAATGTACTTTTAGAAGAATGTCTGAAGAGATAAAAAGAATTCTGCATCTGGTATCAATGGACAGTCTTTCAGGAGTAGAATATAGCTTTTAGAGATGTATACAGTAACACATAAAGAATACCAAGTGTTTACAGTAAGATATCAACATCACATACACTGTCCAACTGAGCTCCCTTAGTTCCCTATCACGCCCTTTCTTTCCCCTTTGAATTATAAATAGGAGTGTTTTTGACTTCAATTTCTACTTCTCCATATTCTCGAATAACTTACTTTGACTTCTATTCCAACCCACGCCTTTTTTTTTTCAACCCATGACTTTTATAAGATCTGGGATCACTAATGGCACTTCCTGATTTTAAATTAAAAAATGGCTAAAAATTTTGGCACTATACATTTTCCATTATGGCAAAATATTAAGCATTTACCTTTAACGATGCCCATTCATGCTGCAAAGGCTAAGGATCTTGACGAAGTTGTTAGAAAACTGTGACATCAAAGATTATTTCCATGTTAAAATCAATGTATATCCAATAAGTTATAGTTTTGAAGAAAGAATTGTAATCTCTGGAATTCTTGTTAATGTAGCAACAACATTTCTGTCCTGCTTATTTACTGGAACCCCTTTCTATTATTGTTTCGAGCACAGAGGGCCTGCTGGGATGGAAAGTCTGGAGACCAATATAGAAATGTCCTACCCTGAGATAGTCATAGAAGTGGGCACAGTGACTTTTGGAGAAGAGAACAGGAAGAAGATGACGAATAACTATTTGAAAAGAACTGAGAATTCTAAAATCATCCAAGCCACATGCGCCCTGTTGAATTCCGGAGGGGGTGTGATCAAAGCGAAGACCGATGATAAAAACTACAGTTACCGGTGCCATGGGCTGGGGCAGGACCTGGAAACCTCTTTTCAAAAGCTCCTTCCTTCTGGTTCACAGAAATACCTCGACTGCATGCAACAAGGGCACAATCTCCTGATTTTTGTAAAGTCATGGAGTCCAGACGTCTTCAGCTTCCCTCTAAGGATTTGCAGCTTGCGCTCCAATTTATATCAGAGAGATGTGACCTCCGCCATAAACCTGAGCGCCGGCGCTGCCCTGGCGCTTCTCAGACACAAGCAGTCTAGAGCCCAGAGAGGAAGACCGAGGGTGAGGGAGCCGCATCCCGGGAGAGCTCTCGACGTGAACATTCAGGAAGAGGAAGACATGAGGATGTCTGCCTCAAAATTTCTGCAAAAGGACAAACTCATCTATAAAGAGAAGCTCGACTTTACTGAGTCAACACATGTGGAGTTTAAAAGGTTCACCACCAAAAAGATCATCCCTAGGATTAAAGAAATGCTTTCTCATTACGTTTCTGCGTTTGCCAACACCGAGGGGGGATACCTCATTATCGGGGTGGATGATAAGAGCAAAGAGGTGTTCGGATGTAAGAGAGAAAAAGTGAACCCTGACTTGTTGAAAAAAGAAATAGAAAACTGCATTAAAAAATTGCCTGTATTCCACTTCTGCCGTGAAAAGCCAGGGGTGAATTTCACTACCCAAATCTTGGATGTATACCAGAAGGATGCCCTGTATGGTTATGTCTGTGTGGTTCAGGTAGAGCCCTTCTGCTGCGTGGTTTTCACAGAGGCCCCGGATTCCTGGATCATACAGGACAATTCTGTCACCAGGCTGACGGTGGACACCTGGGTGGCCATGATGCTGGGTATTCAGCCAGGTAAAGCAGAACAGGAGTCACTATTCAGTTGGTAGGGAGGAACGCCCTTCTCTGCCTTCCGGGGCTGTTGGGTCAGATGTTTTATTTAAAGGACAGCAAGATGTTTTGCTTAAAAATTCTCCTATTACATAGTTCTTTTTCTAATATTTTTAATTCCAAAGAGAGACAACATGAACTCTTCGAGGCCCAGAAATGCTTGGATTTTAGTCTACTTTGGGAAAGTTATGGTATGCCATCGGCCATGAATTAGTGACCGTTCCCCTTTATGCTCTGCAAAGGCCTCTGAAAAAACTCCTGCAGGCTGACATTCCTAGTCAGAAACACACTTCAGCAGACTCACCCTAAAGATATTTCAGAGAAACATTGTTCAAGAATGAGTCTCCACTAATTTACTCAAGGGAAGCTTGTTGACAATTTTGAATTGTTTCAGTTAACATCAGGAGCTAATGCCTTCGATCTCTGGGCTTGGGGCACCACCTAGTGGGAAAAAGCAGATGCAAAAAGAGCTACCAGGGCAGGGGATGGTTGCTGGCGGGGGCAGGGGGGGGGGCGGGGGGGGGGGGTGCTCCTGGTGTTTTCACTTCCCCTACAGTTTTGCTCAGAATCAGCTCTGGTGACTTCTAAGTAATTAGTAGAGGACTTACAGCCTGGACGAAGCTTATCAGTTTGCCTCCATGGGTAATGTGTTCCAAATTTGATAAAAGAAGCTTGGATCAAGACTTGAGTGATTTTGTTGGATTATTCTTTCTCTTCTAAATTTGTTTTAGGTTTTACACACACACAGACACCCCAGACTAGAGACCCTGCTACCTTCTATTCCATCTGAGCCTTGGACTGGGACTTAAAACAACTATAACGATATAAAAAAATATATGCTGTGCTTAACTTTTTCTGACTCCACCCCTTCTAGAAGGCTTTTCCTCCTAGAAATGACCCGGAGTCAGATTATTAGAGCTGGAAGGAATCTTAGGGATTACTTCACCCTGGTATGAGAGAGAGAAGCAAAGTGACTTGCCCAAGATGAGTTACACAGTGACTTAGAGGACCAGAGCCCTGCAGGGGAGCCCAGGCTTCCTTTCCTGACAGATGGGAGCTGTTCGAGTCTTAGAAAGTGTGGGAGCATCTCTGCCTGATGCAAACCACATCGTGGGAGGAACAATTAAAAAAAGTTCTTTTTCTTTTTTGCCTGAAACAACTCCCCATGTGTTTGTTTAGCTCCTTGCAGCTTCACTACAGACTGCAGCCTCCCCCCGGTTTCACCATCTTCGCCTGCACTGGGAAGCCTCCCGTCTCCCATCAAAGTCCTGGAATTTAAGGGTGCTCTCCAGCAACGTCTGTTTCCAGGTATTTCCTTCCTCATTTCTGTTAAGGGAACTACTTATTTCTAAAATTGCATTGGGAGGAATTGATACCAATTAGTCCAAACTGTTCTCCTTAGAGAGGAGGTCAAACATAGGACTTAACCAGACACAATGGTCCCCAAATGATACATATGGCTAACTCTTGTCTCCCAGTCCTCAGGCTCACACAGTATCTCTGTGTGCTTTTGGGCTTCCGGTCGCCTATGGCTTTTCTTTCCTAAATCTGCGAGAATTTAGGAATTGTCGTAAATTCCTTGGATCTGTACCACGAGAGAACCGCGCCCTGTCTTTCCAATGGCGAGGTGAGCCATGGGGCTCTGTAACAGTTTCTCAACGTTGGTGCTATTGAGATTTGGGTCAGGTCCTTCTTTGTTGTGGTGGGGGGGGGGGGGCTGCCGGGTGAATTGTAGGATGTTTAGCACCATCTGTGGCCTCTGTCCTCTAGATTCCAGTCGCACCGTTCCAGCTGTGACAATCAAAAATCTCTGGATGTTACTAAATGCCCCCCCCCCAGGGGGGGTGTCAAAATTGCCACATGTTAAGAATCATTGTTTTAAAGGAAGTTTCTTAATTCCCCCAAAGCATCAGGTTCACACACACACACACACACCCCAGGAAGTGCTGACTTCCTAGCAGGGGTGGACCATTTGTGGTTGAGCAGACAGTGCAGGGGGCTGTTCTGTGGTCTCCTGTCCGGCTGCCTGCCCTCCCCTGTGTGAGAGCTGCCAGCAGTGGGAGCTTCAGAGCCCTGGCCTGCGGAGCGCGGGTGCTTTCTTTGCAGACAGGGAGACTGAGAGTTCCACAGCTCGACTCATTTCTTGCTGGGATGTGGCAGGACTACTCACAATATGCTTTTGTACATTTGAGTAACTTCCATTCCTTGAATTTTCAGTGACACAGGAAGAGATACAATTTAAACCCGAATCCCTCTGTAAGAAGCTCTTCTCAGACCATAAAGAACTGGAGGAGTTCATGAAGACACAGATATGTCCTTATTCTCGGGGGATTGTGCTGTTTTCTAGAAGCTGGGCTAGTGATGTTGGCCTCAGGAAAGAGCAGAGTGTGCTGTGTGATGCTCTCCTAATAGCAGTGGACAGCCCCCTGGTGCTCTACACAATCTTAACGCGCCCCAGCGGGGCTGACGGGCTGGAGTATGGCCGAAGCACTGCTCGTCAGCTAAAGCAGACACTGGGAACGGTGGGCGGCTACGCGGGGAAAGTGTGTGTCATCCCGAGGCTGGTGCACCTGCCCAGCGCACAGCACAGGCCCTGTGACATCCCCATGCGCTACCCCCAAACCTACCAGCTCACCGATAAGGAGGACATGGAGGACTTGTTACAGGCCCTTGTCGTGCTCTTGCTGGGCTCTAGTTCTCTTCTGGGTGACCAGCTGGGCGGCGAGTTTTTCAACTTGCTCATAGCACAGCAGTGCGAGCTGCTTTCGGAGAGCCTGCAGGAGACGAGGGAGCTGTTCGTCCACTGCTTGCCAGGAACGAGGAAGACAGCCCTGGCCATAAAGATCATGGAGAAAATGAGGGGCCTGTTCCACTGCAAACCAAAGGAGATCCTCTATGTCTGTGAACACGACTCCTTAAGGGATTACGTGGCGTAAGTGTGTCCCTAACTAAACAGTATAAATGTGTTTCGTTTTTTCAACAGTATCAGAAATGGAATTTGTGTTATTTAAGATTTTGCGCCCTGGCTGGTGTGGGTCAGTGGATTGAGAGCTGGCTTGTGAATCGAAAGATCACCAGTTTGATTCCCAGTCAGGACACATGCCTGGGTTGCTGGCCAGGTCCTCAGTTGGGGGCGTGTGAGAGGCACGTTGATATTTCTCTCCCTCTTTTTTTCTCTCCCTTCCCCTCTCTCTAAAAAGTAAATAAATAGGGGGTTGGGCAGGACAGGGGAGAGCAGTGGGGGGGGGGGGGCGGGGAATGGAGACAACTGTAATTGAACAAAAATAAAAAAATAAAAAGAAAGTTAAATTTTTTTAATTTAAATTTTTTTTTAAAGATTGTATTTATTTCTTTTTAGAGAGGGGGAAAGGAAGGAGAAAGAGAGGGAGCAAAACATGGATGTGTGGTTGGCTCTCGCACGCCCCCTACTGGGGACCTGGCCCGCAACCCAGGCATGTGTCCTGACTAGAATTGAACCCGCAACCCTTTGGTGCGCAGCCTGAGCTCAATCCACTGAGCTACACCAGCCAGGGCCAATCTTTTAAAAAAATAAATATAATCTTAAAAAAAGATTTGCAATGCCTTAAGTGAGTAAATGAAAGAGCCCAAACATTTCCAAGTGATCAGGTGGTTGAGCTATAAATGGGTACTTTGCTATTTTCAGGCTACAACATCTCATTATAAATTAGCCAAGTGTGCATAACTTTAAATTTATACAACCAGAAACCTCTTTCACAATCATCTGTGATCTTACATTTAAGAAAAGTAGAAATGAACCTATCTTACTTTAAAAAAACACTTTGTTTGATACTTAATACTTTATAGTCATAGGGTATTTCAGTTAATTAGACGTTCTGCCTAATAGAAACTTGAATTTAAATACCTTTTGATTTTGTTTATAAAATATTTTCATTTGTTTGACTTGTTCTGAATCAGTAATTTTAGAAAACGTGCAAATTTGCCTCTGATTTAAATTTTTAGCTTTCAATTTTGTAAAAGAAATTGGTGGCTTTATAATCCAGCAAATGAGGGCAAATTCATTTTAATTTTTTGTTTGGTTTATTTATTTATTCAACAAATCTTTTTGAGCACTGTGCATATACTACGTACTGTGTACATTTAGTGTTAGTGGGGAAAACATACTGAACACCTGGCCGTAAAGCCCAGGAAGGGGGATAAAAAAATAAAATAAGCAATGTGGATATTGTGTAATTAGTATGATAATAAAGACATGCTTATCTTAACTTGGACTTAAGGTTGGTCAGCAAATACTCCCCAGTGAAGGAGACCCTTGGGCACATTCTTAAGAAGTCAGTAGGGGAAGTAAATAAAATGGAGGCTTTCTAGGCAAAGGGCACAGCAGGTGCAAAGACACGGAGACACCTGAGAATCAGAAGGGCAAGTCGCACCGGAGCAGTGGGGGAGGGGAATGGGTATGTAGTAGGTGACGACGCTGGAAAGGAGGCAGATGCCATGTTATGAAGGGTATTGTGAATTGTGCTATGGGTTAAATTTTTTTTAATCCTCACCCGAGGACATGCTTATTAATTTTAGAGAGAAGGGGTGGGAGGGAGACAGGGAGAGAAACATCCATGTGAGAGAGAAATATCGATCAGTTGTCTTCTAGTACACGCCCTGACTGGGGATTGAACCTGCAACCCAGGCATGTGCCCTGACCAGGAATCGAACCTGCCACCTTTTGGTCTATGGGACGACGCTCCAACCAACTGAGCCACACCAGCCAGTGCTACCTGGGTTTATTTCGAAACTTGCACATGCGCGTGTAACCAGATAATCTCGAAGAGCTGGGTTTGCAGTTTCGTACGCTCTGCCAGCTACCTTGTGGTAGAGCAGTTTGGCAGTATTCGGCACACGGCTGGGTCAATTAATCAGCCTCCAGGTGAGAACTAGCCTCCCTGATGGCGACCTGGAGCGTAACGAGTGCACGGTGTTTCCTCAAACTCTGTTTATCTCTGTTTCATCCGTACAGCCAACACACCACCTGCCAAGCCGTGACCCGGAAAGCCTTCATGGGAGGGGAGTTCCTAAAAGTTAAACACATAGTGATGGACGAGACTGAGAACTTCTGCAGCAAGTACGGGGATTGGTACATGAAGGCTAAGAGTATCACCCACCCAAAGGTGAGGGGAGCTAGAAGTGAAAACCCTCACCACGGGGTTCTCTGGATCTTTCTGGACCCTTTCCAAGTCCATCATGCGGCTGTCAGTGGCCTTCCCCCTCCATCCGCCCAGTTTCCTCGTAAAGCAATCACCAAAGGCATCCACTGTTCTCTGCAAATAGCAAGGGTCCTGAAACAGGAAATGAAGAAGATCAGAGAAAATCCTCTCTCTGCTGTGTGTCTGGACACATTGGCGTTCTTCAGAGAAGCTGCCTACGAGGAAGCAATGCGAGCTCAGGCCCTTCCTGGGGTGTATGAGGCAGAGACCAACCTGACCATGGAACAAATTGCAAAATACGTGGCAGACAGATGTCATAGCCTGCTCCAGTGTGGCTATCTGCCCAAGGATATAGCGATTCTGTGCAGGAGAGAGGAGGACAGGGGACGCTATGAGCTTGCGCTGCTCAAAGCCATGGCACTAACTGAGACCCACAGAGCAACGGAAGCTGTGTTCAGCCAGGCCGCTGGCGTTTCGGGGGATCACATCATTTTAGACAGCGTCCAGCAGTTTTCAGGCCTGGAGAGGAATATTGTGTTTGGGCTTTGTCCAGAGGGCGCCCTGTCAGAGGAAACTCACAAGCTCTGCTTCGCCTCAAGAGCCATTAAACACCTCTACCTGCTTTATGAAAAGAGGGCGGCTTTCTGAAACCTACTTCCAACAACACAGGAAGCCAGGGGAGCAGAGCCCCCTCTCCCAGGCAGGCGGCAGTTACTCCTTTTCACGTGTTACCAATGAAGAACTCAAAGCCCAGTCAGTATGGCCAGAGAGCCACGGACATGTCTCGCACTGTCCTCTTCCCAGTCCACTTCATCTCCCCCGTGGACAACAGACTTCTCATTGGTCCCCTGCCTCTGGTTCCATCGTGTCAGCCAGAGATGTTCTCCTCAAAGAGGGAACCGATTTTATGACATTCCCTGCTAATGCATCTTCAGTGAGTCCCTGCAGTGTTTAAACCAAACCAGTTTTCAAGGCTTTCCATGAGGCACCCTGGCTTACGCTCCTAACGCAGCCTTCGCTACACCTCCATCTCCCAGGGCTTCTAATGCAGCCAGACTTGCGGGCCTATTTGGGGGTGGGAGGAAATGTGCCTTCAGGGCTACTTACTTTGACTGGGTGTCTCAGGGCAGCACCTTGGTTGGCACGTCCTCCTGGCTATGGGTCTCCAGCTTCGTAGGCTCCGAACTTGATTTTCTCTAGAAGTGGAAATGTGTTAGTAGTTATGATGTGTGCAAGAGGCTTTACACATTTCAGCACTAGGGCTGCTCTCTTGGGCTTCTGCTTCTGCCATATGAAGAGAGTGCCTTGGGCAGCCCACCAGTCACTTTGGAATGAGAGATGTGAAGCAGTTTTGAACTCAGCTCATGACCTGGAGCCAAGTTTGATCGATCCCAACTAGATTAGCCAAAACCCTGCTGATTTGCAATGCATACAAGAGAAATAAATGCTCATTATTGTATGCCTGAGATTTCAAGAGTGTTTGGTTTGCAGCAGTAGCTGACTAATGCAGGCATGTCCTCATGTTGTAGCATGGTCTTCAAATGATCATTTCTAATGGTTGCGCAATGTCCCAGCTAGATTGTACGAAATTGTAATAATCACCCCCTAGTAATTTGCATCACTAGCAATTTGACACTATTGAAATTAAACCCAGTCCATACTCAGGCATACAACCTTTTCTTTCTTTGGTATATTTATAAATCCCCAGAGATGAGATTACTGGGTCAAAAGGGTAGCCAAACCAAAGATTCACTTTATTCGCAGTGGTTCTGATGGGAAGTACATAGAAAAGCGCTAATCACTGTACCTGACAACATATAGATTTGTTGCCTTAAACAAGAGAGCAAAATGCTGATGGCGTTTCTGATGGTTCTGATGGTGAAAAAGAGTCATTGGCATTTCGGAAACAGGTGGCTTAAAACACACTGTCTCTGCATGGAGAGCAATCACCCTACCCCAGCGCGTCAGAAGAAGAGCTTAACTTGGAGAATTATAGATGGAAGCACGAATTATGTAACCCCAATGTTATGTAGGAAAAAAGCCCCGCTGGTTACTTGAAACTGATTTAAGGTGCTATCTCAGGACAAAGACAGGATGCCTCTGACCAGCAACAGGACTTTTTTTTTTTTAATTTGAGAGGGAGAGAGACAGACAGACATCGATTTGTCGTTCCTCTTTTTCTTGCATTCATTGGTTGTTTCTTGTCTGTGCCCTGTTGGGGATGGAACCCACAACCACTCCACCAGCTGAGCTACCTGACCAGGACTGGGACTTTTTGAAGAGAAACTGTGGCATGGAGAAACCCACTTAAGAAAAGAGAAGGGAAGGGGGAAAATTGGACAACTGTAATAGCATAATCAATAAAATACACTTTGAAAAAAAGAAAAGAGGAGGAAGTATAGAGATTAACTAGATTTTCTATGAAGCTGAGCTGCCCCAGTTTCCCAAGGTTTTGGAGAGGCCAAACATAAAATGATTTTCAAGAAGCTTCAACTTGAAATAGGTACAAAATTTATAATAACCGTAGGTTACTATTTATTGAGATATTACTATAACCAGCTACTATTTGCTAATGCTTTGCAAACATTCTCCCAACTCCATGAGGCCTGTACACGTTGGCTCAGTTTTACAGATAAGAAAACTGAGGTACAGAGACACTAACTTTGCGAGAGGCGCAGGTCTACTGCGTGTCCACGCTGAGTAAACATAGCGTGCAAATGGAATCCTCGATGTGGTCATCTTAACTTTGAGAATGTGTGAACACTCTGAAAGTACTCTCCAGAGGAGAATGCTCAGGTTCGCTCTCAGGATCCTCTGTCAAGTTCGCATCCCTAGAAAGCAGTGGCTATTCTGTTCCCTGTCCTTAACATCTGCGAGTTCTCCCTGACCCTCCTGACTCTTCCAGGAAAATCTGGATTTCTCCTCCTGCAAAGCTCAGAATCAGACTCCGGTCATACTCCTGACCCTTCCAAGGTCAGGCCGTTCTAACACGAACAGCCAGACCCCGTCTAAGGCTGCTGCTTCTTGGCTCAAGCTTCCCTTGACAGAGGCAACATGATTGTGAAATAAATGGGATCAGTTTTCCATGTTGTGTCTCCTTTCATTTTCAGCCTAAAATGAAAGTAAAGAGGACGGAATTAGGTCATGGCTACTGTGTACTTTCTCTTCTTATTGTTTACTGCTTCAGAATTATCTCAGGCCATTTGCAGTTAAAGCCCACCTTCACCCCTGCTTTAATCAGGGAGGGTTGTCTTCTCTGCCCAATTACACAGCTTGGAAGAGGCCTGTGCTGGAGGCGGGCAGGGAGGCAAGCAGGGGGTCCCTCCGAAGATAGAAGATAGACGGATATACCCCACCAGTCAATGGCTCATCCACTGAAGTCCCTCCACAGCTCCATTCCTGTATCCTCTGATACACAGTATAAGATTAGAGCTAACAAGTAGTAGAGGTTTACTATTGTCAGGCACCGTGCAAAATGTTTTAAATGCATTATAACTTTTACCTTCCCAGCAACCTTTGGGTTATGTTTCCCAGCCCCACGGAAGTTAGGAGAAGGTCGTGTTAAGAACATGTGTCCTAGGGTCAAACCCTCCCTGCCTTTGAATTTGAACTCTATTCTTAATTAAACTGAATGACCTCAGGCAGGTTAATTTTCCCCTTTAAAACTCAGGTCTCTCGTCTGTAAAACTGAGATAAAATTCATACCTATGCCTTAAGATAAAAATGAAGATTGAAATAAGCAATCCATTTCAAAAAAGCCCGACATGTAGAAAGTTCTCAATAGGTTTCAGCCCTGATTAGCCTTAATTTATAGTTGAGGAAGCTGTGGCTTAAAGGTAAAACCCTGGCCTAAGATCACAGAACGAGAAAGTTCTGAACCCAAGAGCTGAACTGACTCGGAAGGCCGTTTCAGCCGCTCTGGTCTCCTGCCTGCCTGGGCAGCAGTGTCTGCGGCAGCGGTCCTCGTGATTTGTGCTTTGCTGTCGACACCCGGATTGAGTACACTTAGAATATGTGATATTAAGCAGCATGGTTATTCTTAGTTTCTAAAATCCTTCTACAAAATCCATATGATAACGAAAATGACTTACATAACAGAAACCTTTAGAGAAAAGCATCTTTTACACTAAGAAACTTAAAAATATATATACAGGGTGGGGCAAAAGCAGGTTTACAGTTATTTGTATGAAAAACAATCGTTAATAAATAATAACACAAGAATAAGATCTGTGTTTCACGTACTCACAAATGAAAACCTCCTTTTGCCCCCGCCCTTTATACTGACATCACAGAAAGATTAGAAAACAGAGGACGAAAACCCTTCCTCCCCGTTGTTACACCACTTCACACAGTTGTTCTTTCTGCTTATTCATTTCCAGGGTTGGCCCTGGGGCAGATATATTGTAGCAGAGTTGTAATCATTGTGTACAGCCCATTCTGTATCCTGTTCGGGGTGATTTTTCTGGAAGCCATTCCCACTCTTCAGTCTGCCAGACAGTATGTGAGACGTTTTCCACACGGCAGCCTCGGATGGGGCAACTCCCAGTGCAGAAGAGCCTCTCAGATTCCACGTGGTTTCTTGGGCCAGTCCACCTGAATTTACACCCACAGAGAGGAAGAGGTGAGGGGTGAGCAAAGGATGCTAAAGCTCTTCACCAAACCCCATATGTGGGGATGGGGTGGAATGAAGTTCTAGGGAACTCAGCAACAGAGAGTCACACTTAGCACAGAAGCATGCTTCTTCCCTGGCCTTGGCCGTTGTGCCCGCCCTGACAAGTGGCAGTTGCCAGGAGCCCAACTCAGGAGATCTGTAGAACAAACCTTTGCCTGCTCAAAGCTACCTAAGTGGAGTTTTCCGTATTTGCCCGATAAAGAGTCACCTGGCATGATGGTTGAAATTCCAGATCCCTGTACGGCTCTCAACTCTAAGACAGGTGCCTGCAACTAATTTGGAGATCGCGTGGGAAATGTTGCATTGAATGTCGAAATGGGTGGAACCCATAACTGTACTGCAGGAAGAACACCCACCCACCACATAGAGTGCTACCCAGAAATGACAAGCTTCCTGAGCTCTGGGGCGCCCGTGTGCTTGTGTGCGTTTCCAGCCAGATGTGACGAGGTTCAAATATGGGCTCAAGCATCCAAATGTGACTTGGGCACGTTCACTGATCTTTCTTATGTCAAATGGAAAAAATATTCTATTCCTCAGGCAGGGCTTGTGCAGATGAGACGTGCTTTATTTCACAAGCCACAGTGTCGACAAGCAGTAGTTAGTAACCTGAGGTCTCAGTGCCTGACACGTACATGGTCCAAGACTGCGTTTGGGAGCAGTTGCTTTAACACCATCATCACTTAACCTTTCTGAAGCTTAGATTCTCCCTGGAGGTGAGCCAGGCACCATGAGGGGCTAGCTCAGGGCTTGTGCTGGCACAACACTAAATCCTCTGTGGACGTCATTCTTCAGACGCCCTCTGGGGCCCTCTGGGTTTTTCTCACTGGACACTTTTCAAGTGTGATTTTTTTTTAATGCTGTCTTTTGGGGGTGCTTTGTAGGTTGTTATTCTTTTCTGCACTTGGGTAGTTACCCACTCTGTTCAACACATGAAGTGAGAGTGCTGCCCGGAAGGGAAGCAGATTTGGCAGAGATTGGATTTGGGCGGCAGGCTGTAATACCAGTAATTTCTGTTGCAGTCCACCATGGAACTAAAAAGCCTAGAGATTGTGATGCTGGAAGATAGGAAGTGGGAGTTCAGTAGTTCCGGAACCTGGCTGAGCATAGAGCCACCTACAGTCTTAATAAAGATTCATGGTTTGATCCTGCATGTCTGGGGAGGAGCCCTAAAATCTGCATTTTTTTAAGTATATTTTATTGATTATGTTATTACAGTTGTTCCATTTTTCCTCCTTTTTCCTCCCCTCCTCCCTGCATCCCCCTTCCCACCAATATTATCGACCCCCGCCCTTAGTTCGTGTCCATGGATTGTATATGCAAGTTCTTTGGCTTTTCCATTTCCCATACAATTCTTACCCTCCCCCTGTCTATTTTGTACCTACCATTTAGGCTTATTATTCCCTGTACCTTTTCCCCCATTCTCCCTAGCTCTCCCTCTGCACTAATGACCCTCCATGTGATCTCCATTTCTGTGATTCTGTTTCTGTTTTAGTTGTTTGCTTAGTTTGTTTTGTTTTTGTTTAGGTTCAGTTGTTGATAGTTATGAGTTTGTTGTCATTTTACTGTTCATATTTTTGGTCACATTCTTTTTCTAAGTCCCTTTAACATTTCATATAATAAGGACTTGGTGATGATGAACTCCTTTAACATGACCTATCTGGGAAGCACTTAATCTCCCCTCCTTTCTAAATGAGAGCTTTACCGGATAGAGTAATCTGGATGTAGGTCCTTGCCTTTCATGATTTAGAATACTTCTTCCCAGCCCCTTCTTGCCTGCAAGGTTTTTTTTGAGAAATCAGCTGATAGTCTGATGGGAACTCCTTTGTAGGAAACTCTCTCCTTTTCTCTTGCTGCTTTTAAGATTCTCTCCTTATCTTTAATCTTGGCTAATGTAATTATGATATGCCTTGGTGTGTGCTTTCTTGGGTCCACCTTCTTTGGGACTCTCTGGGCTTCCTGGACTTCCTGGAAGTCTATTTCCTTTGCCAGATTGGGGAAGTTCACCATTATTTTTTCAAATAAGTTTTCAATTTCTTACTCTTCCTCTTCTCCTTCTGGCACCCCAGTAATTCTGATACTGGAATGCTTAAAGTTGTCCTGGAGGTTCCTAAGCCTCTCCTCGTTGGTTTTTTTTTTTTTTTTTTTTTTTTTAATTCTTGTTTCTTCATTCTGTTCTGGTTGAATGTTTATTTCTTCTTTCTGCTCCAAGTCGTTGATTTGAGTCCCAGTTTCCTTCCCTTCATTGTTGGTTCCCTGTATATTTTCATTTCACTTTGCATAGAGTTCACTTTTTCCTCTATTTTGTGACCATAACTCAACCATTTCTGTGAGCATTCTGATTACCAGTGTTTTGAACTCTGCATCTGATAGGTCGGCTATCTCTTCATCGCTTAGTTTTTTTTGTTTTTTGGTTTTTTAGCTTTGATCTGTTCTTTCATTTGGGCCGTATTTCTTTGTCTCAGCATTCCTATTATGTTGTAAGGGGCAGAGCCTTAGGATTCACCAGGGCAGGGCAACCCACGTCACTGTGTTGTGACTCTGTGTATGGTGGAGGGGCAGAGAGGGAACAGTGCCACTCGCTTGGCTCTCCGCCTGCTTTTAGTCACTTCTCCGTCTACCCACAAGCAGACTGGGCCCTTCTGGTGTTGATTCTGGTGTGGGTGGGTTTGTGTACTTTCTAGAACCCCGTGGGTCTCTCCAACAAACACCCCTGTGAGGCTAGTAGTTTCTCTTGCCACTGCAAACCCCACAGGTTTTTTTACAGCCAGAGCTTTTGAGACTTTCTTTTCCTGCGCTGGAACCCTGAGTTGCATGGTCTGTCTCCCTTCCCTGTTGTTCCTCTGGGTTTATCCGCATGCCAATGTGGACATCTCCCCCTCCCCCCTTCAGCCAGCTGGCCAGCTGGTCTTGCCCGACCAGTCCTCCCACAACTGCCTGGCTGCTCAGCCTCTCCCACCAGCTCCGCCCCTCCTACCTGCCTGGATGAATGTTTCTTTTTTAAGTCCTTGGTTGCCGGATTTCCATACAGTTTGATTGTCTGGCAGTTCTGGTTGGTTTTTGTTTTTAAATTTGTTGTTGTCCTTCTTTTTGTTGTGTGAGGAGGCAAAGTGTATCTACCTACACCTCCATCTTGGCCAGCTGCATTTTTTTAAAGGTATGCTGAAAGATAGAGAACTTGGTTCTAGTGTCTTTTTTCTTGTTGTAATGCAAAAAGCTTTGATTGCCAGGCATCTCCTTCAAAGATGACTATCCTGAATAAACATTGTCAGCCACTGCCCCCTACTGGGACTTCTTTGTTTTACACATCTTGGTTGATTCCATAATTGACCATTTGGGCCACTGTTTAAAAAAGTTTTTCCTTGCCCTTTAAATTCCCACGTATTTTAAAATTCACCAGTCCAGAGTAAGCCCGCCAAATCCTCGGCTCCACCCTTAGCCTCAACAAAAGGGGAAGCCCCAGCAGATGCACTTTCTTTTCCTCCCTAGCCACGACCTCGCCGTGTAACCCGAAGCGTGCTGTCTAACTTCCTGGTCCTGTAAGTAATGCACCTCTTTGTTTTTCGGTTACGTGATGAGCGTTCTTAAGGGCGTCTTGCAGTCATACTAAGAACCACACGGGCAGGTGCAACCACAACATCGGTCATGGATGGGATAAAACGCTGGTTCAGGGCATCTGAAGCTAAATTCCTTCTAGCGCACACCTTCCCTCAGAGTTAAAAATAATTGCTAAAGCCATACTGTAATAATTCTCGAGATCTATTAGGGTGGGCATGTGAAAGAAACCAAACAGGAGCTCAAGGAGCTCAAGGAAACTGTGGCTTGTGTGGGCTGTGGAAGGAAGTTGCAGATCAAAGTGGTAAATAGAAGAAACTTAAAACAACAGCAACAGCGTTAGCCGCCAAGTCAGTAACAGGAGATCCCGTAGAAATTTCAGCTATAACTGTTGGGATTATAGAGGCTACTAGAAAAATTAAGAAAGTCAATGAGATATACAACTTAATTCTCTATCTGGCTCTAGCATTTAACCCCCTTATTGCATTAAATATTTCTTGAGTAGTTCAGGCTTATGGTGGAAAATAACAATTCCTCCCTCCCTGTCCACCCTCTTCCTTAGAAAGGAATCCTTAATAATACTTTGGTGCATATCCAGATAGGCCTTTCTGTAGCCTTGTTCTCCAAGCTTAAAGTACGCCCTGTGAAATACATTTTCTTTAGGGTCAAGCCAGAATTAACTAGCCTTTCACCTACTTATTCAAATGCCGAGTTTTTATTCATAAACAGGAAACAGTTCTTTTTTTTTTTTCTTCTTGAGGCCAGAAGGGCAGACATTAAGAGGCAAGAGCATTCTAATTTAGTCTTCTCGGAAATCAAACCTAAAGACAGTTTTCAGAGAAAGCAACTTAACAAAGTAAACGTGTAGTTCTGATCTTTCAGGAAACTGAAACCTGGCACTCCTCCCCAGCTGGCATTTCTCCAGGGGGCTCAGATTTCGGAGTCAGTTCTTCCTTCTGAAGGTTCCCATAGCCCTCAGTCAAAAGCTGCTGACGCCGGGACAGAACAGGACTCAGGAGTTTTAACATCCCAGACCTGAAAAGTCTTCTAAAGCCCAAGGTAAGTACAGGCTGTCTGGAAAGACCCAAGCCTTGCCTGTTCAACAGAAAAGATGGTTTGAAAACGAGATTAAAAAAAAAAAAAACCCTCTAAAATGAAAATGCAACCTGGGACCCTTCCAAATATATCTTGTCTATATGTTTAGGCGAGAGAGAGGGAGGTGGACAAAAATGGCCCCCCGTTTCTTAAGTGAAATAGACGGAACTGCTCTGTAGATGGGACTCACCTTCTTGCTCAGGCCAGTCATGCGGGATTCCAGCCCAGACACCCTGGTAGAGTTCTCAGGCAGACAGTGGTGTCAAGGGCTTGACGGTAGACTTATCAAAGCTCTGGGGAACAAACTTTCAAATGGAACAGGGAGGAGCTGGAGCTTTGGTGGGAAGAGATGACTGCTTGAATATTTTGTCAGGTTTTTTTGTTTCTTTTTCATAATACATCTCACTTCATAAATAATTTCACTTTCAGGAGAAATTTAAGATATATTGATTGGGAAGCTCTGACCCAGTTGGATTTCCCAGATTATTTTTGAAAGTGTCAAAAGTACATGTAGTTATTTTGTTTACCAACATGAATTAAAAGCACTGCAAAGTGCTCTTAAACAAATTGCTTCTTCAAATCCTTTTGGCGATAGGGCACAATGAATAGAGAACTACGAATAATACTTCAGCGAGTGGACCACTGGGAGATATCTGCCATTCAGGAAAAGGAAAACAATCATCTGTAACCAATATTTACTTTACTAGGCACCTGCATATACCCTGGATATTTTCTGTAGACACCAGCTGGTATATTCAGGTTTACAACATAAATATTTTTATTCCGTTGGCCATAAATGTAAGATAATTATTTAGCTCCAAATTAAATAAACTATTTCCATATATGAGTGAACAACGACCTATTGGAGACCGTAATTACAGCACTGAGGTGGGGGGAAGAAATAAATCAGAGGTCACCTAACCCCAATTCTAATTCTGAGCAGGCCATAACTTTTCCTCTGTGTGAAAGGCAACGTAATGCGCGTGGCAGGTGGAGCCAGATTCAAGGATGTGCCTGTTGTTTCTTTGTGGACTGTAACTTTCTCAGAGCTCCGGGGGATCATAACCCTACCTCCGCACTCCATTTGGGCCCACATGCAGAGGCTCTGCTCCCCATGCCCCGAACCACTCTACGCCCCATTTCCAAAGCCGAGCACGCTCTCCCGCAGACACACACAGGCTCTGCTCCCCGGAGCCCACGCCAGCCCGTGGTCCCGACGCTGTCCTGCGGGATCCTCGCTGGCCAAGGCTCTCCCGAGAGGACTGTTGCAGACGTTTGAAGCCGTGGGGGAAGATACTCGGTTGGTGGTGGGGGACGAGGAGCCCCAAGATCCAGGACGGGGGGGCGGGGCGGAGAGACGCCCCGAGCCGCTTGAGGTCGCGGAGCCGCAGCACCGGGGGAAGGAGGCGCAGAGCGCAGGCGCAGGGCTGACAGGGCCGCAGTGCAGTGCGCAGGCGCAACGTCAGAGGTGAGGGGCGGAGGGAGAAGGGGGGGAGGGTGTTGAGACTGATGTTGCCCAAGGCTTTCTCAAGTTAAAACATCTTTGTGTTACTATTCAGTTACGCTTCTCTAGAATAATTTTTAAACATTATCAATCAAATTTTTGAATTTATTGAGATAATTTGACTTTCTGTTAATCGCTCATGTCATATTTTGTATTATTAGTCATGGTTTTTCTTGTATACACAATGTTTTATTCTGGGATAAACCCGATTTCAGTTTGTGGTGTGTGCGTGTGTGTGTTTAATAGTAGCAATAATAAGAAACGTAAATACAAAGATAATATGAAAAACATTTCCCCCCCCATTACCTCAAATTGACAACTGTTGGCATTTTGTCATTCTTAAAGCCCTTTTAAAATTCAATAAATAAAATATTGTAGATAAATTTGAAGTTCTCTTTGCCTTCCACCTCCGGTTGCATTTTTCCCTCTCCTTTTCTCACACACACCCCAAATACTAAGATTATTGTATATCATTACAGTATTTGTAGCACACACAGTTTTCGATACGCATACCCAGGAATAATACGTGCCTTGGGCGTGCGTGCATACTTAGCGTATTTCAATAGTGTAAATCCATACGTACGCTTCCCCGTCTCGACTTTTTAATTCTACGTGTTATTTCTGATAGCTGTGACTGTGTTAGTTTATTCTCTTACATTGGTTTATAATATTCCTTTTAATAAATGTTATGACATTTTAGTTCCCCACTCCTTTATTGAGGGACAGTTGGGCTATTTCCACAATTCGGTGCTGCGAGCAGTGCTGCAGTGACTGTGCTTGTTCTCCCGTACACATCAGTTCTCTCTTCATCTGTCGAACAACGTCTCGGTTGCTGCCAAGTTTTGGAGATTATGAGTAAAGCTACTAGAAACAATTCATGTACAGTTTTTTGTGTGGACATAAGTATTCAAATAATTTGAGTAAATACCAAAAAGTACAATTACTGGATCATGTTGTAACAACATGTCTAATTTTGTAAGAAACTGCCAAACTGTCATCCTGGCTGGTGTGGCTCAGTGGACTGAGCACTGGCCCGTGAACCAAAGTGTGGCTGTTTCGCTTCCCAGTCAGGGCACATGCCTGCACTGCAGACCAGGTCCCCAGTTTGGGGCATGCGAGAGGCAACCACACATTGATGTTTCTCTCCTTCTCTTTCTCCCTCCCTTCCCCTCTCTCTAAAGATAAATATTTTTTAAAAAAGAAGTACCATTGATTTTTGTATGTTGATTTTGTATCCTGAGACCCCACTAACTCATTTATTAGTCCAAGGCATCCTTGGAATTTTCCAGGTTTACCATTTATCATCTGTAAATAGGGACAGTTTCATTTTCCCTTTATGTTGTCTTTCTAATATTTTATGGTATCTTTTGTCATACAGGAATTTAAAATTTTTTACCTAGATAACCTCTGTTTCCATTATGGTTGATAATTTTTTTTAAAATATTTTATTTATTTACTTTTAGAGAGAAGGGAAGAAAGGTAGAAAGACAGGGAGAGAAACATTGATCGGTGGAGGCCCCCAACTAGGGACCTGGCCTGCAACCCAGGAACATGCCCTGAGCAGAAACCGAACTGGTAACCCTTCAGCTTGCAGGGCAGTGCTCAATCCACTGAGCCACCCCAGCCAGGGCTGTGGTTGATAATTTTCCATCTTGTTCAAGGTAGAAAATTTTTCTATCTTTCCTGGATCTCAAGATGTTTTTGATGTGTTGAGGTGCGCTGTCTGGTAACATTTTATATATAACGTTTGCCTACGTGTTCTTAGAAATGGACACATGTATTTTTTTTTTGGCTTTTATTGTCAAATGTGTTATATACAATGAATGCCATAACCGATGTCAGGAAGATTGTGCTGGAATGGTTATACCATCAAAAAGTTCTGAAAATTTTTGTCTTCTGACCTTCTCCACTTCTAGGAGGCTTAGTAATTAATGAAACTAGTTTTCATGATGAATAAGAACCTAGGCTTTGATAAGGAACTTTAAAGATTTTATTTATTTGTAGAGAGAGAGAAAAAGGAGAGAAACATCAAGGTGTGGTTGCCCCTTGTACACCCTCCGCTGAGGACCTGACCTGCAACCCAGGCATCTGCCTTGACTGAGAATCAAACCGGCGACCCTTTGGTTTGCAGCCCAAACTCAATCCACTGAGCCACACCAGCCAGGTTGATAAGGAACTTTACATTTTAGAGTCAGGTATCACTGACTGCAAAGCATTATTCATGTGATCCTAAGCACGTACACCAGCCTCAGTTTACTCCTTGGTAAAACGAAGATAATAGTATTTGTTGTGGGGAGGAAGTGGGATAATGTATGTGAACTTTTTGGTACAGTGCCCAGCTCAATAATGATAAGTTATTTCAGCCCATAAGGAAAGACACAAACAATCCTTCTTACCATCCTCCCAGTTTGTATCTGGACCTGACTTATCTAGTCTTCTTGTATCAAAACTTTTGATCCCAGATCTTGATAGGGATTTCTGCCTGTGGCCACGCATGCGTGTGTGTGTGTGTGTGTGTGTGTGTGTGTGTGTGTAATGTTCTCTCCCCACATTTAGGTCTTATTTCTCTCTTTTATGTTTGGCTTATCTATCTTGTTTTTAAAAAATACTATTTTTTAACGGCAGTTTTAGGCTCACAGCAAAATTGAGAGGAAGGTACAGAGATCTGTTCTTGCCCCTACAAATGCCTAACTGCTCCTATGATCAATACCCCCTCCCAGAGTGGCACGTGTGTTACAATTCATGAACCTGCGCTGACATGTTATAATCATCCAAAGTCCACAGTTTACATAGGGTTTGTTCTTGGTGGTGCACATTCTATGGGTTTGGACAAATATATGACATATATCCATGATTATACTATCGTCCCTAACAATCTTCTGTACTCCGCCTATTAATCTCTCCCTCCCCTAACCCTTGACAGCCATTGATCTTTTTACTGTCTCCATAGTTTTATCTTTTTCCAGAATGTCATACGGTTGGAATCATACAGTAGGCAGTCCTATTAGATTGGCTTCTTTCACTGAGCAATGTGCATTTAAGTTTTCTCCAGTAAGCCCAATGGAGCCATGTGCTTGAGAAAGAAATATCATCTTGTTGTCCACCAACCCATGCGTTCACTGGTTGCTCCTCGCTCGTGCCCTGACCAGGGATCAAACCTGCAACCTTGGCACGTCAGGATGAAGCCCTAACCAACTGTCTGCGTTACCTGGCCAGGGCCAAGATAAATCAGACTTATTAGATAATAGAAAGGAGTTGCCAATATGAAAACATTTATAAAAGAAAATGAATTAACATGCAACACTTGAGAGGAAATGTCCACACGAATAAACATCAACACTGAAGTTCCGATGTCTCTCCAATGGCTCCTTGTACAAACAATCTGACAAGGAGACTTCAAATGTGATAAAATATAGAACAAGATGGTTCTAACTGTAAATTTTATCACAAGGAGCATATCAGACAGATGAGGAAGACTGTGAATGACCCGGCCTTCCAAATAACTTACTGCTCAGAATTCTGTTTCCGTGACACGCCTGCATCAACCACCCTTTTATTTGTTCAAAGCTCTTTTTAAATAATAAGGATACTAGTGTCTTGTCTACAAGTAAAAACCAAACAAGCACACACAAAAGTAAAACTCTTAATCTTGTTAATTAAAATAATTGTTTCTTAATTTTCTGATTTCCTTCTGCCCTTACATTTTTTATTCCTGTTATTTTGTATTCCTTTGTGAGCTACTTTTTTTCTTAAGTTCTTTAACTTTTGAAGAAAATGACTATTTATATTCTTCTGTCTTACCAATGTAGGCATTTAGTGCTATGGGGTTTTCTTCATGGTTCTCGCAGCACTGAGTGTGTTCGCAGTGAACACTCATTGAGCCTTTTTATGTTAATAAATCACGGAATGAAATGTTTTGATCCCATTCTTCAGCCTGTAACCAAGCAAAAGAGAAAAGTGCCTGCAGGTGGCAACACAACTGCAAGCACCTTAAGAGCCGGCCCCTCCTCACTGTGGTACTGTTCAGTTTTACTGATCTGCTGAACCACTTCCAAACGCCAGTTCTTTGAGAAGACCTAGAATCCACTGATCCTTCTTCCCATTTATCGGCTCCACCGCCTGCCCTAGCCATCTGCAGTTCCCACCCTGTCCTAGGAGTGTGTATAGTCCAAGTTCAACCACTGTCTTACTAATGCTCTAAATGTACACCCCCTACTCTCCTTTCAAACTTTTTGGAGGTAAAGATTTTTGTTTTTATGTTATAAATGATTTCAAACTTACAAAGAAAAAATAATGAACACAAACGTGTCCACCACCCAAATTTAATAGAAGATGCCAATTAAAAAAACTTTTTATTATACTGGTAAGCCGTATCACTAACCACCCAGTTGCCTATGCCATTTAAAGTCACTAAATTTTAACCCTTTCTCCTGATTTCTATCTGGTCAATGCAGATCATGTTATTATAATTTTATTTCCTAAATAGCTCTCATATGCCCAGGCCCTCTTCATCCCCATGGCCACTACTGAGGCCCAGGGCTCCTCATCTCTCACGTGGTTTATTGCAAAACCCTTCCTCCCACAGCTGCTTCATTCGACCCCACTTCCCTTCAGACCGCAAGCTCTGAGAGGCAGGGCTATGCTTACTCTTGATCTGCCACTTAATCTCCAGCCCCAGCACTTAGCAGGATCTCAGTAAATATTTTCAAATGAGTTAGTGAAGGCCATTTTATGTGCTATATAATTTACTTCTTCATCAACATGACATATGTGTTTTCATAGTTTCTGTTGCAGAATGAACATGGAGAAGCATAATTCATCTTTGGTGGTAGAATCAACTTATGCAGATTTGGTCATCAACGCAGGAAAAGTAACTTTTGGTGAAGAGAACAGAAAAAAGCTGCAGAGAACTCAGAGAGACCAAGAGAGGGAGAAAGTTACACAAGCTGCATGCGCTTTATTAAACTCAGGAGGAGGAGTTGTTCTGATGGAAATGGCAAACAATGATGAGCATCCTGTGGAGATGGGACTGGACTTGGAAGAGTCTTTGAGAACACTTATTCAGTCTTCAGATTTGCAGGCTTTCTTTGAGACCAAGCAAGAAGGGAGGCGTTTTTACCTTTTTGTTAAATCTTGGAGACCTCACCCTTCCTCTGAAGAGGATTCCATTAAGCCCCGCATTTGCAGTCTGCGTTCTTCTTTATACCGTAGATCTGGCACTTCTGTGCTTTCCATGAAACCAAGAGAGGCATTCGACTTCCTGAAAAACAAGAAAAAAAATACAAAACTTTCGGGGAATGAACCTCCTAACAAAATTCCCAGGCAGTCAAAGCAAAACTCCCATAACTTGAATCCTGCTGACCAAACCTTCCAAAGAGACTATCTTCAGCGTGGTGAAATCTTGCCTTTTCCGGAGTCTTACTGCGTAGAGTTTAAACAGTTCTCTACAAAACACATCCAACAATATATTAAAGACATAATTCCAGAATACATCGCTGCATTTGCAAACACTGGAGACAGCTATCTTTTTATTGGAGTGGATGATAAGAGCAAGAAAGTTCTGGGATGTGCTAAAGAAAATTTTGACTGTAACTCTTTGAGAAGGATAATAGAGGATGCAATAAACAAATTACCTCGTGTCCATTTTTGCCAACCCCAACACCAGATAACCTTCACACTCAAATTTTTGGATGTGTTAGAGGAAGGACAATTATACGGCTATGTTTGTGCCATCAGGGTGCGGCCGTTCTGCTGTGCAGTGTTCTCGGAAGCTCCGAAATCGTGGATGGTGAAAGGCAAGCAAGTCTGCGGACTGACAACTGAGGAATGGGTGGACCTGATGATGGACACAGATCCAGGTGAGAGGGGAAGCATCTCCCTCCTGTCCTTTTTCTACCTCCAGCACCTTCAAATCAGACAGGTTTTTCTTTGTTTCCTGTGACTTTGAACTTCTCACACACACTCAGTTCTGTGCTTTTTCGATCTCCAAGTATCCTGCTTTCCATACGTGGTAAAATTTTGTCAGGTAATTAGAAGCCCAAATCAGTGTCTTGTAATAGGTAATTTTTTTCATATCAGAAGATGAAAAGAAAAATTGGGGGGAATGATTGCCTTGTAGTAGCTCTTACTGTCTCCAGAGTCATTTATTAAAATTTCGCCCAAGCCGAGGAGCTCAGTTGGTTAGAAGGTTGTCCAAGCATGCCAGGGTTGTGGGTTCGATTCCTGCTCATGGTACATACAAGAATCAACCAATAAATGCATAAATAAGTGAGACAACAAATCTCTAAACATCAATAAATAAAGTTCTAAAATAAAATTTCAGAAATTTTACGAGCCAGTCATTAAACATGATCCTTATTCAAAATTGTTATATAAACTTACAATTGTATTAAAAACAAGTGTAATAAATACAAACTCACTACTGCCTAATTACTACATTTTAATACTATCTTTGCTTGTGAGGTTATTTACATCTGTTGGATCTGTCTGGGGGAAATACTATAAAATGTTGTGCCACTGTGCATTTCTTCCCAACTCTGCACTTTGTGACATCACATTGGTAGCTTGAAATTGTCCGTGGTGGGAATATTTGCACCACAGAAATAAGCTACATATATATACGTGTTTACTGAAAGAATGTGCCACGTACCAAAAAAGAAATAGAACCAAAATGCCATCTAGACAGAGAGAGTGAAAAATTATATTGAATGAGATGCACATTCAAACTTCCAAATAATGTCTCTTAATTGTTGGGTTTGGGCAACCTCCATATGCAGCAAATGCACTTGTCTCCACAAGGTGAATGGGGCGTTGCCATCATCTCTCAAGTCACACAACCCAGACAGTCATAAAATACACCTCCTGGTAAGGCCTCTTGCAATTGTGAAGAGATGAACTAACCTGTCAGGATAACCCGTTTTCTTTCTTTCTTAAGATCTTCTATGCTTGTCTGAAGACTTTGAATCTCAGCTGAGCCTGTCAAGCGGGCCTCCTCTCAGCAGACCAGTATACTCCAAGAAAGGCCTGGAACATAAGGAGGATCTCCAGCAACTTTTATTTCCAGGTAGCAACTGTGGTTTGTCTAGTCCACACCAGCCAGTATTTCTATGCTGGGATAAGGGGAGGTAAACGGTGATGCCTGTGTTTTTAGAATCCGGAAAGTACCCCTGACTGGTAGGACTCAGTGGGTTGGGCGTTGTCTCGTGAACCAGTTTTCACTGGTTGGGGGTGTGCGAGAGGCAACCAATCAATGTTTCTCTCCCTCTTTCTCCCTCCCTTTCCCTCTCTCTAAAAGTAAATAAAATGTTTTTAAAAATCCTGAAAGTATATTCTGCAAACATATACGTACCAGGTGACAATGCTACCATTATATTGGTGATACATAATTTCGAAGTGAACCTTCACTGACCCCACTGGCTGAGGCAGTACCACACATAGAATCCAGGACTATTACTGCCCTGAAAGACTATTGGTCTTGAAGTTCTCAAATTACACTGATCGTCAGTATTTCTGTTACTTCTTTCTTTATTTATTGTTTTAGAGAGAGGAGAAGGAGAAAGAGAGGGAGAGAAACATCAATGTGTGGTTGCCTCTTACGTGCCCCCAACTGGGGACCAGGCCCGCAACCCAGGCATGTGCCCTGACTGGGAATTGAACCGTCGACCCTTTGGTTCGCAGGCGGGTGCTCAATCCACTGAGCCACAGCAGCCAGGGCAGTATTTCTGGTTATTTTAACAAGTACAGATACCTGGTTCCTCACTCCAGACTCAGTAAATTAGAATATGGGATAGTATCTCATAATTTGTATTTTTATCAAGCTTACTCACATGACTTTGGTGTTCATCCACACTGGATACCTCTTTATCTAGTTGAACTAGAGGCATACACCTCACCAAGAGTAGAAAAATTGCCCACTTCTGCCATATTTTCCAGAGGAGTGCCTGTTATGAATATAAAAAAGAATATTTATATCAAGATGTAACAAAATAAATAAAATGAAGATCAATTATGAATACGTTTCAGGTTTAGGAGAAACAATCTCATTTAACAGCGCAAAATAATGATTCAGAACCAAGGACAGTGCCTGTTTTCTGCTCTGGTCCCTCACTCCCAACTTGTTGACCTTTACTAGGGGCCCATTGCTGTCCTCTTCTGGATGTCTAGAGAGGGGAGACCGCTTGCTCATGTCTATGCAGCATCAGTGGCTTATCTGGCACTAGAATTTGATATATAAATGTCATGTCAATGTGTAAATAGTAAGGACCATTGATACATAATGACTGCCCAAGATTTTATTGTTTCCCTTACCTAATTGAGGTCTTTCCATTCATTTGCCCATTAAGTTTATATTATAAAAATTATCCATAATAAACAATATTAGATACAAGAATACGCATAAACATTGATAGTTATTACCATGGACTAAATTATAACTAAAACAAAATGCCAGACTGTATATTCATAAGAGCAACAGTCTATTATTCTTATATAAAAATCAATTTTTCAGGAATTGTACCAAACATCTAAAGAATACTTTCTTTTTTAATATTACATTTTAAAAGATTTTATTTATTTACTTTTAGAGAGAGGGGACGGGAAGGAGAAAGAGAGGGAGAAAAACATCTGTGTGTAAGAGATACATCAATTGGTTGTCTCTTGCATGCCCCCAACTGGGGACCTGGCCCACAACCCAGGCTGTGCCCTGACTGGGAATTGAACCAGTGACCTTTCAGTTCACAGGCCAGTGCGCAATCCACTGAGCCACACCAATGGGGCCCTTGCTGCTTTTAAGAGTGTCTCACTATTTTTAACATTTGGCCTTTTAATTATGATGTGTCTTGGAGTGGTCCTCTTCGAATACCCAATTTTCAATAAAAACAAAAAATTATTCAATTAAATATCTAGCATAAACCAATCTTCAAAAAAAATTAAAACCCATTGAAGGACACAGATGAAAACTTGTATCAAATGGAAACACATATCATGTTCTTGAAGTCAACACCATAAAGCTGTCAACTCTCCATCATTTAATAAATGTAATGACATACCAATAAGAAAGAGATTAACTTAATCTAGACAAACTTATTCTGAAGTTCCAGTGGGAAAGTAAATAAGCAAGAAGAACCAGGGAACAAAAACCTGAAAAGGGAGAGCGAACAAGAGGGGCTATCCAGACGGCAAATAATTATAAAGCCTCTAACTTTTAAAAAAGTATTGGTATATAATTAGACCGAGAATATAGAATAGAAATTCCGGAAATAGATGCGAACACATACAAGAACTTGCTTTATGATGGAGGTTACCTCTCAAACAAAGCGGAGAGAGTACACACAGGAAGAAAAGAGACTGCACTAGACTGCTGAGCCTGGGGTGGACCTCTTTCTCAATGGTGTCCTTTGGCTTAAGATTTGGTACAATATGTCTGAAAATAAAGTGGAGAAAAGTTGATGTTTCTTTTTTTTTTAAAGATTTTATTTATTTATCTTTAGAGAGAGGGGAAGGAGGAGAGAAAGAGAGGTAGAGGAACATCAATGTGTGATTGCCTCTTACGTGGCCCCCAACTGGGGACCAGGCCTGCAACCCAGGCATGTGCCCTGACTGGGAATCAAACCAGCGACCCTTTGGTTTGCAGGCTCGTGCTCAATCCACTGAGCCACACCAGCCAGGGCAAGTTGATGTTTCAATAAAAAAGATATTAGGATAACTGGCTAGCAATTTATTTTTTTAAATGTGGATTCACACTTCATGCCACACACTAACATACACTCTGAATGGACCAAGAATGTTAAACAAAATATTAAAGCGATATGTGTTCTAGAAGAAAACTTGGGCAAATGCTTTTCTAACTTTGGTGCAAGGATTAGAAAAATCATGATTAAACATCCAGAAGCCATGAAATTAAAGATCGATATGTACAACTGCGTACAAAAGTTTTCAAAAGCATCGTGGTTAAACCCCTAAGAACAGCCAAAGGGCCATCGACCAACTGGGAACGAGGTCTGCAATTATATCACAAAGGGCCAATGTCTCTGATATGTAAAGAGCTGCCAGAAGTCGACAAGGATAAAAAACAACCACTTAACAGAAAAATCAACAAAGACAGTTCAGAAAAAATAAAATTCAATGGCTTTCAAACATTTGAAACAATGCTTATTAATTAAAATAAGAGACATTCGAATGAAAACAAGATATCATTTTTATCTTTGAAGGTAAAAAACAAAGGAATCTGACATTATCTTTTATACACTATGCTGTGGGAACACAAACCTTCTCATGCACTACTAGTGAGAATGTATATTGGTTCAACTGGCAATCTCTGTTGGAACTACAAATGCATGTCCCCTGTTGCCCAGTAACGCCACTGGTAGGATGCTATTCTTCATACACACCTGCTGCATACATACCAAGTGTACAAGGTTACTTCTTGTTCCATTATAAATGGCAAAAGATTAGGGGGCAAATCCGTGTGCCCATCAATAGGGACTTGTTAAATAATATGACATATACATAAAATGGCATGTTAGATAACTCTAAGAAAAATAAGAAACTTCTTGTGTAGTAACATAGGAAGATCTCCAACATATATTGCTAAGTGAGATAAAGTAAGTGCCAAACTGTTTGCTTTCTATTGTTTAAGAAGGTGGGAGAGAGGATATTTACACAAGGAAATTTTGGAAGGATAGGCAAGAAACTAAAAATAGCACCTATGGTAGGGGAGTAGGGTAGTGTTGGAGGCAGGAAATGGAGCAAATGGGAGTAGAAATGTTTTGGTATTTGGACTGTGGGAATGTATTACCTAGTTAAAATTAATTTTTTAAGTCAATTTTTATGTTCACAGACTGCTGTTGTATCAGGCTCCAAATACTAACAGTGCTAAATAAAAAGTTTGTTTTGCTGTTGGACTCCAGGTGTTAAAAATTCAGATATCCTCAGCATTTTAATCATTAGCCTGGGTTGATGATAATTTCAGTTTAAATACTACAAATATTTATGCTAGAAGACATGCAATGATTGAAACAGAAAGGTTGTCTGTAACTGGAGTTATTGACACTAAGAAGGTCAGGGCCTGGGGTAGTAGGTCAGAATCAACCAGTCCCCAGAGACTGTCACCCTGGTGTCCTACACTATTAGGAGCCGTCACCTGATTCCTACAGTTTGAAAACCACCACTCAGGACACTTTAATGCTTTGTTTCCAGGGATTTCCCTAGATGCAGAGTGGGGTTAGTGCTCGGCCATTTCCTGTGGGTGTGGCCACGAGCAACTCACTTGACCTGAGTTTGTACCTTTCGTGAAAAAAAGAAAAATAAGTCTATCTGCCTTGCACAACTGTGAGGCCCAGCGATGTCTGTAAACTCGCTAGTACAATCAGCAACGGATGTTTTCTGATTTTATACTTCCTCTGGTTTCTACAGTTCCCCTTTAAACCTATCTTTATGTTATTCTAGTTTCATTTATGCTAAGATGTGTGTTCCCTCGCTAAAATCTGGAGGTGTCTCATAAAGGAAGCCATCTCCCACTTGCTATGGATCATCCAGGTTATAGACATAATCAAGTTGTGCGAACAACTGGTGTGAGTGAGAAAGCACCAGCAACAGTGAACAATTACCGGTGAAAGACGGGTGATTTCCCTTAAAATATTACAAATCTGATTTTGGTTTGCGATCCGACACCAGCACAACAGGATGAAAACAATTTCTGCGTTTCCCCCGCCCCCTTTGGAACAATGCTCATTGAAATAAGTTTTCAACCCCTATAGTGTGAGTTTATTCTTGTCACATAATGGTTCCTTGCTCCCATGCAACAGAGGGAGACCCTTGTGATGGATGTAGTCTTACCTTGATCGGGGAGCGATGCCAGAGTTTTGCTCCAGGAGAGTTAGCTCAGGGCCTAACCTCAGAGCCTCGGGTCCAGGACTACAGGGGACTCTCTGCTTTAACGTGGCTCCAGCTTCTCTGCAAGTATTTAATGAGCCCCTTCTTCCTGGGAAGGCTCCTTCTACCTCCACCAATAGGGTCTGTCCAGAGAAAATTTGAGATTCACATACTTTGACAGTAGGAAGGGGAACGGAAACCGACATTTCCCAAGCAGATACAATGAGCCAGGTATTTTATGCTACTTTATTTATTCCTCACTAAAGGAACTATGGTGTTTGTGTGTTTGTTTTACAGATGAGGGGCCACAGTCTTAGAGAAACAAAGGAATTTCTCAAGGTCATAAATGTAATGAGCTCGTCGGTTTAGAGAAAGTGTGCCAGGTTTTCAAGGCTTCTTTTCCTTTTTTATAAAATAATATTTACAAAAGAACATATATGAAAAATATTTTTAATTTATTGTAAGATTAATTACAATTGAGTAAGAATTCCTTTCTATTATAATTAATCATAAAATAAATATGATGTTGATCCCAAGTTTATAATTCTCTCCATATCTAGTGCCATTAGAAGGTGTGCGATATACACCTGAATCCCTGTGGCTGGAACTCTCCTCAGAGCATGAAGGTCTGGAGGAATTAATAAAAAAGCAAATGCATCCTTTCTCCCCTGGAATTCTGATCCTTTCCAGAAGCTGGGCTGTGGACCTGAACTTGCCAGAGAAGCCGGGAGTCGTCTGTGATGCTCTGCTGGTAACACAGAACAGCGCCCCCATCCTCTACACCGTTCTCAGGGAGCAGGACGCAGGTGGGCAGCTGTACTGCACCCGCACAGCCTCTACTTTGAAGCAGAAGCTGGTGAACATGGGCGGCTATCCCGGGAAGCTGTTCGTCACGCCCAGGGTCCTGCAGCTGAGTTCTGAGAGCGATGCAGGGTCCTCTGAAGGGTCAGGCTCTCTGATTGACTACCCTGAGTCCTATAACCTTGCAGACACCCAGCAAATGGAAGCCTTGCTGCAGTCCCTTGTGATTGTCTTACTCGGCTTCAGGTCTTTCTTGAGTGACCAGGTCGGCTGTGAGATTTTAAATCTGCTCACAGCCCAACAGTATGAGATCATGTCAAAAAACCTTCACAAGACCACAAAATTGTTTATCCACGGCTTACCCGGCACGGGGAAGACCATCATAGCCATGAAGATTATGGAGAAGATCAAGAATGTGTTTGGTTGTGAGGAAAATGAAATTCTCTATGTTTGCGAGAACCAGCCTTTGAAGGACTTTATGTGGTAAGCAGTTGGATCTTGTTGTCCCCAAATGAGGTTTAGTCTGAATTCATTCCTTACCTCCCTCTACTCAAATCATTTTACTCCTTGAGAGTAGGATAGTAAAGTGATGTGTAACCATATACAGGAGTATGAAGAGTGACTTCCCTCCTTTATATACTTGGAGAAAACCTGAGTGTGTCATTTTAATTTTTTAACTGTATATGTTATTTTTTTTCTTTTAATTTTTACAGCAATAAAAATATCTGCTGTGCGGTGACCCGGAAAGCCTTCATGAGTACTGACTTCAAAAAGATTAAACACATCATCATCGATGAAGCTCAGAATTTCCGCACTGAAAATGGGGACTGGTATAAGAAGGCAAAAACCATCACTCATACAGGAAAGGATAATCCAGGAATTCTCTGGATCTTTCTAGACTACTTTCAGACCAGTCACATGGCTGACAGTGGCCTCCCCTGTGTCCAACGCCAGCATCCAAGAGAAAAGCTCACCAAAGTGGTCCGCAGTGCAAATCAAATAGCCGAATTCCTACAAGACAAAGTGCATGAGGTCAGCAAAAATCCACCACCTAACATCCCCCCTGAGTCCCTGAAGATACTCCATGAAGCTGAATGGGCTCAGGGTGTCCCAGGCGAGTGTGAGATTAGAGAGTACTTGAACTTGGATCAAGTGGTGGCTTATATAACCGAGAAATGCCAGTTTTTCTTGAAGCATGGTTATTCCCGCAAGGATATTGCTGTGCTTTGCAGCACAACAAGTGATGTAGAAAAATGTAAATCTAAGCTTCAAACAGCAATGAGGAAGAGAAAACATTCTGACTCCAATGAGGGATCTCATCTGTTGGAGCGATTCAAAAATGCATCAGATGTCACGGGCAATCACATCGTGTTGGACAGTGTCCGTCGATTTTCAGGCCTGGAGAGAAACATAGTGTTTGGGATCGATCCACAGGCAGCTGAGCCAGCTGTTTTCAACAATCTTCTGCTGTGTCTGGCTTCCAGGGCGAGGAAACACCTGTATATTCTGAAGGTAAGAAGAGTTGATGGAGACAAAATATTCCCTCTGTCATAGTTTCAAAAAAGGAATGACTCGTCTGCATCATACAAGCATTATTTCTAACAGTTGACCCTTATAAGAAAACTGGCTTCAGACTTCTGGCCAAGATGGAGGCGTAGGTAGACACACTGTCTCCTCACACAACCAAAAGAAGGATAACAACAATTTAAAAACAAAAAACAACCAGAACTGACAGAAAATCGAACTGTATGGAAGTCCGACAACCAAGGGGATAAAGAAGAAACACTCACCCAGATCGGTAGGAGGGGCAGAGAGGACATGTGGCAAGGAGGCGGCTGGCGGACCCAGCGAGGTGGCGGATTGTGGAACGGGGTGGGCAGTGCAACTAGCAGACCCCGTGGCCCCACATTCGCGTGTAGATAAACAGGGAGTAATGGTGGGGGAGTGAAACAGACTGCGCAACCCAGGGCTCCAGTGGGGAAATGAAGCCTCAAACCTCTGATTGCAAAAACCTGTGGGGGTCGAGGCGGCAGCGGGAGAAACTCCCAGCCTCACAGGAGAGTTCATTGGAGAGACCCACAGGGGCCTAGAGTGTGCACAAGTCAACCCACTCGGGAAGCAGCACCAGAGGGACCCAGTTTCATTGTGGGAAGCGGAGGGAGTGACTGAAATCTGGTGGAGAGTGGAGCTGGCGTCATTGCTCCTTCTCGGCCCCTCCCCCACATACAGCATCACAGAGCAGTGACCAGCGTTACCCCGCCCCGGGGAACACCTAAGGCTCCGCCCCTTACTATGTAACAGGTGCGCCAAGACAAAAAAAAAATGGCCCAAATGAAAGAACAGATCAGAGCTCCAGAAAAAATACAACTAAGCGATGAAGAGATAGCCAACCTATCAGATGCACAGTTCAAAACACTGGTAATCAGGATGCTCACAGAATTGGTTGAATTTGGTCGCAAATTAGAGGAAAAAATGAAGGCTGTGCTAAGAGAAATAAAGGAAAATGTACAAGGAACCAATAGTGATGGGAAGGAAACTGGAACTCAAATCAACGGTGTGGACCGGAATAAGAAAGAAACATCCAACCAGAAAAGAATGAAGAAACAAAAATTTAAAAAAATGAGGAGAGGTTTAGGAACCTCCAGGACATTTTTAAATGTTCCAACATCTGAATTATAGGGGTGCCAGCAGGAGAAGAGGAAGAACAAAAAATTGAAAACTTATTTGAACAAATAATGAAGGAGAACTTCCCTAATCTGGCAAAGGAAATAGACTTCCAGGAAGTCCAGGAAGCTCAGAGAGTCCCAAAGAAGCTGGACCCAAGGAGGAACACACCAAGGCACATCATAATTACACTACCCAAGATTAAACAGAAGGAGAGAATCTTACAAGCAGCAAGAGAAAAGGACACAGTTACCTACAAAGAACTTCCCATAAGACTGTCAGCTGATTTCTCAAAAGAGACCTTACAGGCAAGAAGGGGCTGGAAAGAAGTACTCCAAGTCATGAAAGGCAAGGACCTACATCCAAGATTATTCTATCCAGCAAAGTTTTCACTTAGAATGGAAGGGCAGATAAAGTGTTTCCCACATAAGGTCAAGTTAAAGGAGTTCATCATCACCAAGCCCTTATTATATGAAATGTTAAAGGGATTTATGAAGATAAAAAATGTGAACAGTAAAAATGACAGCAAACTCACAGTTATTAATAACCACACCTAAAACAAAAACAAAACCAAACTAGGCAAACAACTAGAACAGGAACAGAACCACAGAAATGGAGATCACTTGGAGGGTTATCAACAGGGGAGTGGGAGGGGGAGAGAGGGGGGAAAGGTATAGAGAATAAGTAGCATAAATGATAGGTAAAAAATAGACAGGGGGAGGGTAACAATAGTATAGGAAATGTAGAAGCCAAAGAACTTACATGTATGACCCATAGACATGAACTATAGGGGGGAATGTGGGAGGGAGGGGGTGAGCAGGATGGAGTGAAGGGGGGGAAATGGGACAACTGTAATAGCATAATCAATAAATATATTTAAAAAAAGAAAAAAATACTAAAGTCCTTTAGAATACCCACAAACGCACACAATATCCTTCTCCCTCTGCCGGGTCTGCGGTACCGTATCTCAGGAAAAGAAGTAGAAGTCCGTGGTTCAGGCAGCCCCTTGGTTCCGAAACCATCTGCTGTGTCACCCCCGCGATCTCCAGTTAATCCAGAGCCTTGTGGCATCTTCTCATGGCCCACCAGCAAGAGTCCTTTCTCCCCTTTTCTTACAGGCAAAGTCTCTCCTGCTGCCTAAGCCACGTGGCCAAAGGGAGCACCCCAAAGCCGCATGGTCCCAAACTACTCTGCTAAAGCCGAGAGATCCTCTTTCAAGTACGGCTGCCGCACCTGGGTTTAAATCCCTGCGCCAATCTGTCTCTGCAGCCCCATTTCCAACTTCTCCTACAATCAGCTACACCTGCCAGTATTCCCGTACTTTTCCAGCTTTACTGGGCTCCATAGTAAGTCCGGGCAGGCATGGCCCTGTGATGTGGAGTCAATCATCTCCAAGCTCTCACGCATATGCTGTAACCAGGGGGAGTTGCCTCCCAGTTACATCCTGGGTTGAAGTCACTCCCGTCCCCCTGGCTAAAGGCAGGGCCACAGCTATTCAACATATCCATGAAACCAGTTAAAGGTTATAGATGTGTTAAATGACCACACCAGAGGTTAGCTGCACAGCTGTTGCCATACAAAACAGCTCTGAATGCAGCCCCCTTCTATGTGTCCCATCCCTCAGCTCAGACTGCTGGGGGTGAGGACATCATATATATTTTTCTTTAATATTTCCTGAACACCCTGAGTTCTGGACCCCATTACAAATCCCCATTTGGGCCCCCCCTTGGCTGCACCCTGTTACAGAAGGGCCCAATTTGCTTGTGGGTAGCAGGGGAAGTGACTGAAAGCCAGCAGAAAGCAGAGCAAGAACAATGGTTCCCTCTCAGACCCTTCCCCCACATACAGCATAACAGTGCAGCGACACGGGTTGCCCCACCCTGGTGAACACCTAAGGTTCTGCCCCTTACTATGTAACAGGTGTGCCTAGACAAATGAAAGAATGGCCCAAATGAAAGAACAGATCAAAGCTCCAGAAAAAATACAAGTAAGCGACGAAGAGAGAGCCAGCCTATCAGATGCACAGTTCAAAACACTGGTAATCAGGATGCTCACAGAATTGGTTGAATATGGTCACAATTTAGGTGAAAAAATGAAGGCCATGCTGAGTGAAATACAGGAAAATGTACAGGGAACCAACAGTGACGGGAAGGAAACTGGAACTCAAATCAACGGTGTGGACCAGAAGGAAGAAACAATGAACAGGAAGAGGAACCCCAGCCTTGTAGGTGTTGCCCCCCCTCCTGAGGCTAACAATAGTCCCTCAGCAGGTTATGGCTTCAAGCTCTGAAAAGCCAGCTGATGCTGAGTGGTGGGTGCATGGTGAAGGCAGAGACTGCCGGGGTGTGGGCTCAGGGCTGTACCACTGGGGTGCGCTGGTGTGTTAAGATGAATTCGTAGTTTTATCCTAAGAATACAAGGTTCGGTTTAACATGTGAAAATCAATGAATGTAACCCAGCACATCAAAAGATTAAAGGAGAAAAATGATATAACGGTCTCAATGAAGGTAGAAAACGCATTTAATGTTATTTGGCATGCATTCAAGTCACAAACACACAGCAAACTAGGACTAAAAGGGAACTTCCATTTCCTGGGTAAAGGTATGTTCAGAAGCTGCCACCAAGTATTACACTCAGTGGTAAAATGCTGAGAGCTTTCCTTTGGAAGACTGGGGTGTGGATATACTAGGGGATCCAGGTGGGGGAAGAAGAAAGGCTCATTCTTGCAAATTCCCCAATAAAATGGTCATCACTTTGACTTGCTTGACCTTTGTGTAGGTAATTGGAGGGGCAATCTGTTTGGGGATATGATGAAATGTAGGAAAAGGTAATGCTCCAGAATTCCTAGGGGGCCTGGCTAAGGAAGGCACAGTAGGAAGGAGAAAATGGAAGCTGGGTGGGCGTGGGTGCCCCTAGGTGACCAGCTGCTTCAGCCCCTCCGTTTCTCCGTCACCAGGTACAACAGGGCGGCCCGGCAAGGAAGGCAGATCCGACGGGAGGGAGTCCAAGAGGGGCCCCAGTGCGAAGCCAGCGCATCTGCAACCACGTGGGCCCTGTATTAGGCCAGAGAAGAAGGCACGAGCTGAGCAAAAGGCCTATGGCTGGGAAGAGAAGAAGGAAAAGGGGTGAGGAGAAGGAGTGGGCAAGCTAAGCGGGGAGGGGACAGGCAAAGGCAGGAAGGCAGGAGGAGCAGACAGATCCCAAGGCCGTTTCTTTTCCTCCCACACAAGCCCCAAGGCCTACCCACCTCCAGGGTTCACCCAAGCAGGCCCCACCGCAGGCGGGGTCTTAAGTTCGAATCCTGTCTTCTCCGGATATGCTGTGGCAGTTAGAGCCACAGCAGCGAAAGAGCAGTGGTGGGATTCTCCTTTCCCTCTTTTCGGGGCGGGCTGCCCTCGTGCTGGGGAGGGGGCGGACGCCGGACCACACCCACAGGCCGCGAGACCCGTGGTCCAGGCGGGAAGGGTCTGGGGTCCTCCCGCAGCCGCATCCCCCAGACCCCGGGGCTCTGCGAAGCTCTGAACGCGTTTCATTTCTAATACTCTTGACTCACTTTGCTCAACTGCTGCTGCTAAATTAAAAAAAAAAAAAAAAAAAAAAAAGTAAAAGCAATGCTCGGCAGCTGCGCACCAGGAGCGAGCGCGGAGTTCAAGAGCGTCTACAGCAGGGGCCGTACAATCAGTACAAATGTTGGCGTGAGTCCTAGGGTGGGGTGTCGATCTGTTATTACTGTAATCGCATGGGATTCATTTTGGGGGGGTGTTAATATTTATATAGTGTGCCTTTATAACTTTTCGTTCACTTTTCTGAGTCCATATATTTAATGTGCATTCCCTTTAGATGGAATATATTTGAGTTTTAAAAGATTTTATTTATTTATTTATAGAGAGAGGTGAAGGGAGGGAAACATCAGTCAGTTGCCTTTTGCACACCCTCAACCGGGGACCTGGCCCGCAACCCAGGCCTGTGCCCGGACTGGGAATAGAACCAGCGATGCTGCCACCCCCACAGAGCCACACCAGTCAGGGCTGTTTGAGTTTTAATTTTGGTTTGTTCTTTGCGGTTATCAAGTGTCCGTCTCAGTCTTTTAATTAGGGTAGGTAGTGCATTTCCATCGGGTGTGATTACCGAGGTATTCGGGTTTACGCTCGTGTGTGTATCATCTTGCTGTTTGCTTTATAGTTGGCCTGTGTATTTTATGTTCCACCTTCCCTCCTCCCTTTGGATTAGTCAAATCTTTATAAATGTGCCGTTCCCTCATTTGCATGTTAGTTCATTCTTTTGCCAGTTGGATAAAGGTTACATTAGAAGTTATGACATGCATTTTTGGCTTACTACATTCTAATATGGTTTATTACTTTTACCACTTCCCGGAGGATGCTAGGAATTGACATTCGTTTGCCCCTTTCTGCCTTTTTTGTTGTTGTTATGTATTTAATAATTTAATAAACATACTTTTAACTCTAAGAGTCCTTTTTGTTTTATACAGCAATATGCATTAATATTTACCCACATGCTTACCCTTTCAGTGAGCTTGAAATTATTTAAAAGTAAAAGTAAATAATAAGACTCAGTTCAGGCATCACCTCATTTAGGAATAAATCTAACCTCCTTTGACCTCAGCTCTGCGTCTCCTTGGTGCCCACGTCCCCGCATTGTTCTTTCCTCTCACTTCACAGAGTCACAATTGCCTTCTTGTCTCTGAGTATGCCAGTCAGTGATGAGCTCCTTAAACCAGAAACTGTGTTACGTTTATGTGACCAGCACCAAGCGCAGAACCTGGTACAAGATAAGCTTCCCAATATTGACTGAATCAACACATCTAAGAAAGATTGTCGTCTTCTCTGAGGATGTTCTAAATGTTCCAATCCTCCCTCTCAGACACCACCAGGCATGGTTCCGTGTATTCCAGAAACACTCTGCGGGAACTCTGAGTCCGCCACCCTGTGAAGGACTCAGAGTTAATCCATTAAGAAATGTGTGTGCTCGCTCTCTCTATCTCTCTCACTCTCTCTCTCTCACTCTCTCTCTCTCTCTCTCTCTCTTTCAATCTGTCTCAAGGGGCATTGGTGTATTTTGTAAGTTGGCCTAGTGGCCCAATGCTGTCATCTGTAGAGGAAATCAAGACGTCATCCGTGACGCTTGCCCAGTTTCTCAGAACAACCTCCCAGTTCTCTCCACAAGCAGTTGACAAAATACAGACCGTGGGTCAAACCCAGCCTACTACCTGCTTCTGTTAGGTTGAAAAAAATCTAAGGGAGAGTGATGTGTTGTGACGTGAGAAAATCAGATAATATTTAAATTTCACTGTCCGTGTGAAGTCTTTTGGAAGGCAGCCAGGGCGTGCACTTATGCGTCATCGTCTGTGGCTGCTCCTGTGCGGCAACGGCAGAGCTGAGCAATCACAACAGAGACTCTGCCTGACGGAGACTACCATGTTCACCCTCTGTGGTTGCCCCTCATTCTCTCACCGAAAATGTTTGCTGGCCCCTGACCTACAACCCACAGGGCGCAGGGGCCACTCCAGAGCACCGCCCTTCCATGACAGCACAAGCTGATGCAATGGGAGCTTGTGTTGCACATGTCGGGTCCATCGCCATGGTCTGCTCCCGGGGGTTAATGAGAGGACCGCACAGTCCGAGACATTGCAGGCTTGCCAAGGACATATCCCAAGACAGAAAGCCCTACAAACACCCAGAAAGTGAAGCTTTGCTGCAGTCTCTATATTAACTTTTTGTTTTGGGGGCCTAGTGTATTCTTATGTGAACAGCTAGGCTCTGAAGTGTGCGCCTACCCAGGTAACAATGTCAGCTGTTTTTAAGGAACCTTGGTGAGAGCAGAAAGTGTTTGCAACCTACCTGAAATAGGGAGACGGTCAGGAGTGCGTTTCCCTGAGAGAGAGTCGGATGAGGGTTTTTACCTTTGTGAAAAAGAGCCCCTGCAGAAGTTGGCGAGGTGTGCAGCCTGGTCCCCATGGCTGCGTGAATTGAGCAAAGTTACAGCATCCATGTGCATGACAGTTTAATAGTTGAATCTGCTTTCTTGATTATATTAGAAAAACCCGCACTTGTGCCTTACATATTTTTTAGAGATTTTATTTATTTATTTTTAGAGAGAGGGGAAGGGAGGGAGAAAGAGAGGGAGAGAAACATCAGTATGTGGTTGCCTCTAGTGCACCCCCTACTGGGGACCTGGCTTGCAACCCAGGCATATGCCCTCACTGGGAATCAAACTGGCAACCCTTTGGTTCGCAGGCTGGCACTCCATCCACTGGGCCACACCAGCTAGGGCTGTGCTGTACGTTTTTAACAGCAAGTAAGACATCTTCCAGGCAGGTGCCCAGGAAACCTTCACGAAAAAGCAACTTTGAGAAGAGGCAACGTGTCATCATTGGCAAAGCTAAGAATGTCCACACTGATAGCACGGACTGCTACGAGGGGGAAAAATCATTCAAGGGAGAAAGGATTGCCCGGGAATATTCTTTGGATTTTCATGGACTACTTTCTGACTAGCAGTTGGATTATGGGTAGGTGGTGGTGTCGAAACCTGTTGCCCATAGGAGCCCCATTTCTGTGAATTTTTGAGCCCTTTTCTGTAAAACGGTGCTTCTCAAACTGTGCTATGTTATGTGCATGTGAATCCCATGGAGATCTTGCTAAAATTTTGATTCAGAAGGTCTGGGATGGAGCCTGATATTCTGCATTTTTAAGCAGCTCCCAGCGGTGCTAAAGCTGCTGGCCCACAGGCCACGTTTTCAGTACCGAGGCTCTAGCAAATGCCAAGAAAGTAAAGGCATTTCAAACTCATTAACTATTGATCGCTGTTGAGTCCAGGCATCAATTAGCCAAACCTAACATGGTAATAACACCCTCCGATATCAACACGTTCAATCCCAGCTGAGTGTCCTACGATTTTAGGCAGATCAAGCCTTTTAGTTCATCCTCCTTCGTGGCACATCTTTAGTGCATTGCCACAGTTGCTCCCCAGGCTCCTCCAGTAAGCGCTGATGAGGTGCTGAACGTTTTGCCTACAGGCTGTCTCCTCCGGGACAGGACTTCACGTCTGGGCCACGCTGGGGTCTAACTCCTATCACAGGGTGGGTTTGGGGTGGAGTCCCAAGGAACATCAGCATCAGGTGGTGAGGCACCTGTCCCAAGTGCAACCGAAATTCAGCGATCAAAGTGCTTTTTTGCCTGGGAAAGTCACTTCCCTTAGGCATGGTGTGTCTACATCCCTAGAGGTGTTTGGGGGTCCAGAGTTCTCAGCACCTACCCAAACATCCTTGTTTCGTGTCTCGGGGTGTCATTCCTCCCACACCAATGCCCTTCCCGTAGTGCAGAAGGTCTGCTGTGGTTGTAGAGTTCTGAACCCAGCAACCCTAACAACCGTGGTACTCCGCCACGCCTGCCCTGCCACAGGGCTATGGGGGCCCCTCCCAAACTGCCAAGGGGGGTTTCCATGGGTCCTCTCAGCTGCGTAGTTTTGTCCACAATCTCTTTTTTTCCCCCCACTGTCTATACTTCTTAGAGCTACCAGAAAGTTTACTCCACAGATCTTTATAATTACTATTGTTGCCATAGAAACCAAATGCCACAAATGATTTCCCAGTGCCTTACCCTCCGCCTTCACCTCATCCTGTGCTACTACCTGATAAACAGCTGCCACCAGGCGTGTGCATGGGTGTGTAACCACTATCGGGGAGTCTGGAACTATACCGACCAACGCCACGGTGGTTTTTGCTGCTGCGGAAAGGGGGAGAGACATTAGGAAAGAGAAGAAAAACGAATTTCAATTTCCTTAATCTATTTCGGTTCTTTTATTGTTTAAAAAAAGTTTCAAGCAAATATGAAAACATGATAGCACTTATAAATCCTAGATAGCAAAGATTTAGTAGACATATTTTTTAAACTTTTTGTATTGTTTAAATTGCATCCCTCCCTTCCCCCACTCAGCATGCATCGCTATTCATTACCGTCACGAGGGGCTTATCCCAGGGTACAGGTTCATAGAAAACTCAGAAAGTAATTCACAAAACCATTGCGTCAACAAGTAAAAACGCATGCGCGACAAACTCACATCAGTAAATACCCAAAATAATTACACAGCACCAAATCCAAAAGCCATACAAAGCAAAAGCTGTCTTTTTCTCATCTGTGTTCCCTCACAGTCATGCGCCCTTCTGTCAGCCCAAAACTATCACCCATTTTTTTGCACACTTGCCAAGATATTTAAAATGCACATCTCTCGATCAATTCTGAGTCAAAGAACTCTTTTTAGGACATCGCTTTGTTCACCACACGACGTATCTCAGAGATGGCTGCACATCAATACTTCGTAGTATTGCAGTGTGTTGATGTAAGTCCATCAATTCAACCCATCGCGGGGGATACTTACTGTTTGCAGCCTTTGCTATTAAAGCTAAGGTGAAGTTCAATGAGCTGTACAGAAGTCAGCGCGTGTGTGAGCACATGTGGAATGAATTCCTAAAAGAAGAATTTCTAGCTAAAGGAATACGTGCATTTAAAAATTTGGTAGCTACTGCCAGATGGTTCTTGATAGAAGTTGTGCTACTTTTTAGCAATGTATAAAAGTGCTTTTCCCCTGCCAGACAGTAAACTCATTCAGTTTGAATTTAGCGATTTTGTCAACCTAATAAATGGAAAAGAGTGATATGTTGTTGTAATTTTTTAAAAGATTTTATTTATTTTTAGAGAGAAGGGAAGGGAGGGAGAAAGAGAGGGAGAGAAACATTGATGTGTGAGAAATACATCGATTGGTTGCCTCTCACTCACCTCCAACTGGGGACCTGGCCTGCAACACAGGCTTGTGCCCTGACTGGGAATCGAACCAGCAACCTTTCTGTTCGCAGGCCGGCATTCAATCCACTGAGCCACATAACCAGCCAGGGCTGTTATCGTAATTTTTAATTGATACTGCTATATCATGGTTAAAGAGTGACTGTAAATTCCTTTTCTGGGTTCTTCTGCCTATTTGCATCCTTTGCCCATTTTTCTTTTGGGATCTTAACATTTTTCTCTTTGATTTTTAGAAAGTTCTTTAAAAATAAGGAGTAAACTATTTGTCTATGATTTTTGTTGCAAATATTTTTCCAGTGTGTTGTTTGCTTCTTGACCTATTTTCATAGTGTTTTTGCTACAAAGCTAACTTTGTTTAAAATAGTCAATATTTTCTTTCATTGTTTCTGATTGGGGACCATACTTAGGCCTTCCTTATACTGAGATTATAAAAAGTAATGTCCTATTTTTGCTCCGCGTACTTCCATAATTCCATAGTTTTACACTTAAGTGTTGAATCCACCTGGGATTTATTTTGGTGTCAGGTGTGATTTATGGCCCAAGCCTAGTTTTTTGCAGATAGGTACCCACGTCGTTTAGCATCATTTAGCAAGCAATCCATATTTCCCCAATGAATTTGAATGCACCTTTAACATATCCTATCTTACCACACATTTTTAAATTTATTTTTGAACATTTTAGTTGGCTCAATTCCTGCCACACAACATAACTACATTGTTTTAATTATTGTAGCTTCGTGTTTTAACGTGTGGTAATGCTGATTATTCTCAGGTTTTTCCATTTTTAGATTTTTTTTCCTGGATATTCTTGGTTTACATTTTTCAATGAACTTTAAAATCATTTTGATGCCTTGGGGAAAGATCCGTTGTATTTTTACTGGATGACATTGAATTTATAGATTAACTTAGTAAAAATGGATATATTTATGATTCTGAGTGTTCTTATCCAAAAACACACCGAGCTTTTATCTGTTCAAGTTCCCTTTTGTGTTCTTCAGTTTCACTTTATAGTTTTATTCATCAAGAGCTTGTACCTCTCTTGTTACAATTATTCTTAATTATTTTATCTTTTCTGTTGGGATTACTATTGGACTTTTTTCTTTCATTATATCTTCTAACTAAATGTAGTTTGCATATGGGAAGGCAATTGGACTCTTTGGAAATTAACAAATAATACATATAGGTTCACCTTGTATTTTACTGATTTATTTGTTTGACCTTCTTTCTTGAAACCACTACTTTCTTCTCCATTCACTTTTTTCTTACCGAAGTACATTATTCAGTAATACTTTCAGGGATGGGCTGTGAATGATTAAAAGAAAATCCCAAGTTGTTGCAAGCCTGAAAATTTATGTGTTTTGCCCTCAGCTTTGAAGGATAGTTTGACTGGGGAGTCAAGAGTAGGTTCCAAGTCTCCAAACCCGGAGAGGAGAAACTATCAACCCCCAGATATGCATGAAGCTCTCAAAAACCTCAACCACAAGAATTTTTCTTAATTGCCAAAGACCATCATAATTATTTTTCCTAAATCGATAATAAAGAGAAAATATTACAAGCAATCGGAGAAAGATGACATTATGTACAGAGGAACAAAAGATGAGGGAGACAGCAGGTGTATCATTGGAAATGATACAAGATAGAAGACATTGGAGCAACATATTTAACTTACCGAAAACTAAAACTATCAACCTAGACCTACACCCAGCAAAGCCCTTTCAAAAACAAAGGTGAAATAAAGATGTTTATACGTATGAAATCTGAATGAATTCATCAGCAGCAGACCTGCAGTATTAGAAACGTTAAAGACACTTCTTTAAGCAGAAGGGAAATCATGCAAGGTGGAGATCTCGATTTACATCAAGGAATAAAACCACCAGAAACAGTGCTGCATGGAGAAGAATAAAAAACTTTTTTCATAGTATTTAAATCTCCCTAAAAGATAAGTGGCTTCTTAAAGTAAAACTAATATCAACGTATTATGGGTTTTATAACACATATAGAAGTAAAATATATCTCAACAATAGTGCAAAGGCTTGGAAAGAAAAAATGGAAGCATACCATCATAAAGTTCTTAAACAATACATACAGTGGTACAATATCGGTCGAAGGTACACTGTGGTAAGGTGAAAGGTAAATGCCATGAACCCTATGGCTACAACTAACATAACACACAAAAAAGGTATAACTAATGAGCCAATAAAAACCCAAAATGTAATTGTTTAAAAATGTACAATTAAGTCAAAGGATGCAAAAAAAAAGAAAGCGAAAAAAGGACCAAAGAAGAAATGGAAAAATAGAAAAAATAATAGGGTAAATGCAACCCCAAACACAGCAATAATCCCGTGAAAAATAAATGGTCTAGAAAGTGGGTGAAAGATGCAGGGATTCTTCTAAACTACTTGATAACTACCTTTGCCATGTCCTGTGAATCTCTAAATGCTTCCAAATAAACTGTTAAAAACATCAACTAGTTTAAACACCTCAACTACAAGGTAGAGATAGTCAGATTGGATTGAAAAGCAAGTGAATGAAAACAAAGCACAGTATAACCAAGTGTCTTCTTGTATTGCGTGTGGCTCCAGAGAAGCCAGTAGCCACAACCATCATTCATTGACTCAACGATCATTCACAATGATTATTGGTAAGCCACACTTACAAATAATTAGATTTTTCTGCTTTGGTTGTGAAGAATTGTCTCAGTCTGAGGATTTATTTTAGAAATATTTCCCATGTCACATTTTAGGGTATTTTACTGTTCTATTTATTAAGTTCTCTACTTCACATCCACTCTTGGTAAATCCCTGTACTCTAAATATATCTTCTTTATATTACCTTAATATTTGTCTTATTTCTCTCCATTTATGTGATTATCTCAAGGCTTCCTGTAAGCCAAGAATTGTTCTCAATGCCTTGTTGCTTCTAACTTATTTTTCTTCTGTAATGCTTCACAGTGTGTTTCCTTAGCAACGCCCCTCTTCACCTCTTTTGCCTGCATTGTCATTTTGTCTTCCAACTCTTGTTTTTTGGAATTATAGATTTCTCAAGTTCTTTGGAGCCTGAGGCACCTGCAGGGAGTCTAGTTTCGTCCCTTGAGTTACATTTCCTTTCAGGATGGGGTCTCCATCTGGCTCCTCTCATGTTCTTTGTCCATTTTCTCCCTATAGTCTTTCTGCCTACTTCTCACGCCATTAATCTTTCTAATGTTTAATAAGAGCAGCTCAGTTTAGTTTCCCCATGTAGTTTAAGAAGGTACAAAAAGACTCTCTTTGACAACGTTCTGTCTGAAGTAGGACCTGATTGTCTTCCTCTCCAGGGACACTAGGAGGCCTGGGTGCAGCCTGGGTGTCTCCCGTCTGCAGCCTGGTGTTGTATGCAGCCTCACCGTTACCCTGGTGCGCACTCTTGATTGTTGTCTGTGAATTTCTATTAACTCCACTGTACTAGGAGCTGTATCTTACCCCCATGTGCTTTGACTGCTTCGTTGAATTCACAGGAAACCCTAAAAATTACTTCCTTCCTCTACAGAGTCCTCAGGAACAATCGGGAACGTCTGTGGTGGAAGGTCTCCTGGTGTTTTCCCGAGCTGCCTTTCGGTGCCCCAGATGGCACTCGTGAAATGGATCATCTTGGCGAGAATTCTGGTTTTCTTTCTTCTCATGTGCTCTGTTTACTCAGCACTACCGGGGATGTGAGATAGTAGCCATGCCGTTATGGAAATCTTTTTAATTCTGTCTTATGTCCATACACGCTCATTGGATGTTTATGGCATGAGGTTGAGCTCTGTTCTTTGCTTCTCTCTTTCTGGTAAAGTTTTGGCTGTAGCTTTACTAATTTTGTTTATTCTTTTAGGCATTGGTAAAGAGAGAGTCTATAAACTGAACTCATCCAGCTCTTTATTGAGAATTGCCAATTTTTATGTTGATCATTTTATTTAAAAAATATTTCTCTATACTATCCTAAGTGATTTGCAACTTTTTCCAAGTTAACTACAACACATTTCACAAAAAATTAATTCCATGCTTTGCCATAGACATGTCTCAAAATTTGTAAAGTTCTTCATATTTTAACCAGTTTCCAGAAATAACCAATTCTTTCTTCAAGTTCATACTTCTTATAGTGGTATTTCAATATCTCGATATGGGGGAAATCGTGGGGTCTTTATTTAATTGAGAATTAACTCTGAATTTTTTAGTTTAAGTTTCTCAGGAAAGAAAGATTTGTTTGACCTCAAATATTGTGAGAATTCCTGAGAGACCTGTGGCACGAGGAATTTGCCCTTTGAAAAACTAGCTGAAATCCTGAAGACTCAGCAGGATAGAGATACTAGATTTACTTTATCATGTCATTGGTTATTAAATTAAAAATGAAAAACAAAATGTAACCTTTGAGTTCAGTACATTCATCCTCTTAGGTACCCTTTCATTTTGAAATGAATTTTAAAACGCAGTATGTTTGCCTGGGCAACTGTGGCAATCTCACCTGTGAGTAGTAACCCAAGATTCTCCCTGGGCACGATGCTGAAGCAGAGCTAAAGAGCTGAGATTTCAAATAACTGAAAAGCATACGTACATTTTTTTAAAGCTGTGATAAAAAATACTAGCACCATTAAAAGGAAACTGATAAAGTAATGTGATGTGGTAGCACAAAAAATGATAATTTGTGCCTTCTGGTTGAACATGTTGAAACACGCCACAGGCATTCCTTGCCAACGGAAGCCCAGACACACTGTCCCTGCCCACCCTTCTTCACGCTCTCTCAGCACGTCATACGCAAGCATCCTTACGCCGTGGCTGTGTTAAAAGTAATGAAAAGATAAGAGTCTTCCTGGCACTTACCGCTCAAGGGTCTTCTCATGACTTCTCCCCTCACCTCTGTGACCACCCTAAATAACCAATCCTTCTTTCTGTCTACCCACCCACCTACACATACACACAACCTCTGCATCTCTGGTCCCCCCAGTGACTACTCTGGTGTCCCTATTATTCCCGGAAATTTCTTGTACTTGTATTTATTGGCTTGCTCTCTGTGATTTGCCTTTGCTGAAAAGAAGGAATCTTATCTGTCTGGTTTGCTAACCCATCCCCAACCCCCAGCACCTGGAAGAGTATATGGCTCACAGTGAGTGGGTCAGTACATATTTGTTGACTAAATGTTTAGATCAAAGTTTCACGGGACCAGAGGTGAGGGTTATTTAATGGTTTCTTAGATGAGGATCTTCCTGTCAGTTGGAAATCTTCAGAATATACAGGTGTTTCCTGGCCCTGGAAGCCAGACAGAGCAGAAGATTGTGGAAAATAGCTGGCTCAGTTGACTGTGGATCGACTCCAAACACGATGTTTCTCTCCAGGCCTGAAAATCGACGGACACTGTCAAACACGATGTGATTGCCCGTGACATTTGATGCATTTTCGAGCCGTATTAAATAAGATTCCTCATTGGACTCAGAATTTCTTCTCTTCCTCATTGCTCTTTGAAGCTTAGATTTATATGAGTCTATTTCATGGGCAGTGCTGCAAAGCACAGCAATATCCTGGCAGGAGTAACCATGCTTCAAGAGAAACTGGCATTTCTCTGTTATGCAAACCATCATCTGCTCAAAGTTTGAGTACTCCATAATCTCAAAGTTGCCTGGGACACCCTGAGCCCATTCAGCTTCAGAGAGCATCTTCAGGGACCCAGTGGGGATGTTAGGTGGCGGATTTTCTCTGACCTCGTGCATTATTTCCTGTAGGTAGAGGGCTATTGGATCTGCATTGCGGACCACTCTGGTGAGCTCTTCTCTTGGATACTGGTCTTGAAGACGGGGGAGGCCACTGTGCTCTAGGTGGCTAGTCTGAAAGTAGTCCAGAAAGATCCAGAGAATTCCAGGGCAATCCTTTTCTCTCTGAATGATGGCTTTTGCCTTCTTATACCAGTCCCCATCTTCAATGCGGAAATTCTGAGCTTCATCGATGATGATGTGTTTGATCTTTTCAACGTCTGAGCTTCTTTTCATGAAGGTTTTTCGGGTCATTGCCCGGCAGATGTTTTTGTGGCTGAAAAATGTAAGAAACACAGTTAAGTTTCTCCAGTAAAACAAAGGAAGTCGATTCTAGTCTTAATTTCCTTTGGACATAATAAATACAATAGGAACCTCAATGTAAACTTAAAGCCACAGCCGTCAAACTTACGTAAGAAGAGAAAGCGAATACAGTCAGGCTGCCTACCTCATGAAGTCCTTCAGGGGCCTGTTCTCGCAGATGTAAAGAATGTCGCTTGGTTGACAGTGGAATACATGACTGATCTTTTCCATGATCTTAAGAGCCAGGATGGTCTTCCCTGATCCAGGCAAGCCGTGCACAAACAGCTCTCTGGTCTTGCGAAGGTTCTTTGAAAGCAACTCATACTGTTTGTCTGTGAGCAGGTTCAAAACCTCAGAGCCCAGCTCTTCACTTAAGAGAGATCTGAACCCACGCAAAACTATCACAAGGGATTGTAACAGAGCTTCCATTTGCTGCGTGGTCATCAGTTTATAGGAGTCAGGGTATTCTTGCAACTCCAGACTACAAAGGCCCTGTGACGTTGCATTAGGATTCAGCAGGAAGGGGGAGGGAACGATGCACAATTTTCCGGTGTAGCCACCCGTGTTCACCAGCTTCAGCTTTAAGGCACGAGCGACTCTTACACAATACTCCTTCGAGTGCTTGCTGTGCTCTCTGAAGATGGTGTAGAGGGTTGGACGTTTGCCCTGGGAAAGTAGAAGAGCATCGCAGATGACACCCTGCTCCTCTGGCAGACCCACATCCACAGCCCAGCTGCGAGAGAAAATCAATATTCCTTGAGCGACATTGCGCATTTGCTTATTTATTAAGTTTCTGAGTCCTTTGTGTTGCGAGAACAGTTCCTTGTAGAGGCTCTGGGGTCTGTACAAAACGCTGTCTGATGACACTAGACAGGGGAAGAATCGGACTCAGTTAGAGAATTTGCCAACATCCTAGTAGTCATCATTCTATATTCATCATTATGTATAACAGATTCAATCCACCTTTGCGTCTCCCATGTGTTCGTACCAGGTTGTGCACTAGGAACCACAAGATAAAGTGATTCCAGGCCAATGGAGCCGATACACGACAGGCATGAACAGAGACAAACGATAATTATGGCACAACGTGGTGAATTAATGGGAACAAAGTGCACAAAGCATTATGTGAACACCAAGGAGAGGTGCAGCTTCGAAGAGAACATGAAGGTCTTTATGGAGAAGGGAACACCTGAGCTGCTTCTTCCAGGGTGACTGGGAGTTAGCCAGGAGAAGGATAGGAGAGTAGAGAGACAGGCAAACCGGTGCATGAAGACAGCACGGAGGCAAGAAACAGCAAGTGCATTCAGGCACCTGAGGGCAGTTTGTGTGGCTGATGTCTAAAGTGAGAGGCAAGCAAGTGGAGATGGGGAGGAAGGCACTGTAGCACCGTGGTAACGCCCAGCGGTGCTGACTGCGGTTAACAATGCTGCATTGGAAGATGCTTGCAAGCCGCTAAGAGAGATCTTAACTGTCCTCAAGACACACACGCACAAAGGGTGATTATGTCAAGTGATGGATATGTTAACTCATCTTATTGCGGGAGTCATTTCACAATATGTACGTGTATGAAGTCATCATGTGACACACCGTACCCATGGTGGTGTGTCAGTTATAGCTCCGTAAAGCTGGGGGGCGGCTACCTGGTAGAGGTTACATACCGTATGACTTCACCCACATGGTGCTGTGAAAGGCAGAGCTGCAGGGACAGAGAACAGACCAATGGCTCCTAGAGGCCAGGGGTTGGAGGAGATTTGGACTACAGAGGGGCAGCAGGAAGGGGCTGTTTGGGGGGCTGGAGTTGTTCTGTAGCTTGTGGCGGCATGCAAGTCTACACATGTTTTAAAAACCTTTAATCCGTTTATGAATAAAAGCCCATTTTACATTTGTCAATTTTGAAAATTAATTCTTAAAAGTACTTTTGAAAAAACAGTCTGGCTTTTCATACATATATACATATATATACATACATACATATATATACTTATATAAACATATATATACATACACACACATACACACACACAAAAGGTTTACCTCTTGGGGTCAAAAGCCCAAATTCAGAATCTAACCAAAACTATGGACCCTATCCTTAGAAAAAAATATAATACACACAAAATTTGAATTTTTAATTCCACATAGAGGGAAGAGACAGGAATGACTCCAGATTTCTGTGCTGGGCTGCATGGAGGATGGAGTCTTCGATTGGTAAAGATAACATGAAAAGAATACTTAATGTAGAATAATCGGCAAACTGTAAAGAAGAAATAGGAGATTGTCGGAGTGAGAGATGGACTTTGGAAATGCTCAGCCTGGGACCCCTGTGGAAGGTCGAGCTGTCCAGCAAGCAACTGGACGGGCCAGTAAAGTTTGCCCAGGCTCTAAGAAAACTAGTTTTTTTCTAGAAAAGCGGACTAAGGAAAGGGTGCCTCCTATTACTGTTTCGATTTAACATCATTCTCGGATTATGGGCCAATAAACTGAAAAGTGTAAAGGAAATAACGCATATAAATATAGGAAAAGTTAGTTCAAAATTCCCTTGCTTTTGCATTAATAAAAGCATTAAGTAAAATGTTTGGAAATAGCATAACTTAAAACTATGAGCTTTCCTACCTGCCAGCAATTCACAGTAAGAAAAATTATCATATAAAGATCTCATTATAGGAATAAAATTTAACATATATGGTAACAACATGGATACAACTTTGAAACTACTAAATTACATACCATATTTCACTAATTATAAGTATACTCTAATATCTCTTAAATTAAGATATATCCTATAGCTTAACAGACAATATTTGAGTGGTAAATAAAATAACAATACAATATTATTTTCTTAAATTTGATGAAATACGGAAGACTTGAATAAATGGCAAAACATTCCACGTTCAACTATGAGAAAATTCACTGTTGTAAAAAAATGACAATTCTTTCAAAATTAACTTATCAATTTTAGGAAATTGCCACCAAAATAACCTCATATTATCCTTTCCTTATTTTGTGGAACAAAATAATTCTAAGCGTCCCAAAGAGAAATGCCATGATAACATCATTTGGGAAAGTGTATTCTGGTATGTTTGGAATTACAATTTGTCGCTGTTCCCCTAAGTTTACAAATTTAAAGAAGCGATAACAGGGGTGTTTGTGAAGTACTGGTTTTCGACCTGGGTGGTGGTTACACAGGTTTCACTGCACAATTACTTATTAAGTTATATCGAGGTTCTAGGTACTTTCTGTATACATAGTATACTTCACAATAAGAACAGCAAAAACTGAGTAACATCCATGTCGAAGAACACTATCAAATACTATATGATCAATAAAAGAATCGGGTAAATCTATGAGGTAACTTGGGACAAGATGTACATACACATTACTCAGATGTAGCCCTGTGCCTACATGTAGCTGCGGTGGATTCATTCTCACTGCTGAATAGTGTCCCGTTATGGGAATATGCTACAATGTATTTATGCATTATTGTCACAAGAGATAATTTGGTTTTTCCTATTTGGGGCTATTACAAATAGAGAACTTATGAGCACTATGAGATACTGGCATACCTCCAATTATAACCATTTCCTGATGCATGTGTGCACATTTTACTTTAGAAACGAGAAAGAACTGCTGAATGGTTGAGTATGCAGACAACCAGTTATACAAGGTAATGCCAAATTTGTTTTCCAAAGGGATTAGGCCAACTTAAATTCCCAGCCACAAATGTAAAAAAGACCCTGACTTCCCACAGCCTCTCCAACACCTGCTATGGGCTAGTATCTCTTCATATCTTTATTGGGCATCTATGTGTTTCTTTTTCTGAGAAATTTATCTTTATAACTACTGCCCATTTTTTCTACTGGGTTGTTTGTTCTTTTAAAAATTTATATAAGTTCTTTATATATTCTTGATACCAAACCTTCATCAGCTACATGGATTGTAAATATCCTTCAAGGCTATAGTTAAATCTTTTCACTCTTTCGAGGAGCAGAACTTCTTAATTTTAATATAGTGAAATTTATCAGTCTTTAAGTTTAATTATTTTGTGTCTGGTTTAGGAAATCCTTTCCTACCTGAATGACACAAAATTATTTGTGTACACTTTCTAATAAAAATTTAAAAGGTTGTTTTCTGAGACTTATGTCCTAAAACCGTCTGGAACTGATTCTTTTCTATAGCATGAGAGAGGAGTCCAATTCTATTTTTTTTTTTTTTTTTGCATGTGCATGAGCAACCAACCTGTTTCCAAAGCAACCATCGATAATGAATTACCTGGGAAATACCATTTTTGCTGTTTTTCCAAACATTCCAAATTCTTATGAGTGCACACGGTCCTGCCGCGGGGTGTTGTGGATGACAGACTCAGCTCGAGGAACATCTCGGAAAATCTGGAAAGGTCTTAGGAAACAAGAACGGAGAGTTCAGTATGCAAAGAGCTGAGCCCCACGTCTGAGAGCTGAGCTGTGTCGCAAAGTCTCTCACTTAGCCTCAGGACTCAAGTGTTGGCCCACACAGATTTGATCTGTACCCCAAGTCAGCTCAGAAAAGCCTGCTGATGTCTTGGGGGGTAAAACTGGTGTGGAGCAAGTTTTTAGTCTTTAAGTGTTAATTTTATTATATTGAAACAAACTGTTTTTCCATGTGTAGAATGCTCATATGGGAAAAATAGGATTAGAAGGTGTGCTTCTGAGCTGGTTCTGAAATGAACTTTGCTTATCTAGACTTTTGAAGAAGGAACCATTGATTTTTCTTCTGTCTAATTTCTCTCAGGCTCTCCTTTTCCAAAGTGGTTGCCTATCAACGACTTGATTCTTCGGCTTAGCAGTCATGGTGAATATCACAGGTCGGCTCTCGAAAGGACAAGTGGGAAAGGAGAGGGACAGCCATGGCTTGGTCATCTTTTAGCTCAAAAATGGAAATGGGCTAATAAGAAAGGGAGAATATTTAATCCAGGGAACCATACAAAATGGGAAGTCAGGGGCAAGTGAAAAGGAATTTCCTGAATAATTGAATGTTGAGTTTCTAACCAAAGAAGAAGAAGAAGAAGGAGGAGGAGGAGGAGGAGGAGGAGGAGGAGGAGGAGGAGGAGGAGGAGGAGGAGGAGGAGGAGGAGGAGGAGGAGGAGGAGGAGGAGGAGGAGGAGGAGGAGGAGGAGGAGGAGGAGGAGGAGGAGGAGGAGGAGGAGGAGGAGGAGAAGGAGGAGAAGAAGAAGAAGAAGAAGAAGAAGAAGAAGAAGAAGAAGAGGAAGAAGAAGAAGAAGAAGAAGAAGAAGAAGAAGAAGAAGAAGAAGAAGAAGAAGAAGAAAGAAGAAGGAGAAGAAGAAGAAGAAGAAGAAGAAGAAGAAGAAGAAGAAGAAGAAGAAGAAGAAGAAGAAGAAGAAGAAAGAAAGAAAGAAAGAAAAAGGAGAAGAAGAAGAAGAAGAGGAAGAAAGAAAAAGGAGAAGAAGAAGAAGAAGAGGAAGAAGAAGAAGGAACTTGAATATGAACACAAGAAAGGATGTGAAGATAGGAATTATTAGGTCTAACAGCCCCTTTGTACCACCCTCTAGTGGGTCAACTGGCCTAGGGCATCTGCTGAACACAGGGTATTGAAGGTAGGCAGAGGGGAAGAAGGACGGTGACGAGCAACTGCATCTATGCGAATTAATAAATCAGAGAGCTGCAACTCAGAGAGTACCTCTATTTCCCAGGATTCTAAAACAACACCTCCCTTCCCTCCCTCCCACCCCCACCCCCCAGCAACATTACAGTGATTGTGGATTCTGCTCTCTGACCTGGGTCAGCTTCTGTCATCCAAGCAACCCATTCCTTTATGGCCAGCTGCCTCACACAGTTGTCCTTCACCTGCCAGGAACTAGGCTGTTTGGCAAACACTGCACAGCAGAACGGTTCCACCTTGACCGCGCAGACATATCCATGGAGGGCCCCCCGATCGTGTACTTCAAGGAATTTGATTTCATATTTTATCTCATGCTTCTGGGTACAGAAATGATGGACAGGTAACTTCCTAATACAGCTACCAATGGAGTTCTCCAGGGCGGAACGATCTATTCTCTCCTTTTCACATCCAACGACTTGGAGGGTCTCATCGTGCACCCCCCAAAATATGTATCCTCCTTCGGTGTTTGCAAATGCAGACACACAACTGGGGACACTCTCATGGAAGCATTTCGATACTTCTGCTGAGAACATTTTAAATTCAACATGGGTGGACTTCGTAAAGTTGAGCTTTTCCAGGTACCGAAGGTGAGGTCTGTTAAATAAAGCAGCAGCCGAGGCCTTTATGTTACTTTCGTTTCGGACACCATCCTGAACATTCTGGGGACTTAACAGATTGGAATCATGAATATTCACAGGAGCCTGAGTCTTCCCCTTGAGGAAGGCCAGTGCCTCCCGAGGGGTCATGACACTGGTAGACGTTTTACGTCTGTGGTACAAGTTGGAGCACAAAGTAGCAAGCCGTACACCAGAGGACTTTGCGTTCCAGGACTTCACAAAGATAAAAAAGAGGTCTTCATGTTGCATCTCATCTAAATAACCTTCGAAAATTGGATGCTCATTCAATCCTACTCCATGAGTCGTGTAATTGTAGATTTCATTCGCAATCTCGATCTTGACCACGCCCCCCCCAGAATTCAGCAGAGCACATATCGCGTTCCAGACCGTTTCATCCTGCGTCCTCTGCAGGTGAGGGTCCATCGCCCTCCTTTCCTTATTCCCAAGGATGAGTTTTCCTGCGTTGACAACATACTCGGCAAAGTCTGTTTCCAAATCGATCTTGAGACTCATCTTCTCAGCACTTTTCCTAGTCTTGTCCTGAAATAGTCTCCTAAAAAAACAGGAGGATAGAACCGTTAGAATAGGACGAGAATAGGGGAGGTAGGAAATTGAGAGTTCGAGGCTGCTGTTCGGAAGGGGGTCACTTCATTTATTTCCACGGAACTCGAGGCCAGATTCAGTCAGGAAGGAAGGGGCGTACAACAGGTTGAGGAGCTATGCCTGCCAGAAGCCCGCTGCCACCATAGAGATGACCGAGAGGCTATTTTCATGCTGATTTTAGTCATTTAGTGTCTGCCAGGTTCTCTAAATGACAAGATCTCTCCCAACCCCTGCAGAGAACAGGAAATATCACGTCTTCCTAAACACACCATAACCACACCACGAGACTGAGAGCAGATGTGAATGATACATAACCCCGCCGCTGCCCATCTTTGGCCAATCTGTGGCAGCTGAGGAAAAAGAAGGAGCCATTAAACTACTTCGCACAGAATCAAAAAACCCTCTATTATGAGAGACTTCACTGTGGACCAAGAAGATGTCACGCTATATGGGCAGTGTCCTAGCTCTGTCATGCCTCCCCCCCCAACACACACACATTTGTCCTTCCTCAAATACCTGGATGCAGGGATCAAGAGATGAAGCCCAAGACAGAGGCAAACATCCCCTGGATGAGTCTGAAGACAGAGCCCAGGGCGAGAGCTGTGGGACAGGCCTAAAGGATCACCAGGCAAAACTGGAGCAAGATGGTAGCAGGCTTCAGTGAGTGGCGCCTGAGACTGTACGATGGATGGAATTTAATAAGTTAGCCGACTCAGGAGGTGGAGACTTTGAGAACAAGTTAGTAATAGGGATTTAGGAAAATATGCAAATACAGATACAATACAAGACAGTAACTAAGATTAAAGTTAAAAGTAGTATAGAAAATAAAATATAACCATAAGGCATTATATGGCACAACTATAAATAAAGTGACAGTCATAATGATATAAACTCTGAATATTGTCCTGATCAGGAATGATGATGGAATTGTGCCGTCAGGATGCGGGGAGAGACAGTATAGGGAAAGAAGTGTGTGACACCGATCCCTCTACCTGCAGAAACAGGCATATCTAAAACTGCGGGGGAGGGTGGTAGAGGGAGCACCAGCGTGTCTAGAAATCCATAGTTAAATACCAAACGTAAAGCCAAAGAGGGAAGAGCAGGAAAAGTGGATGAGGGTATGCGCAATGGGATTTCTTCTTATCTTTTAGAGAACTATGACTTTCAAAAACTATGTGCTTGAGACTCCTGCTTTCCAATCAGAGTAGAGTTCCGGGGACAAAATTACTCTCCTGCCTGAAACGGCTACAACACTTCTGAAGAAATCATGGCCAGAAAATTTCCAAATTTGATGTAAATTATGCAAAATCAAGATCAAGATCCAAGACATTCAACAAGCACGAGAAACAGGAAGAATACTACACCAAGCACATCACAATTAATTTGCTCAAAACTAGTGATAAAGAGAAAATCTTAAAAGGAATCAGAGGAAAAAGGTATATAACATAGAGAGGAACAAAAAATGAGACTAGATTTTTTTTTTTGTCAGAAACAAAGCAAGTGAGAAGGTAATGGATCGACATCTTTAAATCCCTGAAAGACGAAAAACACTGTCCACCTAGAGTTTGATACACAGTGAGAGTATCTTTCACAAATCAGTTAACTGGACAACAAAAAGACAAGCAATCCAATTTTTAAAATGGACGAAGGACTTAAATAGACATTTCTCCGAAGAAGACACATAAATGGCCAATGAGCCCATGAAAAAATGCTCAACATCATTAGGGACATGTAAATAAAAAGCGCAGTGAGACACCACTTTACAACTACCTGGGTAGTGATAACAATAGTAAAAGGAATATAGCAAGTGTTGGTGAGGATACAGAGAGATGGAGTCCATTTACACTGCCGATGGGACTATGAAATGCTGCAGCCACTGTGGAAAAAGTTTGGAAGCTCTTCAAAAAGCTAAACATAGAATTACCATATGACCCAGCAATTCCACGCATAAGTATATACCCAACAGGATTGAAAAAAGGCAATCGAATGAATCCGTGAAAAGCAAGTGAGTCGTGAATGTTTGCAGCAGCCAGAAGGTGGAAACAGCACCAATGGCTATCCACAGGTGCACGGATAAACGCACCTGTGCCGCATCCATCCGACAGAACATTATTCAGCCCGAGAAAGGGACAAAATTCTGACGCGTGCTTCCACAGGGGTGAGCGTGACGGTAAGTGAAAGAGCCGGACACTGAACGGTAACAACGGTTCCTTGTTGCGGACTGTGTGCTTGTGTCCTCCAGACTGTGCATGCTGAAACTCTCATCTCTGCTGGGATGGTAGTAGGAGGTACGTCTGTTAGGGAGTTATTAGGTCACGAGGGTGGAGCCCTTAGGATGGGATTAGTGCCCTTACAAGAAGAGACACCAAAATACATTTAAAAAAATCAATATATTGGACTTTGAGAAAGCCTTTTTACTGAAAGACATAGTTAAGGGAATGAAAATACAAGCCCGTGGCTGGAAGGAATATTTGCAAATGACATATCTGATCAAAAAAAAAAAACCCCAACCTTGTATCTATCTATCTTCTTTTTTTTCTAACTTCTAAATAGAACTCTTGAAAGGCAATAATAAGAAAACAAACAACCAATTTAAAAATGGATACAAGATTTGAGCAGGTATTTCACCAAAGAAGGTATATAGACAGCGAGCAAGGACACAAAGTGATGTCAGCATCATTAGTCACGAGGGCAACGCCCCTGAAAACTGCAGTGCGATGGCACTGCGCACCTGTCGGAGTGACTGAAACAGCAGGCCAGCCAGGCGCTGGCGAGGGCGTGGGGGAGGGGGACTGCTATACGTCCTTAGCAGAGACATGAAGAACGACGATTTCGGAGAAGAGTTTTCTCGTTTCATCCACTCGCCCCATGCATGGCCCAGACACCCCACTTCTACGTACTCAAGAGAAATGAGAACGTATGTTCATACAAAGACTTGTGCGGGAACACTCTCACGCTTTCGTTTGTAAAAGCCATACACTGAAAGCAAAGTAAATCCTCGCCGGCAGAAACGCAGTTTGGTTCTCCACACGACGGAACGGTACTCAGCAATAAAGAAGAAAGAGCTGTTGGTACCCACGACGTGAATGAATCTCAGAGTAATTATTCTGCATGAAAGAAGCCAGACAAAAAAGAACATATACTGCATGATTCCATCTGTATAAAATTTTCATAAATAAAAAGTACAGTCACGTTGAAAGCCAGTCCTGTGTTGTTTGGGGGTGGGATGGGGTGCGGGGGTAGGAGTGAGAGGGAGGGGGTTACAAAAGGGCTTTGGGGAGTGACATATATGTGCACTGTCTTTTTGGCAGTGATGTCTTCACGTGTCAAAATGTATCAACCTGTGCACTTTAAGTATGTGCAGCGTGTTGCCTGTCAAAAATACCCCACAAGGCTATTAAGAACCACGTAGATGAATGATTATTAAAAATAAGTAAAAAGTATTTCACTATAAAATAATGGACTCAATTACCTGCCAGGAGTGTAAATTGATGCGCCTGTTATTACTGAGTTTTCTCCATAGAGAGTAAATTTATCACAGGATTAGTGTTACAGAGACCTCTGTGTGCCTCCCTGTCCATTGGGTAATAACCACCACCCACCCTGCCCTTTCCCTCGCGAGTCTGAAATGGACACCTCTCAGTGTGAAAGACAGCAAGCCATTCTAATGGCCAGTGGAAATTACATCAGCAAAATAAGAGGAAATGCTCTCTCTTCCTTCCAGGCGCATAAAAGCAAAAAAGTATTCCATTTCATAAAGTTGCCCTAGCGAAGGAATCCTCCGAGTCACCTGGTCTTCAGAAACGCCTTCTCTGGCCTGGGACGTGTCTGTTAGCCTGGACAAGTACTACGGATGGTTGTTTACTCAATGTCCTGTGGCAACAACACTATTGAAATGGATTTGTTTTCTGATAGACATAAACACCTGTGAATTTTCATAACCAGGCCAGGAGCGGGGCCTCACATTCCCGCCTTCCACTTGCAAGAAAGTACTAAAGCTCGTGATCGCTCATTTTCTTATTTAATCAAAAGAGTTGGAGTCTTGTGACCTCTGAAAGAACATTTCTGACACAGGAGGCTGTTCGTAGCTCCTCGCCTTCCCGCTCCTCTGGCCACAGGAACTCTCACCTCCTCCCCTGACACAGGCAAACCGAGTCTAGTTTCTCTTTCCCCGCCAAGGCAGGCGCGCGCGCGCGCGCCTCTCCAGTTTCCGCTGCGGCGACACCTAGCAAACATTAAGTAGCCATCGCACCCATTTCCTCCTAGAGACTCCGCGCTGAGACCGCCGTGGGTGTGGGTGAACCCGCAGGAGCCACGCAAAAGTCCCGCAGGCCAGCGTCCCCTCCCCGCCACACCGGTCCTCCAGGATTCCCTTCTGGCTCCTAGACAGTCCCGCGCAAAAGTGGACCAGAATCACTCCCCGCGGCCCAACAACCTCTGCGGCCAGAGCCCACGGAGCCCTCGCGCCCCACTCGATGGGGGGTGCGGGCTCGGGGGCTGTGCTGGGAGCCCGGCCGCCCTCCCCCCGCCCGTGGGAGCCGTTCCTGTGTGAGGGTGGCGCGCGGAGCCAGGGGCGCCCAGGCTCTCCGCGGAACACAGCCTCGCGCAATGACCTGGACACCGACCCCGTCCGTCCCCCGGGGAGCCTCGGTGCCCGATGTAGCCGTTTCCTTTAAACTTCTTCCAGCTCCCACCGTGGGGACATCGTACGGGCTCGGGCTGGGGAGATCCGGGCTGCGAGGCCGCGCGCCCCTGCGCCCTCCCCGGCTGCCCAGGTGCGGTAGACCTCCCCGCTCCCCGTCCTTCGCGGCCCATCTGCTGGAAGTTGCCGCTCCTGAGTGGGAGTCCACAGACCCAGGCTCCCGAGCGGGGACGGCGCCCCCGGGGCAGCGACCAGGCCTGCCTTCGCCACTGCGGGGTCGGGGCGCGCGCGGACCCGGGGACGGGGAAAGCCGAGCTTTGGGGGGACCCGTGTAAAGGAGCGCGGGGACTCATTACCGGTCACGGCTTCTGCTCAGCTGCGCGCCTGCCTCCTGGAGACAGCGGAGAAAGCGACGGCGCCTCCCGAGTCCCGAGCAGTGGCTCTGGCCCTGCAGGGTCAGGTCCTTATATCAGCTGAACTCAGTGACAGTTCACGAGGCGGGGCTCCGCGCGGGAGACGGGCGGGCAGCCGAGAGTTTCGTTTCTGTGAACCCGGGACCCCACCCCCGCACGGACCGCAGCCTCGGTTACAGTCAGGGCAAGAGCGGCTTATTTCTTTGTTTTTCGTTTCGCAATTTGTTGTGCTTTTACAATTTTTTTTTCACTGTTGTCCAATTACAGTCGTTTCCATTTTCCCGCCATCGCTCTCGCCTGCTCCGCCCATCCTCCCTCCCACATTCAATCCTCACCGCCCCCCCCCCCCCGTTGTCCTGGTCCTTGGGAATGTTCCTTTATACACAGGTTCCTTCCCCTTCTTTCCCTCTTTATCCCCATCCCCCCTCCCCTCTGGTCACTGTCAGTTTGTTCTTTATTTCCTTGACTCTGGTTGCCCGCGTGGTAGCTCCGTTTCCGCAAGGCTCGGGCGCGCCAATTCTGGTGGGCTGGCCGGAGCAGGAACAGTCTGTGAGGCCAATGGCCAGCTTTTATAAGATCAAAGTTTGAGATTAATTTCTGAAGGAAGTGTTAAGTACCGGAAGGAACCTATAGAAAGAAAGCTCGCATCTCAAGTACTTAAAAGAACAGCGATAGCCCTGGCCTCCCCTGGTTGGTGTGGTTTGGGCGTTGCCTTCTTTGTTGTTTCTGTTTTCTGACTAGTTTTCTTTCTGAGAGTCCTCGCCCCCACCCGGGAAGGGATTTCCTGGTGCAAACCCCCGCGCCCTAGCGCTGGCCGGACCCCCCAGGCTCCCGCACGCGTGTCCACGCGTCTCTCGCCCCGTCGCCTCCAGCCCCTGGCTGGAGGCTGGAATTGCGGGACCAGCCGCCCCAGCTCTCCCTCGGGAGTGAGGAGGGGGGAGCAGAGGGTTAGACCTCCACTTTCGCCCCCCCCCCCCAGAAGTGGACAACATGGGCTCTGCTTCCTTTCTTTCGAGAGCGCTTTGGTTTGTGAAAGCTGATGCCTGCTGCAAAGGGCGCCGCCGGGAGCGCCCCCCTTGTAGAGCCCAGACAGGATCAGACGAGGGCGTTTTGGTGAAAGAAAAAGGAAAACGTCCGTTCGATTCACCTGCTGTCACCCAGGTCCTGTCCAAGGCCACAGTTTTCAGTTTGTTTGCCCTGCTGTTATCACCAAGCGTGTTCTGGGCGCTATAGAAGGATCGGACTCCGCGCCGGGGTCCGCGCGGGTCAGTCCGCCCCTGACCGTGCTCTTGGCGCGCGCGGCTGCTGGGCGGTGGCGAGTCAGGAACCCAAGGCAGCCCCGAGGGGCGAAAGGGGCGAGGAGCCAGCGGCACGGCGACCGACCCCAGCCCGCACCCCCAGGGGCGTTAAGTAGTGTTTAGGGAGCCCTGGGGCGTTCAGTCCATGGCTGACTACAACTGCTTCTCTAGTGGGACGCCTTCCGTCTGCCTTCCTGGCGCTCCGAACAATCTGGTGAATAGCCTTTCCCCATCTCATCACCTCCAGCTCCCGCGCCCACAGCCGGGAGGACCGCTAGAGCCCTCCCAGCAAACTGGCTCCCACCGTCTCCCCAAGAGCTGGAGTTCTCAGTAGACAGGCCACCTAGGGAGCCTGAGACAGGTGGGGAGCGGGCCGCGGCAATCTGGACAGGGGGAGCTCACGGGTCTAGGTCACTTCTCAAGACTGGGTCTCGAGGGATCAGGCCCCACCGGACCAGTGGGGCCAGTGGGGAAAAGGCTGGAAGAGGTCACGGTAAGACCACAGGTCTCCGTGGTGAGTCCACCCTGCTGCCCGAGGGCATTCAAATTCCTGCCCAGAAAGGACCGGTCACTCCCACCAGGGGGCGCTACAGAGCCGGGGAGGCCCGGGCAGACCAGGGTGCTGGCCAGTTACCAGAAAATCAAAGTGGAGGAACGTGTTCAAGAGACCACCTGTGGTCATCGCTGGGGGCTGGGGTGGTAGGGGATGACTCTCTAATTTTTAAAAGTATTGTCAGACAGCTAGTCATTGTCAGCACATCACAGTCATCACCGGGAACTGTGCTGGGTTGAGAACGGTTTTCTCTCTTCTCGTCCGTACCATGAACTGTGTAGTAACTGTGTAAGCCTGGAGCTCCTTTCCTGCCACGCGGAGAGAGCCTGCCAGAAAGTAAGGTTGACCCAGAGGAAATCGAAGTCAAGATATGGGCGGGGGGGGGGGGGGCGGGATGAGAGAGAGAGAAAGACGTCCACACAGAAAACAATGCTGGTGACAACATTCGAACCCTGATCTAACAGCACCCGAACTTGCCCTGGATAGACAAGCTATAGGAACCGGTGAAATGTGTCTTATTAAAGTACTCGGAGTTGATTGTATTTATGTTCAGCATGCCCATCTTGCTTGGACGATTTTCCCAAGCAAGTTGCAAAAATCACGCCACACTGTTGAACAGGAGGAGCTGTAGTTCCATCCCAGCTGAGGGACAGGAGGTGGTGCGGGGCTGGGACAGGGCACTGAGCTGCAGCATGCAGTTCTAGGCAGGCTTATCCAAACAGCATGGGAGCGAGAGCGTGCAAACCCACACAGACCAACATCCAGACACAACGGCACTGGCCTTCATATTCACATACCTGTGAGCTCCTGCCTTACCACCCAATTCATTTTCCCAAATATAAAGACCTTCAGCCCTTTAGCCTGGCCTTGGGAATGGCTACAGAATTATCCAACCTGTCTTCCAAATTATAGATAAAAGTTATTCTAGGAATTTCTAGAACATGACAGGTATGGGGAGACAGGGAGCAAGAGAGCCAATGAAACAAACTTGGGGCAAAGAGGCAGATTCACAACTCAAGGAAAACCAAGTTTTTTGTTTTTCATTTGTTTAGTGGAGACTCCGTCATCACTGCCGTGATCCCCAGATGAGCTGACACTCCAGGAGTTCCCAGCTCAGGACTCTGCCCAGCACCGGGCCAGCCCCAGCAGGCCCGTGGGCTCCTGTCTAAGACGCCGGTTTGATGAAGCCGTAGTCCATGCACTTGATGAGGCATTCCCGGGCTGTCTGAATCACCGCCGCCTTCTTCTCGTCTGGTTCCTGTTTGCCCACCACAGTCAGGATCTCCAGCAGCTCACTCTCCACTAGCTTCTTGGCCAGCTCCGCATTGGCCGCCAGCAGGTTGTAGGCAATGACCAGGCCCCGGTGTTGGATGCACAGCTGGTCGTGCAGGCAGAGCCTCTGTAGGATCTCCAACCACTGAGTTGTCTGGAGTGGGAGAGGTGGTTAAGGAAGGGTTGGAGGAATCAGTGGGTGGACAGAGAGAGGAGATTTTGGATAAGATAAATAGAAGGCATCCACTAGGCCCAGATCCTGGGCTCTGAAGGGGCCAGCACGCACCTGGTTGTGTGTGTGTGTACAAGACTCGGCATATGCCTACGTGAGCCCCCTGGGGCTAAGGGAGGATGGATGCCCATCCTACCAGAGCCAGGGCAGGAATTGGAGAACTAGAGGGAACTTGGAAGAATCTCATCCTTCATTGTACAGGTGGAGGGACTGAGCTCCAGGGAGGGGAAGTAACTCTGCTATCTATGGTCACACATCTGGAAATAGTGGAAAAAAACATCTGTCCACCCATTTTTGTTTTTTTTTTAAGCATCTTAAGAAGCAAAGGGACAGGCTCACTGCACGCCTAGACAGAATGAGGCTGGAGAATGAGGTGGTTCAGAGAGGAGAATTCTAACCCTGGGCACGTGGTCAATGCCTGTTTCTGCTAACCCAGGCGCCCCTGGAGACGCGAGCTCTGGGTATGCACCCCACTAGCCCTGATTTCAACTGGGACCAACACCGGGGTTGGAGCGTATTCTCTCCTCCACCCCCCTTCCTTTCTCTCCTCCATTCCCAGGTGTGAAGCAGCCCAACCATTGTGCATGGGGAAGACAGGCCCACTCTGACCACCCCAGGAGACAGAGATGGAGCTGAGAATAGAACCAGGAGGCTTGACTGTTAATCCTTCAACAGACACACATGAGCAGCAGAGTGAAGTAATGATCAGCATGAGTCTTGGAGTCAGAGACCAGTGTTCAGGTCCCAGCTCAGCCACTTACCAGTTGTATGACTTCAGCTGTTTTTGAACCTCTGCAAGCCTCAGGAGCCTCGTCTATCACCTGCTGAGCCTACGTCTTAACATTGTGGAGATTTAGTAAAATGATGCACGGAAAGGCTTAGCATGGGAGCTGAAGCACAGGGCGAGGCCAGCGAGTGCAAGCGGTGGGCAGGGATGATGACGGTAGGCACTAATCCAAAGAGTTCCTCTTTGCTCCTGGTACCTGCTACCCTCACCCTTTGTTAGTACGCGGGGAGAGCCTTCTCCACGCACTGCTCTCGGATGGGGAGAAGAGAGAGGAGAAGAAAAGGCGAATTATTGGCTTCTGAGCTTCTGGGGGGATTACATGAACTCTACACTGAGTCTCCTACCACGAAGAAAGGAAATGACGGTTCAGCCAACTGTGGGGAGGTGCGGGAGAGATTTAATGCTGATGGGTAACCGATAGTGAGCCCGGTGTCCATCGCTCCCGGGATCAGTCACTGGAGGATACAGGAAGGGGGGTGGCCCTGTTGGGACAGGGTCCCAGCAGACAAGGCAGTTGCCTGGCTTCCCGGGCGTATGCCAGCAGGTGTGTCCAGCACCTAACAGGGCCCCAGGGTTGAACGAAAGATGTGACTGGCCGGCTTCGCAGCATCCACAGGATGCCCTTGTGGGGACGGGAATGCAGCCCACATTCCTGAGCCCCCCGGGAAGGAGGAAGAAGTGGCCAGGGGGGTGGCGGGGTGGGGGGCAATCCTAAAGGGTTACAGTCCCTTTCCCACTAACTAGCTGTGTGACCTTGGCCTACTTTTCTGCACTCGGTTTCCTCACTGGCAAAATAAGATCATAATCACGCCCGCCACACGGGGTGTTGGGGAGGATGGAGCAACTTCATAAACACCTACAGCGCCACCTGGAGCCCAGGAACTGGAAGGGTCACAGAGTGCCCTGTGGGGGACTGCTGTTAGGAGGGTGAGACCAGAGGTTGAAGCAGAGGCTGCTGGGGTAGCAGAGTCAGCACCCCCCACCCCATGCTGAATCAGAATATGTGGGAAAAGTATTTTAAGCAGCTTCCCCCCCCTACCCTCCCCCCCGTGACTCTCGCACACTGCAGTGTTGAGATGCTTGCCTCAGGGAGAGTGCTGAAGCCCAAGGACCAAGCAGGATGAGCCAGGTCTGGCAGGGACATCCCTCCCCTGGGGCCAGGACAGCATCAGCACTGTGGACCTCAGAGAACATCCCCCACCACACACACACACACACACCCCTACATCAAACTGAGTATCCGAAAGAGCCTGCCTTTAAAGCAGACCTGACTGGAGTACATTCGGATTGAGGTGTTTACATTTTTCTCCATCCGTAGAGATGACGGTGGTGAATTCAGTTCAGTTTGGAGAAACAAAGTTTCGTTTTGCAACCCCATGTTGGTGACTGTAAACATCCCTTTCATTACACCCTGCTGCCATGGCCACAGCGCCACCAAAGGAGCTGGACACTGTGTCCACTTCAGAGAGCTCCCCCTGGAATCCCAACCACGCCCAGGCTTCTCCTGGGGAGCTCGAGGCCCCACTGCAGCGCTGAGTGCTGTGGCTGCTACTGTTATTACTCTTAAACAATGAGCCATAAGCACCACCAAAGGCAATGGGTGAAACCACAGTGGAAGAGATTTGAACTGGAAAACCCAGAAAGTTCAAATAATGAATACAAGGGGCCACAGGGTGTAGACTCTCCTCTCCGTAGGTGGTAGGAACAGGGGGGCTGGGAGTGGTTCCCGACCCCCCCCCCGGGGAAGGACCATACAGAGCATGTGGTCAGGGTGTGCAGAGATTCCCTAGAGCCCCCCCTGCACCCCCAGCACCCTCTCTCACCACTTGGGTCATCTTCAGGCACAGTCTCTGATGGGCTGCTGTCAGCATGGCCAGGGCCCCCGCAGCTGCCTTCTGCACCTTTTCATCATCCTCCCCGCAGAGCAGCACCAGCAGCTTCAGCCGGTCGTTCCCATCGGCCAGGAACCTCTCCTGCACCTGTGGGAGGGAGGCATGTGGCTCAGAGAAAAATGCCTTCACCTGCCAAGCTGGGGCGGGAAAGACATACATGAAGCCACGTTTTCTGACCCAGGATCTCTCCGAGCTTTCCTTAGAAAAACTCACCCACACCGCCTCCCCCAGGAAGTCTTCCCTGATTGGCTGCATGAAGGGGCTACAATATGGTCCAACTAAAAGGTTAGAGAAAACAAGGGATTTCCCCAGATAGTGTGAGCCATCATCTCTGTTCACATTCAGCCAGCCACCCCGGAAAGAGGCAGACACCGACTCTTCAAGGGTAGATGTGGCCTGAAACGCCGTGTCTCCCTTCCCTTCGTGGAAGCCTGGAGCATTTCTCCCACAGCAGCTGGGCCTTCAGGGTCTGCCCTCAAACGACTTTGCAGCCCCTAAAGGCACAGCGGCACGGCAAGAGCAGGGGATGGTGGGTAGTTTATCTGGTATTAAAGACACGAGGATTTCCAAGGATCCAAAAGCTGGAGAGGAGTCCCCTGGGGCCCAGGGCCCTGACAGAGCCTGCTGACCCCTCCATCCCTTTGTTCTACAGTAATATGTGATTGGTCAAGTTTAAGGGCATCTTGTAGGGTCAGGTTTCCTAGACGTTGAGTTCCAAAAGGAGTCAAAGATCACAGCTGCCCAGGTTATGACCCTCCCTCTGGATCTCCCTGGAGCTGGATCAGGGCCCCCAGAAGTGAGAGTGAGGCAGGGGAGGTCAGGGCGGTCACTCCTCTTGGGGCACAGCTGTGAAGGGGGAGCAACTGCCCCAGAGGAGTGTCCCCCCTCCTCTCGCCTACATGTGTCTTGACCGGTCTCAGCAATGGGATGCGAGAGCATCACTCCCAGGCCACCAGGGTGAGCACTGCAGGTGCCCCCCCCTCAGGGTCCCTCTCCCCGTCCACCGTCTGAATAGAGGCCACTCCCAAAGAGGCAGAGGGAGACAGTTCTCGGCGGTCAGAGAAGCCTGGACCCGTGAGTCACTGCTGGGAAGTGAGCCGCTGGTCCCAACGTGAGTGGGAAACGACGTGTGAGAAAGGAACCCTCCTGTCAGCCCGGGGTGTATTCAGGTTTTGGTTGTTGCAGCAGCTGGTGCTCCCGCTGGGGAGGCTGCTGCCCCTTCCCAGTGTGCCCCCTCCCCTGCAGTCTCCTCCCGCATGGCCGCCAGGCCCCCAGCCCAGCCTCGGGCAGCTCCCTGGTGGGCCCTGGTGGATTTATACCGTTTGACTGTCACAGGCTTTCACGGGTCGAGTTTTCCTTCTACAGCAATGAGCAGATCCAGGACTTAAGGTGAAGAGGACAGGGTGTGTCTCACGCTAGGCCCCTTGGCCTGGCCCCCACGGCCAGGAGGAAGGAGCCTCTGAGGGACACCCTGCTGTTACCCCTGAAGAGGCTCTACCCACAGGCAGAGCGGAATCCTCTAGCAGGAGGGGAAGGAGAGGACGTGCATTCACGCATGGTTACAGTTGGTCCCATCGCTGGACCCTGAGGCCACCGACATTTCCGAATTCATTGTATTGTTACAAGCCCTGCGATTATTCTGTGAAGAGCACAGTTACAGTGCAATGCAGTTTCTATGGCAACAGCGATAGTTCATTCATGTTAACATTGAAAACATTCTAACATTGTGCTCGCTTCGGCAGCACACATACTAAAATTATAACTGCTTTTGCATTTCTTCCATATGTAGAATATATATAACATGGAATAATATATGGGATTTATTATATATATGGAGCTTCAGTAAATGCAACTGGCCGAGCCTCCCTTGACCTCTAAGAGGCCCTGGTCTCATATCCCACTTTGCTATGAGATTATTTAGACCTAAATAACTCAGGTAAATGGTCACTTCTACCTCATCCAGTGCAAGCTTTGGGGTCAAAGCCCCAGCTAGGGGTAATCCTACTTTGTCTGTTTTCTTTTGCCTCCTTTGCACCTGTATTCCCCTCAGGGCCCCTATGGGGAGGGGACTGTTATCCAGGAAAGATTCAGAGGCTCCTGGTTCTCTGGCAGAAATGCCACCTTAACAACGTGGCAATAGCCGGCCCCACCTCCTTGTTCAGCACCATGTTGCACACACACTCGGTGGCCGCCTGCCGCAGCTGGTCGTGATTCTCGAACATGTAGTTCTCGATGTCTGGCAGGGCCCTCTCCTTAAAGATCTTCTGCCTAGGGCGGGCGGGGTGCAGGAAGAGACTGAGTTCTCTGTCGTGAACCGTTGGGGTTTGGGGGACACCCAGGCGCCCTTTCCCCACCCTAGTGGTGTCCCTCCCGCGTCCCCGGCCGGCCTGGCTTCTGTGGCCTTGATCCTGCCCCCAGCTCCAGGAGGGGCACCAGTGGGCACGAACTAAATGACATGGCACAGCATCCTGGCCCCAGTGACGGGTTCCAGGATGACAATGTCACCCAGCTGGAGATTTTCTTCTATTATTGCTGGGGAAGAAAAATTCTCTTCCTCTCCCTTTCCTGCTGGATGTGAAGCCAAGGAGAAGAGGAAGCCACTTCCTGCTGGGTGTGCAGATGAAGCTTCGTGACTCTGAGGCGGGGGGAACCCCACCCCCACCCTGAGAACAGAGAGCCAGGCCCCAGGTTGACTCCGTAACCACTGCATCAAGCTGCTCCTGAGTCTGGCGCACCCCAGACTCCTTATTTCCATGAGCCACTAAATTCCCTTTATGCTTTAACTGGTCGGAGTTGAGTGCTCTGACACTTGGCACCAAAAGAATCTCAACCCAACACACTCCACCACCCCTGCTCCTGAAAAGGAACACTTTCTCCCCACCCATTGCCCTGGGTATCTTTTTACAACTTCAGAGGGAAGTAATTTCAGTCTCCTGTGGCTGTACATTCACCACATGGTGTTTCCAAGTGCTCACTCAAGTCCCTCCCACTGGGTTCTTCCCACTGCCTTTGACCTTGGTCTTGCAGCAGAGTGGCTTTCCCACAGGGTAGGTGTGAAATTCAACCGAACACTCCATGGGACACCTGTCTTCACCCCTGCCCCCTCCATGCCCCACTCACCGCAGTTTCTCACTCCGCCCAGACAGGTTGGTGAGGCCTAGGAGGGCCTCGTAGTTCTGCAGCCCGTCCCTCTGTGTGTCCAGGAGGCTCACGAGGGGCCGCACCACCTCATACACCTGGGGAGGGGGGCGGGGTTGAGGAGTGGGTCAGGTGGAGACCACGATCCCCATTTCTGACGTTTACAGGTGTCCAGCTTTATAATGTCCAGAGCACTCATCCACCCATTGTCTGATTCGACCTTGACAATGACCCTGAAAGGCAGGGTCATTTCCTTTACTTTTCAGATGAGATGAGTTCTGAGAGGGCAGCCCTGTTAGTCACAGGCAGAGCTAATTCTGGAATCTGGGATCCTCCAATTCACTGCCCTGCTCTGTGCCAAGCACCATGCCCCTCCCAGGCTAGGAGCAGGGGAACAAGAAGAAAGGCCCTTTGGAGCAGAGGAGGCTCCGCCCATTGCCCCATCCCACTCACCCGCTCCCCGGGGAAGGCGATGTCTGGGTTGGAGACAGCAGCAATCTTTGCAAGGGCATGGGCTGCCTTCACCTTGCCCACGTCGGTGCCCTCCAGAGCCAGGGGGATTAGGGCCTGCAAGAAAGGGCACAGTCACTCCTGGGTCACAGACACCCAGAGACCCCTCTCCCCATCCTCCAGCTGCTGCCTGTCTGTCCGTTCCATCAGAACAATATAATCGACTCCTGGGCATCACAGGGAACAGGGAACTACTTAACCACAGGTTCACTTCCCCTGGTCCCAGTGCACATCGAGTACGTGTCCCCACTCTCCCCACCATCCATACACTCATTCGGCTCTGGGAAAAGTAAATAGATCTGCACACAGATTGTCACTTTCTGCCTAAGTCAAACCTACTCACAGCAGCAGCCATGTATCGAGCACCTACTTTCAATACTTTCAGTGTATTTCCTCTAATCTTCATGACATTCTGCAAAGTGAGTGTGTGATTCCCGCCCCTCACCTGCTGCATTTTGCAGATGAGGAAACTGTGGATCGGGGAGATTAAGTAATTCGCCCAAGACTGGGCAACTAACATTAGGGGACGAGCAAAGACTCAATGACCAGCCTTCCGCAGCCAAGTCCACAGTCTTGTATCTGTGCTGTGCTTCCTTCCAGTGGCCAGGGGGACAGGTGGGCCTCCACAGTAGGCCCCATGACACGTCATAGAATCAGACAGAAATTGGATTGGGGCTGTGCGCACAGACAGCAGTTACCTGAATGGACCATATTCCAGGGGGCCGGGTGAGGGCAGAGGGTACATTATTCTTGGGCCAGGCCAATGGTGTGCGTGCTTGTGTGCCTGTGTGTGTGTGTGCACAACACACACACACAGTGTGCTCCTCCCCGGCACGGCTTCTTCTAGGATGGCAAGAACCTCGTCTCACCCGCTTACCTTGCCACCACCTTGAGCCACAATGGTGCCTCGGTCCTTTGGGTTGTCACACAGCGCCAGGAATACCCTGTAGAGGAAGGAAGGACACGGGGCATGTCATGCACCCGCACAGCCCTCCCAGGCACCAGCCACCAGCCAGTCAGAGCCAGGGAAGCCTGGGAAGGTGCTACCACTGTGCATCGTGGGAAGATACTACCAAGAATGTTGGGGGGGGGGGGGGAAGTGAGCCAGGCGAGGCTGCAAAGAGCCACCTCATCCTTATTTAGGGAGACAACGAATGGCTCCTTGTTGCCCACCAACCATGAGAAGCACGTCAACATTGAGGCACCCCAGGACCTCTGTGACCTGGCCCAGTCTCCCTCTCCAGTCTTTCCTAGTGCTGCTACCTCCCACACACTCCATGCATACTGCAGGCGAACCCTAAATTCACTCATTCTCCCCCCATCCTTGGTGTCTTTGCATGCGCTGTTCCCTCCACCTGTAAGCCTTCCGTCCCCTGCAGCTGAGTGGCTCCTTCTGTTCCTTCAGGGCTCCCCAGAGCTGTCACACCTGCCAGCAGGCCTTCCTGGTCACCCACCCTCATTCCATTTCATTGTAACCGTGAGCCTGTCCACCTTCCCCCCCCCCCCGGTTGCACTCACAGGGTGCCCTTCATCTCTGAAATAGCAGGAAGTCCCACACAAAGCCTGGACACCAGGTAACCAGCCAGAGAGTGACCTCTTTCCTCCTGGTGCAAACTTCCACTTGTGATCACCGCCCCGCCCAAACGTGTCACTTTTCCGTGTTGGTCCCCTTTAGGCTCCTCCCAGGCCCCTCAGTGGCTCATTTCCTTATTTACTCCCTGCCCCTTCTATCTCGCTGCCCAGCCTCCCGCCTCCCTCCCCTCTGACCCCAGCCCGGCCCACTGCGGCCGCACCTGGCCAGCAGCTCTTTGGTCTGGTCGGTGAGGATGGCGCTGTCCGCTTTCACCATGCAGGCCAGCGCAGAGATGACACCCGCCTTCAGGAGCCGCTGCACCCGCATGTCTATGAAGTCTTTCTTGTCCTGGGGAGACAAAAGGGCAGCGGTGGAGAAGGGCCCTGGGCACCAGGCCAGTCTGTACTGGAACGAAGATGGTGCATTTCTGACATCTTGTGGTACCCGGAAGAATGGTCCCCATAGGTGTCCACAGGCTAATCCCCAGAACCTGTTGATTTGTTACCTTACCTGGCACCAGGGACTTCAAAGACATGATTAAGTTAAGGGCCTTGAGCTGGGGAGATGACCCTGAGTTATCTGGGCAGGCCCAGAATAATCACCAGGGGCTTTATCAGAGGGAGGCAGGAGGTCAGAGGTGGTAGTAAGACAGGTGACAGCAGGAACAAAGGTTGGAGGGATTCAAGGTCACGGGCCAAGGCAGGTGGCTTTCAGAAGTTCAGAGACAAGAAAAGATTTCGCCCTCAGAGCCTCCAGAGGGAACCCACCCTTCTGATTCCTTGACTTTGACCCAGTGAGGCTACTTCAGATTTCTGACCTCCAGAACTGGAACATAATAAGTTTGTGATATTTGGGGCAATTATGTTTGTGGCAATTTTTTGTAACAGTAGTAGGAAACGGATACACTCCTCTAGATTCCCTTTGGCCAAACGACAGCCAAGGGGGTTACAGCATGTTCTGAGGGTGTGAACTTCGGAGCAACTCCTCCACTTCTGGCCCCGCCCCCAGCACACAGCCTGAGTAGCTGGTATGGCCAGGAAATCCATCCCAGAGACTCTTCATTCACAGAGGAGTGGAATAAAAGAATGATAATTCCAGACACTAGATGGCCCGTATGTTAGTTTTTAGGGTTTTTTGTTTGTTTGTTTTTTGCAAATGGTTGACTTTCCATTAGGGTATGTAGCAGGTGGAGGGGGGGGGACGTAGGTGAAGTGAGAGGGGAGAGGGAGCCGAAAAAGCTCACACAACAATGGACTGGGTTTTGCTGGAAACCCAAAGTCTTTTAACCCAGGGTTGAAAAGTCTTTACAGGTCATCCTCAGAGTAGCTGGCGCAGACTGCCAGTCACGGGCCATCTCAAGAAGCCACACTTGAACTTGATTGACAACAGCAGCCTATGCTATATGCTCTTGCCTGCATGAAAAACTGTGCAGCTTTGGAAAATAATTTGGAGAATGGCATAGGCATGAGAAAACACATGAAGTATTTTCCCAAATTGGGCACAAAGTGGGAAGTATGTTCTGATTATAACTATGTAAAGAAAAAAAGGTGCATAGAAGAAAACAAACCTCTCTGGTAGGTACAGTAGTAACACACCCAAGTGTGGCAGGGGGAGAGGACGTCATTGTGAGCGGTCCGTTTCTTTTCTCTACTCTCCACCTTTCCGTTTGTGTTGCAACATGGTTACATGACTTTGATCGTTTTAAAAACCTCCATGTTTTACTGGCTGGATATATGATGCATGTATAATACATTTGCACGCAAACCACGTACAAAGTATGCCTGTGTGTGCAGGGCATCATTGGGAGAGGGCCCCAAGGGATTTGTGACATCTTGGCCACTGCTGATCCCTGTCCCTTCTCCTCTCATTTTCCTACTTAGCACGCATATCCCCAGATCCAGGCATCCCAGAAAATAAAATTCTTATGTGTTGGAAACATAAAATGCAACTGTCTGATGTCCATGAAATCAACAACATAAATTGCAAAGCGTTCACCATGGCCCTGTTTTCTCTGACTACCAATTGTTGGGTTCCTCACCTCCCCCCAACCCCCACCCCACCTAGCCAGTAGAACATTAAAACTAAGAAAAACCTGAGCACCAGCTGGTGTGGGAAACCTACCACCATCATCTTTAGTTCGCCTTGTGCCAAATTCCCCCAGACACACCCACAGAGAACCCTGACCTCACTTTCCTTTCCACCTCTCTGGAGGTCTGGTGGCACAGACCCCCCACCCAGGCTGTCCCTGTCCCCACCTTGGGGTGCTCCTCGGGCACATGCTGCTTGGAGAACTTGGCCAGCTGGACGAGCTCGGGGATGACCTCCTTGACATCGTAGCTGTTGGTGCAGTTCACCAGGGTGGTGGCCACTGAGTACAGGATGGTCTTGTCAGAGGTCTGGGGGGCACAGGGTAGGGGGACAGCAGGGAAAAGGCAGAAATGACACTTGAGAACAAACTTTTGCTTCCAAGACGGCTCCCTCACTCGGCCCACAAGTTGGTTTGGGCGGAGCTTGTGTCTGATGCAGCTCAGCTCAGGTCAAGCACAAGCCATGCGGAGGGCGGAGGGCGAGGAGCTAGCTCTGCTGCCACAGGGTGCGCCCTCAACAGCACCCCTGAGGGCATGGGTGGGAGTCCTCTGAGGATGCCCTCTGCTATGTGCCTCTTTGAAAAGTTCAGGATGGCCCCGGCCAGGTAGCTCGGCTGTTTAGAGTGTCGGTCCCGATACACCAAGGTTGTGGGTTTGATCCCCGGTCAGGACACAGACAAGAATTAGCCAATGAACGCATGGATGAGTGGAACGACAAATCGATATTTCTTTCTCTCTCTCTCTCTAAAAAAAAAAATCAATGAATAAAAAAGAAAGGAAAGAAGAGAGAAAGAAAAGTCCCGGCTAACATACCTCCACATACCTGCCTGCCTCCCCTGGGGTGGGGGTGGGATAGGATGGGGACAGGGTGGGTGCTGGACACCCTCTGGTCTGGCCCTCGGGAAAATCTCCCATACTCCTTCCCTTCAGTGGTGAAAAAGAGGAAGAAAGGAGCCTGAGAGGTGCTCAGAAGGAGAGAGGATCCCCAAGAGGCCTGGTGCTGCTTCCTGATCCTCAGGTCTCACTGCCCGAGGATCCCGGGGCAAGATTACCGTCCTCTTGTTCATCCTCCCCCTGCCCGGAGCGCACGAAGCGTGGCGAGCCCAGTTTGCACTCAGGTAAAATGAGGACGAGAAGGAGGGGAACGACTGACCCGGGTTCCCACAGGGGGCAGGGGGCACAGCCAGGATGAGGACAGCGGGGTCCGATTTCCCAGGCTCCGCGCAAGGCCCTGGGAGCCTGGCCCCGGGAGCTCTTCCCCGAGGCCGTGGGCCGGGGCCACACTTGCCTTGGCCAGCTCAAACATGGCCTGCAGGGCGGGGAGGTCCTGCACAAAGTCGTCCTTCACATCAGCATCCAGCGTGAGGTAGGCCATGCCCTCTACTGCCCATCGCCGGGTCCGGGTGTCTATGGACGGATTGCACAGCCACCTGGAATTGGGGAGGGAGAGGCGCTGGGGGAGGACTCCGGGCTCAGGTGGGGACGGCCATTACTGGGCAGTGGGGCCTTCCACAGTCTGGCAGAGGAGGTGGCACGCCTTACTTGCGACACTGTTTGGCCAGCTTTTCCGTTGACCCTTCAGCAAACTGCCTGAGACCATAGTCTGTGCCACCCGCAGAGCCGAGCTTACAGAGTCCCTGTGAAGGAGGGGATACAGTGGGCATTTGAAGGATCAGAGACGTCAGGCTTGGGGACAGTGCCTTGCTCAAACTGGTCCCTGGGGCTGGAACACTTTGCTCCTTTTTCTTTGCCTGGATGAACCTCTAGGCGTACTACAAAACTCAGCGCAGGTGCCACCTCTTCCGAGATGCCTTCCCCGAGGCTTCCAGGTGCAGGCAGATGCCCCGAAAGCTGGAGGTGCTCACCCTAACCCCTCTGCCCACCGTCTGACCCCACAGATGTGTCAGGTCGCCACTTTGAAACATCAGCACAAGATCATAGTAATCGTGTCTGAGACGGCAATGCTGAAACTTGTCGGAGCGCAGAAACCGGCAGGGGAATCCTGTCCTGTGGGTGGCCGATTCAGAGGCACAGAACTTCACCCAGGAGCTTTGGACTCTTGTTAGGAAAAATGCCTTCCCTCAGAGAAAACTCACACCAGCAGAAGCTGAAATCCGTTTGTGAAAAATTGATACAAACACACAAACAAACAAAATCAATGACTCAAAGCCTCACTAGAATTGTTTATAAGGAGAAGGTGAATGAAAATAATTTCTGTAAAATGAAGATGGGAAAAAATGACGCAGGTTGGACTGCGCCACATAGAAACCGATTAACGAAACAAACTGACTTTGGAGCTTGCTCTGAACACACGTGCAGGTCAAGCTCCTCAGGGCTAGTGCCATCCCCGAGCGTGGAGGGGGCGAAAGAGGTGAAAGAATTAAACAAATAATAATAACGCGTCTGGCCCCGAGCCCACTCACCACCAGCGTGCGGATCTTGATCTTCTCGTTTTTGGTGGTCTTGTAGATCTGCTTGAGCAGGGCCACGCCGTTGGTGATGATGAATGTGGCCCGGCTGAGCTTGGTGGAGGCGTGGATGAGGGCCTCCACGGCCACCAGCTGGTCTGCCTCTCGGTCAGAGCCACACAGCGCTACCATCATCTCCATGACCCCTTTCAGCCCCAGCAGCTGATTGCCCAGGTCGAAGGGGCCCTGCAGGATCCCCGACACTGTCTGGATGGCAATCACATTCTTGTCCATGTCCTGGGGGTCAAACTTGCCCCTAAAGGAGAAGGCAGGGGTGGTTGCGAGAACTGGCCCTGGGTCGGGGGAGGGTTGGAAAGAGTGTGAGATTTGGATTTGCATCCTGGGTTCACCACCCAGGTGCTGTGTGACCTTGGAAGATTCACTGAACCTCTCTGAGTCTCAGCTTCTTGATCTGGAAACTAAGAACAGAACTGCTACTTGGAAGAGTTACCATGAGGTCAAGTGATATAGCCGATGTGCCAGGGGTTGTGTTCCCCTGGAAGCACAGTCCGAGACCGGGATTGACATGCGGGGAGTTTATTAGGGGAAGCTCTCGGGATCAATGCCTTTTGGGGAAAGGAAGCAGGCAGGACCGGACAGAGGGAGACCCTGGGCTGCATGCAGTCCTGACCAAGCCCCGGCCTGTGAAGAGCTCTGGAGCTGAGACCCCCTCAAAGCCGTTCCACATTGGGGTGAGGGACAAGTCACTGGATGCTAGCTGCCCTGGAAGAGGGAAGCAGCTGAGACACATGCTGAGGACAGGTGAGGGCTGAGGACCGTCAGCCAACAGGCTTCCCAGCAGTTCAGATGTCAGGCGGGTACAACAGCCACAGCAACACGAAAGGGACTTCGTGGAGCCTGAGTCTGTCGCTCACCCTCTGGCCCCAGGCCCTTCTCCTATCAGGTGGGGGTGTGGCCTGGATGAGCCAGAAGGTTCTGCTTTGCTCCCAGAACTTACTACAGTATCATCTATTCTATGGGACAGTCTTCCCATGGGGCCGGCAGAGGTGACACGCCTTCGGAGCCTCCCGTGACCATGACCATGAGCTGCCCAGGCTGGTTCAGAGTGGGGAACCCGGGCGGCTGTGAACTGAAGAAATGCAGATGTGTGTAAAGGAAAGAAGGCATCGTGGCCCAGTCAGGAGAACTCCACACCCAGGGCTGCAGACCTGGGCTCCAGCCCCACATCTGCCTCTGGCTGGATTGGCGACCTGGGCCAGTCCCTCTGGGGGAAGGGGTCGGCTTTGGAAGCTCTGAGAACCCCTCCAGTTCTGACATTTCAGGTCCTGCCCTTCTTCTCCCTGCCCAGTGCCAGGGACCCTCAAACCTTCAGAACTAGTGGGCACCTGCCCTTTAAGCTGGTTCCTCAAGCCAGCTGGTGCCTGACTGCCCCCAGCTCCTGGACCCTGGGGAAGCAGGGTGGGGGCAGCCTCAGGTGCCATTTGTTGGAGGCTCCACCCACTGAGCCTCAGGTGACACCTAGGGGCGGGGCCTATGCAGAGTCGGCATTCCACCGTCTGACTGGGAGGGGCCTCGATCAAACCCTCTGTCCCAATGAGGACTAGCTGGTGGCAGTTACCCAAACTCAGTTTGGGACCTCATGAGAGACTCCAGACGTTGCCCACAGAACCCGAGGCTGAGGGAGGAAAAGAGCAGAAGAGCCCTGAGACACTCTGGGTGAAACAGCCAGGAGCCAGGAGCAGTGGTGGGCCATGCGGGGGTCCGAGGACTTTGGGCCCAATCTAGGGAGCTGAGGAGGGTTTTCACATTTTAAAGGTTTTAGGGTTTTTTTAATGTGCAATAGAGACCTACATGTCCCACAAAACCAAAAATATGTGTTCTCTGGCCCTTTGCCAGAAAAGTGCAAACCCGGAGTGGAGAGAGGGAGAGCAGAGTGAAGGCACGGTCTCCACCTTCCCAAGACTCACCTGGGTGCCTTTTTTTTTTTTTTTAAGATTTTATTTATTTATTTTTTTTAGAGAAAGGGAAGGGAGGAAGAAAGAGAGAGAAAGAAACCTCAATGTGCGAGACAAATATCGACTGGTTGCCTCTTGCACGCACCCAACTGGGGCCCGAACCCACAACCAGGCACGTGCCCTGACCGGAAATCGAATGGGCGACCTTTGGGATTGCAGGAAGATGCCCAACCCACTGAGCCACGCCAGTCAGGGCACCTCGGTGCGTTCAAACACGCAACTTCCCGAGCCACGCCCCAGACTACCAAGTCAAGGGTGGGCCCCAGAAACCTGAATCAGGTACAGGTTCAAGGATCATTGGAATAAAAGATTAAAGGCCCTGTAGCAGTCGGAGGGGAAGGGAGAAGACACATAAAGAGGAACAGAGACGCAGAGAGAGCATCTGAGTCACCAGGACGATGGAGGGACAGTAAGAAGACCCAGGAACTCCAGCTGCTGAGGGTCCCGGGTGCCTGTCACAGTTCTTAAGGTCTCGACAGAGCCACTCCCCCCCGCCCCCCAACAAGCCGAGGTTTGTTTCTTTCAACTGCAGGAAACTGTGGTAGGGCTCGTGTGTGCCCAAAAATATTGTGACAGTCCTCCCTGGGAAAGGTAGAGCCTAATTCTCTCCTCTTAAACACAGACCAGACTTTATGACTCCCTTCTAATGAACAGAATGTGGTGGAAGGGACGTATGACTTCTGAAGCTAGGTTATAGAAGACACGGCCATTTCCACCTTGCGCTCTCGGAGCACCCACTCTAGGGGAAGCCAGCCGCCACGAGGAGGGGTCCACACAGGGAAGAATGGAGGCCTCCTGCCTACAAGCAGCACCCATGTGCCAGCCGTGTGAGCGCACCATCACGGAACCAGGTCTTCCTGCCTCGGTCACGCCTTCAGAGGGCTGCGGCCCGCGCCAACAGGGACCTATAACTACAAGGGAACCCCAGAGCCAGAGCCACCAGCCGAGCCCTCCCAAATGGCTGTCATACTATAATGAATGATCACTGCTATCTTGAGCTGCCGAGCTTGGGGGTAACTTGTCACCCATCGCTGATAACCCATCGATACCGAGGCCGACGCGAGGCCTCCGGGGAACTCACGTGATGTACTCCTCGCAGATCTTGCGGAAGTGATCGCGTTCCGGGTCGCAGCGCAGGTCGTCGTACAGCTTGTTGATGAGGATGGAGGCCAGCATGCGGGTGTTGTCCGTCAGGGGCAGGCAGGACGGCAGGTCTGGGACCTGCCCCGCCACCTTCAGGATCTTCCGCAGGCCTATGGCACAGATGGTAGCAGCGGCAAGGGTAAGACCCCCCCTGCTGGGCTCTGTCCTCACAAACACGGCCCCTCCCCACCCGGCCACGGCCTACCACCAGTTACTCTCCAGCCTGCCTCTAGGAGGCACGGGGCGGATCCGGGGTGAAGGGCGCTGGAGTGGGGCACAGACCCAGGCGCTGCACCTGGCTCTGCTCCTCCCTGAGCAATTCGCCTCCCCACCACGGGCCTGTACGTGCACATTTACAACGTCAAGAAGAACTGATCTCGGAGGACTCGGTCGGTGCTCACATTCTATAGGCTGACGTGCAATCTTCTTCAAAGATTATTTTATGTTCTCTCCTCTCCAGGCCTCAGTTTCTTTATTTGGAAAATGGGACCAATACTACCTCCCTCATGGAGTTTGAGGGCTCAGTGAGATAGTCTAGGGAAACTGCCTGCTGCCAATCCAGACACATTGTAATCACGCAATGAATATATATTATTTATTTCGAATACTATAGTTACTATTGATTGTTATCTTCCCTCCTCTTCTGGTGAAGACTCTTTGGTGGCTTCCTACTACACATCAGGCTAATTTAACCGACACGTATTTGTTGGATAAATGAATGAACGAGTGAAGGAATAAATGATTTCCTTCTAGGCACTGAAATAAAAGAAACAACCCTCGCCTCAAAAAGCTCGCAGTGCCGCAGGGAAGACGGGCGTATAAAGATTGCAGTAAGGCGTGACCAGCACGCAGTGGTGACCCACGGATGGGGTGATTCGCTCCGACAAGGTAAGCAGCGCGAGTTATTTCGAGCACTCACTCCAAGACCTGCATTCACGTGACCCCATCAGTCCCAATAATAGTCCAGCTGGTTTGGAACTGTTGTTCCCTCTTTCACAGCAGACAACCAAGACTTGGAGAAGTCAAGGAAGTCGTCCGAGGCCACGCAGCTGGCAAGTGACAGTGAGGACACTTCCCCGCAATGTCTGGTTTCACAGCCCATAACGGTAGCTGTGATACTGTGCTGTCTCTGGGGTGACAGACAGCTTGACTCCAGAGCCAGGTCTAGAGGTGGCTCCGAGTTGGTCAGAGCTTAGGTGGCTCACAGAAGTGGGAGGAGGAACATTCAAATGTTGGAAGGCATGCAACTGAGTGGTAAGGCTGAGTTAACAGTGCTCGACAGTGACTTTTATGCCCTGTGTATGTTACTACATGTACAAAAGCACTGGCAGGGCTGGGGAGGCACAGGGAGGGAGGGGCCTCATGAACCAACCCCAACTCTCCAGCTCAGCTCTGCCAGACGACCATCTCATGTACCCGCTCTACCTCCCACTGCCTTCCCGGCCTCATCTCCCACCGTTCCCTTCTGTCCCTGCCCTCACCGGGAGCGTGTATCTCATTTACGTTCTGCTAGAACTTTCTGCACCTTCTCTTTGTCCACCTCTGCCCCTCCCGGAATCCCAAGTCGCCTAGCCCAGTTTGCAAAACTGCAGCTTTTCATTAGTACAGGATTCTAAGTCCATATTGTTTTTACCCGAGCGCTATTCATTTGGATGCCTAGAATAATAAACACGGCTCCGCAGCCCCCTCCACCATAAACCGTGTGGCTGGGCCTAGATCCTCCTGCAGAGAGATCTGCTGTTGATGCTCAGCCTATGCAGAACGTGCAGAGACCAGAGCTGGGGCAAAAGTGTCAGGGGTGAGTCATAAGCACTAGACTCATTTGTTAACCTGCACCTTACTGAGATCTGTGAAAACCAGATGAGGGAAGTACGGTATCAAAAGAGAATGGATTTCAAGCTGGTAAAGCCGACTTGAACCTTTTAGAACAGCAGTGGTTTAAATGCCATTAACCTTGGGAGAGAATTCATCCTAGCAGATTATAAAGCCACAGGTGAGACTCCCAACCAAGGAAAGAAGTTGATTTCGGAGGTTAACATCCTGACGCTAACAAATTCATTGCAATGGCATCGCTGCGCTTTATATAAAGTACTCTTGATGCCATTGCTCCCTTCTAGAAGGCCTAGGAAGTATTTTGCCAACCACAAGACTTCAGGAACGTGACCTTATGGTGGGTGGAGTCTTGTTTGTTCTTTGACACTTACCCCCATTTGTTAGGAAATGCCACCCAGATGTTTTTGGGGTGTTTGAACACTTCTGGGTATGGTCAGGCCCTTAATTCAGACTTACCCTACACCTTCACCAGTGTGCTGGTGGGTCCTAATATGCTAATGTTTTTTCCTGTCTTTTCAGTTGGGGCAGAGGACAAGAGCCATGCCCCTTCCACTTTCTACTCAGGTCAAGGTGCCCCGGTGCCCACTGGAAAGGCTGCAGCGAGCCCCAGGCCCACCTACCGCCTCACCATTATCCACCACGTAGATGGTGCGTGAGTTGTCGTGAACGGACAGGTCCTTCCTGGGGACGTTCTTATTGAGCAGGTTCAGCGCCTGGTCCCTGCCCTGGCCTGACACCTTCTTGCTGACCAGCATGTCAAGCAGGTGATTGGTGATCTGCTTCAGGTCCTTCTTGGTGTCTGAGGAAGGAGAGGACAGGAGTGAGTGGAGAGGACTAGGCAGCCTCAGGTGTTTCAGACCAGGAATAAAAGGGGCTTCTCGGACCCTGGAAATATCAAATCCACCACTTCCAGGATGCTGGAGTTTCCCAGGAGAGCATAGCACTGTCCATCCTGCCCCCTAAAAGAGGGGAAATCCGTAGACAACGCTTGCAGGGGTCCTCCCACCGCTCCAAGCGCTGACCTCCACACAGCCCATTCCAGCCTTGCACAGCTCTGGGTCCTAGAAGGTTCTCCATTCCAGGCAATGATTGGCAGGGATCCAGGGATGCTTTGTGTCATTTTTCATAAACTGGTTTGATAAAATCTTTTCCAGATAGGAAATTTGCACTGCTTACAGACATCTTACTCCTCTCCGATTCAGACGGGATGAATGCAAGCCTCCGTCCGGGACTGCCAGGTCCTCCCTGACCACCGGGGATCTTAAACGGCAAATGCTCTTTCCTGCTTTGCCCCGTCTGACCTCTCTGAGACTTGGGGACTTTGTTCTCCTTCTAGGTCGGAGCCCAAAGGCAGGCCAGGCAGACAGGCAGGCAGACAGAAAGGAAGGCTTTCCAACCACGTCACAGAAATCAATGGCGAAGGGCCGAGGCTGCCTCAGCAGAGAAGGGGAGACAGAACTGGGCAGGACAGCTTGTTTCCATCCAGGTAAAGATGTCCTGAGGGTGAGGTGACTCTGTGAGGCTGCAGGGGACGGAACTGGGACCAGAGGTGGGCGGATGCCACAGGGAGCCCAATCGGAAATCAACATTTAGAATCTCTGAGCAGAGATATGTGATAGCTCACTACCTCGCAAGGCAGTCCTGGGCCCCAACAAAATTCATGCTCCAGGTGTGTCCCCTGCCGCCTGGGCCTGGGTCGGTCTGTGACCCCCCACAGCACACCCAGAGGCTTGAATGGCGCTTGCACATTGGGGCCTGTCCATTGAGAATCCAGCTGCGTGTTACATAGAAAGCCCAGCAGCCCACGAGAGAGGCCCCAAGGAGGAAATCAAGGTGCCCCGGGCAGCATCTCCACTTAACCACCAGCCACACACATGAGGCCAGTTTGGAACCCCCTGTGATCTAGTGCAGAGAAGGCATGTGGCCTGCCAACCATTACGCTGCTAAGTCAGAACCGTGTCAGGGAGAGCCCAGGACTCCCCGAAAGTTAACATCACTAATCTACAAAGAGCTCTCATGGATCAGTCAGAAAGCACTGGGAAAACAGGCACCAACGCGAGCAGGCCATTTGAAGACAAAGAAGTCCAAATGGCTGATACAACTAAAGAAAAAAGGTTAATCTCACTGGTAGGTTTTTAAAATTCACACAAGAGCACTTTTACCTACTGACAAGGAAAATATATCTTTAAGAATGACGTATTCGAGTCTGGTGCTAGTACTCCCATTTCTCAGAATTTGTTCCAAGAAAATAGTGACAAAGGCACACAGAGATATACATAAAGAATGGTTACTGAAATGTTTTACCAGCATGCAATTAGAAACACCCTAAATCTCCAATAATATAAAGCTGGTTGATGAATTATGATTAAATTATTTATTTTTAAAATTTTTTGAATTCATATTTTTTAGAGAGAGAGGAAGAAAGGGAGAAGGAAACATCAATGTGTGGCTGCCTCTTGCACGCCCCCTACAGGGGACCTGGCCCACAATCCAAACAAGCGCCCTGACTGGGAATCCAACCGGCGGCCCTTTGGTTCACAGGCCGATACTCAATCCACTGAGCCACACCAGCCAGGGCTGAAACTTAATACAATTATTTAAAATCAAGTTTCCTTTGGTGAAGCTGCTTCTGTGACCCTCCCAGGCAGAGCTGGAACTCCTAAAACGATGCCTAGGACCAGGATGGACAGGAAGAAGCAGGAGCCTGTGTACACTGTGTGTAGGGATGAAACAAACGTGAAATTAATCACTACTAAAATCCAAAGGGATTCTTTTGAAGAATATTAAGTGGTATGCCATACTAACACAATGCTCAGAGAAGAAAAAACACAAAACTATCCATAGTCAAATTCCAAGTTTGTTAAATGGATAATTATATGGATGGATAGGGGAAAAAGATTATCTGGAAGGGTAATTACAAGGTATTTTTTTCATTGTTACATATTTCTAAACTTTTCCAAATTTCTCCAATAAGCCTCGGATACTTTCTGAAATAGTGGTAAAATATACATAAAATGAACTTATCATCTTAACCATTTTTAAGCGTGCAGCTCAGTGGCACGAAGGGCTTTCTCACTGTTTGTTGTTCAACCATCACCACCACCACCCATCTCGAAAAGGTTTCCATCGTCCAAACTGAAAACTCTTACCCACGAAATAACTCTTCGTGTCCTCCCGCCCCGCCCCTGGCAACTGCCGTTCCACTTTCTGTTTCTATGAGTCTGACGGCTTGAGAGGCTGCATGTATGTGGAATCACACTGGTCTGTCTGTTTGCAACTGGCTTATTGCATTTAGCATGACATCCTTAAGGTTCGTCCGTGTTGCCTCCTTGTCAGAATTTCCTTCCTTTTTAAAGCGGAGTGAATACTGCGCGGTGTGCACGTGTGTGTAAAACAGTTCGTTCGTCCATTCATCCACCGATGGGCGTTTGATTTGCTTCTACCTTTACATGATCGTACATAATGCTGCTGTGCATGTTATCTCTATAATTGTAAAGTAAGTAGGAACCCTGACTGGTGTGGCTCAGTGGGTTGGGCGTCATCCTACAAACCAAACAGTCGCCAGCTCCATTCCTGGTCAGGGCACAGGCCTGGGCTGTGGGCCAGGTCCCCGGTTGGGGGGGTGCGAGAGGCAACTGATGTTTCTCTCACACATTGATGCTTCTCTCTCTTTCTCCCTCCCTTGCCCTCTTTGTGAAAATAAATAAAGAAAAACATTTTTTAAAGAAAATAAATATGAAAATAAGACCAGACCACCTCCACATATAGGGAATTCCCAGTCTGAGGTGGTGCCTGACTCTCTCTTGCCCCCCAGCCCCCGGAACCGACACGGAACACCGTCTCCTACCTAGAACCAGGGCCTCCTCCTTCCCTCGATGCTCCCGCTTGTCCTCCCCGGACAGAGAGTCGATGATGGCCTGGAGCAGGTTGCAGACGGCCAGAGACATCTCCTCGTTCTCCACCGCCATGAGGCTGCAGATTCGGTCTATCCGGACTGCATGGAGAATCGCTGTGGCCTAGGTCCCCAGCAAACCACAATCAGCTGTGCGCCGCTCCCTTCCAGCCGCCACACTGGAAGGGTCGGGAGTGGGAGACAACCACCCCATGCAGCAGGGAGCCCGTGTTTCAAGGCCCAGGGCCTGGGAAGGCCCTTGACACAAGCCATGCCCCTTTCCAGACCGTTAGAGCCGCTGGCCACGTGGAGTCATCGAGCACTTGCAATGTGGCACGTTTATATCAAGAGGCACTGGACGTGTGACATGCACACTGGATTTTGAAGACGTAGTAGGAGAAGGGGTAAACTATCAAAGCCTTTGCACTCGGCTCTTCCTCGCACACGACTTCCATTGGCCTTATCTGTGTGTAGACCCATTTCCAGCTCAGAGTTAAAACACAGGAGCAAGCTGTTGAGTGCGGCACCCCACAATCAAATTGGAGGGGACGCTTTAGACTTCCTATCAGGGTCTATTGATGCCAGCCACACAAGTCACCTCCAGGTCCTCCGACCTGAGCAGCCCTTCACACCAAGCACCTCGCACCCAGGCCCTCACCCTGGCTTGGTGGCCACTGCACATGCCCGACAGGGTGCGCATGGCAGCCAGCACCAGCTCCGGCCGCTTGGTGTCCATCAGCTGCAGAAGCAGAGCCACTCCATTGTTCTGGAAGATCCTTTCTGCGCCTGCTTCTTCACGGCCCAGTACAATGAGGTTGTTGGCAGCCTGAGAGAGAGGAGGGACAGTGAGGGAGAGGAGGAAGGTTTGGCTGCTGAGGCCTTGGTGCTGGGCCAAGGGCAGGGTCTGTTCAAAAACTGGGTCTTCAGAACATCTTTATATTCTTTTGCCCTATAATCTTACTCCTAGAAACACAGCCCAAGAATATAATTCAAAAGAAAGACACAATAACTTGCATAAAGACCAACTTCATGAAAACACAATCAGAATCATAGGTTCAACTCTGAACTTTCATTAACATAAAGCTGTGTATATATACACTTATGGATGCAGACATAAAAAAAAGGTAGAAAGTGTTAAACTAATTAAGCAAAGAGTCCATTAGACTGAGGTGGCTTTAATGCCTTAGCAGCTAACCTAAGCAACCAAGACCTAACTAAGCCTGTAAGTCCTCAAGGCTAAGAATTCCAAACGTAAGAACAATGAATCACAGCCAATTAGGCTTTCCCAAATAATGAACGGCTTAAGCTATAGCCAATCGAACAACTTCCTTGCTTTGCTTCCACCAGTTCCCTGTAAGACCTTCCCCCAGCTCCAGTCGCGCTCCTGACCACTTCCTGTTTTGACACTGCTTGATTCAAATTGATTTTGCCCAAATAAACTCTTAACATTTTCAGCAGGCCTCAGCTTACCTTTTGATAGAAGTGAAGAGTTTTTATGTGGAGAATTATTTTCCTTGAATATGGTTTTGGCATTTTGTTTGTTGGTTTGTTTACCTGTTCAGGGTAATCTGAAGTTGCAAGTTTCCACTCAGAAAGGTGGAAGGTGGTGAGCAGAGAGAGCACGAGATGAGCCTTGAAAGCCCTAGGTTCGAGTTCTGACTCTGCTACATGCTAGAGGTGTGACCTTGGGCAAGTCATAGCACCTCTCTGAGCCCTAGATTCCAGTGCGTAAAATTAGGCAGTTGAGCTGGAAGGTTCCCAAGTGTCTTCCCGCCCTGAAGCCTTCCAACTTGAGGATACATGAACCTTACAAGGCCTAGATCCGAAGAGAGGGTGGTGAGGGGACCTGAGAACCTCGGGCTGGGGGAGGAACTCATGAAGCAGAAGGAGGAGGGGGGCAAAGAGGCGGGGAGCGGGTGGGTGGGAGGGGCTGACTGCAGAATCCCAGGAAGGCATGACCAGACGTCATAGCTGTGCCAGTCACCTACCAGTGCTTTTATCTGTAACAACTCATAGGTCTTCACGAGAGTTTGTTATAAAAGACATCTGCATACTATATGGCCTTATAAAGCTAACAAAAATCCCCCAGGCATTGTTTGCCAAGTCCTTACAAATGTAAAACATTCAGAGGTTTTCATTCTCCCCCCCCCCCCCCCCCCGCCCCACTGATAAAGGACTAGAAGGGAACAGAGGGGAAAAAATGCAACAGGTTTGGCTAAGAGGATTAGTATCATGAGTAAATATTTTCATACTTCGGAATGAATTTTTGCAACGTTTTGTAATAAAATAAAACATTACATCACTTTTCTCAGGGTGAGGCAAGTGAGACACTCAAAATATCAAATCAATGTGATGCAGAAGAAAAAATATGATGAATGAAACATCAAAAATGTAAATATACACAATCCACCCTGCCGCATAACTCTCCTCATTGGCCTCACCCTAAAGCCCGCCCTTCTTACAGTTCATATCGTTTTCTAAAGTGCTTAACCCTTGGCCTGTTGTCCATGTTCTCCAAGGAGACGTCCCCACCACCCCATTCCTGCTCCCCAAACTGTGCAGAGAGTGGAGCTGGGCCTGAGTTGGAGGTAGTTACCCCGCGGGTCTGACAGCGCCCCCTGCTGGTTGGCTGCTTGCCCAGCACTCACCTTCTCCAGTCTATCAGCTTCACTGTTTTCGTCCAGGAGGATCTCAAACATCTTCTGTACCCTTGAGTCTGTGGAAAACTGCACCCGGAGCTGAGCAGCGGGGAGGGAGCGGGGAGGGAAGCAGGCAGAGGTCCACGTTTCAGTCAGCTCCTCGTGAAGTCATCTCAGTAAATATCAGGGTATCTGCTCTGGGTCCCTGCACTGTCATTCATTCATTCATTCACTCATTCATTCATCAACGAAAGTTTACTGAACAACTACTAGGTGCCAGACACTGTTGTAGATGTTTAGCTGCTGGGGCTAGAATGGCGGACAAAACCAAGTCCTTGCCCCACAAAGCTTACAATCTGGTCACTGCAAGTCTTGGAAGGCAAGGAATCATCACCCCAATTTTGGAATCTAGTAAACAGTTAGCTATGAGACATTTAAATATGGGCTAAAACAGAAATATAGGCATCTAGGACCAGAAACTGGAAGCAGGAAACTGGAGCAGTTTTAAAGTAGCTCCTTAAGCAATTAAAATGACTATTTTAGATGTCTCATCCCTGACGGTCCCGCCCCCAGCCTCGATGCTCCAAAGCTTTCATAAAATGATCAAACCAATCAGCATCCCCCACCTCATCGGGTCCTTCTGCACCTCCCACTACTTCTTGTGCTGGTTCACACTCCCTCCTACATCCTTCCTGGTCTTCAGGTAAGGGCGGGGCCTCTCATGTACCGCCCCTCCTCTGACCCTCCTTAGCCTGAGTTTCCTCAGCCCTGAGTCTCCCCTCTGGACCGTGGTCCCAGCATGGGGCTGTCCCGGGCACAGAGGAGTTCCTGAGTCTTGGAGCTGGGAGCTGAGGGATCAGTTCCCCTCCTGCTCCAGCAGAGAGGAAACTGACACCCCAGAGAGCCCCTCAGAAAATTGGCAGCTAAGGCAGGACTAGGGTGCAGAATTCCTCACCTCTGGCCCAAGTTCTCTCACTTCATTCCATTTTCCTAGAAAAGATTTCTTCTTCCTCCTGGCTCCTGACTCTCTTCTGTCCACCACCCTACCAATACAACCCCCCCCCCCCATGCCCATTCCTAAGTATCTCATGCTCCTTTAGGCTCCTAGAAAGAAAGGAAGAGTTGCAGACATACTAAGTTGCAATTTTTTAAAAAACACAACCCTCCATCTGGAACATAAAAGACCCGTGCTCTAGTCTGGCTGGCTCCAACACTTAACCCAGCTTGGCAGCATCTCTGATGGCTCACAGATGGGTGACCCGCTCAGCTGTTCCGTGGTACCTGCCGGCGCCACGTGTTCCTCCATCCAAGGGTGCAGAGGTAGGACTAGCCGTGCCCTAATGTCCTGAATCTCTGACGTGCCCTTGCTAGGAATGGGGGGAGGTAGCGAAGGCTTGTGGGAAGAGGGTCTGGCTCACCTTCTCCTGGATGCTTGTGTTGAGCCTCCGCAGTGTCTCCTGGAAGTTCTGGTTCTGTGGCTGGAGGGTGGCACAGCGCTGCACGTCCTTGAAGGCCTGGTCCAGCTTCCCCAGGTGCTCCAGCGCCTGGCATCGCCGATACAGAGCCTTGATGTCCGAAGAGTTGATGTCAATGGCTATGGAGGGTGACAGGCAGGGCCTTAGGGGGCTGGGCTACAGACCACCGTCCCTCCTCCCTTGCCACTGCTCCCGATCTTGGAGATAACCCACCCCATGTGGACTATCTGGCCCAAGGCTCCCCTTTGTTAGGGAAAGACTAACACAGTCTCAAGGTTGGGGGGGAGTTTAAGGGTCATCTCGCCCAATTTCTGATGCTCTAGAGTCTGCTGCACGATGATCCCTGTCAAGCATTCATCCAACTGGTGCTTGCATACCTCAAGCAGCAGGGAGCTTGCTCCTTCTCAGGCAGCCAGGCAGCTCCATCATAAAGCCGGTCCTTCCCTTTCCCTACCTGCAACATGTCTCTCTGCCCTTTTATCCCAAGTCCAGCCCTGGAACCCCCACGATGAAATCCAATCTTTCTTCCTCATGACAGTTTTTGCTTTTTAGGGATTTGAAGGCAGCGTTCCTCTGCCCCGCCTGGGAGTTCCCTTCTCTGAGCTAATTATTGCCACTTTCCTTGACTGCCCCTCACAGGGTGTATTTCTAGGACCCTCTCCAGCGGGTTCCCTCCCTTTGAACTCATTCAAGGCTCTCTGTTTCTCCAAAGAGAGTGGCAACCAGATCAAAACCCAACACAGTCCTGCAGCCGAGAGAAGTCTTTCCATTTTAATCATGTACTTAAGTCCATGTTGACTTACACTTACTTTTTATGTTTATTTCTTCTAGTGTCCGTGGGTCAGGCTAGTGCCTCCCCCTTCCCCAGAAGAAGCCCGGCCCCCACGGAGCTGACGGGGCTGATGGACCTTGTCCTGGGGATCCCCCATGAGAATAGCGAATTTACAACAAAGGGGGGGGGGTTCATGACCATGACAAAGGTCTTCAGAAGCAATCTCTTAAGAAAAGAAACCACTTCGACATACTTAACATGTAACTCCATTAGCAAAGACGTGACTTAGGGGTGGATGGCACATCGGAAGCCCCACCTACAATGCCTAGGTTGGCTTCGACACAATTTGTAACTCCTTCAGGTGTCCAGAGCCTCTTGGACAAAACAGGGATGCTGAGGGGGTGGGGCCAGGGACGAGGCGGGTGGCTCACCTCTGGAGGCATCTGAAGCCGCCTGAACGAAGCTCTCCTGAGAAAGAGAAGGAGAAGGAGGAGATTTAGTTCATGCGGGCCCATTGCAGAGACAGCCTGAGAGGGTCCCCATGGGAAGGGGAGGGCGCTCGCTGGGAGCTGCCGGCTGTCCGGGGCCAGAGGAGGGCCCCTGGCCGGTTGTGGAAAAGTGGGCGAGATTTGGGTTTGAATCTGGGCCCTGCTGCTCACAACCTGGGAGATCTTGGACAAGTTATTGAACGCTCTGAGCCTTGAGATTCTTATCTGCGGTGTGAGCATAACAGCGGCTGCCTCAGCAGGCTGTTATTAAGATGCTACAACATAACCTATGAAAAGCCCCTGGCTTGATTCCACTTCCTCTTATGCTGGCTCCCTCTGGGGGGACCTCTGTCTCCCAGAGAAGTGGATCTAGGAAAGCAGTGAGAGGCACCCTTCTCCACCTGAGGGGCCAGGCAAGGCGGCTGGGATGCTAGAATTTGGGTGATGCCTATCAGGATAGGGAGGCTGCCTGCCTCCACACCCCCACACCCCAGCCTGGCCCACAGCCCCCTGCCCTGCCCGAGACCGTTTTCAGGCCACAGGCTGCCCGGTTCCGGTAGAGCGTGGCCTTCAGGGCCTTATCCTTGGTCAGCTTCAGGGCCTGGCTGTAGCTCTTTGTCGCGGCCTTGTAGTCCTGCAGCTGGAAGTGCCGGTTCCCCTCCTCCTTCAGCTGTACAGCTTCAGCTTCTACCTCCGCCATCTGTCGGGACAGGGCAGCTCAGTCTGGCCAGCCACTCACTCCAGCCGTACGGCCAGACTGCTGGCCTGAGGTCTGGAGCTCCAGGGTGAAGGGGAGGATTCTCCCTGGAAGGGCCCTGCGCCCAGCACCCCCCAATCCGTTACCCAAAAGAACATTACAGCATTTGCTTGGAGTATGGCCCGAGTTGAGAGGGGTCTCAGAGTCCCCATGCTTTCCTCTCTGTCCCTCCCAGCTGGGCAGATGAAGCCACCACGCCAAAGGCCTGAACTCTCCTTACAGGCCTTACAAGTTGGTGCCCCATCTCCCGCCCCGTCCCTTGGGCAGTCCGACAGGCTCACTTTCTCACAACGACAAGGCTCTGGGTCTGTTCTCCTGTGACAGGGCTCCTCCGAGGCTCTGGAGCGAACCCTCAGCCTGCCGGCCTCCGTCTGCCCCTCCTGGCCCCAACCCAGGAGACTTTATCGCCCCTGCCAGTGGCCCCAGACCATATTTGGCCACAGGGGCAGGTGCCCCTGGAGTCTGTCATTGATACTCAGGGCCCTCCCCCTCCTCAGACTGGACAGCCGGTACCACGTGGAGAGGGTGACTAACCTCCACCCCAGCACCCTGCTCAGGGGCAGTTCTGGGGCTCAGGCACTCAGACTGCGAAGAGTGAGAGAAAAATCCAGAAGGCACGGGAACCCCCAGCAGATCTCCTTCCCTAGGCGCAGCTATGGTGCCCTCCACCCAGGGTAAACAGCCTCCTATCCCTCCCCCAGCCACAGCTATTTTGGGAGCAGAGTGACAGCTGAGGGGCTGACAGACTTGGATGCACAGAGCAGCTGCCCAGGTCCCGGAGGAACTGGAAGCTTCCAGAAATGCCCTTTGGGAGGGAGGAGGGAGGAGGAGGAGGAACGTTCTTTCCCTCTTCTGCTTGTCCAAGACTTTCCTGTCCCTCTGGCACTCACCCGTTGAAAACGCCCTTGCTGTACAGGAGCACCAGCAGACTGGTTCACTCAGTTGAACGTGAGTGGGTTCGGTTTCCGTCTGCACATCTTCTCCTGTTCCTCCCCATTCAGCCTACCTCTCCTGTCTGGCTGGGAGCTCCCCACCGGACTGACGTCTTCTCCTCTCCAAGAGCTGGGTCAGCCTGGCAATTCCCGGACACCAAGGCCTGTACCCCTATCTGACTGGGAACTCTCCCGGGACAAGCTGAGTCTCCCACATCAGAAAGGGGTCTTCCTGGGAGAGGACCTATGTGCTCACCATTGGAGAGGACCCCCCCGGGGTGGGGGGGACAGGACTTGTTTCTCCCCATGCAACTGAGGGCTCCCGAGGCAGATGTCTGGGGTTGTCCTCCTGGGACTCAGAGACTTCTCGCCTTCCAGTGTCTCCAAGCCTGGACTCTGAGTCTCCTCTCCGCGGGTGAGCGAAGCATCTCTTGCCGTTGGACTTCCCCTGGGAGGAGCCTGGTGAGGTCAGTGCCCAGTGTGGTCTTCCTGACTGGATACGTAGGTGAATGACTGGTGTCCGCATGTGGGTGCTTTGGTTCACTTACCACCGTTGTGCCCCTCCCCGTGCACCTTCAAGCTTACCCAACCCGGGCCGAGAGAGACACTGAAGAGAAGGCAAAAGTGGGCTGCCACACTAGGTCCTGCGCCTGGCTCCGTGACCATGAACACACAACCATGACTTTGGGCAAGTTCTACTGCATGCTGGACACAGGCCCATCCCTGAGGCATGTTTGTGCAATGTAAGTTGTTGACCAAATAAAAGGATGGATGGATGGATGGATGGATGGATGAGTTTCCTGAGCTCATGGTGTCCCCAATCCTGGGTCCCTTTGCTACAGTTCTCTGTAGCAAAGAGGTAATATGACAAAGGGTTCTGCCACTCCTGCAACTTTAGGTCCAGTGAATCCCAGATACCAAGCCTGATTCAGTCGTTCATTCCACAAGCATTTCTGAAGCATCTTCTCCGGGCCGGGAACCATGAATGGTCATGAAAGCAGAGAGCACTCGTGAGGACAAGGACCTGTGGCTGTTCTGTCACTCACGTACCCCAAGTGAGTGCCTCTAATAGTGTGTGGTATGTCGTAGGTGCTCAACACTATTTGTTGAATAAACAAATAAAATAATTCCATAAATCTGCCACTTTAAATATGAGGAAAACCTGGATGTTTTGAAGACATGTAAGAGGGGACCATGACACCGTTTTAGAGGAGGTTTCTCTGAGTGATTAAAGGAGTTAATAGACAGAGAGCTCCTAGAATGATGCCCGCCGCTGGAGAGTGCGGTCAGTACACTTGCTGAATGAGTGAATGAATGAATGAATGACTATTTAGGGAACGACCTGCAGAGTGAGAAACTTGTGTTAGTTTGCTAGAGCTGCCATAGCAAAACACCAGACTGAGTGGCTTAAACATCAGAAAGGGATGTTTAAGCCACTCAGAACTCTGAGTTCTCACAACTCTGGAAGCTAAACGTCTAAGATCCAGGTGCCATCAGGGTTGGTTTCTGATGAGACTTCTCTTCCTGGCTTGCAGACAGCCGGCTTCTGTCCGTGTCCTTACCTGGCCGCTTCTCTGTACACGTGCAGAGAGAGAGCTCTGGTGTCTCTTCCTCTTCCTGAAAGGACACCAATCCTACGGGATCAGGGTCCCATCCTTACGACCTCCCTTAACCTTTATGACTTCGTTATAGGCCCTGTCTCCAAATACAGTCATGCTGGGGGTCAGGGCTTCAACGTATGAATTGGAGGTTTGGGGGGACACAGTTCAGAACGTAACGGTTCCAGACAGAGAAAACTGCATGTACAAAAGCACTGATGCAGGAAGGGAAATGCCTTGGAGGAGCTAAGAGAAAGCCGGAAGATTTGATCTTAAAGAGAGAGGAATGGCTGAGGGGGTAAGTAAGGCTGAACGGACCCTCATAAGGAGTTTGAATTTTCCCCTGCATGTAATGGGAGCCACTGCAGGGTTTTAGCTGGGGAGAAGCGGACCTGATTTTGGTTTGAAATCATCACCCCTGGTTGCAGTGTGGAGAACAAAGGGGAGGAGGCGAAAATAAAAACAGGGAGGCAAATGAAGAGCGGGTGTGGGAAACCTTGGGGACTCAGAGCAGAGCGCGGCCGTGGCGATGAAGAGAACAGAGCCTGCGGCTGCCCGGACGTCAGGGGCTGAGGGCCCGGGGAGAGGAGGGCTGACAGGGAAAACCCACGTTTCTGGGGACAGCGCCTCTGTTCTTCATTCTCTGCTTCAGGCCCTCCTCTGTGACATGGGGAGGAAAGGGATGTTGTGAGCATTAAGAGGCGGATGTGTGAAGCACTCAGAACAACGCTGGACACATTGCCGTCATTGTCACTATTATTACTGCTTTACGGTGTTGAGACCGAGACCGTGGGCATGTTCTGCCTTCGTGGTCATCAGATATTTTTAATTGATTGAACCCATTTTAAAAAGGAAGATAAGGGGGAGGTCAAAGAGGGTAAAAAGGAGGTCGGTTATACCGTGACAGAAGGAGACTAAACTTTGGGTGATGAGCACACAATACAACGTACAGACGCTGTATTGTAACATTGGACACTTGAAACTTACATAATCTTAGTAACCAATGTCACCCCAATACATTTTTTTTTTAAACAGTGACTTATTTCTAGGCGGGTAAAGTTGTAGGGGTTTTTTATTCTATTTTATTTTTTTTCCATGTATTATAATTTTTCTAAATAAGCACGTGTAATATAAATACAATAAAAGTCACTTTTTCAAATAAAAAAAGAAGACGACTCAATTCTGCCATCCACCCAATAGCTTTTGGCTTTGTAAGTCATCCCCTACAAAGCGCTGCTGCCTGGAGCCTGTTTAGTCTTCTGCCATTTCTGTGATCTCGGGGTGGAAATCAACCGCTCAGAACCTCGACTTCCCCATCTACAGAGTGGGGCGAGAATCCTCGGCCGAAGAGACAAAAGACTGTTCGCATCTCGCCAGGCACTGGGAGAGATCCACCGTGGCGACAGCGAGCTGTCCAGCAGGAGGTAGGTACTCAGCCGGAGGCCCGGCGCGGCGCGACACTTTCCCTCCGCAACACCAGAGGGCAATGTCGCAGGCTGGGGCCCCACCCGACCACAAAGGCGGCGCTCTCTCCCCCCGAGTCGTTTTCCTCCACGTGGGGACGCGGGATGGCGGCGGCGGCGGTGGTGGGTGTGCGTGAGTGCGGGCGGGAGTGTCGCGGCAGGGCGCTGGGGCCGCGGGTCCACCGTGCGGGGGGGAGGCGGAAGCGGGGACCCTTCTGTCCCAGCCGTGTGGCTGACGCCTGCTGCGCTTGTTGGCGCAGGACGAGGCGGCGGCGCGCGACGTGCAGCGGCTGCTAGTGCAGTTCCAGGATGAGGGCGGGCAGCTGCTGGGCTCCCCGTTCGACGTGCCGGTGGACATCACCCCGGACAAGCTGCAGCTCATATGCAACGCGCTGCTGGCCCAGGTGAGCGGTGGCCGGTGCCCACCGGGGATCAGGAGACCCAAGGGGCCCCCACCATTCGCCGACAGCCGGCAGTACACCCCGGGGCGAGTGCATGGAGCGCCACTTACTCGGGGGAGGGTCAGAAAAATGCGTCGTTGTGAGAGCGCTTTACACGCCGACCATCGCGGTCCACAAGCATCGTCAAATGATTCCTCGCCACAGCCTCTGATTAATTAATTATCCCCATGTTACAGTGTGCCCGGAGGCATTAAGTTGTTCGCACGAGGCTACGCAGTCGATACTGGATTTGGAATTGGAACCCAATGTGTGAAACTCAAAGCCCGTGTTCTTTTAACTTCCAAGCCACTGTTTTCAAAGTGTTGTCGTTTGTGGGGGTGGGAGGTGCTTAAAAATGCGGTACTTGCGCTCCGCCCCAGACTTAACTACACCAGACCCTGGGGTGAAGCGGAGAGTCTGCGTTTCCAAACAGTTTTTTTGGATGCTTTTTAACACATTATACAGCATGGTGTGGTGGCTTGGAAAACACTGCATAATGATCTATACTAGTCCTGGACTTGGTGCTCTTTTTAAAGAACACTGAAGAATCTGAAGTAGGCATTAGCAGTAGGATGTTGGGCTAATTATTTAGTTGCTCAGAGCCTCGGGTTTTTTCATCTATCAAGTGGGAATATGAATGACTGCCTCCTAGGGCTGTGGTAGGCTGCAGGTGAAGGATTTTAAAGTGCTGTAAGCATCTTACAGCCCTTGGACCTCCATGGGGAGTGGGGGGGGGCGTCGAGTAACTCAAGCAGTGTGGCTGAAAAGAGGGAAGCTTGACCTCCCCACAGCTCAGCGGGCAGAGCTTCCCTGGTGCCCGTGGCCCCTGGCCAGGTTTTGATGGGGGAGTTGCCCTTTGCCATTGCCCTCTAGGAGGATCCCCTGCCACTGGCTTTCTACGTCCACGATGCTGAGATTGTCTCCTCATTGGGGAGGACACTGGAGTCGCAGGTGGTGGAGACAGAGAAGGTTCTCGACATCATTTACCAGCCACAGGCTATCTTCAGAGTCCGCGCAGTGACCCGCTGCACCAGCTCCTTGGAGGGTCACAGCGAGGCAGTCATTTCTGTGGCCTTCAGCCCCACGGGAAAGTAAGGACAGCCGCGGGATTGTGGAGGGGAGTGTGGGGGTCCAAATTATGATCCATGGGACCCAAGCTCTTGGCTCAGGTTGCAAGTAAAGGACTTCCTGAGTGAGGTGCAGTCCACAAAGACCAAGGATGCCTGCCCTGCAACAGTCCTTCCTGGACTTGATCTCGGGAGATCTGAACTGCAAGTTCAGCTCTGCCCCTTCTAGCCATGTGTCCTGGGCAAGGCACTTAACCTTTCGGAGTTTTTCTTCATCACCTGGGAAATTGGGATTTTTAAAAAAGATTTTATGTATTTATATTTAGAGAAAGGGGAAAGGAGGGAGAGAAGCATCGATGGGTTGCCTCTCTCACACCTGCAACCAGGGGACCTGGCCCCCAACCCAGGCATGTGCCCTGACCAGGAGTCAAACCAGTGGCCTTTCGGTTTGTGGGATGACACCCAACCCAGTGAGCCACACCAGGTGGCAGAAACTGGGTTTCTTTGCTTCTCACAGCCCTCTGGGGGTGATGAGAAGCTTTGCCTCTGGTTACGGCTATGGCCATTCTTTTTAGGAAGGAAGAGAAGAGAAATGGCCCCCTGGGTCTTCTCCCAGATCGCATCCGTGCTGTGCTTCTCCTGTTCAGGGGAGAGAGAAAAGTCCAGTACCAGATTCTATTCCCGGAAGACAGTTGAAAGACAGCAGACACAGGCAGTGTTTCGGGGTGAGCCCTATCCCCACTGCAGGGGTCAGGCAGCATCTCTTCCTCCACAGGTACCTGGCCAGTGGCTCTGGAGACACCACTGTGCGCTTCTGGGACCTCAGCACGGAGACACCGCATTTCACATGCCAGGGTCAGTATGCGGCCGGCCATTTAGGGAGTCTTAATGGTGGATGGGGAGTTCACTCAGCCCTTTAATTCCTGAGGAGGCCCGGAGCAGACTCCCACTCCTTCACATCCATGTACTGACTGCCTGTTCCTAGGCAGGGGCCGTCCTCGTGAGCCTAGCCAGCCACTTATAACCAAGCAGGCCAGACCGAAGCGTGAGCGTGGGGTTGTGGGAAGGGACTGACTGGCTAGTAGCAAGGAGAACCTGGCTGACATCCAGCCTCTGCCATAGTGCATCAGAATCACTTGGGGGGGGCTTGTTAAACTCCAGGCTGCGGGGCCCCACTCCCAGAGTTTTTGTGGCTTTAGGTCTGGGGTGTGGACCGAGGATTTGCTTTTGGAGTTCCTAGGTGGTGCTGGGGCCTGGACTGGGGGCCACGCAGTATCTGGGCAAGGACCTTGTGTGTGTGTGGGGGGGGGGTGCCTACTCCCTTTCTAAGCTTCTGCTTTCTGTTCTGGAAAATGGGGGCGATAATTCTCGCTTGGCTTCTTACCTTAGAGCTGTTGTGAGATTTCAGGGAGTGACAGAAAACACTTGGTGCCATGTGAGGGATTATTAGAAAGAGGCAGTGCCAGCTGTGTGGCAGGATACGTGGCTTTAGCACGTGGGGTGCGTGCTCCCGCTGCCCCGGAAGCCTCATCTCTTCTTTTGTTCGATTGTTCATTTATTCGGCAGCTGGTTTAGGACTGCTCGCTGGGTGCCAGGCCCTACCAGGAATCGGGGCTAAAAACAGACGTTCCTCCTTTCTCCCTCCCCTCCTTTCTTAGGACACAGACACTGGGTCCTTAGCATATCCTGGTCCCCAGACGGCAAGAAGCTGGCTTCAGGCTGCAAGAATGGCCAGGTAGGTGGTGGTCAGGGTAACTGGACAGGGACTCCGGGGTTACCTTCGTGGAGCTGGGTCAGAACCAGGTTCTGGGTCTTCAGGGAGGGTGGGCGGGGCAGGGGAGGTTGGGGAGGGTTCTTCTGTGAATGTGTGTCTTTCAGATTCTCCTGTGGGACCCAAGCACAGGGAAGCAGGTGGGCAGGACCCTCACCGGCCACAGCAAGTGGATCACAGGCCTGAGCTGGGAGCCCCTCCACATGTAAGAGACACTGACAGCTGGGGTGACGAGGAACAAGGGGTTCAGAGCTGTCCCTCACTCCACTTAATGCAGAGGGGGCGAGGTGGGCCATCTGACAGCGACCGTGAGGCAGGAAGCGGGGAAGGTCTTCTGCACCTGCGTTGCTGCTGGGGGTCGGGGCGCTGTTCATCACAAGGCCTGAGAGCCGCCTGGGGACGCAGCTGGATCTTGAGGTCAGGACGCTATCTAGACACTGTTCCCGACTCCTGAAGTGGCAATGGGGGGTGCCATGGGAAGGCAGGCATTGCCAGGTCAGAAGCGAGGTCACATCTCCTTTCCCCTCCCTCCAGCAACCCTGAGTGCCGGTATGTGGCCAGCAGCTCCAAGGATGGCAGTGTGCGGGTCTGGGACACAACCTTGGGCCGCTGTGAGCGCATCCTCACGGGGCACACCCAGTCGGTCACCTGTCTTCGGTGGGGAGGAGACGGGCTGCTCTACTCTGCCTCTCAGGACCGCACCCTCAGAGTCTGGAGGGCTCACGACGTAAGAGCTGGGGGCGTCGGGAAGCCGGTCTGGGGACACAGGTGTTTCCGGGAGCCAGGCTGGGGAGGCACGTGGGGGACGGGGGTGCTGCACTGTGGGGAGGCTCTGGTGTCCATTGGCATTGGAAGGCTCTGGGAGTTCCTGCTGCAGGCAGCCTCTTTAGCTTTCTTCACTGAACCTGCCATTTCCCAGACTCGCCTGACCGGAGCCTTGGTATTCTCATGTACTTCCTTCCAGGAAACATATTTTCAGAGACATCGCTCTGAGCTTGTGCCCCCTTTTTACAAACGAGGGGAGACGTGAGGCCACACGGGTGGTGTGATTAAGATCACAGTGAATGAGGGTCCTGGTTCTGAGTCTCCTGGGGCTCGTCTCGGGGTGCGGGTTCCCCAGAGTTGGGAGTGGTATGTGTGTCCAACCCACCTCCTTCTTCCCTAGGGCGTGCTGTGCCGGACTCTGCAGGGCCACGGCCACTGGGTGAACACCATGGCCCTCAGCACGGACTATGCCCTGCGCACGGGGGCCTTTGAGCCAGCGGAGGCCTCAGTGAACCCCCAAGACGTCCAGGGGTCCTGTGAGTGAACGGGAGAAGGAGGGGAGGGAGGGAGCTGCTTGGTAAAGAGCCAGTTCTCTAGCTTAGTGCATGAGAGTCAGCCATCGGCCGGGGGTGTTTGCCCTTTGTGTCGGATGTTCTGATCAGCCTTGCTCCTCATCTCCTTCTCTCCCCGCTGGGTGCGTGGCCGCAGTGCAGGAGCTAAAGGAGAGGGCCCTGAGCCGGTACAGCCTGGTGCGGGTGAGTATGCAGGCAGGTCCCGCCCTGCACTCCCCCCATAGTCCCCGCGGCACTGCGGATGCTCTCCCCCCGGCCTCCAGCCCACCTCAGAAAGCACCTTCTCTGGAAAGGTGTTCTTGCAAACCCTGGTTTTTACTCTTCTAAGATCTTAATGTGCCGGGATCACTGTATTCCATTTTGTTTTCCGTTGCTTCTCTATACTTCGTGCCCAAGGCACCTCTCTTTAATGTTAAGTAGCACACACACGATCTGTGTTTCGAAGAGCACAAAGGGTGGGTGGTGGATAACCTCTCGTCTCCGGCGCACGTTCGCTCGTTCCCTCCGGAAGCATCCAGGAAACACCACGAGTGTCGTTTCTCCTTCTCATGTGTCCACGGGCCTGTGTGTGCGTGCACTGTGTACAGTGCGGTCATGTGCTGCGTGGTGACGATTCGGTCAGCGATGGACCACACACACTCCAGTGGCCCATAAGACGATAGTGAGAAATTCCTGTTGACTGGGGACGTAGCCGGCTTGACGCCCTGTCGGGAGGCGTTATTGTTACTGGAGCACGCTCTTCTTACTCGCAGAAAGCTGCTGTGAGCAGTGTGCCGCGTCTGCTGTGTTTCTGCATTGTTTTCTTGCGGGCTTGATTTACTCCCGGGCGGTTCTGTGCGGTAACGCGCCGTGCAGGCTTGTCACCCAGGAGCGATAGGCCGTGCCACACAACCTAGCCGTGTAGGAGGCTGTGCCCCCTAGGTTGGGAGTGCTCCCTGTGACATTCACGCAGCGGCACAATCGCCAGATGACGCGTTTCTCAGAACGTATCCCGTCATTAAGCAGCACAAACCCAGGTGGAAATCCTTCCCCTTCGTAACACACCATCCTGGCCCTTGCTTTTCCATGTGATACCTCATCTTAGAAATTGTCCTGTGTTCACGCGGTTTGGTTTCCTTGAGGGGGAAGTAACTCATGTGAGTTAGTGGCTGTCCCAGGCCTCATCGCTGGTGTTGAGTGATCAGCGTGTTTGCCGCCGAGGCCAGATTCTCCCGCCCGAGACCGTATCCAACAGAGTGTGTGGTCTCTGCCTCCCCTAGGGCCAGGGCCCAGAGAGGCTGGTGTCTGGCTCGGACGACTTCACCTTGTTCCTGTGGTCCCCAGCAGAGGACAAGAAGCCCCTTGCACGGATGACGGGACACCAGGCCCTCATCAACCAGGTGCTCTTCTCCCCAGACTCCCGCGTGGTCGCCAGTGCCTCCTTCGACAAGTCCATCAAGCTGTGGGATGGCAGGACGGGCAAGTGAGTGGGGCGTGGGGGGCATGGGGAGGGAGGAGGAGGCCACTGTTGCTCTGGAAGGAGCGTGGCTCTGCCACTTCCTAGCTGTGTGGCCTTGGCAAGTGTTAGGATTTTCTGAGTCTCTGTTTCCTCTTCTGTAATAAGAAACCTTGACCTTTCAGCTCTGTTACAAGGTTTGAATGAGGTGGTATATTTATTTATTTATTTTAAAGATTTTATTTTATTTTTAGACAGTGGGGAAGAAAAGGAGAAAGAGAGGGAGAGAAACATCAAGGTGTGGTTGCCTCTTGCATGCCCTCTGCTGGGGACCTGGCCTGCAACCCAGGCACGTGCCCTGACTGGGAATCCAACCAGCAGCCCTTTGGTTCACAGCCTGCGCTCAATCCACTGGGCCACAGCAGCCGGGGCGAGATGGCATATTTAGCAGCAGCACTGAGTGGGCCCTGGGAACGCTAGTTCATCTCGCATGTAAGGGGAGGCGATCTTAACGCTGGCCTTCCTGAAAGCGTGGTCCGCAGATGGGCAGCAGCATCTGGGGGTTTGATAGAAATCAGAACCCCGGGACCCACCCAGAGTTTATGGATCAGAATCTGCACTTGGGAATTTTTTTTAATTAACTTATTTTCCAATTATAGGTGACGTGCAGTACTAGTTTCAGGCGTACAGCAGAGTGACTAACATTTAGACGCCTTGCAGAGTGATCGCCCCAGGGAGTCTAGTGCCCAGCAGACACCGTTCGTGTTATTACAGTGTCGCTGGCTCTGTGCCCATTGCTGAACTTGACCTCCCCGCACGGCTTTGTGACTGCCCGTTTGTGCCTCTTACTCCCTTCACCTTTCACCCTTCCCGCCGACCCTGCTTCAGTTTGGCCACCATCACTCTGTTCTCTGTGTCCAGGAGTTTGTTTTTACTGCGTTTGTTCATTCGCTTTGACTTTTCGACTCCACATATGAGTGAAATCATAGGGTATTTGTCTTTCTCTGTCTGACTTCAGTTCACCTAGCGTAATGCCCTCTAGGTCCATCCACGTTGTCACACCTGGCAAGATCTCGTTCTTTGGTGTGGCTGAGGGACACTCCATTGCGTGCTTGGGCCACATTTTCTTTGTTCACCTGTCACTTCGGTTACTTCCGTATTTTGGCTACTGTAAATAATGCTGCGGTGAACACGGAGATGCATATTATCTTCTTGAATTTGTGCTTTGGATCCGTTCGGGTAAATACCCAGAAGCGGAAATGCTGGGTCACATGGTAGTTTTATATTTGGTGTTTTGCGGAGTGCCCATAGCGTCTTTCACGGTGGCTGCACCAGTTTGCATTCCCACCGGCATCGCCCGACGGTTCCCACTTCTCCACATCCTCGCCGATGCTTGTTGTTTGTCGATTTATTGATGACCTGCAGTTTAATAAGATCGCCAGGTGATTCTGCTCGTCATTCAGCCCAGGAAGCCCTGGTGTGATGAGGCACAGTGCCCTCGGCGTTAATTAGGTTGGAGGGGAGGCAAAGGCGAGGAGGAGCAAGGGCAGCCCTGGCACCTGTGTGCCCATTCAGTTTCTTTCTAAGGTCAGACGTCTGTGTGTCAGAGATGCCTGATGACTTGTCCCAGTAGACACAGCTAGTCTGGATCAGGTGGTCTGGCCACGTGCTACTGCGTGCCACCTGTCGGCAAGCAACTTCCTATTGGGGGGATGTCAGGCAGATGGGCCAAGCAGACATCTGCGTTGGATTCTAAGGCACTCACAGCAGAGTCAGCATGGAGTCCTGGCAAGAGGCACCCTAGAAGCAACTCACGTGGAGAAGTTTTACAGATGCATACTGGGCAGTAACGACTAAATTGTCCTGGGGTGGGCCGGGCAGGGGGATTCTGTACAACTTCCCAGGTGATTCTACCCTGCAGCCAGGGTGGGAGACCACTGCTGTGGGCACAGAGAGGACCCTTCAGATGTGTTTGAAGGTCTTCATCGTTACCTCCTTCCTTGGCCCAGGTACCTGGCTTCCCTGCGTGGCCACGTGGCTGCCGTGTACCAGATTGCGTGGTCAGCCGACAGCCGGCTCCTGGTCAGCGGCAGCAGTGACAGCACATTGAAGGTGTGGGACACGAAGGCCCAGAAGCTGAACACTGACTTGCCAGGCCACGCGGATGAGGTATGGTCGCCACCTGTGGGCTGGGGGTGGGTGTGGGGCTGAAGCCAGGCCCTTCTCCTTCACCTCCCTCCTTGCCTCACCTCCTCTCTGCTGCCTCCTCCTGGTTTAGGTATATGCTGTTGACTGGAGCCCAGATGGCCAGCGAGTGGCAAGCGGTGGGAAGGACAAGTGCCTCCGGATGTGAGTCTGGGGGACGTGATGGTTGGTGTGCTCAGCTCTGCTGCCCTTGCGGGGGTCGCTCATTGTGACTTCACCTTATGGTGTCGAATTTGGGGGTCTCACCAGGCCCCAGACTCTCCCGAGGGGGTGTGGAGCCAGGTTCTCAGCGGGCAGTGGGAGGGCTGTGGGAATGGCAGGCCCTGTGGGAGCCCCACCCAGGGCTGAGGCCCCTCTGCCAAGGGTGGGCCCAGGGTCGCTCCAGTGCCAGGCGGGAGTTCTCTGTTATCACTGCACTGGGGGGGTCCTCAGGCCTAGTTCAAATCTGGGTCTGCCTTCACTGTGCCGTCTGGGACAGCTCGTTTAACCTGTCTCGGGGGTTATTGCATTCAGTAGACAGGAGGATCAAAGCTAGGAGGCAAACACACCTTGGACCCCGAGGCACTGTGTACTTGTATAGGTTGTCACTGTCTGTCATGGGACAGCCCTGGCGGCCTCCCCAGGGGGCCCGGGTGAGGCAGGCAGTGGGTGGTCAGTGGGTGCCTCACTAAGTGAGGCAGTAGCCAGGCTCTGATTGGCTGAGGGAAACCACAGGCCCATAGGGGGCCCCTGGGATCACATGGCAGCCTCCCTTTCCTGTGGTGGACCCCCATCCTGTCCCCTCCCCTTCCGCACAGATGGAGGAGATGAGAAGCCCCACAGCACTCTGACCCCCAGCTGGACCCGGCCTGTGGCAGCTGCCTGCCTGACAGCCCAGCAGCCAGGTGGTAACCCGGAGAACAGGTGTGGCCTGCTGGCCTTGGCCTTGCACGGACCCCAGGGGGCTCCCCACCAGCGCCGGAGATCACAGGTCACAGGAGGCTACTACAGAGCTCTGCCCTTGGCCGTCACTCTGGGTCTTCCTGGTGCCCTCAGGGTTGGCAGGAGGCCAGGCAGTGACCTGCCTCCTTTCTCTGATGTCAGCCCCATTCAGAGGCAGACCTCAGATTCTGTGACCAAATAAATAACTTATATTTTGTGTGTCTGGGTGATAATCCCTTGTCTAGAATCCGGGCTCAGCCAAGGTCTGTGCCAAGTCCTTTGTTCAGCCCCCTGTGTGCTGGGCTACCCCAAACCACACAGGCCAGGAAGGCGCCTGGCCTCTCTCCACTCTGCGCCTGCGAGAGGGAGGCCAGCTGCGGCAGGGGAGGCTGGCGGAAGCCCTGTCATCGGAGCCGGACCAGAGGACAGTGTGAGGCTGTGCTGTCTGGTATGGCTGTTGCGTTAACTAGTGCTCCACGCAGTTAGAAGAGCTGTCTTCAGTCACGCTGTCCTCAGTCACGCTGGCTCCAGGCCACTCGTGGTATCAGACAGCACTGTCATCGGCACAGGAAGTGCTGCTGGGTGCCTTCCTCAGCCCCCGCCCAGCGCACTTCTCGAGGCCTTGCGGTGCCTCGGGCTCAGAGCCAGGCCCTCAGGATTCACACAGGAAGGCGGTGGCTGCCCTGGACGACTCAATGAGGCATGCAGGGGTGAGAGCTCTAGGCGTGGTGTGGTTCTGGAGGGTGGTTCTCTGTCCCCTGAGGACTTCACGTCGTGAAAAGACACCCCACCAAGATCTTGCCCTCCATGCATCCTGCCTGCACTTTCTCCTCTTCCAGTGCTAAGGCAGATGACTCAGATTGGGTGTTTTTTTTAATTTTAGAGGAAAAGATCTACACCCCTGGTTTAGAGAAGAGCATTGATTTGTTTCACTTATTTATGCATTCATTGGTTGCTTGTATGTGCCCTGACCGGGGATTGAACCCAGAACCTTGGTGTATCAGGATGATGCTCTAACAAACTCAGCTAGCCGGCCAGGGCCAGGTTGAACTTCCAAACCTCACTTGTATGGACTGCTCAGGGCCACAGCATTTCCAGTCTTGCGGAACACCCTCCCCCACCCCCATCCTTGCTTTTCAATTTCACAGGTCCCTGGGCTGCGGCCCTCGGCTTCCACCCTGCACCTCTGTGGTGATGCAGCAGCAGGGCAGAAGGAGGCGGCAGTTGCTGAGCCGCTGTCTGCGGGCACTTTTTCCATGACCCTCACGGTAACTCGACAGCCATGCCCGGAATGGTCTCACGTCCCCATATTTTTGATGACGAAACAGCCCAGGAAGCTTAAATGGTTTGTGCCCTCACATCCAAGAGCCAAAATTGAATAGATGCCCCAAAGTTTGTGTAATTTGCGCCACATCCCACCAGAGCTCAAGTCTGCTGCTGACAGGGTGTGGGGGCCCACCACCACCTCTGCCCCACGTTGCTGGTTCTCCTGGTATGTGTGTTCAGTCTGAGTACCCATCTCTTCCTCCCAGGGGGAAGAAAGAGGACGATGCGGGCAGAGCCAGACAGTAGGTAGTGGGGCATCTCGTTGCCCCTCCATCCTCCCCGCCCACCTGGACTCTTGGTTCTGGCAGGAGTTGGGAAGGTGGACACCAGCAGCCCAGAGGAGGCTGTGCACAGCATGAAGCAGGATGTAGGGGTGCTGAGCGACCTGTAGTTCTTTAATGAGGGACCTGGACCTAGCCCAGATCTGGGGAGGGGGTGCCCAGCAGCTGTGGGCAGTGGCTGACCTGGCCTGCAGGGTCCTGGACCCTCCTCCTCAGTAAGGAAGTACGTGTTCCAGGTCTTCCAGCCACCGCATCTCATCTGGCCTGATGGCCACTGTCCTCCGCTGGGGCTCCTTGCGACGCACTGTGACCTGGATGGGATTGTTCTCAGGGAAGCTGCTCAGGTCATTGGCAACGGTTGCAAACTGAAATCACAAGAGAAAACCCCTCGGACTTCCTTCCCAGGCCTGACCTCTGTGTTGCCGCCGCTGGTTTGTTTGCTAAATGGGATCTTAGCTCTGTGGCCTGGCCAACCTACCTGTCAACACCAGAAGCAGGTGTAAAGAGGTATGGCTCAAACCTGTGATGTTTCCAACCACAGGGCTGTGGACTCAAGCCTTTCCCCCACCCTGTGCCCCTACCTACCCCCAGGCTGCTCCCTTCTTTGTTCCCCTTCGGCCCCTTCCGTTTCCGTCAATGCCCTGGACTTCCTGAGCCATTCACAATCATTGGTACTGAGTTGGAAGGTGAACATTATAGTGATGCTGATGAGCGAATTACTTTGCATTCCCAGTGGGCGCCAGAGTGGCTTAGTCCTTAAACCTCCCAGGAGAGAGCCGCCTGCAATTGATGTGTATTTGCGTGGGTGGAAGGAAAGCAAGCAGGGAGACGAGTTGTGGGGGTAGGGGTGGCCCCAACCTCCAAAGCCCCGGAGCAGACCTCTCTCCCCGGTCCCTTGGGCGCCTTTCCCCCGGGGCTCACTTTGTAGGGCTTGCACCACTTCCCCACCCCCGCCGTGTTGGCGGCTCGGACGATGAGGCAGTAACTCGTGTTGGGCTTCAGCTCCATCAGCTTGACGGTGGTGCCCAAGATCTTGTGGAAGATCCACGGGCGAATCTTCGTCTTCAGGCCATTGTCCTTCTTGACTACCTCCTGCAACAGGACCTGGTAGAAACTGACTGGCTGCTTGCTCAGGGCGTAGGTCCAGGAAATCTGGGAGAAGAGAGCCCCGGAGGCTTCCTCAGACCTGGCCCAGCCTGTCCTCCCCTCGCCCTGGCCCCCATCCCCACCCCACATGGGTGGGAATGCCCACTTCCACCCCCTGCCCCCTACTCCTCGTCCCCCACCCACCCCCACTGCCGTCCCAGTCCCTGCTGGAGCTGAGGCAGGTCTGATGGGAGGTGTGAGGTACTCCAACCGGATGTGGAGCTACCAGCCTGCTGCATGTGCTGGTCCTCCTGCCCAGCCCCACGCACCGCGCAGGGGGCCTTCATTCCGTTTCCTCCAGACCAGTGATTTTCAGCCGGTGTATCGCGAGAGTTTTTAAAACATGCAATACTTGATAGTAAATAGCCAACTGGTTGTGCCACAGCACTTGTGTTCTAAAAATTCTTGCAGCACACCAGTTGAAAATCGCTGTTCCAGACCATGTCAGTGGAGAGGAATCTGGGAAATTATCTTGCCCGCCTCTCTCATTGCCGGTGGGGTTAAAGGTTCAGAGAGGGTAAGTGGCTGGCCCACGGTCACATAGCAATTAAGTGACAGTCCGGGATCAAACCAACAGCTCCAGGGCCGGCCTGCTACAACGGGGTCACCGAGCGAGCCTGACCACAGATCCGAGGGAGCTTTAATAACACTGCAGATTCCCGGCAGGCTGCCTCCTCTCTCCAGCCCCACGCACCGCGAACTGTTCTCAAACTGGTGTGCACCAGAATACCCCAGGGGACTCATTAAAACACAGGTTGCTGGCCCCTGCCCTGCCAGTTTCTGATGCCATAGGCCTCAGTTGGGGCTGGGGTGAGAGGGGGAACAAAAATTTAAATTTCTCACAGGTAACCATCCAATGCCGACAGTGCTGGTGGACTGGGGAGAAACGGGGCCCCAGGCCTTCCAACAATCGGGCTTCCAGATTCATCCTCCTAATGCTCAGCTCACATTGCGTCCATCACCAGATAAAAAGCTCTGCAAAAAGCTGTTCCCTACTGCTTCCAGAAAAATCCGTAAAAGTAGCCTACCATGGGAGGGCTTCCGGAAAACCACCCCAGACGAACTTCCCCCTCTGCTCCCCTAACATCACTCCAGGACAGGGCTCCTCAACACGTGGTCCGCGACCATCAGCACCACCTGGGAATTTGTATTACAAATTCTCAGGCCCCATCCCCCAGACCTATTGAATCAGAACCTCCAGAGATGGGGGCCAGGCATCTTTTTTTTTTTTTTTAAAGATGATCATATCTACAAAGACCCTAGTGCCTGAAAACCCTGGGTTGGGGCCTGGGTGTTTCCTCCCCCACTTCCCCACCTACGTGCTTTTGCTGGTATCAGCCCCTCCAGGGAATACCCTCCCCAACAACCTGTCTCCCGATATTTAAATCTGACCTCTATGCCCCAGCCCAGATGGTACCAAGAGCCACCAAACTAATCCCTGCACCCGGAAGTAATGTTTCCCTCCCTCTGACTTCCTGGTGGCACTTTATCTGCACTCTCCCTACAGCAACGAGCCCTCTGCAGCTTGCACTGGAGTTTCTTATACACATGCCCTCTCTCCTAACCCATGAACTTGAGGTCAGGATGTGTGTAGGTGGTAGGCACCTTCACACTCCCCACGGAGCTCACTCAGTGCCTGGCGCCCTGGGGGTGGCCAGTCAGCCTCTGGCAGGTGCATGAGGGAGAAAGAACGCACCACGGCCGTGTAGTCGCTGACTGTGTGTTCGCAGATGAAGGGCGCCTCTGGCACGTCCGTGACCACGGAGGACTTCGAGGACGTCGAGGAGGTGTCTGTGTCCAGCTCAGGTTTGTCAAGGTCCAGCAGGCTCCCAGGAGCTATTTGGGACTTAGATTGGTGGAGGCAGAGGGCCAGGTCCTCCTTTTCTGTATTGGCCGCCGGGGAGGTGCTGAGTTTGTTCAGCTCGCCCTCCAGCAGCCCTGCAAAGAAGCTGCTGTTGGGCTGGGTCACGGCCAGTTTGATGGGGTTCAACAAGGTGGACGAGACGGGGGAGATGCTGGTGTCGTCGGAGCTGCATTCGGACTCCTCCTGTGGCATTGGCCTCCTGGAGTGCGAGGGGGGACCGGTGAGCCCGATGCAGGAGCGGGTCACGCCAGCCAGCCCACGCAGCCCGGAAGCTTCGGGAGGCCAGGCATTGGGCCTGACTCACGCGGGTCCCCAGCTGCTTCACAACAGCTCAGAACATCCTCACTGCTGTGCAGCAATGCCTCCACCCCCAGGGCACGTATTAGTGGGAAATGCAGATTCCTGGTACCCTGTCCCCAGCTGGGGTGGGACTGGGGAGGCTGCTAAAGTTCCTAGGGTCCTCAGGTGATTCTGATGCAGGTGTTCTGAGAACCAAAATTTGAGAAACACTGCTAAAACTAAGTCCTCCCTCTACAGTGGGGCACAAATGCCCCAGGGAATGACCCCAGTGACCTACTGGAGGGTGGAAAAATGTTTAAAAGAAAAATAAGCTTTTCTAATATGTATGCACTATTTAATATTTATTTGTTTTTAAAGATTTTATTTATTTTTAGAGAGGGGGAGGGAGAGAGAGAGGGAGAGAAACATCATTTGGTTCCCTCTTGCGTGCTCCAACTGGGGACCTGGCCTGCAACCCAGGCATGTGCCCTGACTGGGAATCAAACCAGCCATCCTTTGGTCCTCAGGCTGGCGCTCAATCCACTGAGCCACAGCAGCCAGGGCTTCACTATTTACTATTTAATGTAATTACTAACTTATTTACTTAGAATTTATAACATTGAACAATATTCATTTATAAAGCACGTAAAATTAAGAGATAATTGTACGTATATTGGGATGAATTGCTCAAGAACTTTTTTCTTCCATTCTAATTTTTTTAAGTCACGAACGATTTTAGACCTATCCGAAGATATCAAGCATGACATATGAAGCTTTTATTTAACCATCATCCAGAGTCAGAACGAAAGCCTCCTCCGTATCACTGAAGCCCCTGGACACGTCCTTCCCCCGCCTCACCCCTCTCGCTCAGACAGCCAGCACGGCCCACTTAAAATTCTGTGTTTGTTATTCCTTGAGTCTCGTCAGGTCTGTCCCATGTGTATGTTACCCCTAAGCAAGACCTACTTTGCCTATTTTTAAACTTTACGTAGTGTCGTTCAGCACCTACCTGTGGGCAGTTGGCTTTTTCATGCAACACTGTTTTTTCAGTCCGTCTGTATCACACACATACCTCTGGCTTAGTCATTTTACTGTTGTTTGGGTTTTCATTTCAGGGGTGTCTGTGTGGTTGCTAATTATTTGCTGTTACAAAGAAAAACCTTGCACATGTTTCCTGGCTCTTAAAATTTTTTACCGATGAAGTGTGGACCCCCCCCCAAATTGGCTTTCAGATCTTTTTTTACCATGACCCGAAGTAAGTACATACGTATTCCACGGCAACCTGGCGCACCCACGCACACACATCAAGCCGAAACTCACTGCACAAGCCAGCACTTACTCTGTGTGTGATGCGCTCTGGGATTTTGTACTGTGTCTAATTTCGTTTTTATGATGCTGGTCCCCACCCACTAGAAGGAGTTTCTGACCCATTCGTGGGTGACAGCCCACAGTTTGACAAGCACCTGTCTGCAGAGAGCGGCCAAGGTCACACAGTGAGTTGACAGCAGAGTTGGAACTGGAACCCAGATCACCGGGGCCTGGGGCCTGGGGCCTGGCCCATGCTATGCAGCTCCCATCTGTCCCTGGTGCTTTCTGGCTCTGCCCCTCTGCCTCCTACCCCATCTCCCTCAGCTGCTCTGGCCAAGTCCAGCAACCCACACACACCCCTGAATCCCTTACTCCAGGGCAGCCTCCGGCTTCATGGTTGGTGGATGGGCCCACTTTTTCCTCCCTGAGCTCCAGCCCCATTGACCTCCTCCTAAGAAATCCTGATCAGCCCAAGCCTCCAATGCCAGCCATTGATGGAGATTTAGAATAGATGACCCCCCCACCAAGGTCATTTGTAGGCTGAAGAGTACTGATGCCATTCATACTTCAAGTTGTCCTGATGAATCTCTGCTGTAGATTTACTTTTTCAAAACACCAGCGCTGAAGTGGGTGTGGAAGGCAGCTAGGCACCAGCTATATGCTGGACACATTCTCTTCTGAGGTTGACAGTAGTCCTGCTGGATGGGCGTTAGCCCACATTTCCAAATGAGGAACTGATCTTAATTAACTTGTCTACAGCCGTATAGCTAAGTGGTAGAACTTGGACTCACAATCCTAGACTTTCCCAGTATAGCATGAAGTTTCCTGTAAGCATTTATCACGTCAGCCATACCTGCCACTTGCAGGTCCCTTAGGAAGTGGATACTATATCCCTTTCATATAATTAGGACCAGTGACATAGTTTGTGGGTCCCCTTCAAAAATTATTTAGAATTTTGCCTTGGCTGGTGTGGCTCAGTGGATTGAGCACAGGCCTGCAAACCAAAGGGTCGCCGGTTCGATTCCCAGTCAGGGCACATGCCCGGGTTGTGGGCCAGGTCCTCAGTTGGGGCACACGAGAAGTAACCACACATTGATGTTTCTCTCCCTCTCTTTCTCCCTCACTTCCCCTCTCTCTAAAAATAAATATATAAAATGATTTAATCATTAAAATCATTAAATCATTTTTTAAAGTGTAACTCTAGAAAGCAATAACGATATCCATATGTTCAAATATAAATGCTAAAATTCCTTTATAATACAAAAAACAAGTATATAAATAAATAATTGAATTAAAAATTAAAACGAAAGACTTTTTTTTCGTGAAAGTTGGGGCCCAAAATGTGGGTGCGCATTATACATGGCAAAATACGGTAGTTTGTGGGTCCCCTTCAAAAAGTCTTAAGAATTTCAGGAGAGTGACAGCATTAAAGTAATTACAGGGCCGTTATGACTGTGAAAGTCACACACCATGAAAGTGCCTTGCAGATAATTCCTTCAGCCTACACCAACCACCCCCCTTCACTGGCTCACTCCTTCCATCCCTAGGACATTCAGCTCACATATCACCTCCTCCAAGAAGCCTCCCCTAACTGCACCCACTCCCAAGCTATACTAAGCCTCTTCCATTTTCTCAAGGTGTCCTATCATAGCACAGACCACGCCGTATTATTCTTGATTCTTGACACACACACCAGGCGGGGAGCTACTTGAAGGCAAAGACTGTGCTTTTCAGCTGTACATTCCAGAACTTAACCCTGGGCCAGCACCTGCAGGAGCTCCAAGAGTTTTGTGGACTGAAGTAAAGGGAACTCAGAATCACTGAGGAGGAGCAGTAAGCTTCGGCCTGAACTCAGACAGGCTACTGGGGGGACACAGGAAGGGGGACCAAAAGGGATTGAGAGAGGAGCCGTGGGGGAGAGAAAGGGGGCAGGGGGGCCTGGAGGAGGGGCTGAGGACCCTAACTACACTAGGCATGTACAGTCAACAAATCTCAGAACAACTATAAAGGACACACAGACAAAACCAAGAGGGGTGGAATCAGGGGAGGGAGGTGGGGATGGCTGGGATGGGGGGAGAGGTGAGGGGAAAAGGCAGAAAACTCTCTACTTGAACAACAATAAAATTAAAAAAAAAAAATCTCTGACTAACCCTGGAAGGCTTCCTGCAGTGGGAGGCCTACATGCCTCCAAGAACTGATTCGAGGTCAGGAACCCATGATGCAACCTGCCCACATGCCCTTCCCAGGAAGTCCAAGGCCCAGGTGTGACAGGTCTAGGAAGTACCTCTTCCTCAAGCCCCTGCCCACCCCCCAGCTCCAGGCTTAGAAAGGAGGAAAGGACCAGACTTGTGTCTTACGGTAGATTGATATCTTCCTCCGTGAAGTTAACCAGACTGCCCCTTGAGGAGAGTGGGAATCCTTTGGTGGCCACCGTCCTGTTCATAGACTTGGGGTTGGGAAAGGGCTCCGACATTGGATTCAAAATATTGAGGGTTTCCTTTTTCATCATGGCCTCCTCCCCATCTCCCACTTTACAGAACACCTCTGATGCCATCTAGTTTGTTTGGGACTGCAGCGGTCACCATGCAGGGCAACCAAGCAGACAGGAAGCAGAGAGAAACTGGAGGCAGCAGACCCACCCTTAGTTTAGTTGGGATGCGGGTGCAATGAGCTGACTTCACAATCATCGCGGAGTGTAACAATTAGGGGCTGCTGTTGCCCAGGGCCAGGACCAGGGGGTGCGGAGTGGGGAGAGCCAAGGAGCGGACTCCATCACCCTTTCTGCTCTAACGCTCTGCTGTCCGCAGGCAACGCTTATCACCTGTGGAGCCCAGGGAAGGAGGGAGGGGAAGGAAGGAGGGACAAAGGCACCTGGGTGCGGAGGGAGGCGGCCCCGGCCTGGGTGTCTGGGAGTGGGAGGCTGTGGGAGGCTGAGGCAGCTTGTCCAGAAACTGCACGCAGCAAGCCCCCACTATGTCCAGTCTGCAGGCACAGGGGGAGCAGGGCTGGTACCCGGGGTTCAGGGCGCACACCCCCCCAGGTTCTACTGCTAGAACCCTAAACATGCCGCACTCTGGCCCCAAGTGTCCCCATGTTTTGAGTGACAAAGGAGGGCGCTGCAAAGGGATAGAGATGGACCAGACATCATTTCTATTCTCGGGGAAACCACTCCCCTGTAGGAAAACAGACGAACAACTCCAGGGGTGGGAAGAGAGGCTGTTAAAGCTGTACCGGCTTTGCACTTAGCTAGGCCTTTGTCTGATTTAAGCCGAGCTCTGCCCTCACAGGCCTTGTCATCTTTGGCAGGTGACCTCACCTCCCGGAGCCCCTGCTTCCTCATCTGTGGAACAGAGAGAAAAACAGCACCTACCTCATTGGATTATGAGGACACACCCCCTTAAGGCTGTTATGTTTCTTCCAGAGGATGAGGCAAAGGAAACAAATCTTATATTTTGTGGCCCGTACACTCAGCATTTTTGTTTGTTTAAATGTTATTGGCCCTCACCAGGTAGCTCAGTTGGCTACAGCATCCTCCCTATCAGCCAAGGTAGCGGGTTAGATCCCGGGTCAGGGCACATGCGAGAATCAACCAGAGAATGCACAAATGAGTGGAACAACAAAAATCAATCTCTCTCTCTCCCCTTTCCTCTTTCTCTAAAATCAATCAATAAAAACTGTTATTCATTTAAAACGGACAAATCAGAGAAGCAGGCGCCCTCCGTGTGTTCTGCTGTTCTTGGCACCAATCAAGTACTCTGCGATGTCCTATCGGGTCGATTGGATTCCTCTTCACTGCCTTGTCCTCCTCACCAATAGGTAGGTCCCTTGAGCGTGGGGACGGCCAGTCTTCTGGAACTTTCTGCCCAGCGTTTAGAACTGAGGATCACAGGTTGGTCTGCGTGCGTGTTCGGCGCGGGCTCGGGACGCACGTGGCCCCTGCAGGCGACCTAGGTCCGGGTGGAAACTGGCCGCTGTGCGCGGGACGGCTCAGACTCCGCCTGTTTCCGCTCCAAACTGCGGGTCCCCGGAGGCCGCGCATCCGTCCCTCACGGCCAGCAGATGGCGCTGCCAGCCCGGTTTTGGAGCGTGGAAGCCGGAAGCGGCGGCGGGGCGGGACTGGCGGGCCTTGGGCGCCGAGGACCCGGCGTGGGGCCGCACCATCCGCGCCGCCTGCCCCCGGTCCAGAAAGGGGCGCCGAGGGGCGTCTGGAGAGGGCGCTGCGGGCGTCCACGGGACGCGGGGCCTGGGTCCCCAGGAAACATGGGCGTGCTCAGGGCCGGCCTTTGCCCAGGCCTTACCCAGGACATGGTCCAGCTTCTCAGGAGCCACGGAATCAAAACAGGTGACTGCGTGCGCGTGCCACACAGCTGGGCGCACCGCGCAGGCCGGCCCCACGGCGCTGGCACACCCGGGAGGGGCCGTCCCCTCCCTCCTCTCCCTCCTTTGCTCCCCACCCTCTTGGAGAAGCTCGCGGGGTGGTGGGCGTGGTCGAGCCAAGCCCCGAGCGGGGCAGAACCCCTACTGTGTGCTCGGCGCCACGCCTGGCCCTGCGGCTCTGTTAGTTCTCGCAGGCTTCCTAAGAGGGCCTGCCCCAAGGTAGAATTGTCACCCCATTTTACAGTCGCCGGGGGAGGGGGGGCGGGGAAAGCCGAGCATGGGAAGCCCCGCCCTTCCTGCCAATCAGCCACACGTTTTGTTTTCAGTGGCGGACCTGGTTTCCGCAGACCTGGAAGAGGTAGCCCAGAAATGTGGCTTGTCTTACAAGGTGAGCTGATGATCTCGTTCCAAAACCTGGGTGTCTGTAAATGTCTGTCCCTGAGCAAAGGGTTCCCAGAGATCCACGAGGGGGGAGGGGCATATGGGACTCCGGAGTGCCCCCTCCCTTGCCGGGTCATTGCTTATTCCTGAGTTCTCTCCTCTGCTTTGGGTTGACGTGCCCCTGGCTCTGTCCTGAGCTGCCCCCACCCCTTCGGCAGGTCCTGGTTGCCCTGAGGCGAGTGCTGCTGGCTCAGTTCTCAGCTTTCCCCTTCAATGGCGCTGATCTCTACGAGGAACTGAAGACCTCCACTGCCATCCTGTCTACCGGCATTGGAAGGTTTGTCTGTGTACTTTGGGAAGACGGTGAGAGGCAGGAGACATGGTGCTGCTGGCTTGGCTTTTGGTGCTTGAGTCTAGAGAAAGCAGGCTTTCTCAAGCAGGGGTGAGGGCAGCATGGACCGATGGTCAGGGCTTCTGAGCTCTCTTACTTTACCCCAGGGTTTGGAGACCTCACCCTCCCAACATTCCCGGAGGCATCATTATTCGCTGATGGGGCGGGGGCGGGCTGCTGTCCGGTGGGCAGGATGTTTGGCTGCATTCCCTGGCCTCTCCCCTAGACGCCAGTAGCTCCTCCCTCCTCCCCGGAGTTGTGACTTTCAGGAATGTCTCCAGACATTGCCAGATGACCCCCGAGGGACAAAACTGCCCCTAATAACCGCTGCTCTGTAACACAGGATGTCAGTATTTTGTTGTTACTCAGCAGATCAGAGCAGCTCTTCTCCAGGCTCTCTTTCTCCTCCTGTTTCACTTTGAGGACAGGACAAGAAAGAACATGCAGGACTAGCATTTACTGAGCGCCTCGTATCTCCCAGCCACCAACGACAGGTTATATAATCTCCTCAGTGTGCGCGTGAGTGATTATTAATCCCTTGGGTTGAGCCCAGGAGGAGCAAGGGATGGATTTGGGGGTGCAGCCCTGGGTGCTTGATTCACACCCCACACTCTGCGGCGGAAGGGGGAGACCATGAAGGAGCAGTTACGTTCGGCTGTGCCGTTTGGAGAGGGGAGAGGTAGAAGACAACAGCCACTCTCTGACTGAGGGGGTCTGACCCCTTTCCCCGCCTGCTGGTGCTGAATTTGGAGAACAACTCCGCCACCACAAAGGTCTTTGGGTTGGTGTGGTCTGTGCTGCTCTCGGCAAGGTCCACCCAGCGTGGTGCTTGCCCCTCCCGGTCGGGGATCTGAGTCTGTTATCCGTCAAGCACCAGCTGAGGGCCTCCTTCTTGCCAGCTACGTGCAGTTGACGGGTGGATGAGTGAGGCGAGGCTCCTGCACTAAAGGTGTGTGGGGCGGAGAGAAGAGCGGTGAGCCCAACAGAGAGGTGCATGGAGGTGTGGAGACAGCCTACGGAGGGAGTGATGATTAACAGGAAGCAGACTTGGCCTTCGGGCTCGGGGAGCTTATACAACCAGCAAACTCAGAGGAAGCATTCGGGGAGCAGTCTGCTGGTGCCCTGGCAGGACTGCAGCTGCAGTGAGTGGTTCAGGAAGGTTCTGCGAAGGAGGCAGGCCTTGGGTGTTGAGGAAGGGTGGGCTTTCTCTGGGTGCTTACCAAGAACTGGGCACCATGCTTGCACTTCACAGGGTGGTTTTTCATTTGTTCTCCACAACCACCGCTGAGCACATTACAGTGGAAACCACCCGTGTGCGGGCGAGGCATCGGGGACTCAGGTTCAGGGGCTTCCTCAAGGTCATGCGGCTAGTAAGTGGCAGAGCAGGCACTTGAAGTCACAACTGTCACATGCCTAGGTCTACAAACCTAACTGAAACTTGTCTGCCCTGTTTGCTCCGTCGAGGTCGTATTGTGAAAGTAGAGCTACAGGCCGTGTGGCGGAGGCGTGTGAGGTGGACGGGACCGGGGAGGCTGGCAGGGGAGAGGCCCAGGAGAGGCCTGGTGGTGCTGGGGTGCGCGGGTCAGATCTGAGGCAGGTGATAATGGGAGACACACTGAAGAGGAGCTGTGACAGGCCTTCCTACCAGGTGGGATATGGGCGCGAGGAATCAGATGACTCCCTAGGTTTCTGCCTTCCTGGAGCTGCTCTGTGGACAGTTCGTGGACATGACTTTAAAATTTTTTAAATTAATTCTTAGATAGAGGAAGCGGGGGAGAGAGAGATCGACGTGTTGTTCCACTTATCGATGCGTTCGTTCATTGGTTGATTCCTGTGTGTGCCCTGACGGGGGGTCAAACCTGCAACCTTGGCGTATTGGGACAACGCCCCAACCAACTGAGCTACCCGGCCAGGGCTGGATGTGACTTTTATTTGTTTATTTTTGTTATTGTTTAAAGATTTTATTTATTTACTTTTTTTAGAGAGAGGGGAAAGGAGGGAGAAAGAGAAGGAGAGAATCGTCAGTGTGTGAGAGATACATGGTTGCTTCTCACACACTCCCTCAACTGGGGAGTTGGCCCCCAACCCGGGCATGTGCCCTGACTGGGAATCGAACCAGCAACCTCTCAGTTCACAGACTGGCGCTCAGTCCGCTGAGCCACACTAGCCAGGGCTGGATGTGACTATTAAAAGGGAAGGGGGAGGGAAGTTCTTCAGCCAAAAAATTTGGGAAATGCTCCGTTAGCCCAAATTACAGAGGTTTCTTTGCCGTAGGCCTTCTCAGAGCCTTTAGTGCTGATGTGCAGCGCGGATCTTTGTCGGGGACAATGAAGCATGTAGGGGACCTCGGGAGACACTCTGTGGGGTGGGGGACATGGGTGGTTCCTTGAAGGCCAGAGCATGTCTTGTCTGGCTCTGGATCTCCCTCGTCTTAGAGTAAGGCCTTCAGGAAAGGTGGGGTGGGCGGACTCAGGCAACATTTGAATGAACAGCTGAAAGAATGCCTAAAAGCCAAATCAGAGGGAAAGGTGGAGGGTAAACCCCAGAAGTCATCTGTATTCAAACCTAGTGGTAAATCCCAGGTGTTCTGCTCCATGAGGCAGTCTGGGGTCTGTCTCTGTGCGCCTTTGCCCAATTAGAGCTGATTGGCAGGAAAGCCCCTAGGCCGTGGGAGACAGGGAAAAGACACCGGGGAGAAGGCGCTGGGAGGTGGATTTGGGAATTTCGTAGGCAGAGTGGTCCTCACTGCTGAGAATGTGCTTGATTCTTGGCTGGAGAGTCACGGCCAGTGGTGTAGAATCTGCACATTCGAATCACCTGGGAAGCTTAAGAAACATTTATGCCTGGGGCCCCCCTGACTTTGCTGCCCTAAGCCAGGGGTTCCCACACTCATCCTCACATTACAATCGCCTGGGAACTTTTTTTTTTAATGGATGAATTTTTATTACAAATTCACCCATTGCTAGCAGAGCGTTATAAAAATTGTTAGCAGAGCATTATAAAAATCATTTCAATAACACTTAGTGTTTTTCTGATTATAAAAGTAATACATACTCATAATCGATAATGTGCAACACGCAGAAACACAAAATAAAAACCATCTCAGTGATTTCAGCATTTTTGTGTTCCTATATATACTTGCTTTATAAGATTGACGTCAGCTAGCGTGCATACACTGCTGTCCCTTTTTGGCTTAGTGTTCTCTCCAATGTCTTCACATTGCCCCCGTGTCGTTAAAAAGTCTTCAAATCATTTGAAGGGCCGTATAATATTATGTAATATGTGTAAATGACAATTTACCCGTAATTATTCAACCAGTCGCCAATTTGGAAATTTTCAACTTTTCGCCTCTAATTCATTCTTTCAAGAATATTTATTGAATTGTTTACTTCATTTGTTAAGAACACTTACTAAGTGCTTACTTTAAACAGACCACAGCCCAAACCTCCACCCATGATTTAACCACCCTCTGTAGGGGCTGGACCCAGGCATCAGTGTTTTTTTTTTCTGAAGCTCCCGGGGGTCTCCAGGGTGCAGGCCCAGCTGATACCTGCCTCTTTTTAAACCTCCTTTGGTGATCGCAATGGGCAGGCAGGATGGAGAATCGCTGGCCTAATGGTTTTCAAACTGAGCATGTGTCCAAATGACGCGGCAGCTTTGCTGGGACTCAGATGCTGTCTCTGTCCGCAGGTGGGGTCTGAGAGTGTGCATTTGTAACCAGGTCGCGGGTTGGGGGCGTGGGAGAGGGGCATGCTGGTCTGGGGGCCACACCGGGGGAAGCATTGCTGCAGCGGGACTGGGGTTCTCTGATCGCAGTGGGAGGAAGGGGATCCAGGAGTTGTAGAGGCTGGGTGCCTTTAGACAGACAGGGTGAACACAGCTGTCCCAAGGAGGGACCAGGGCTGCAGTGGTAACCGCAGCGTTTTGATGGGCCGGGGCCTATGGTTATGATCGCAGGGTCCCTGGAACTGAAATCGATTGGGTGCTTACCTGGCCTATACAGAGCGGTCATGGGAGGTCTTCAGAACTGTTTCAGGGGCTGGCACCTGCGAAGGTGAGTGCAGGGGTAGGAGAAGGATGCTTGCGGTCAGGACAAGGCAACAGTGGTACAGGCTCTGGTGGAGGAGAGTCTTCAGCCCGTGGGTTGGGCAGGGCGTGGAGGCTGGTTAGCTGTCTGCCTCCTGGTGGTTCGAGGACAGAACTCGGATTAGGAATTGCCTGTGTCTTGAATTTTATCCCCAGGCTTCCTCAGCCGGAGCGCTGCCAATAATAGGGACTGAACAGCACTGTTCCAATCGCTCCTTTCTCTGGGAACAGTTACTGCATGTCTTCTGGGTTTCAGGCTCTGTGCCACCGTTGGGGTGTGATAGTGAGCAGGGCCCAGCTCTTGCCCCAGGGAGGGGAAGGCAGACAAAAACAGGCAAACAGAAAATAATTCCAAATCCTGGAACCACCGGTACTAAGTGAATTCAGCAAGGTCACAGGACGGAAGAGTAACATGTAAAAATCAATTGCATTTCTATACACTCACAATGAACATGTGGAAATGAAAATTAGGAACACAATACCATTTACAATTGCTTCCAAGAAAATGAAGTACATAAGTCCCCATGTAACTGAACAGGGACAGGATGTGTGTGCTGAACATGAGAAACTGCTGATGAGAGGACTCGAAGAGGACCAGGGAAACGGAGGGACGTGTGCGGGTCGGGAGACTGAGCGTAGCAAAGATGCCAGTTCTCCCAAAAATGGTCGAGAGCTTTAATGCAGCTCCTACCAAAACCCCCAGCAAGGTTATTTGTAGAAATAGGCTTATTCTAATAGTTTTATGGAAGAGCCAATGGCCTAGAACAGCTAAAACAATTTTGAACAAGAAGAATAAAGGTGCAGGAGTCACTCTAGCGAACAGCGAGGCTCACTCGGTGGCTGCGGTCGTCAAGACAAATGTGGCGTCACGAAGAGACAGACGTACAGGTCGATGGAGCGGAGCAGAGGACCCAGAAATAGACCCCAAATATGTCCAACTGGCTTTTGACAGAGATGCGGAAACGCTTGGGTGGGGGAGCAATGCAGCCGTTTGAACAAAGGGGGCCGGAGCCATTGAACACCACAGGTAGTAAATAGATGGACCTCAAGTTGAGAATGGCTCATGGACCTCAATGGAAAACTTTAAACTCTTCATCTTTTAGAACCAAACAGGAGAAAATCTTTGGGAACTAGGATGAGGCAAAGAGTTCTTAGATTTGAAATGAAAGTGTGAGCAGTAAAATCCATAGTTTTTTACATAAGAAAGTCAAAATTAAACACTAATCGAAACTAAAAACTTTTACTCCTCAGAAGAGGATGAAAAAACAAGCTATAAAGTAGGGAAAATATTTTAAAGCCACGTACTCAACAAAGGACTTGCATCTAGGATATTTAAAGAATTCTTAAACCTCAGCAGTAACGCAGTCTAATGAGAAAATGGGCAAAAGGGATGGACAGACAGTTCACCAGAGGGGGCATACAGATGGCAAATAATCACATAAAAGGATGTTCAACATCATTTTTATTCATCATTCAACATCATTATTCATTAGGGAAATGCAAGTTAAAACCACAAGGAGATACTACTATATACCTGTCAGAATGGCTAAAATAAAAAAAATGGTGATAACACCAAATGCTGGTAAGGATGTAGAGAAACTGGATCACTCACCCATTGCCAGTGGAAAAGTAAAATGGCACAGCCACTCTGGGAGATAGTGGCTTCATGTAAAATTAATATGCACTTACTTTACATCCCAGCCATGTATTCTTGGGCATTTATTCCAGAGAAATAAAAACTTAGGTTTATGCAAAATCTGTACACAAAGGTTCATAGCAGCTCTGTTTATAATTGTCCCAAACCGGAAGCAGCTCAAATGTCCTCCAGCGGGTGGACGGTTAAACAAACTTGGTACGTTCATACCATGGAACGCTGCTTGGGGACAGCACGGGACACACTACCAACACCACAATAGCTTGGGTGGGTCTCAGCAGAACGGTGCTGAGTGAAAGAGCCAGTCGCAGAGGTTATGTGCTCTATGACTCTACGTTTGTGTCGTTCTTGAAATAACGATAAAGATGGAGCACAGGTTGGTTAGTGGTTGCCGGGGTGGGAGGCTAGGCGCAGGGGGTGGGGTGTGGTTATAAAAGGGTAGTGCGAGGGGGCCTTGTAGGGATGCAGGTGTTCTGTATCTTGATTGTGGTGGAGACCTGTGATCAAATGGCATAGAACTGCACACGTGCGCGCGCACACACACACACACACACACGAAAGTAACACCAGCGAAGTCTGAACAGGCTGTGTGAACCACGTCAATCAATTTATGATACTGTACCGAAGTACAGTTCATCTCGTAATGCAGGGTGCTGCCGTTGGGGAAAACTAGGTGAAGGGTACATGGGACCTCCCTGTACTTTTTTTTTTTTTTTGCAACTTCCTGTGGATCTATAATTATTTCAAAGTTAAAAAAAATGATAAATGTGATCAAGGAAGCCTCCAAGGGGCTGAGATGCAGAAGGCAAGGAAGACCTGATGGGGCGGCAGAGACCTCTGTGGAGAGATGGCTTTTAAGCCACTGTCTCGGGACAGAACCGGTGCTGGGAAGGAATGTCGTGTTTTTCTTCTTGGCTACTACTTCCTTCCCGACTCTCCAGTCCCCTGGGTTGATTCTCTTCCTTCCTCTTCTGCCATCAGCCTAGACAAACTGCTTGATGCTGGTCTCTACACTGGAGAAGTGACTGAAATCGTAGGAGTCCCAGGTAGCGGCAAAACCCAGGTAATACGAGCAGCAGGCAGCCAGGAGGATTGGGGGAGGAAGGTGTATGGTCCTGGATTCCTGGGGAAGCTTCTGCCAGTAGCATGTGGTTTAGAGCTTGGAAGAGAGAAGATGAGTGGTGAGAAGTGGGCCTTGAACTTGGCCCATTTGTGTCCCTGGGATCTGAACTAGATTTGGTGGGGAGCTCACGTTCTGAGCAGTCTTTGAGGGATCAAGTTCACCCAATGCCTTGTCTCTAACTCAGGTGTGTCTTTGTGTGGCTGCAAATGTGGCCCATGGCCTCCAGCAGAACGTCCTGTACATTGATTCCAACGGAGGGCTGACAGCCTCCCGCATCCTCCAGCTACTTCAGGCCAGAACCCCAGATGAGGGAGAGCAGGTAAGGGGCGGGGTGTTGGATTCCTCCGAAGCTCGGACACAAATACTCCTGTTACCCCTTACTTTGTAAGAATGTTGGCCATTTAGATGAGTAGTCCTTTCTGGGTTTGAAACTTGCTGTCTATCAATACTTCCTGTGTTCTTCCTGTAAGCCTCCCTGTGACATCATCCCAGCTTGGATTCTGCCCACACTGTCCTCCCGGGAAACCCAGCTCCTCGCGTACCTCGTTCAGGCCTGGCAAGCACCCAGCATCGGTGATTCTATCCCATTTCTTGCCCGTGGCAGACACTACTAATTAGTCCGTTCACTCTTTCCCACTGTGTCCTGACTTGGCTTCGCAGCTCAGCACCTGGGCAGCACCACTGTGACAGGTGACTCATGAGACAAAGCCCGCTTGCCTTCCTGGACTTGAGTCCTGCTCTCCAGATGCCTGTTCCTGCTCAGCCTCGAAGTCCCCCTTCATCTCGCTCCACCCTGCTCCCTCTTATCCAGAGCCCCCTCTTCTCTCAGGCAGGAGCTCTCCAGAGAATCCAGGTGGCGCGTGCCTTTGACGTCTTCCAGATGTTGGATGTGCTGCAGGACCTCCGAGGTGCCGTAGCCCAGCAGGTGAGCCTGCTGTTCTGCCCCTCCCAGCTCTGGTGCTCGCTGTTTGTGGGCAGGTGTCCTATTACAGACTCTCTGGAAATGCAGATGTGCCATCTGGCGACTCCAGCTGATTCCGAGTGCCTCTTTGTTTACATGCTCTCTTGCCCACTGGACAGTGACCCCTTGAGAACAAGGCATGTCGTATTCATCTCTGCAGCCCCCACTGGACCAGTTTTCAGAAGCAAATATCAGCGTATGGCTGATAGACACTTACACTTCGAGGACATCTCATGACCTCCGCTGAGTCTGGAGGGTGGCAGGGCCACATTTTTAGGGCTGTAGGTTGGCGTGTCCGATTCTCTTGCTTTTTCCTCTCGTGATTGCAAAGTGGCCTCTCTTGCTCTGGCCTTGTGTTTCTATACGTCCACCTCCACATTCAGGGCAGTGAAAATAGATATTGGGTTGGCCAAGAGGTCCGTTTAGTTTTTTCCAAAAGATAAAAGGCATATTTTCCATTTTTACCAATAGCTTTATTGATTTGGATATTTTGAGTATGTTGGCCATCTCCTGCTATTGGCTTCTGGTGGGGACAGGCCAGGGATGCTGCTAAACATCTTCCAACGCATGAGACAGCCCCACAGCAAAGAATTATTTGGCCAAAATGTCAATAGTACCAAGAAACTTCGCAAACTATTTTGACATGTTCAACCTGTCACAGCACCTTCTCCATTCACTGCACAAATCTTTTTTTTGCGTTTCAGTTGTGTTTTTACCTTTCTTAAGATAATAAATCATAATACATCAAAAATGTTGCATGTCTTCTTCCATCTTCAGTATTAAAATGGCTGCACAAAAGCTCACCAATTTTGATGGTTTTTTTTTTTTAATCTTTTTTTTTTTTTATTGTTATTCAATTACAGTTGTATGCCTTTTCTCCCCATCCCTCCACCCCACCCCAGGTGAACCCACCTCCCTCCCCCCTCTCCACCCTCCCCCTTGGTTTTGTCCATGTGTCCTTTATAGTAGTTCCTGTAATCCCCTCTACCCACTGTCCCCGCCCCCACCCCGATGATGGGTTTTTTTAATGCACATGGACGGATATGACAGCTGTCACAATGCAGTCTAACAAAAGTGTTTCGAATGAAGTTGAAGACATCTAAGCACTATTAGAGCTTTTGTACGGAAAAAAACTAAGCGAACTTTTTGGCCAACCCAATACTTCGTAATCCCTTCACTTTTCAACCCATCCCCTCAACCCCCCTCCCGTCTAGTAACTGTCAAAACCTCTGTATTTATGAGTCTGACTTTGGTCTGCATGTGTTTATTTTGTGTTTTCGATTCCACATACAGGTGAAATCATATGACATCTCTCTCTGTCTGACTTACTTCACTCAGCACAGTACCTTCTAGGTCCATCCATGTTGTTGCAGGTGGCAGCATTTCATTCTTTTTCCTTTTAATGGCCGAGTCATATCTCATTGTACATACGCACGACTTCTCCAACCATTCACCTGGTGATAGACATGTAGATTGCTTCCACGTCTTAGCCATCGTAAAAAACACAGTGAACACATTACACTTATGTCTTTTTGATTTAGTGTTTGGGGTTTCTTCTGGAAGTGGAATTGCTGGGTCCTTCATTGCCTTTTGTTACAGCCTTTTTGTTTTTCATTAAAGATTTTATTTATTTATTTTTGGAGAGGGGAAGGGAGGGAGAAAGAGAGGAAGAGAAACATCAGTGTGTGGTTGCCTCTCTCACACCTCCAACTGGGGATCTGGCCCGCAACCCAGGCAAGTGCCCTGACTGGGAATTGAACTGGTGACCCTTTGATTTGCAGGCCTGCGCTCAATCCACTGAGCTACATGAGCCAGGGCAGCATGCAATCTTATATAACATAACATGATCACAGGAGTGATGTCTCATTCCCTTCGCCATATAACACAGCCTGATTAAGAGAGTGACACTCCGCTCCAACACCTTTGGCATGTTATTAGTCAGAGAAAGTCACAGGACTCATCCACAGTCAGGGGGAGGGGGTTGTTTATACAAGGGCTTGAGAACCTAAAGGTAGGGAACCCAGGGGCCACCTTAGGGTCTCCCTGCCACAGACAACCTGATAGCTCCACAGCTCCAGGCAGGGAAAGGCTGCTGTCCCATTTTAGCCAGAGCTTTCAACCTGCTCTCCCCAAAAGTGAGGAGGGCTAAACCAGTTTCAGTTTTACCTTCTCTCTTTATTGCCATCCTCTCTTGGATGAGCTGTTGACTGGCCAAGGGTCTGTAAGTGGCAGATGAAGGAAGACATTCCAAAGAAGGAGCAGGTAATGCTGACTATCCCAAATTCAGCTGACATGAAGTGAAAAAGAAAGTTGAGGAAACAGCATCAGCAAATGACTTGGATATAAGAAGTAAGGGAGCCCTGGATGGTGTGGCTCGGTGGCTTGAGCACCGGCCTGTGAACCGAAAGGTTGGCAGTTCAATTCCCAATCCGGGCACGTGCCTGGGTTGCGGGCCAGGTGCCCCCTTGGGGACGTGTGAGAGGCAACTGATCGATGTATCTCTCCCACACTGGTGTTTCCCTCCCTCTCTTTCTCCCTCCCTTCCCCTCCATCTAAAAATAAATAAATAAAATGAAAAAATAAAAGGAAGAGGTAAAGGAGAAGGGAAGCATCAAAGACAGTTTAGGTCCAGGAAACCAGAAGGATGCTGATGCTTGTGTAGAGACAAAAAAACTGTGGTTTTAACAGATGGCTGTCTAGATAAGTCTGCATTTGGAACCGTTTTTGATATGGAAGACGAGCCGTAGAGGCAGAGCTAGAAGGAGACAGTGAAGTAAAGAGAAAACTAAACTCACAGGAAGTTGCGAATTTGGGGGGTAAGCAGGAGAGGAGAAAGAGCAGCCTGACAAGATGGTGAGGGCTGGTCATGAGGAGAAAGACGGCCACTAAGAAATCCCTGAACAGGGGCCACAACACTCTGAACAGGGAATTCTCAGCTTTAATTAGCTCAGGCTATCTGGGATGGCCTGTGATTTAACCCTCTCTGTCCAGCCAGGTATGCAGTAAAATCTGTTAGACGTACAAATGGGGTTGGAGAAAAGACGTTTGCTGGAATTTGGTGATGCCTGGGCGTCTGTGTGTGGTCAGGGAAGGTTCTTACCAGTTTGTGGGAGGAGCAAGCTTGTCCTCTAACCCGAGGCCTTTAGGGAGCCCTCTAGAGGCCGAGTGGCTCAGCATTGCCCCTGCTTCCCGCCAACCCCTTAGGTGAGCGATTCTTCAGGGACTGTGAAGGTGGTAATTGTGGACTCTGTCACCGCTGTGGTCTCCCCACTTCTGGGAGGTCAGCAGAGGGAAGGTGAGTGCTGGGCCCAGGGCCCAGGGTCAGGGATGTGGTCCTGTCTCCCAGCTTGGGAGTCCAGCCTCCCGCCGGCCCAGCCCCTGCTGCCCCCAGCCCTCCTCCTTCTCCGCTTCTCCTCCTCCAGGCTTGGCCTTGATGATGCGGCTGGCCCTAGAGCTGAAGACCCTGGCCCGGGACCTTGGCGTGGCCGTGGTGGTGAGGAAGTGTGCTTGGCCAGCCGTGCTTGTCTTACCCCCGGTCGCTGGGCTTTCCCCAGGGGGAAGAGGAACATGATTTCTAGCTATAGCTAGAAACTTTTCCCCCTTAAATAGAAGCTTCTTTATTTCCCTTAAACTGCAGCTTCTGAACCCCCCAAGTGGCCCTTTAGGAAAGGGTCACAGCCCAGCTTCCCTGAGTCATCTAGAGCTCTGGACCAGGAGGGGGTCAGTGCATAAACAGCCAAGCGATCGGGGCGGTCTTGTTTCTCTTTTTACTTTCTTTAATGTAGGTGGATTCACGTGGAGTGGCTGCTTCTTGTTGGAAGTTTGACTGCCGTTATGTGCTTCTCGTCACCACGGCAATCTTGTTACAGAGCCTTCGATTCTCTCAGCCCAGAGCCCCTGCTCCAGACAACCGCTTGTCTGGCCTCTGTCCCCCTAGCTTGCCTTTTTTCAAAGCTTCATAGAAAGGGATCTTTTTGCTTTTAAAATTAGATTTTCTGCTTATGGAGTAATTTCTTACAAGTCTGCAAGTCTTCTCCTGGGAAGGGTAAAAAATAGTTAAATATAAGAGTCAAATTTGTACTCAGTTGTCACCTCTGCAGAAACCGTATTTTTACATACGCCCGTAGAATCTTTTTTCTCTGCATATGTGCATGTACTTTTAACCAGCTTTCCAACGAGACTGTGACTGTGTTAAAAAAAAAATAACCATCTCATTCTGTTTCCTGTGTCTTTAAAGATTCTTCTAGAATGCCATTTTTGCAGTTACATATTATCTTGTTTAAACCTATGTGACAGGGTTGTCTCACCCGTGACCAGCGTGGGCAGAGTAGAGCTGACCAACCCGATCAGGAACCCCTTTCCGGAGCTTCCTCCATCCTGTATACACCGATGCACCCCTGACCCACGGATGGACATGGTCTCAGGATGCCCATCTGCAGGGCTGGGGGTATCGGCCTGAGCCCACCACTGGCCCCCCTTCAGGAAACGCAGACAGCACTGCTTATTCCGACGCGTGCCCATCGGCTTTGCGGGCGTCATGCCCGAGACATCGTGGTTTAGTGGAGAGAACTGTGCACGAGTCAGGAGCCCAGGGTTCTAGGTCAAGGCAGGCTGTGGATAAGTCACAGAATCCCGGGGAAGGCGTTCTCCGCACTGGGCCTCGCGTTCCCATCTGTACGATGAAGCAGTAGGAACAGACGTCCTCTCCACTAGCATTTTGGGTCTGTAAGTCTTTGATTCTTTCTGCCGCAGGTGACCAACCACATGACCCGAGACAGGGACAGCGGGAAGCTCAAACCTGCGCTGGGCCGCTCCTGGAGCTTTGTGCCCAGCACCCGGGTTGTCCTGGCCAGCGGGGAAGGAGCAGGAGCACCAGGCAGTCAGCGCACCGCGTGTCTGACCAAGTCTCCCCGTCTGGTGAGCCGGTCCCAGGGGAAAATGAAACTAATAGTAGTCGTACTGACAAATAAAAATAAAACTAAAAACTAATAGTGATAAAACCAAGCCCTGGCAGGGTAGTTCATTTGGTTAGTGTCGTCCCGATACTCCAAGGTTATGGGTTCTAGCCCCGGTCAGGACGCGTACAAGAAGCAACCAATTATAGGTGGAACAACAAGTCAGTGTTTCTCTCTTTCTCTCTCTTTCTCTCATTCTCTTCCTCTGTATCCCTAAAAATCAATAAATTAAAATTATAATAATAAAACTAAAAGACCTGGGCCCTTGAGGCTGGTTTCTATGCCCATAGATGTGTTATAAAGAAAGTGTTGGATGCTGAGACCTTGCAGCCGAAGAGACTACCCACTTGGGTTGCTTAACTCAAACACTTACCCTTCCCTCCTGCCTTCTTCCAGCCAACAGGTTTCCAGGAGCCAGTAGACATTGGGACCTGGGGGACTCTGCAGCAGAGCCCAGCATTACAGGGAGAGCAGCTATGACTGTGCTGTTGGTTGGGAAGGAGAGACCTCAAGGCCCCCAACTGTCCTGGGTAGGAATGCTTCTGTTCACTGCTGCATTGGGACTGCCGGAGAAGCTCCCGGGCTGGACAGAGGAGACATCTCAGTTTCCTCAGCTTCTCTCTCTGTGGGAACATACAGAGCTACTGGCAAGAGAGGATGCCGTGGCGGAAAGGCCCAGGAATTCATGCTGCAGCCAAGTTCTCTTCCCTGGTTTCTACCACGTATGTTTCTAGTGGGAGCCAAGTGCATCCTGGCCTGGGGATTCCCTGGTGGCAGGACGGATAACCCCGTGCATGACCATCCCACTTGCCCTCCATCCTAACATGGGACTGAACCACGAAGCTTGCCTTTGCTTCTCTCTCTCTTTTTTTTTTTTTGGCCTCCGTAAAATGAGGCTCTCTTCCCCTTAGCTCTGTCTCTGGGTTCCTGAGTTGAAGTAACCTTGTAAATGTAAAACTCTTCTTCCACCTATGTCCTGCTCTTAAAAATGCCAAAAGGAGATTCCCTGAGCCCCAGATCCACCTAATTTACCCCAGAAGGTTGTTTTTCAGTTTCCCCCAGTGGGGCCCCAGAGAACAGTTATTTCTCTTTCACTTGCTGATTTGGTTTCACACACCTGCATGCATCACCAGGCCCCGGTGAGTCAGGGAGCTCCCTGCAGGCCCAGGGACGCAGTCTAAGGAAGGGAGGATGTGACCTGCTCCTGGTGAATCCAGCCACTTGTTTAATATGCATGGTGCCCTGCGGGGCCTCTCCACGGTATAGAGTAACCAGAGGTGCTGAACCATAGCCTTGCCCGTAAACAGACAGAGGAGAATTTGCTCAGTAAATAGAGCCAGCTGGGAAAATTGATGCTGGCATAAATAATACATGGCAAATCTAGTCTTCATGCAGAAATTCATTGCCGGTGGCTCCGAGAGGCAATGTAATTACCCTTTTCTTCCTGCCAGCTGTACCATAGCCTCGTGCCCAGTGTATGAAACAGCCCCCCTGTCTGTTACCCGCACTGTGGCCATCCGTCTGAGAGCTGTAGCCCTGGCTGGGCGGAGAGGAGGACGCCAGGGAAGGGAAAAGGAAAGGCCATGCAGAGAAATGATCAGGCTTATTGAACACATTTTTTTTTAAAGGAAGGTTGCCTGTCTCGGTTGGAGAGCCTGTTGTGTAATTAATTAGTTGTGTGTTGGCTGCAGAAAAAGGGGGAGGCAGAGTTATAGATGGATGATAGGACATTTAAAAGTGATACACGCAGCAGGGCTAGAGGTAAGAAGCATGGACCTTTGGAAGTGCGTGGCACACTGGCGCGAGAGTGTCTGCCGGAGTGGGGGCAGAATTGGTGAGCCTAACTGCGGGAACCCTGGTGCTGCTACCCCCATGGAATACCCAGGGGAAATTAACCTTCAGTGTCCTACACTGTGAGGGGTCCGCACGTTGGCACATCTTTGCAACCACAGAAGCAAACTACGTTAAGCTAGGAAGGGCATATCCCTGCGCCTCTTACCATTTGGCAGCCTGAGCCCATGAAGACACCACCAGCCAAGCAAGCATTCTTTTTTGTGGAGCGCACAGTCTTTTGCAGTTTTTCTCCACACAACACTCCGGTCCGTTGGGCTTGGCATTCAGCATGGAGCTGGTGGCTGTCTCTGGCCTGGGGAGCGATCTGCCACTTTTCCAGGTGCTGAGTCCCTGACTGGGGGCCCTAGAACAATGTGATTTGAGAGGCCTGTAAAGATCCTCTGGCCCACACCGCCATGTAACAGAGAAGGGAACTGAAGCCCAGGCCCTGGCTGAGTAGCTCAGTTGGTTAGAGCATCGTCCCAGTACACTAAGGTTGTATGTTCCATCTCTGGGCGGGGCACATACAAGAAACAACCAATGAGTGCATAAATAAGTGAAACATCAAATTGATGTCTCTTGGTCTCTCTTCCCCTTCCTTCTAAACCATCAATTAGAAAAGAAAAGGAACTGAGGCCCAAAGAGGAGGCATTTCAGTGCCAGTGGCAGAACCAGGCTGGAACCCAGAACTCCTGATCCCTAGGCTGGGACCCTTTCTGTCCCCCTGTTGCCTTTAATTCTCTGTTCCCATTGGGGTACTTTGTCCAGCTGAGCATGCCACAGCCCTCATCCAAGTGGCCTCTCCGGCCATGGGAAGGCCCCCCACTCACTGCTTTGCCAGACCACCCAGTGACATTCCTTCAGGACCTGGCCCCTCACACTTGCTTCCCCCTGGGGCCTTCCTCTCACACCAGGGCTTTATTGCCCTGCTGCTGCCACCGCTCGCTGTTCTGGTCACGCTACTCTGGACAGTGGCTCAGGCCTGGTCTACCCACGTGCCCTTGACTCCCTTAGGTGCTGCCTCTGCCCACCCCCACTGCCCACTGTGGCTGGTGCACCCATCCTGCCATCCTCCCTTTCTTATGCCTTGACGGTGGTCCAGATGATTCAGGGTCTTGGAATTAAGATCCAGGTTCAAAACCTTAAGAGCCACTTAAGGGAATGTCTCTCTGTCTTAGTGGTTAAATCTATGTTGCAGGGGATTACATTTTCCTTCTCGGTACAATGTATGTCTCAGGGATATCAAACAGATGATTGATGTAACGTGCCTTTCCCAGGCACACAGTAGGTGCTGGGTCACGGGTAATTCTTCTGGCTCTTGCCAGAACAAACAAACATCAGGGCAGCAGGACTCACAAGCCATACTGCTGCTAATAAAAGAACTAATGTGATTTATTTTTTCACTACTGCTTGGGGAAAGGCATGTGCTTCATAAATATGTATTGGAAAGTACTTAGCAAATGAGTAGAAATAATAAAAATATGTCCAAGAAAACAGCTCCTATAAATATGTCACTTGGTAGACAAATTAGTGTTTTATTACTACTAACTACTAGTGCTTGCAGAGAAGGATCTCAGATTACTGGCACAATGGGGACATTATTAACTGCCTCTGTGCAAGGGCACGATAAAGATGAAAAATAGTGATGGTGATAATGCTAGAGGAGGAGTGTGGGTAAACACGGCTCCAAGATCTCCGGCTTTGCTGATGTGCGTGTCATTTAGCAGCATTCCAATGTTCTGGCTGTCGTACGGGCCAGAGGCCTCAGGAAAAATGATTTCCACGGGACGTCATGAGTCCAGACTCCAATCATTGGGTTCCACAGGGGATTACGCGCACGCCCTTTAGGAAGGGAGCGCTCGTCTGTAACCTTCAATTTACAAAATAATGTCTTTCTTTGGCCCCACCTCATCCTTGTTTTGGACCTGTTAACTTTCTGGGGCTATAATTAACATGGACAGGCTGGGTGGAGAACGCTGTGTCTGAATCACAAATCACAAATCTTTTTCAGAAATAAGAGAGGATGCCCAAGGCCCAGGCATCTCAAGAGAGAAGGAACTGGGGGAGGGGGGGGCTGGGGACATAAATGCCTTCACGTGGGAACATAAAACCCTGAAGAGAAGCAGAGAGGACAGGGAATTGCATCAAGGAAAGTTACCAAAATAGCCAGGTAGGAAAAAGACGGGCATACTTATTTCAGGTGCAGGAGGCCTTTAGAAGGCCAGGCATTCCTTGACTTCCTGGTAGCAGAAAGATCCAGTTTCAGATTCCAGCTCGGTCTTTTTCTGTGAGGCTTTGGGTACATACTTAATCTGGAGATCTTCATGGTATAATACTACTCAGTTTGCTGGGTGGTTGGGAAGGTGAGAAATACTTGTAAGGTGAGAGTCTGCACATAAAAATATTTTTACTTTTCCTTGTGATAGTCCTTATTTTAAAATGCAAAAAACCAAAACAAATTGCTCAGAAGAACTCTGAGAGGTCTCTGTAGGAACCTAAAGCATAAGAAAATTAAGTCAATAGACACCAGTCAAAAGGATTAGAATTTATATTATTTTCATGACTAGTCATTTTCTTAGCCTACAGTGCCTAACGATTCCCCATGCAACCCTGGTGCTTTACAGTTTACTAAACCTAGCATGTTAGCTCATTTGTATCCTCGTACCAGCCTGCATTTCAGGGGTGAGCAAATGAGTTCAGGAAGGTTAAGTGCACCACTGGAAGGCACACAGCTGATTGATGGTTTCATCAGCACCCAGCCATTTTCGTTCTTCCGCAGCCTTCCTCCACCTGGGGTGTCCAACCTGTGGCCCTCAGGTCACATGCGGCCCAACACAAAACTGTAAATTTACTTAAAACATTATGGGTTTTTTTTTTGTATTATGTGTCACAGTGTAATGTGTGGCCCAGAGACGCCAAAAGGTTGGACACCCCTGCAGGTATCTTCAACTTTCTACGGCGAAACTGGCCAGTCCTGGGAAATGCTAGATGAGGGAGGTGCTATGGAGTGAGTGGGACAGGCATGGGTTTTGATATTGACGCGAACAAAAATTCTGAAATGTTTTCAATTAAATTACAGTGAACTGGAGAGTAGGACAGAGCAGTTAGCTTGTTAATGGCTGGGGGCCAGGTGACAGACTGCTCACATTCCTGAATGTATGTTGCAGCTTTGAATCAACATCCATCCAGGTGGCTCCTAGCCCCTTAGGATGAGCCATCGGATCTCGCACGTGCACGGCTCTCAGGACTATTGCCTGTAACCAGTGAAAAGCAGTAAATATTTCTTTCTTATAGACAGTGCTCCTATCATAGAACTGCCCCCGTGGCGTCACCTTATCCCATTCCCCTTCTCTGTAGCCCATGTACATTTTTCCCAAACGACTTACATTTTTCTTCCCCCTCCGTGTTATATGGAAAAGAGCCCTGTCAGCTCCAGGACAGCGGGGACACGTGGCCTTTTCCACCCAGCGCTGCTGCCTATGGTTTAGATTTCATGCCCTAGGACCTGGTTCTGTGTGGCTCAATAAACCCTTTCTTTTAAAAAGGCTCTCAGCCATGGAACTTAAGTTGGCTAATAATACCTCCCACTTACAGGACATTGAATAGGCCAGTGAGCGCTGATGAGCCTCAGCTTCCTCCATTGTGATTTGGGAACCCTCACCTGCGTACAGCATGGTGAGGAAGGAGGAGATAGAAAGGTGAGGCAACTTTCAAACTTCTTGCTATGAAGAGAGTTCAGCGATGTTAAGGGACTCGCCCAAAGTCACCAAGCTGGCCCATGGCCTAGCTGAGATTCGGACCTGGAGCCTTCACCTCCTCGCGCGGAGTTCGGTGGCGAAGGCGAGGAGGGGAGCGGACCCCCTGATAACCCGCAACCCGCGCCCCGCCACGGCTGCAGGCTCAGCCAGCCCCTCCTCCGGCGGCCCCGGCTCCGCCAGGGGGCGCGCGCGCAGGCTGCGCCGCAGCCCGCCGCCGCCTCGCCTCTCTCTATGGTGGCTCGAGCGCGGCGGGAGCGGAGGCGCGCTCCCGAGAGGGGGCGGGGCCCGCGGGGGGCGGGGCCACGCGAGGGGCGGGAGCGGCCGGGCCGGCCGGCTGGGGATGGATAGGGGGGGCCCACTTCCTGGGGCAGGCGGTGAGGATGTCGCCTCCGCCCCCCGGTACCCCTCAGCCCGGGAGACGCTGCCGCGGCGGAGCCTGGAGCCCCCCTGCCTGAGGCGTCCGCAGCCTGAATCCGGCCCCTCTCCTCCCCTCCCAGGTGCGGGCCGGACGGGCGGCCGCGGCAGGTGAGGAGGCGGCGGCGACGCCGGCCGGCGGGGCGCCTGGCCTGTGGTGGGGTCCAGGGGGAGCCCGGGGTGGGGGGCGCGGCTCAGCCTCGGGGCTCGCCGGGCTGTGTGGTCTGCGGGCGCCTCCTCGGTGCCGGGCGCGGCCTGGGACCTCCCTGCCGTCCGCGGGACGGGGAGCCCCCGCGTCGCCGGCGATGTCCCGCAGTGTAACCTGCACCTGTCCCGTCCAGGTCCCCAGGAAGAAAGCACTCCCCCCGGGGGCGCAGTAACGGGGGCCACGGGACCTCGGTCATCCCCGCACGCCGGCAGGTCCAGTTCGCTTGTGCGGGGAAGACCCTCCCTACGCCGAGTGGACTGACCCAGGTGCGCGGCGGCCTGCCTCCCCCTCGGGGAAGGGCGGGGGCCGGCCCCGCTTCCCGCCGCAGAAGCCCTGCGGGCTCCCTGGGGGAGGGGAAGGCAGCCGGAGTTGGCGGCTCGGTGGAGAAGTTCGGGAGTGTGGCCCTGCCCTCGGGGCCCCGGGTCCCCTCTCTTGGGAGTTGCCCTGCGTTTGAGACGACGACGTGCGGGAGGTCGCCCGAGGCTGAGACGCACGGAGAGGGAAGGTGGGGCGCTCCTCGCCGGCGGGCCCGGAGACATTTGACCCGGGCTGGCCGGAGCGGGGGGCCGGAGCCGCCGGCGTGCGGCCGCCCAGAGCCGGGTTTCAGGCCGGCCGGAGAGGAAACCGGCACCTTCCCCCCGTGTCGTTGGTCTGGCGTCCGTTCTAGGGAGGACGCGCTGCTTGTGGAATCAGGGAAGAGCGACCCGCGCCGCGCCCGGCCTGTCCCGGGGAAGGAATCGTGTCAGCTCGGAACTAGGGCTTTACCCACGACCGTCACTTTGCGCCGTGGCAGGAGGCCAGGGACGAGGAGCGCAAACACCGCGGGCGCGGGCGGCCCTCTGAGAAGGCCGGCAGCTCTGTGATCATCCCTTTTACAGGTGTTTGGGGGACAGAGCGGACTTCGGTCACCCCTCGGCCGCCGCCACATCTGTTCGGAGGAGCCCGGAGGTGTTGCCAGGGACAGTTCCAGTTCCCGAGACGTGGTCAGGGCGGTCCGTTTGTTGAACCACTTTTCTAGGAGTAGACGTAGGCAGGAGGCGCGGGCTGGGCTGGCTGTGTGCAGAGCCCTAGGCCGGGGGCTGGCAGCAGTACTTCCTCCCTCTTGGGGGGTTTCGGGTTGGGCCCCCTACTCCTCTGTCCTGATTGTGTTCTCTTGCACCATGATGTGCGTTTGCGCAACTTTGTCAGATTTCCTGATCTGGACTTCAGAGTACAATTCAGAAGTTAGTTTATCGGGATGTGTTGAACTGTTTGAAAATGGTGTGTGACCATCGCAGATGGGTGTGGCAGGGCCAACTGATAACCTGATTGTGTCGAGAGAAAATACCCGTGGAATCTAGGCCACTCCCTTTTTAGTGTCTGTATCTGATTTTGAAGGCCAATCGCTAGGAGCTTCCCTGCTGATCAGGTGGATCCGCAGGGGCCCGGCCCTGTTTACTCTGGGGTCAGTGGTTGTAAATTCTCCAAGTTGACTTAATTTAACCAGTTGCTAAAATGATACAAGCAAAATGAGAGAGTCCTTCTCAGAATGCTTAAAACTAATTTGTTTTCTTTCTTTTTTTTGTTTTTACTTTTTTTTTTATTGTTCAAGTACAGTTGTCTGCATTTTCTCTCCACTCCCCCTACCCCAGCCATCCCCACCTCCCACCCTCCATCCTAACCCCCTTGGTTTTGTCCATGTGTCCTTTATACATGTTCCTGGAAACCCTCCCCCAAATTAAGTTGTTTTTCAAACTTTCCCACAGCCCAAGCCAGTTAACATAACTCTGCTTAGCACCACCTTAATAGGAAGGCCTCTTTAAGGGTTTTTAAAGTAGTGGAAAAGGCATTTTCAGTGACCAGCATTTAAGAAGACAGCAACAATAACAAAAAAGGACCATTTCCCCCCTAATGACATGTTGGGTGTGATGTTTGCCCCAGCCAAACCCATCCGGAAGAGGGTCATGCCAGGAGTGTCTGAAAGTCCCCACGTGAGCCTGAGGTGTGTTACAGGGACTAATTCCAGCTTGGTTTTTTTTTTTAACCCATAATAGTATCTTTAATAATACTGCTGTTGTTTGAGTGGTCGTTTAGGGACATCAGACTTGTACTAGCCATAGTGCATGTTTTGGGAGGAAAAATTAACCTCTGAACCTTGGAATCGCAAACCCCCTGCAACACAGAGCTAAGATACAATTGAGAGTGTAATGAAAATACATGGTTTAAGTGGCTGTTGAGCTGCCTCATGATCATCATCATTATTGTGTGGAATGGTGACTATTAGTTTTGTTTGGTTACTGGTATTTGTAGTAGTTACTTGTGTTTATGTAAGAACGATTTTGCTAATTGTAAGGCCAGTATTTTTATACCCAAACACACAAACTCCCATTTATTGGTCTGGTCACTTTCTGGTTTTGACTTTGTTATTCACAGAGTTTTGAAACCCGAAAACCTGTTGGGCCCCTAATAGGATATCCTGTTATGGGGTATCTCACATGGAAGCCCTCCCGGGTAGGTAGGATCCCCCAGCCTCGTTCAAAGACCTCCGCTCTCCCCGTTTCCAGGTTTTACCGGTTGCCATGGTCGGGACAGTGGTTTTTACCCAATCCCGGAATGCCTTTCTTAATTTAAACTCATTGTCCTCCTTTCTGGTAGCTAAGACTGTCTTGAAGTTTCTCCGCTGTCTCTCCTACAGGTTGAATATGCCCCCTTTTTTTTGCTGCTTTTGGGCCTGCTAGTGTTCTGAATTGGAGCTAAGCAGTTGGTGAAGAGAGTCCTACTGTATATTTTCAAACATTTCCTTTTTTCAAAGCAAGCATAAAGTCTGCATTTCCTCTGGGGGAAAACTAGCTCTTTGGATTTCATAGAAAAACAAAAGCTGGTTTTTCCAGCTTTCTACCAATATGAAATCTTAACTTTTCCTTTCCCGCTGGTTTGTCAGTATAAGGATGAACTGGAGATACTGGGAGATCCTGAAGTCTCCTGAAGCCTTGAAAGAGGCTCACATTGTGTTCAGTGTGGCTTTAGCCTTTTTAGCACGTTTTATTGCAAGGAATTCCCAAAAGTCAGTGTTTCTTGAAAGATTCGGTACCCAGCAGTTGGCAGCTGAGTCACTGAGGGGCTCCTTAAAAACACAGATTTTCTAGGCCCAGCTCCTGGAGATTTGAGTAGGTAAGTGATGGCTGTAATCTACATTTAAAAAACCTCTCTGGCAGCGTCCCCAAAGCTCCCCAGGTGATTCTGGTTTTGTAGCAGGGTTGGGAGCCTCAATTGTGACTGTTGTATTACTTTGGAATTCTTTATAGATTGCTAGTCCCTTTAAAAGCATCATGTTATTCAGGATGTTTGATTTTTCTAGAATAGTCCATTTCCTGGTCATGAGAGATAACAAGGAGCTTTTATAACTTTTATGTAAATTACTTCACTGAGAGGCCCCCCCTCCTTTGCTCTATTATCTCCCTGGGGTCACAAGGGAGAGTTGGTGAGAGTAGCTTCCTTTATTTCCTGCATGGGCGAATGAATGATACAGTGGAAACAACTGGAAGCCCATCCAGTTCCAGTCGGTGTTGGATGGGAGAGATGCCTGGGAATTCTCCATGTGCAGAGTTTAAAAATAGAGGTAACTCGGCAGATATTTCATTTCTACACAGCGGAAGTGCTTATTGAAAATAATAAGACGTTAATAGTCACATTTAGTCATAGGTACTTTGCTGAGTTCATGGAAAGAAGAAAAATGGCTGGAATAGAGACCCATCTGAGTTAAAGCGGAATTGGGGAACTAAATATGTTAGGAAATTAAACTTGGGAAAAGCCTAACAATTTAGGAAACAGACAGCTGAGGTCTGGAATCCAGCTCCCGCATCTGCTGGCTGAGCTCCTGGAGACACTTAACCTCTGCGAGCTTCGTTCTCTTCGCCTGCGAGGTGAAAATAATGCCTGGTCGGGTTGTTATGCGGATGAAAAGAGGAAAATATGTTCTTTGTACATTGCAGGCAACTCAGTTGATTGTTCTCTTCTCCCACTTTCTTGTAGGATTTTTATTCTGCAGGCTTAAGATGTCTTTCTAAATCCAGCCTTCTCTATATCTTTATAGGAATATCTCCTCAGCTCTTTTTTTTTTAATTTACAAAACTTTTTCAATTAAAATTTACATTCAGTATTATTTTGTGTTAATTTCAGGTATACAGCATAGTGACCAGACAGTTGGATACTTCACAAAGCGTTCCCTCCCCACCAGATTTCCAGTGCCCACCTGACACCGTACATAATTACGATGTTATTATCTGTATTCCCTATGCTGTACTTCCCCGTGGTTATTCTGTAACTATCAATTTGTGCTTCTTAATCCCATCGCCTTTGTTCACCCAGTCCTCCCACCCCTCTCCCCTCTGGTGACCGTCAGAGGCTGTTCTCTATATTGGAGCCTGTGTCAATTTTGTTTTTGTTTATTTGGTTCTTTCGACTTGAAATCGTATGGTGTTTGTCTTTCAGTCAGCTCTTTCAGAAGACGTATGAAAGTGAGGACTAGAGTTCAGTAGGGAATATGCGTAAGAAGAATAAGTTATACACTTAAAAAAAATTGTTTTAAAGGTGTGGTGTGCAGGCTTATATCCAGAGTGGCTGCCTGCAGGAATAACTTCCTAACACTATCTGCGTTCTCCCTTCCGTGTCTGGGTGCAGCCAGGGAGGGTGGCCCTGTTAGGTAGCACCTGACATCCATCTCTTCCCCTTCCTTTCTCCCTTTGGGTCTCTTTTGTTTCTTTTTCCTCCCTTTCCCTCTTTCAACTTGCCAGCCACGCCACAATTATGGAAGGCCGGCCCCTGGAACTCAAGGCTGAGAGGTTGCTTGTTGCTAACACCTGTCTCCCAACTAAATGAATGGGCTCTTTTGTAGGCAGCATGTTTAAAAAGCTGATTGGTACCATACTGGTTTGAAGGTCCCATTAATGATGCAGCGTATGTAAATGACGGAGCGACTTAAAGCTGTTTTAGAGGTTTGTTTCTTATACTATATTTCTGTATTGCCTTACGATGTTGGTGGAATTTTTACATACAAACCATGAATCTGTTTATTGCCCAAACTAATTTCTGTCGTATGGACTGGGAATCATTTATATTCTAAAGAAGTTCGACCCTTAGGGCCTTTGTTTTGTTCCCCAAATGTCTAACTATTGTGTGATACAATTAAAGTTTTGTTCCCTGCACTGCTGACATAATTAGTTTAATTTCTGCTCCTTACATATATTTTTTGTTGGCAGCTGGGAAATTAAAATACTAGATGTTGCATTAAACTGCTTTTTTGAGGGTGATTTTATTGTCAGTTCAATGGACATAGGCCCCAGGGTACATTTTTAAAGATGTCTTATTCAACTTTCCTATAATAGACTTTGTCTGTATAGAATTAATGTATTAAGACACATAATTGGCTATTTAAGCATTCAAAAGACACAGTGTTTGGCCTTTACCCTGTGATTATATTTTTTCCTCCAGCTCTTGCGGAAGTGCATGTGCTTTGGGGGAAACCCCTAAGTATGTTACAGCTACATGAGCACATGAACTTTTGCAAAGATGAGAGAATGGAGTGGTTTTCTGAGATAAGCTGTGTTATTTAATTCCCTCCCCGAACTGCTGTTTAGATCATAGCATTGGCAGAGCTGGTTCGCAAGTGGAGAGGCTGTGATGCCTGGCAAATCCAGTTCACGATTTTTCTGTGATACATTTCACAGAAAGGGCTCTAGTCTTCAGTTGCTCTCAAGGAGACTTTACATTTAATTACTCTAATCCGCACTTAATTTCCTACAGGGTTTTGGAGAGATTCTCAACAGGCTGCTGATTTCACGGAGTTACGGCCTACACAGGTTTTCATCTGTTGAGGCTGCTAACTTTTTTTTTTCCTTTAATGGAAAGTGACCTTGGTCTGGTAATTTCTCCAGTGTCCTCTCTTACAAAAAGATAAAGCGAAGCCTTGTTCTCTCAGCAGCCTTTTTCAGTGGCTGCCACTCATGTGCTGAATTTGAATTAAAGAAAACTGTTGAGCAAGTGTTACTTGACTTAGAAAGTCTGTTCCTTTCCAATGCTACAGGTGAGCCTGTGTCTCCTAGTGTAGCATTTACTTGCCTTTTCTAGAATTGCAGATAAAAACGCGGTGCCATTATCTCTGGGTTGTGGTGCGTCAGGGCCCCCTGGGACAGCCTTTGTTTCCACCAGGCGGGTTCTAAGAATAGGGGAAGCCCAACCTATTGGAACCAGAGTGATTTGCTGAAACATTTTAACTGCCTTGATCCTCTTTAAAGAAATGCTGCCTAGTCATCCTGAAACTTAACAGGAAGTTTGGCCAACTGGAGCCTCTGCTGGCCTCTGAGTGGTTAAATGTAATTAAGTAATCAGCACCATTCCAATCGGTAACTGCTGGATTATGTTAAGAACTGGAGGCGGGGGTGGGGGTGGGGTGGGGCAGGGAGTTTAAATAAACGGATGGTCCTTTCCCACCCCATCCTCTGCTTATTTCACTCCTTTCATTCACTTTGGAAAATCTAGTTTCAGTCCTGATCACATACACGCAGATTTATGGCTCATGAACCAATATATTATCCGTAATTAGACAGGAAAGCGTGTTATCCCCCCCCAGTATTTTCTTCAAATATAACTGTATTTTTTTTAAACTTTCATAGTGATTAAGATGTCTGCTTGAGACATAACCAAGCTTCCTCCTCTATCAACTACCAACCTTTTCCCAGGTCTTGTGTGAGTGGGCCCGTAGCCAATTAATTCTACCCTTTGCGACCAGGCGAAATGATTATTTTACATGGCGCGGAAGTAGATTCACTAGGGCGTAAGCCTTTGTTTGAAAATGCTGGACAAAAGGAGTGCTCTAATTTGGCGCTTTAACAGGAGTAGGTCAGCTGTAGTTCAGTTAGTTTGAAGAATCCTTGGTCAAAGATGGTTCTGGAAGAGGGAGAAATTGTTTGGGAACTGTTTTTGCAGATTATAAAATCCAAATTGCCCAAACAATGATAGCTAGAGGTGGAGAGGAACAGTTAGGGGCTAAGATTTTGTGCAAGGGGCACAGGGTAGGAGGGAAGAACCAAAGTGAGGAGGACCATCCCAGCCCACAGTGGAAAACTCTTAGTCCTTCACCTCTCTCACGTTTGCTTATCTCTCCTTTCTGCCTGTTCCGTCAGGTGCCCCTCGTGCCCATCTTCCGTACACGATGGGAGAGTCTCTGCAGTCTCCGTGTCAGAGCTGAAGTTTACCCTAGCCAGTGCGGAGCTGGTGGGGAGAGGCCTGTCGGAGTGTTCCCAGAGAACTTGTAAAACAGGCACACTGCCTTCCCTGTTACCCCACTACACAGAGGGACCCGGTGCCCAAGGTGACTCTGAATCATCACGCCAACGCCCACTGATCTGGCTCTGGGTTTCCCAAGTCTGACTGTGGGCTCAGTTGTACACCAGCAGCTGAATAGTGACGGTGAATCAGCTGGTTAATGGGGGATACCAAAATGGGAGCCCTGCAGCGTCACCTCCCAATGATCTTCATCAGAGTCCTACATTTCATTTACTTAAAAAAGTTTTGCCCTGGCTGGTGTGGCTCAGTGGATTGGGTGCCAGCCTGTGAACCAAAAGTTCACTGTTTCGATTCCCAGTCAGGCAAATGCTTAGGTTGCAGCCAGGTCCCCAGTTGGGGGTGTGCAGGAGGCAACGGATCAATATCACTCTCATACATCGATATTTCTCTCTCTCTCTTTCTCCCTCACTTCCCCTCTCTCTAAAAATAAAATCTTTTTAAAAAATATTTTTACCTAAAATAATTTATCAGCGATTACATACAAATTGTGACCTTTTCTTTATTCCTGAAGGCATAAGCAAGATTACATTTTACTGCAATAGATGTCAAATTTTAGTGTGTGTAGGAATCTCCTGGGTGCTTAGGAAAAAGATTCCTGGTTCCTAGCCAAGACCTATAGAATCAGTGTTTGGGGATGAAGCTGGAATTTTGATGTAGCTTTTCTGCAGACCACACTTGGTGAAGGTAGTACTATAAGAAGGAACCACACATTAAAAACAATAATAATAACATTGGGTTGGCCAAGAAGTCTGTTCAGTTTTTTTTCTGTAAAATAGAAGGCACATTTTTTCATTTTCACCAATAACTTTATTGATTGGATATTTTGAATATGTTGGCTATCCCCCACGTGGTATAATGTTGATTGTTCTCAAATAATATCACGATTTGATCGCCATCGACTTCAGCTGGTCTACCTGACCATGGAGCATTGTCCAGCGAGAAATCTCTAGCACAAAACTTCGCAAACCACTTTTGACACATTCAATCAGTCACAGCACCTTCTCCACACATGGCACAGATCTCTTTTTGCATTTCAGTTGTGTTTATACCTTTCTTGAAATAATGAAACATAATATGCCAAAAATGTGTATTTTCTTCCATCTTCCATATTAAAATAGCTACATAAAAATTCACCAATTTTGATAAGTTTTTCAAAAAAATGCATGCTGATATGACAGCCGTCACAACGCAGTCTACCAAAATTGTTTTGAGTGAAGTTGAAGCCAACTAAGTGCTACTGTAGCCATCCTGTGGAAAAAACGAATGAACTATTTGGCCAACTCCTCAATATGGTTGAAGAGCAGGGACGTTAGTGGCTGTCTTTGTTTGCAGACAAGAGTAGAGACTCAGACTCACCCAGGGTTTCCAGCGGGTTAGTTGGCTCTTGCAGACAAGCAGTGAGGTCTTTTGACTCCTAATTCAGTGTCTTTCCATGAGGTTACGCCATGGAAACCTGTTGGTTTCTCCGTATTGGTTTCTGTAATTTCCTTCAAATCAGAAGCCGCAGAACAGTGAGGGCAAGGGTGCTTTGATAATTGCAGAGCAATCAACTACTGAATCGGCCCTTCATAGTATGAAAAATTAGTGCTTCTCAAACTATCTGTGGAAGGATCAGCTTTGTGAAGTTTCTGCCCCGCCCCCCACCCCCCAACCTGTTGCCAACAATGTAAAGTACAAGAGAAATAAGTTACCGGAGAAATCATGCTTTGGAGCTCATGGCAATGTCAAAGTGCTGGAAACGTTTCTACATACTTAACGTGACTTCATTGGTGTGTGTCTCAGCTTGGACCTCCCTGGAGGTCTGCAGCTGCACACTTTGAATAGCATTGTCCTGGGTGGCTCGGCGGGTGTCTTGATACCAGAGGTCCTTGATCGTTTTCTTCCGGAGAATTCCCATGCCTTCTTGGGGAGAGAAGTGCCATCACTTGGTGGTTTGCTAGATCAGAACCACAATTTTAATATTTGGGGATTAGGTGAGGGACACTTACCTTTAATATATTTAAGAAGAAATTGATAAAACTTGCATTTGACAGGGAGAGTCTCTTTTAACTAAATTTCTTGTCCTGTAACTTTACTCATGGTTCATAAAGATGCTTAAAGGTGGGAGATAGGAAATAAAATATGGGAGTGTGTCGTGTCTTCAAGGCACTTCAGTTTGTGTTTGCTTTTTAGAAGCCTTTTATAAGTAGTTTCGGAATAAGTCTTATTAGTTTGTGTGACTATAAGGTCAGAATGGATTTTGATTTGGAGCAGGGGAGGGAAATCCCTTCGTGCATGCTTTGCATCCTGGTTTCATTACTTAGTGGGTTGAAATGTCAAACTTGATAGATTATCGGAGCTATTATTTGGTGGTTAAACAGTAATGAAACTGTTGGGCTGTTTGCAAGGAACACTGCTCCTGTGTCCGGACTTTGCACTGGAGAGTTTCAGTGGTTCAGAAGGAATATTGGTTAGAAAATGCGGCCCTGTGGCTCTTAGCACAGCTGTCTCGATTGCTGGCTATATGTTGGGGCTTTGGACAAGCACTCTGTAACACTTTTGGAAACAGTTTATGTTTTTCGTTCCAAAGTGTCTTAGGTTGCCCCCAAAATAGTTGGGAAACCTAGAAATGGAGAAAGGTGTTGTGTTGTCTAGGTTATTCAAGTCAGGTCTTTTTTCTTTAAGCGTCACTGGGACAAACTATCTTTCTAACTGGGGCAGGGTGGGGTGGGTACTGTTACGGGGCTTTTGACTACCAGGGCCTTTTCCCCCTCCTAGTTAGTGACTATACACTCGCATGTTGTCAGGCTGTGTGCCAACCTACAGGGGACTCTGGTTTTTAGAACCTTGATTAAGAAAGAAGGATGGGAAACGCAAGTGTGAGGGTACAGGTGTTTTCGGAAGTCCCCATGCTTGCTCTGCGAAGTCTCGGATTTTCACTTTGACCATTACATTTGGTGATGATGGGTGTTATAAAACCATCTTTACAAAACAGTCCCCTTTCCTATTGAAATCATGTTGCCAGCAGAGCTTGGGAAGCGTTGGGCGTGCTCAGCAGGACCTTACTCACTTCGTGGCGTTGTGTGAAATGGCACTTCTCTTCGGAATGAAATTGCCTGTATTCTTCGGTGGGGGTTAGGGGAAGGCTCATTCGTGTGTGAGCATTTTGCGTAAGACTGGTCGAGATGGACGTCTGTTTCGCCGTGTGATACTTCTGTCTGTTACGTCACACCTGCACAGAGGTTACCAGCAGCTCGTGTGTGCTTACCACGTGCCAGGGACTCTGGGAACCCATTCCATCCTCGCGACAATCCTGTGAGGTGTGGGGCTGCTAGCTGGGTTCTGCAGAGGTGAAAACGCGGCGCAGAGCGGTGGGCCTGAGGCCGAGCTGGTGGAACCTCAGGGGTCTGGCTGTGGAGGCTCAGCTCAGCGCCAGGCCGCCTCCGCCTCATGCCTCCCACCTGTCAGCTCGTGTGAGGACCGCTTTTCGGAGCCGATCTTCAGAAACAGGTTCCATCTGTACAGTGTGGGCTTCAAATTATCCTTTTGTACATAGGCCTCCTTGTGTGGAATTCTAAAGTGATATCAGCAGAACTTGTTACCAGTTTTACTAGTTTTAGTTCTATTAGCACTGAAGGATTGTTTTACAGTTTTTTCCTAATTCTGAAATTATAATTGTATTTGTTATATAAACTAGTCACCCTTAAAAGTGCATTGGGTTAGAGGAGAATTTATTGGTGGTTTCTTTTTTTGGAGTTTCTTGCTATTTGTCAGTATGTCAATAGGCCTTCTCAGTAAATTGGTTTGTACAGAAGATATAAATACACACGCCTCACAGGGCCTTCCGGGGAGTGATAGTGAGACCAGTGGTGGGAGCCTGACTGCTTTTAGGAAGAAGCCCTGATTAGTAAGCACCGAAAGTAAAACTTGGTTATCTGGGCTTCAGACGCGTGTCCTGCTTTCGGGGTGTGTGAGGCCTGTGAGGCTGGGTTGGAGAGTCACAGAGGAAACGTCATTTAAATGTTTTCCACTGACCTCTCCCTCACATTTTGAAGGCAGTTACAGAGACTTTTGTAAAAAACAAAACAAAACTCATCTGTGGTAAGAAGCCTGTCACGTGTGAGGTGCCCTACCCAGTAACCACGTCTTTCCCAGTTTGTTTGTCCAATTGGTGCAGTTGTTGATGCCTTTGATTTCAAGCAGGACACTTTAGGCTGGATGCTGGGCTGGACTTGTGGTGAGCGGCCATTCTGCAGGGGTGACTCTGCTGCCTTGTCATCGCTCAGATGCAAATACCTGGAGGGACAGGGCACAGGTGATGCCCGCAGTGTATTTCAGGTGGCTAGGCCAGCCACTGATCCACTGTTAAAGAATCTTTTTTTCCCCCCTCCATAGGGGGAACTGCAAGATAATATGAATTGTGCTTTGCTTTACGAAGTTTTCACCTTCCTCAGTTCTCCATGGTGGTTGGACAGTTGAATGACTGGTTGCATTTTTACGGTCACACACATCCCTTCCCCCCCATCATCCCTAACCCTCGGCAGCCAGTAATCTGTTCTCTGTGTCGGTGGTTTTGTCATTTCTGAAACGTAATGGAAATGGAGTCGTAACAGCACGTGACCCTCTGAAACGGGCATTTTCCCACTCGTCACGGTGCCCTCCGTCCAAGCAGTTGCGTGTAGCAGCTGTCCACCCTCTTTATGTGCTGCGTAGTGGTCCATGGTGTGGATGGACCGCAGTTTAACCGCTCACGCAGAAGGGCGTTCTGCTTGTTTCCGGTTTTTGGTATTAGGATAAAGCTGTTAGGAGTATGGGTGTGGACATAAGGTTGATCTCTCTCTGTTAAGTACCCGGAATGCAATTGCTGCATCTCGTGGTAAGCGTGTTTAGTTTTTTTAAAGAAACTGCCAAACTGTTTTCTGGAGTGGCTGTGCCATTCTGCAGCCCCACCGGCAATGTAGGAGATGCAGCTTCTCTGCATCCTTGCCCGCATCGATGTTGCCACCATTCACGTCAGCTTTTCTAATAGGTAGCATATCCGGTTTTTAAGTTCAGTTCATCAGGTTACTTAGTAAAACTGATCTGACGGACAAAGAGCGAAGATTTTTGAGTGCAGTGTTTGAGGTCTGTTGACTTGCTTTTTTAAAAAGATTTTATTTTAGAAAGAGGAAGGGAGGGAGAGAGGGAGGGAAACATCAATATGTGAGAGAAACAATTGGTTGCCTCTCACCTGCCCCACACTGGGGACCCAGCCGGCAACCAAGGCATGTGCCCCGACTGGGAATCAAACCAACCACCTTTCGGTTTGCAGGCTGGCACTCAGTCCACTGAGCCACACCAGCCAGGGGTTTTTGTAATTTCTTTGCCACGGTTTCCTTGAGAGAGGGAAGATGAAGCAAGACTAAGGGAAGCTAGAACTGTGAGCACGAGACTCCCTTTCTCTGGCAGTGCCCTGCACAGCTGTGCCTCTTAACAGAGTGCTGCCAGCGATGGTGAGTGAACAACAAACAGAGCTTTCCCTGAACTCTGATTTTTAAAAAAAATCTTCACCTGAGGATATGTTTATTGACTTGAGAGAGAGAGAGAGAGAGAGAGAGAGAGAGAGAGAAACATCAATCGGTCGCCTCCTGCAGGTGCCCCAACTGGGGCTGGAAACTGCAACCTAGCTACGTGCCGTGACTAGGAATGGAACCTGCCGTCTATTTGGTACACAAGAGGATGCTCCAACCAACCGAGTTACCTGGCCAGGGCTCAAACTGTGAATTTTTTTGGTAATTCTTAAGGAATTTGCCTCAATGAATATAGCCTTAAATATACCGAAAATTTGGCTTAGGATGGTCTTCACAACTTCTTAAAACTGTTCTGTTTCATTTTATTTGTGAAGTGATCTTAGGTACTTTCTCTCTGGTAATATTAGTTAGCTTCCCCCCTACTCACTTTAAAATACTGAGATAGTCGCTCTGACCCGTGTGGCTCAGTGGGTTGGGTGGTTATCCCGCAAAGTGAACGGTTGCCAGTTCGATTCCTGGTCAGGGCATATGCCTGGGTTGTGGGTTCCCTCTCACATCGATGCTTCTCTCTAAAAATAAATCAATAAAGTCTTTAAAAAAAATAAAAGACTAAAGTGGTACAAAAGTATGTATATAAAGAAGTGACTACTATTAAGTGCTTTTTGACATTTGAACTCTATGTGTTTTGTATCTTTCTGTGTATATATGGGGTTGGCAAAGGTAGGTTTACAGTTGCTTGTATGGAAAGTAATACAGTAATTGACAAATAATAATACAAGAGTAAACTTAGTTTACATAGTACTCAAACTGTAGACTGGCTCTTGCCCGCTCCTGTATGAATGTATTCTCTGTACATCCTTGAGTGTGTGTGTGTTCACTTGCTGTTCTGTAGGGCCTCCCCCCGCCCCCAATGGATAACGTATTATAGGCATTTTTGCCTGTGATTTTTTTTAAGCACTTAATCCCTGGGACAGAGCTTGGGTTCCTTTCTCTATAACATTTTTTTTTCTTATAAATGGGATGAGATACCTTTGAAAGATCTAACCGAAATACATTTTATTCCTGTTATAGGGGTTTGGTTTGAAATAAGGTTGTAGCTTTATTTGCCAGTAAATTAGTAGAATCCTGGATGTTAGTACATATTGATCCATTTGAAAAATAAATAACACAAGTCTGATTTTATGATGTGATCTCTCGCAGAACCTCGAGGGACGCAAGAACTGGGAGCGCAGTAACCTTTAGAGAGCTCAGTCCTTTGGGTGTTTGTCTGCTCACCAGCTGCGGAGTCAGATGAGTGTTTTCTTGAGTGCTGCTGCAACACGCAGTTGGGTCTTCCTTTGGAAAGCTCTCTCTCTGTCCTCTCTCCTCTTCCATTACTTTGATTACCTCGATGGGACATTCAAGCTGCGCATCCTTATCCTTTTATTCCGTAGCCTGCAGAAGCCAGTTTGAAGATTCACTGTAGGTGAACAGGTAATCTTATCTACCTGGTGAGAGAGACATCACCTGTCCAGGTGAAACATGTCAACAAAGGCCTCCTAGGCTTGGGGACCTGAGTGAGGGTAGCTTGACCTTGAGGCATTTTTAGTGGGAACCAGGGTGAAAATGCAGGCAGTTTGACTTATTGGAGGCAGGACGCGAGCATGGATGGGGTGAGGGACTGGAGACAGGGAGAGGGAGAGAAAGAGAGAATGGTTGTGTATTTGGGGAGGGAAAGAACCCAGAGGCATGTAGTAAAGAAGAAGTAGGAATTCCGGAAATACTCTAAGTGGAATCGCAGAATCCTTGCTTGGGAAGGTTGTCACTGAGGAATAGGACGGGAGCGTACCCGTCACTTCATTATGAAGCTGTTGGAGGTGTGGGTGATGGAGTTTGACGACAGGGCCTTTTCCCTGCCCTCTTTCTGTATTAGCAGCTCGGGGAAAAAAAATTAAGAAATCGCTGTTTAGAAAATCACACCCCTCGAATGGTTCCAAGATTTCTGTTGCCAGGTGCCTAAAGTGAGCTGCCCAGGGTAGCCGTTTGGCCACATGGCCGACTTCTTTTCTCCCAGTCTTGTCATCAGGCCCTCAGACTGCGCCTGGCAGCCTGGGTGTCTCCTTTTCCTGCGGGCTTCCCGTGCTTTCCGTGCCTGGCGTTTGGGAACCTAGCCTGTCGTTGTGCCCGAGGCAGGCCGTGGCCGTGGCCGTGCCCTCGGTACTGGCTGCCTTCCTGAACTATGAAGCCTCGCACACCGGGGGTAACAGAGTGCCCACCCTTACAGTTACAGAGCAGATGCTGGTGACAGCACCCGAGGGGACGTACCCGATACGTGGGCCCCCGGGCAGCGCAGGGGTGGTTCTGCAGCAAAGGGCTGTGCGGCGCAGGGCCCGTTCCTGCATCTGAATGTGACAGTAGCTCGTTAAAGATTAAAGGGACAGCCTGGTCCTTCTGGTCCCAAGATGGAATGATTCCTGCCATGGCGACGGTCTCCGTCTCCCCGGAGAGGCCATTTTATACAGCAGGTTCGTGCTTCCAAATGGCACGGAGAGCCCGCGGGGGCTGATGCTGCGCTGATAAGTTGGCACGGGGGTTCTCTCAAGACACACGAGCTACACGGCCTCCCATGGTTTGAATTTGTGGGCCAAACTACCTCCTGAGGAATTCAGAAGCCTCTGCTCTCGGCCCCTGTCTCTTTGGGGAGGTTTTCTCCTTTGTGTTATTTGACTATTCTCTTGAGTCAAGTGAACTTTAATCTTCGCAGCTGGAAAAGTCCCACTAAGCCCGTGTGCTGCAGCCCAGCTATGAAAACGTCTCAGGATAACACGCCTGCGGGTGACCGCTCAGACCCTTAACGGCCGCATGGAGGGGCCTGCGGCGCATTGCGCTGAGTGAAGTAAGCCAGGCAGAGAAAGACAAGCACCGGGGGATCACACTCTTAGGTGGAAGCTAAGGGACAAACCGAACAAACACGGGAAATGGGGGCAGGCTCATGGATGGAGAGCAGGATGGCAGCTGTTTGAGGACAGGGAGGTTAGGGGTGGAGCGACTGAGCAAAAAGGAGAAAGGACTCGTGGACAGGGACAGCAGTGGGGTGATTACAGGGACTAAATGGTAATGGAAAAATACAATAAAGATTTTTTTAAACAACATCAAAAAATAAAAGTAAAATCCTGAAAAGTAGTTAGGATAAATGCCTCTGGAGGCCTGAAGGAAATAATGGTCCGATCAACAACATAAGTTCAGTTGGATTGCTGTGTTGTTTGGCCTTGTCTCGTGGGTGAGGGGACTAACGTCTAGGACACGCTTAGTGAGACTACTGCTCAGTCTGGTGGTGTTTGAACAAAAACTTTGTGTCGTACTGAGCACATTTTGCTTAGGGCGCACAGCTCTGCCCTGTCTCCCAAAACATGACCCAGGGCCCTCGGCATCACAGTCACTTGGGAGAGGAGGATGTCCATTGAAGATTCAGACTCTGGAGGCTCCTGCGGATTCAGCGGCTGGGGCTGGGGTGGGCGGTGACTGTCTTCCTAAGCACTCCTGTTGCTTCTCGAGTGCGCTTAGAGTTGATCTTGAGTATCCTAAAATCGCCTTCATTTTTCACGTTTAATTTCTGTGATTTATTAGATGACAGATGTTTAGTTGACACGTGTATTGTCCTTTTTGAAGAGGAGGTATACTAGTTTTTAAAAAAGGTCAAGAGAACCCAGAACACCAGAGATTCGGATTTGGCAATGTCCCTGATTTTCAGCATGGCGAGACAACCACTTTTGTTTGGGTTTTATCAATTCACCACCACCTGTGAATCAGAAGAAGTATGCGGGCATAGTGAAGATTGATTTTGTTAAAAAGAAGAAATGTGCAATATTATTTAGGATGTTGTTAATGGGGGAGTAGGTAGGTGTTGAGGAGAAAGTGAGAAGGGGACAAGATTAAAGTAGTTTATAAATGGTAAAAAACTTGTAAAGTTCAATTGAATTTTAGTTTTTTCATTTTTCAAAGGTTTTATTTACTTATTTTTAGACAGGGGAAGGGAAGGAGAAAGAGAGAGAGAGAGAAACATCAATGTGTGGCTGCTTCTCATGCGCCCCCCATTGGGGACCTGGCCTGCAACCCAGGCATGTGCCCTGACTAGGAATCGAACCGGTGATCCTTTGGTTCATAGGCCAGTGCTCAATCCACTCGGCCACACCAGCCAGGGCTCAACTGAGTTTTAAATTACCAAGTAATATTTGGACATATGCGTGTTAAGAACAATTCAGATGTCGATAAAGCTAAAAATACCTCCTTCATCTGCTCCGATTGCAGTTCCCTCTTTGGCAGGTGTGTCCTTTCGTATCTTTATGTATTTAGGGATTTTCTGTGGATTTGGAAAGCTACAGAATTCTGAGAAGTGAATATTTTTAATTCTCTTGACACCTGCTTTATAATGCTGATATATATTGCAGAACAAAACGTGGGTTATCAATGGCATTACCTATTCCTGTTCACGCACAACAGTGGGTATGGATGTGTGCACGTTTTATATATACACACCTATAACACAGAACACACACACATACACGAAACACACATACACATCCCTCTAACACATCTGTTGTGACCACCCGTGAAAAGTGAGCCTGTGTAGCTTTGGGCGGTGAATTATTTGTATGACTTCTAAGGTGAGGCATTGAAAGAATTTAAGTGCAAGGCCACCATTATTTTTTAAATTTCCTGTACATATTTTTATATATTCTCATAGTTTTCATTTGACCTCATAAAACATCAAGTGGCTGAAATCTTTGTTTCAAATTTAACATCTCTTTAAAGCTCTAAATGTGTAGTGCTCAGCCTTTCCAGTGTAAGGAAGTAACTAGGGTAAAGTATATTTGGGGGGAATCCCAAACAGGGAACTGATAATCCGTGCTGGCTTATCTCACCTGCTGAGTGGTACTTACCTCGGCAGAGGTGGGGAGTCCGCGTGTTTCTGGCCCTCGTGTTGCTGTTCCTATAATTTACATTTATTTCCTGGGCACAGTACCTCTGGGTTTTCTCTTCTTTACTTACTAATACAGAATGAGTCCGAAGCCTCTAACAATATATTTTTTTCCCCTTTGGAGGTTCCATATTCGTCTACACTGTATGGGCCTCGAGAGTTGCTTCACGTCGGAATGTTTGTGACTTATCACCCACGACAGCAGTGTTTTCTACAGTGTGGTCCGTGAGATAAAGGTGATGAACTGTTGTAAAGGTTCTCTTCTCGTTTGAAAAGGACTATTGAACAGGCACTGCAGGAAAACTTTAAACACAGCCATTTTCTTTTTCTATTTTTAAATTAAATTAAAATTTTTATTTATTGTATTTTTTTTTCCCCAACACAGCCATTTTCTGAAAAGGAAAACACTGAAGGGGAGGAAGTAAATGAGGGAACATAAAATAAGTAAAAGAGGGGGAACATAAAGCCTTCTACAAGCTCAGCGTGGCTATCCTACTGTGATAATGTAATTAAGGGGAATTAGTGAGTGGGAGAAGTAATATTTTTTTAAACTAGCCCCTTGAAAAGGAGTAAAATTAAGTAGCGTAGTTTTTAAAACCCCAATTATGACGGTCTACATGTATATTGTACGTGAACTAATAACATTTCTTGAATGACCATTGAGTTGGCAGCTACGTCCAGTTTGTACATGTGAGGACCTCCCTGGAAGGATGGGTGAAGCTAGATGTGGTAGCCTTGAATGACTAGGCTAAGAAATGGGTAATGACCGTGAGGAATTTTGAGCAGGCAACAGGAGGATCTCACGTGAACTCTAGTTTCTTTTTTGTCAAATGAAAACACATAGGAAGCAAGGCCTTAAATCTTTTGCTTTCTTTGTATTGCACCAACGCCAATTCTAGCCCTTCAGGGCAAATTCAGTAATAATTAGTTGCTGTTGGTGATCCAGTCATTCTAGAATTGAGTTTTTTAAAGTAAGCTGGCCAATAAATGAGAATTGACGTAAACTGAGGGATTTTTTTTTTCTTTTTAAAAGTAAGTGTTCATGCAGCTTTCACAGACTCCTTCCTCTGTGCCTTAAGCGTCCAGTAGGTAGGATGGTGGACAGTTTGGCTTTAGTAGAGAATGTGACAGCGGATGACTGGAGGACTTGCCTTGTCCGAGGAAGAAGAGAGGCGGGAGGAGGCCTGGTGGGGGACAGACCAGCGAGTCTGGCTGGAGCTCACAGAACTGCCCCAATGGCAGAACGGCCGGTGGTGACTGAGCCCGCCAGTCCTTGGACTCAGGTGTTGTAGTTTGTAAAAGCAAAGTGATTTCTGTATCAGCCTCTTGGGGGGTGATCTTCAGAGCCGGGACCCAGCTGTTCTCAGATGAAATTTCAGAAAGTGACAACTCGAGCTTTCTGGGTAAAGGTTCCAGAGTCCGCAGAGTGACCGGCATTAGGGGAGTGAGGTTCACTGTCCCCAGTAGTCAGCACTCAATTAAGAAAAACCAGCAGGGCACCTCTTCTTTTCCAGGTTGCAGTTCACTGCGGTTGGCTCCGGCTGAGTTGTTTGGGAAGCGTGTTCTGCCTGGCATGAGTCAGCAGTGCGCGGGGTGAACCGCCTGCTCTGTTGCAATCTTGCTTACCAAAGATATGTCCCCAGGCGGCACCATTCACTTTGCCTGAAAGCTGCTGCTGTTGGCTCCTGAGATGATCTCATCCTAATGTTGCTCCAAGGACCTCAGCCGCTGGAACTGGAGGCAGCTTGCTTTCTGTCCTGGCAATGTTTTGAAACAGACACAATCAGGTAACCCCAGATTCTTTCTCTTAGTTTTATTAGCTAGACTGAGCTGCAGTGGAAAATTCTTAGTCTGCAGAAGTGAGTCACTGCCTTATCTTTGGCTATCTTGAAGTTAATCCTTCAGCTCTTTGATGCTTAAGCGGGGAAAGTTTCATGCATTTGGCATCTGGATATGGTTTTAGACTTAATTAGACCATTTATTATATAAACCTTAGAGAAGTCAAACCCATTGACAGCTTTATCCGTCTTTGCTCTTGTTTTCTGTTCTTTTTTGTCTTGTGAGAAATAAGTCAAACTTGTTTTTTTTTAAAAAATTAATTTATTAATTTGAGAGAAAGAAAGAGAAACATGAGTTTGCTGTTCCACTCGTACATTCATTCATTGGCCGGTTCTTGTGTGTGCCCTGACTGTGGGGCAAACCTTGGCGTATCAGGACGAGGCTCTAACCAGCTGAGCTACCCGGCCTGGCTGAAATGGAACTAGTGTTAAAGGGAGAGAGAGGCAAACATATTTGCTTATCTACCTAATTATCATGAATATTGAATTTCAGAGAACACTCACTGTTTGCCAGTGAGTTTCCGAATTCCTTTCTGAGGATTACAAAGAACCTGCTCTGGCCCCTAATTCTGCTGAGGCTACTGCCCTCTCTCCCTCCTCTTCACCTCTGAACTTTTTAAGTCTTCAGCCTCAACACTAGGTAACTGCCCCCTTCAAAGTTTGCTTCTGCTCCTTGCAGTTACCCCAAATATCCATGTTCTCTTTTGCCTCAGGCCTTTGCACAAACAGGCCTCCTCTGAAACACCCTGCCCCTACTCCACCCTAGTGAGCCGGCCTGAGCCTGGGAGTCTCTTCTTTCATGGGGTCTCTTTTTGTTCACCGAGACTGGATTGGCTGGCGCTCTGGAGCACCCTGGGTTTGCTCTGATCATAGGTATATTGAGAATCAGCATCTTTTATTAGAATTGTGTCCATGGTGCTTGGCACATAGTAGGTTCACAGTAAGGATAGAATGAGGAAGGGCCTATACTCCCACAACTCTGCTCGTCTCAGCAGCCTTTCGTTTTGGCTTCCCCCCCTACTACCCTACTCATGTTTTCCTGGAGATCCCCAGTAAGCTCCCGATGACCTGACCCCGTACCTAGCCCACTGGCCTGGATTCAGCCTTTATTTTACTTCATTGCCGCCAAGCACTTAGCACTGTCGACCCACTCTTTCCTTCCCCCAGCTACCCTCTTCATTTGGCTGGGAGGCCTCCTCGTCTTTTCGGAGTTTCCAGTGTGTTCTCCTATTATTCTCCTTGGATTATCCCATAAATGTTGATGGTTCAGGGTTTGCCTTGAGTATGCTTTCATTCTTCCCCAGCCCCTTCCTCTAAGGATTTCTAGTATGCCCCTAAATTCAGCTATCTGCAGTGTTTTTTACCAGCCCAGCTGTTCGTCTTAAATTTCAGATCTATCCATCCTCCCTCCTTTCCTCCTCTCTCTCCCTCTCCCCCCCCCACTCTCTCCCTTCCTCCCTCCCTCCCTTCCTCCTCACCTGAGGACATGCTTATTGATTTTAGAGAGAGGAAGTGGGGAGAGAGATAGAGAAACATTGGTTGCCTCCCATATGTGCCCAGACTGGGGATTGAACCTGCAACTAGGTATGCGCTCTGATGGGGGATTGAAGCCAAAACTTTTTGGCGTATGGGACGCTGCTCCGACCAACTGAGCCACCCAACTAGGGCCAGATCCTTATTTCCAGCCTCACAAATCTCGACAAACTGTCTAACTTGACAAACCTACCAGTATGTTCAAAGGCCCTTTAAGTCAGCACATACATAACAGCTCATTATCTCCCTACCCTGTATCTGTTATCTGCTTATATTGCTGTATGTTTGAACTCTGTTAATTATATCCACCAAATCTTCCTGTTTACTCTTTTTATACCTCACATCCTCTAAATGTGCTAAATCTATAGTTACTAAACCCTTTTGATTACCACTATATTGGAGTACTGTTTGATGTGTCTTTTCTTAATTCCCACTGTTGTTGCCTGAGTTCACCAGGGGTCAGAAACTAGACATTCTGTTGAATGAGCCCAGCGGCTTAAACTGTGCGTGCGGGTGCCTTTCAGGCTGGGCCTGCACTCCTCAAGGGTTGCAGGCAGCGCCGTTCCCTCGGATCTCGCACACTGAAGACATTAGCACACACGAAAGACTCTGCCTCCAGGAGTTGGAGGGTCTGACTTCTGGTTCGGCCGTTATCTCAGCTCCATCTTCATATTGTTGCCAGTTGTCTTCGGAAAGGCCAAGTCTAATCTTCGTATTCTCGGGTTGTCAGAGTGGCATTGGTTCCTTTTGTCCTGCTTCACTTCCATAGGTAAAGTCCTTCACAATTTGACCCTCTCCTACCTATCTTATCTCCGTTACTAGTACCTGTCTTATCTCCTGCTCCTTTCCCAAGCCATTTCTCTCCTCTTTAACCTCACAGAACTTCTCATTTTTCTAGTTCCTGCTTATACAGTGTCCTTTTAAGATTCTGTCCTTTGCTAGTGGCCTCCCATTCTCTGGCTGGCAAAGTGCTCATCCCTCAGGAGACGTAGTTCATGTTACACCTTTTCCACCTTTCACATGTAGGGTTCTTCTTTCTTTTTACTTATTTATTTACTTATTGATTGATTTGCGAGCGAGCAACCGAGAGACTTGATTTCTTGTTTCACTTACTTAGGCATTCACTGGTTAATTCCCGTATGATCGAACCCGTAACCTCAGAGGGAACACACTAACTAACAGAGCTTCCCGGCCAAGGCTTATTGTTTCTTACTTAATTTCCGCAGCACGGTGTGTCCCTTCCACTAGACTGTTGAGTTCCTTGACTGAACCTGGTCCCTGACCTAGTTCCATCAGTCAGTGGCTGATGTGGGTCTCCAAGGTCAAGTCACTAGTTCAAATGTCTTTATTACTCTTAGCAGTATTAGGACATTTATAAGCTGCTGTATAAGATGGCATGTTTTGGGTTCTTATTTGATGAACTTGAGCCCATGGTGCCTAATCTCTATGTGTCTGAAACCATCAGGGAACCATTCAAAGTTAGTTTGAACATTTGTAGGCTTCGCTGAAACTGAGTTCCGTAATGTCACCTAACATTTTTATAATATCAGTACTTTACAAAATTATTCCCCTGTATCATTTTATTCGATACCTGCAGTACCTTTTGTTGGGTAGGCTTTATTATCCCTATCTTACTGGTGATTATAAAGCTACTTCTGACATTGAAACACATATTCAGGTAAGACTCGGAGAGAAAATGTGCTTTTACGTTGCGTTAAGCAGTTGGTTTGTCTGTTGCAGTTAAATAGACCTTACTGGCTTCCCCAGCAAAGGTACCTTTGCTCCGTACGCATGTGCTGAAGATCTTGCCTTTTATACGGCCCCTTTATGTTTGAGGGGGAAGGGGGAGGTACCCAGAGCCTGCCTGACATGAGGAAAGGCCTTGACAACGTTAAGAGACCTTGATTGAAATTGTAAGTGTGCCTGCTCCAACCTCTCAAGCTTTTCTATTGTGCTTCAAATGTGTAGAATTTGTTAAAACCTAATGCAGAAGTGAAGTGTCAAACCAGGTTGTTGAGTGAAGAGAGTCATCACGGAAGGGAGTAAGTTGAGTGTTAACAGAAAAGTAATTCTAGTAAGTGATTACATTTGTAGGGTAATTCAGATTTTGGGGGGTGCTAATATGCTATATTTGGAACGGTGTGGAATTTGACTGTAGAAAGATGAACCATAAGGGCTAGGAAATAATCTCTGTTAGATACTGGTATCCAGTTTTCGTCCCCACATACTTCAGAGAGGATGAAGAGGATTAAAAGTTAAAAAAAAAAAAAAGTCATCATTATAAGTTTTTTTTAAAAAGGAAGGATGTTTAGCCTGGGGAAGAAAAAGCTAAGGGATGATGGATTGATTACCATCTTCAAGTACAAGAACAGTTTCTGCCAGGGGGATTCTGATTAGTTGTTCTTCATGTACTTCAAAGACTTAAGAGGAAATGGGTTTAAATTGAAGGAGGAGTAATTTTTAATGAATGTGAGGAAGAGTCTGATCTTCAAAGTTGAGAAACATTTGAACGACTGCGAAAAGTGTTGAGTTGCTGTTTGATAATCTATCACTGAGTCACACATCACCCTGAAACTTCTAGTGGCTTCAGATGACAGCCGTTCCATTGCTCGTCGCTCTGTGGGTAATTCAGGGAAGAGGAGCCTGTCGGTGTGCCCTGTGTGATGGTGATTAGACTGGAGGGTTCGTCACGGCGTCGCCCAGATGTCTGGGGCCTCAGTGCTGGCTGTTGGCCGGGACATGGTGGTTCTCCTCCATGAGGTCCGTTTCTCTCTTGGCCTCTCACCACTCACTAATGTAGATTGGGCTCCTTTTCCATGATGGTTGGCTTCCAGCGGGTCCATAATGGGAGCTGGAGGGCCTTTTAAGGCCCAGGCCTGAGAGTCCTACATCATTTCTTTGCTCCATGATTTTGGTTAAAGGGAATCACAAGTGTAGCCCATATTGAATGGAAGGGGACACAGACAAGAGTAGAGTGTGAAAGTCACACTGCAAAAGGGCCTTTTGTATGGTTGGGATTATTGTCCCCAATTTTGGAAACAGTTTATTATACTGACCTAGAGATTTTTAATGAGAATGGTAATACGTGTTTATTGAATAGATAGTTTGGGCATATGATTTATGAACTTGGTCGCGTGTCAGAGTCATCGGAAGCTTTTTATTATAAGCATGGACTCCTTCGGTACCATACACGTGAATCCAGGTCTCCCGAGGGTGTTGGCACATGAGAGACACTGTCCCCTTTCTCTCAGGTAGCTGTCAGTAAAATGACGCTGGGGCTGGGGGAAGGGAACGAGACAGGTGTAATATCCGGGGCAGGATGGCAGGTGCTTTAAGATAGGCCTGCCTGTCTGCTCCTTCCGGGCCTGGCTGCGCCCTCTGCCGGGCGCGCCCTGCCCTCCGGGCGGCCTGGTGCAGGTTGTCTCATTAGCACGTCACCAGAGGAGTGTTTCTGGATGCTTCACTTTTTCCCTCATAGTTTCTAGTACTTTTTCCTTCGTAGTACTTTTTAGTTTATAATTAAATATTTGTAAGATCATTTGAGTGATGTGTAACAGACAAGATATGTTTGCCCTGCTTTCCAGTGTCTACTGCAGTGCCTGCCTCGTAAAAGGTACTCAGTAAGTGTTTGCTGAGTGAATAAGTGGTTGATTGGATGCATGCATGAATGAGCGATAGTTTAGTCAGTTTTAAAGGGTGATTAGAATTTTGGACAGGTGGAGAGAATGAATGGGAAAATCGCAGTTCCAAAGCAGATTGTGTGGATTGCATTGCTCATGAGGTCAGAATGTCGGAGGGACTGGTTTGGGAAGGGGTGAACAGCTCCGCTTTGCGTGTGCTTGGCACGTTGAGTGCAGGGTCAGGATACGTAGCAGGCCTTCGGAAGTGAGGTAGGAAGTTGAAGGGTGAGGTTGAGTCCAGATGTTTAGATTTGGAGTTATCTGAGTGAACACTATGGAATCTACTCATTCAGCAAATACTTATTTGAGCTTCCTTGTGTGCCAGGCGAAAGTGCATTGTAGGGAAGGTGAGCTGAAGTGTGACCAAGGAGGGACCAGCTTGAGAAAAGAGCTGTGGAGAATGTTCCTGGGAGAAAAAGAACCACGGTGTGTAGGCTTGGGGGCAGTCAGTAATTTATTGTTTTCTGGGGAACTGAAAGGAGACCCCCCCAGGGCTTTGAGGGAGGTGAAGCCAGAGGGAGAGCAGCAGGAGGCCAGGTGAGAAAGGCAGGCAGGGCCCATAACACATGGGGCCTCCTCTGGCCGTGTGGGGCGTCTGGCTCTAGAAGAAAATGTGGTGGGAGACCCCTGGTGGCTCTAACGGAGGGAAGTAACAAGCAGAGTATGTATTTTAAAATGTTTTTTATTCTTGTTTATTCTGTTACAGCTGTCCCAATTTTTACCCCCCCCCCCCAGTACATGTATGTATTTGTTTAAGTGGAAGTTTACCCGGACTACTGTGCAGAGGGTAGAGTGTCAAAGGGGGACCACTGGGGACGGGTTCACCCTAGTTCTTGAGAAAGAAAGTGGCACATAGGCAGGGCATGGCAGCGGGCATAGTGAGAACGGGGTGGTTTCAGGATATATTCAAAACACAGACCCCATAGAATTCACCAGAGAGGGAAAGGAAGATGGTTAGTACTGAGCCCTGGGGGATGTTAGGGGGCAAAGGAGGACCCAGGGAAGGATGGGGGGGACAGCTGGTCCTTGAAGTCAGAGTCAAGCTGCTCTCTCAGTGGGAACTGCAGGGGAAGGAGGAGCCGTGGGAAAGACTGGAGGAAGAACGCAGGTGGTCAGGAAGGCTGAGGACTTAGGAAAGAGCCATGCATTTGGTGGTCAGCCTGTGACAGGTGACCTTGCAGGGAGGGCTTGCAGGAGCGTGGAGGGAGGGAGGGAGGGAGGGAAGGAGGGAGGGAGTGAACGAGTGTGTGATGAGAAACGGAAGCAGGGTCCCCGCTGCTCTGTTAGGGAAGTTAGGGGTTAGGAGAGGGGAGGTGGGGCGGCGCCCGGAGCAGCGTGTGTGAAGGCAGGGTCTCCCAATCCGGTGGTGACGGGCATCTGCTGTGTGCTAGGCACTGTGCTAGGAGCTGTACCGAGTGCGTTCAGTCTACCTTTGTCTTTGAACAGCCTGCCCAGTGGTGCAGTGACCTCCAGAATTTCCACGTTCTAGGGGAAGGTGAGGCCTTCCTTTGGAGTGTGGGAAGGAAATTGCAGAAGTTTCTATGTATTTTTACGCTTTGTAATTTTTTTTTAGTGTTATATTTTAGGTAGAACACAGTATATTTGCGTAGTAGTACTTGTCTAGTTTGCTGTTATATGTAGGTATATAAGAGATGTGCTGATTTTTAAAACACATTTATTTATAGAGAGAAGGGAAAGAGAGGGAGAGAAACATCGATTGGTTGCCTCTTGCATGGCCCGCAACCCAGGCGTGTGCCCTGACTGGGAATCGATCCCTGTAACCTTTTGGTTTGCAGGCCAGCGCTCAATCCACTGAGCCACACCAGCCAGGGCTAAATTTAAAAAAATTTAAACTGATGGTCAAAATGCTGGGTTCTGCCCTAGCTGGTTTGCCTCAGAATAAAGGGATGGAGCGTGGTTGTTTTGGTATAAAGCAGGTGAGAAGGTTTCTGGTTGTCTGACAGAGAAGTGGAAGAGGGGACAGGGGTTGCAAGGTCTCTCAGACGAAGTAGAACACAGTAATAGTTGTTCTTGGAGCACTTCGGTGTGTTGAGGGTTTGTTTGCCTTAATTACCGCCTGCAGGCCCTCCGCAGTACAGGTGTGGAGAGTGAAGTTCGGGTCAGTTACGCCCCGTGACTGAGGTCGCACAGGGAGCCTGAGCTTTGACTCGGGGTCTCATGTCCCCAAGCCCTGCGCAGCAGTAGTGCTCTTTGGAGTGTTCATGTGGAGACATCAGCTAGAAGTGAATGAATAAAAGATTTCTAAGCCCAGTGGTGGCTTGGTCCCAGTGTATGAGTTTGTTGGGAACCCGCTAAGTAAAATCGTCAGACTTTTCTGTAATGCTTGGTAGCTCAGGTGTGGAGAGGTTGCGGGGGGAAGGGGAAGAGCGGGGAGGGAACACGGAATAAGTTAAATCAGGAAAGGGCCATAGGGCACAGGAATGGCAGATGGCAATGGGTTGTGTTTGCAAGAAAACTTGTTTTAAATTCATTCTTACAATAAATTTATTGTGGTTCTCTTTGATGCAAGGTATATTGGGATATGGGGGAAAGAATGCAAAGATGAATAAGATGGGATCTTTGACCTCTAGAAAGGTTAGAGAAAGAGATAAAGTGCTTCATCATAGCACGTGATTTGAAGGGTCTGAGAGAGGTGGGAGGCTGAGCAGTATAGTCCGCTTTGGCTTGTTGTAGATCGAGGGTGGCATTAGGTACAGTGAGCTGGTGGGTGCCACCCAGCTTCTCAGGAAGACCCTTGGGGATTTTGGTCACTATGCTTTAAGTCTGGTTCTCAGGTCGCAAATGTATTTTGTTTTGTACCTGAAAATGATGAGTCTTTTGGAGACAGGATTCTATTAGTCATGAGTGGCTTGTGCTCAGAAAGGAGTGTCAATTTATTGTTTTAGAGTGAAGGATTCCTTTCCTGGTAATAGGATTCTGGATTTTGCTAGGATATTGTTTTTCCAAGAGCAAGAGATCTCAGAAATGAAATTTAATGATACCAAGCTTGCTTGGTGAGCATGGAATAATATGATAGAATAGTGTGTGGGGAAGGATACAGTTACAAGAAAGCTAAGATTATTGATTGCTTGCTGTGTGCCAGGTACTGTACAAAGTGCTTCACATATAGTGGGGCATTTCATTCTCCCAGCGGTCCTCCTGAAAAGCAGGCACCGTTGCCCTCAGTTTACAAATGAGGAAGCCAAGGCTGTCTCCAAGCTGGTGAGAGCCTGGACTGGGACAGGAACCCGGTCCCTCTGACACTGAGAGTTCACACCCCTACCTGCTCCTGCAAGCTGATCCCGCCTGCGCTTCATGGGGGAGCCTTACCTCCCTGCAGATAAGGTGCTGTGTCACTCACCTAGCCCCAGTATTTCTCTGCCTGCTGTGACTCTGGAGTAAAAATGGCCTCCTCTATATCCTCCTCCTCTTTTTTTTTTTTCCCCCCTTCTAATTTTCTTTGTTGACCACATTCTTTAATTACATACAGGGTCCAGCAGAAATAACGCCTGCTTGAGTGTGGTTGGTAGAGTAATAATATGAGTGTAATAGTTTATAGTTTTAATTTGAACATTTCACCTAACGTGCCATATGGTGCTTGTTAGCGTGATATTGTTATGTTACAGAATGACATGCTTATGGTTTTGTAATAAAAGGTTTAGTAATTAAAAGGGGCGTTATTTGTGCCGGCCCCCTGCGTGTTAACGCCATCACGAAAGCCATTTTGTCTTCCTCTCTTCTCACTTCTGGTTTGGAGGACAGTGTATCTCCTTAGAGGGACGTTACATGTCTGCACGCATTGTTTTTGTGTTGACTTTATTATCTTAATTTTGTGGGTTAAATTATGAGATTTCTCTAGCTCCTCACTTGTCAGCCGTGATCCATTCCCCACCTCCTTTTCCACTGCATGTAAACCCAACTTCTGAGTCTGACTTTGAAATACGAAATACTTAGTCTGGCTGCAGTCCAGTTACGCAGCTTAGCCATGGCTCTCTGGAGCACCAGCTAGTGTCCTTCCCACCCTCCTGTTGTGCCCTCTTACGTCTGAATCCAATCCAGTTACTCATTGTGCCTTTATGTCCTAGACTGCCGACGTGGCTGTCCGTGGTTCTGTCGCGTTTTTGACTTTGCATGTCATTCTGTCTCTGAAGCCTCCATGACTGATTCCCTCATTGGGAGTAGTCACGTCCTCCCCTGGGTCTCGTAGCAAAGGGTTCTTTTATGTCTTCTTTATGGCACAATATGCTTTCTGCCGCATATTTCAGCTGTTTGTGTCCATGCCTTTATCTCTCACGCTAGACAGACCGTTGCCTCGTTGCCTGGATCTGTCTGGTTGACCTTTGCGTTTCCTCCTGGGTCTAGTTCAGCTCCCTGCACAGATTGGGCATTGGATGCCTGCTGGATGGATGAGTGGGTGAGCGACATTTCAGTTTAAATTTTCTGCTCATTGCTTTAGATTTCTTCCCCCTTCGTTGCTTTCTCCTCTTCTTTTAAACCTGCTCTGCTTTCCATTGCACCGGCTCACAGAACTTGTCTTCACCACTCCCTTTTCCTACCCAGATTTTATTTTGCCTCATGAGCAGTCACTGTGTGGGAGAGCCACATGCGTGCTGGTCAGATTGTCTCCATCCTCTGTGGCTCTCTCCTCTCCAGGAATCATAGGACCCGCGTGATTGCATTAAGATCCTCCTAAAAAGACCATGTGTAAACAGCAGTCCTTAAGGTTTGCTGATCCACTGGTTTCGAGTGGGAAACTTTCTGATCCACATTTCTAGGGAAAGGGAAAAAAGTCCTTGGGTACTTGGGAAGTAGTAGATCAACGCGTGTGTTCCCGCCGTGGGATGTTAGAGGCATCCTGTATCACCATAGACATAACGCAAGAAGCCACAGAAGCTTCTGCTGTTGTTAGTGTTGAATCCCTGAATTTTTTCTAGAGCTGCAAGAAACATTAGAGTGTAGTCCAACCCTCCTATTTTCCAGATGGGAAAACAGACCCAAAGAGGCTAAATGACAAATCCATAAGAAAGGGGATATTTGTTGCCTAGCGCTTAATCCCAAGGCTGAATGTGACTCCGGGAGAACCGGCAGCTCTTTGAAAGCAATGGGAGTTTCACTGGAAGTGAGGGCGTCAGGTCCCTGAAACCGACGGCTCTTGCGGTGCTGAAAAGTGGACTCAGGCTGGTAGCAGGCCGGACTGGGGACAGCGCTCAGCAGAGGAACCTTTTTAACTGTCATAGTCCTTCCAGGTGGTTCCCTTCTGGGACTCTGCTCGGTGGGTACTGGCTGACAGAAGTCTGTTCTTTCTATATTTGAAAAGAGGCCACCATTTAATAATAAAAATATATCTAATTTTTCTTGCTCGTTTTCCCAGCCCTCATATGCTAAGTTTTTTTTCAGCTTAGTTTTCTTATCTCAGCCCTTTCTGTGTTTTGATTGTTTCCTCTAGGTCAGATGTTGGTATGGAGCGTGGGAAATCCAGAAGCTGCCTTTGAGCCCCATGACTGGTTTTTGGTGCTTTTTAGGTGCCTCTTCTACCCGACTGGTAGAATGTGTTTTATTGTCATTGAAACACTGTCCAGTGAACCAGTTGTTGGCAGATAGGAAAGTTTGCCTACCTGTTTGTGGCTAGGGAGCAGCAGTGTAAAAAGACAGACAGCCCAGAGCAGGAAGTCAAGTGCAAACAGGATGTGCTCGTTAGTGTAACTTGTGTGCCCGTGTTTCAAAACTTGCTGTGGTTAAAAAAGAGTTTGAATATTTGAGGGTAGCTGAAGAAGTCTCAGTTTCTGGTTTGAAAAGGAGCTAAGGCAACTAGCCCTTCCTGCCCTTGCCTGCAGACTGGTGTGCGTCTTCCTCTCTTCCAGAGGTGTGGTGGCTTTTTTAGCTTCCACCGTGACCACGCCCATATGTTTCATAAAGCGAAACCACTGAAGTCATTGCCGATCTGGTTACTTTTGGTCGCTGTGGGATTCAAGCTGTGCTTGGCTATTTAAAAAAAAAAAACAACAATAGAAGATCTTAGCCTAGAATTCACTAGCCTTTTAAATTGCAGGATCCTTTTGTTGGGCTCCAGGATTCCTAGCACATCTTTGGAGTGTTTCCTGAGTTCTCGAGCCAGGTAGTTTACAAATTATCCCAATGTTAGTCTTCGAATTGAAAATTTCCTTGAGGGTTGAAAGCTGGGTCTACTGCTAACTGCTGGGCTGTTTTACCCCTAGGCAAGGCAAGTTTTTGGAGAGGAGATTAAACAAGTAATTAGCCTGTGGGCCTTTCAGCTGGTAAAGTCTTAGGAACCCTTGTTTTCTGAACCCCTTCCCGTTCCTCATTGTTCCCCCCTGAGAAAGCTGCTTTATTATGTTTGTGGGGCTGGGTTGACTGTGGAATAACTAACTTACCTGTGGGGAGTGGGAGTAATCTTGGGATCTTTGTGGGTTGTCACAACTGCTTGTTATTGTTTAAAATAACTGGTTGTTATTTTAGAACAGGCCCTTTCTGGTGGTCTCAAACCATAAGCTGTGAACATGGGGCAGGCAAAGGTCTGGGTCCTGTGTGGCGTGCACCTCGAGTCCCTGCCGCATCGCAAAGGATGCTGGCCTTTGACTCCGATATTCCAGGAGCAAGTCTCAGCACTGACGAGAAGAGCATAACTTGCGGGTATCAGCACGGGTGTCTTTTCTTTTTTAAACAAGTGTCTTTTTTCTCAGGAAAAGGGGGTGGAAAAGATGAGCCAGTTTGCACTTTGTTGTGGGATATATGGGCAAAGAGTAACACCTGCAGACCATGTTCATCAAGCACGTGTGTTCACAAGGAGAGACTGGTGAGAATACAGAGTTTTCTTCGTGATGACCAGGCAAACGAGCAATCTCCATTTCTGCTTGTTGGGATGGGTACTGGACATCGTACACCATGGCAGGAGCAGAAGCCATTTAGAAAGTCGGCATAATTTTCAGAATGACATCAAACCAAACCAGAGGTCAGTGGGAAGAAGGGGGTGAGCAGTCTGAATTCACCTGGCGTTTATCACCAAATCCCATCCGAGTTCAGTGCAGGCAGTGACCGCACCCCAGGTAGGGGAGGGGAATGTTTGTTCAGTTCTCTGAATTTGGACAAGAGGGGCTGAGGAGCTAAGGGAGAACGTTTAAACTGGCTGGACTGTGGGACAAGTGACAAACCTCCTTAGTAGTGGGGTAGAATTGGGAAGAAATGTAACAGCCTAGTAGGGCTGCACGGAGGATAAAGCACTCTCACCAGCTGAGAGTTCTTTGGAGATTAGCACATGAAGAGCTGGTGGGAGGGGCCTGAGTCATTTAGTTGTTGGAACATCATTGGAAAATTTGATTGAGTCTGATTAAATGTATCAGCATGTCTAACAAAAAGGTGGATAGGGGATAGAGCAGATACATTTGTCACTTTAAAGAACCTTAAAGATTTTCTTGAAATTATTTTCGGCCAGCTTTTATTGAGCATCTATTATGTGCTAGGCTTCACATACCACCAGAATCTAGAGTCTCTGTTCATTCTCTACATCACAGTGTGATTGGCTACAGTAACTCTTTGCAGTCCACTTTGGGAAGGTAAAATGCCTAATTTTGATCCTAGGCAGAATGCCTGTCTTGGAGTGCTTCCTTTTCCTAGGGCGTACGAGTGCCAGAAATCCTCTCCCCTAGGCCCTGGCTCCGCGAACGGTTTTTATCCTGGTTACCCGTTCCTCGGTCACTGCGATGGTACCTCGTGAAAGCAGCTGCTTCGGTTAGAAGGCCCAGAAAAGCTGCCCTGGTAAGCCCTGTTTCCCGCACCGGAGACTACGAGGGGGACCAGTCCTTTTATTCTTGACGAGCTTTGTCATCAGCTTTGATGGAAGAATAAGGGTCCTGTGGTCGTTAAACTGCAGGTCCGTTTATTCTTTCTTCAGCGTTTTGGGAGATTTTACTCTGAACTGTTTTCTTCCCTGATTGACTCACCCTTTGGGGCAAAATGCCTGTGCTGAAATTAAGTGTGTGGGTTTTCCTGCTGCAGAGTTCAGTCTGTCATCTCTTCCAAACTTTACACGAAGAAGCAGCCATTTAATTGGTCAGACCCCAAGGGTGGTATTTTGGCACAAGGCCACTGGTTAGAGTTACTTTCCCCTGCACTTCATAGCAGATGCTGCGGTCCCTCTGCAGGTATTTGTCAGAGACTAGTTGAAACCAGGGAGTTTCCAAGACCATTCATAACTCGTGATTATTATGTATGTTTTTCAGTTGTTCACAACACTCACCACTTCAGGAAAAGAGCTCATTTATTACTAGTGGCAGGTGAACTCGCTCTCCCCTTCTTCCCAGTGTCGTTTTTAACACTTTCCGCCCTGGGACCCTCTGCTGTTCTGTTTCACCCACCCTTTGGTTGTGTTTCTCCTTCCTCCTTGCTTGTGCTGAGTGTGTTAGTGTGTGCCGCGTGTGTCAGCGTGTGCCCTGTGTGTCAGCTGCAACAGGCAGAGCTCTGCTGAGACCTGGGTGTCGCGGTTGAGGTCTGTCTCTCTGGTTTTCTCTCTCTGTTACTGCGCTTCCCCATTTGTTTTCTGTGCAGTTCTGTTTGTATCCTTTGCAATTCTCATCACGGCGCCTTTCCGGGCCCAAGCCCCTCGCGGGCACTGAAGCCTTCCAGAAGCGTTTTGATGTAGGGAAGGACGGCTTTCATGCAGGAAAGGGATGGAAGGGATGGTCTTGTTCGTCTTCGAGGTTCTCCCTTTCTGGTTTTCTAATGTATTCATCATCAATCTTAATATTTTTCTGTTACTTTTAGAAGGTTGTCTCTTACCATTCATATTCCTAAGTAATCTTAGCAGACATTAAAAGTTATCTTCAGCACGGATGAGGTAGGCAGCTACTATTAGGTTTTTTTCTTACAAGTATTTATGTGGTAATATGGGTTTAAACCCCCTAATTTGCTCATCATCTTGGAATCATGATTGCGGTTTTTCAGTCATGAATTTGTTGCCTTCCACCCTTCACCCCCCCCCCAAAAAAAAAAAAACCTCTAATGCTGTCACCATTAGTAATGCTTCAGCAAATACCTGGTGACTACATTTACCTGGCACTAAGGCTGGGACCAGCGCTGGAAAATAGACTTCACTCTTGTTTCCTGTTCCACGTGCCACACCCCAGCCTCAGTCGGGCAATTGTTAAATGCAGCGCTATTTGAATGCCCGTCTGCCCGGAACGCATGCGATGCAGAGACCTTGCCTGTGTTCGTTCCTCTGGGAATCCGCAGCAGCTGGGAGAGGGTTTGGCTGACGGTATTGCTAAATAGACAACCAGACGAGGGAATTACAGTTTTGGGGCAGTGTAGTACGATGCACAGACAGGGTGAGAGGTTTCCCTGAGGACATAGGTGCCGTGTGTGGAGCGAGGGTGGGGCACAGTGGTGAAGGCTGAGAAAATAGCTTGCAGGAGGTTCCTCGAGGCAAAGTAAGCTTGGTATTGGAGGGACCGACGGAATCGTAGGTGGGCTGCAGCTAAGAGCAGGGAGAGGGAGCTCCTGAGCTCTGCGGATGTGCTTTCATTATTATTTAATGATTACCAGTGAAAATGATATTAAACGGAAGGTAATGGAGCATTATTTGTAGTTGACACAGTTAAGTCAAAACCCCTACTCAGGCCTTGACTGGTGTGGCTCAGTTGTGGCTAACCGAAAGGTCGCCGGTTTGATTCCCAGTCAGGGCATGTGCCTGGGTTGCTGGTTTGGTCCCTGGGCGGAGTGTGTACGAGGGGCAACCGATCAAAGTTTCTCTCTCACACTGGTATTTATCTCCGTCTGTTTCTCCCTCCCTTCCCCTCTCTCTAAAAATACATAAATAAAATGTTTTTTAAAAACCCATAACCCCCTACTCAGCTGGAACAAAGCTAGACCAGAATAGAAACTGAAACACATCTTCAGTATTGATTAAGGGCTTTATTTTTAGAAATTTGGAGTCTGTCTATGGCATTACTACCCTGAAGTTGTAGTAAGTAGGAAATGCAGATGACTCAGTGGATGTACAAATTAAAATGTTGGCTCCCCAGGGATGGTTGTACTGTCTACTCACCTTTTACCAGGTCCTCGAGTGTTGAAGGGTTGGCTTGGTGGGTGATTGGGTAGGTACCCCTTTTTGGTGTCTCGGGAAGAGAGTAGAAACTGGTACTAAGTATTTCCTCCCTGCCAGCCACTTTGTGTGTCTCCCTTGTCTTCTCCCGCAGTCCGTCCATTGGCCTCGCTCTCCCAGGGCACAGGCCTTTGGATTTCTAGTACTAAGGGCAGGGAACACGGATGGTGAAACAAGACCCCCTCTTTCTGTAGGACTACAGATTAATTAAAGAAGCTAGACTTAACATTCTTTTACTCTCCAGCTGTGTGACCCTGGTCCAGTCACCCAGCCCTCTTCATTTACAAAATGAGCATTTAAGTTCTGACGTTTGCAGGATTATTGTATTAAATGAGGCAATAGATGCAAACCTAACAACTCACTTGGCTCATGTTAGCTGTTTTGTAGTGTACTTTTTCCTTAAAATGTATAAATTTCTAGGATCATCGGAGAAGGGACTTTGGGACCCCTTGTTCTGAATAACTCCCCCACTTTTCCTCTTGTCTGCCACCTGGGATGACAGCACAGACGATCCTCTCTCTCCCCTAATGCTTCTAAAGCTTTGATCACTTTTATTAAAGTATCACTTGGGAAGTGGAGAGAGGAGGCTGAGCCTGAGATCTGGTGTCTTTGAAACCCTTACCAGTCAGTGTGGATAGAGGCTCTAGAAGCTGGTTTGGAGAGAGGCAGATATTTAACACTAGTCCCTTATAAAGCCTGCCATTGACAGAAGGTGTGGTACTGCCTTCTGCTCTTTCTGCAGGACCGAAAGCCTGGTAATTTGCCTAGTACTTGCCGTGTACCTTGACCAGTAAAAGTATGCTCTCTTTACACTGAGCACCTATGAGGTCTGTTTGGAAATAGTCCAGCCATTGTTAATATAAGGAGAATGGTTTGCGTGACATGGATGTAACCTGGCAGCCAAGGAGAGGGGACTGGAATGCAGATGCGTGAACAATGACGACTTCACTGTACTAGTCAGTGGGGGCGGTAGATGCTGTTGAGTGAGCATGTGTACTGTGTGGCTGTCACATTCAAAACGAGCGAGTAGAGCAATGAATCTGCACCAGACTTTGCATTAAGCTTGGACAGTCCTCCGCAGGAACTACTGTGATGATTCAGAAGGCTGCAGCCATGGGCAACTGGTGATTGGCAGCTTCATCACGACAGGGCGCCCACTCATGCATCACGTCTCGTGCAGAGTTTTTGGCAAAACAACAAATCATCCAGGTGACTCAGCCCCGCTAACAGCCCAGATTTGGCGCCCTGAAACATCTGGCTTTTCCCAAAACTAAAATCGCCTTTGAAAGGGAAGAGATTTCAGACCTTTGATGAGATTCAGGAAAATAGGATGGGGCAGCTGATGGCAATTGGGAGAACTGTGTGAGGTCCTAAGGTGCCTCCTTTGAAGGGGACTGAGGCGTCATTGTCTTACGTACCATGTTTCTTGTATCTTCTTCAATAAGTGTCTCTATTTTTCATATCACATGGCGGGATTCCTTCTGGACAGACCTCGTGCTCCATCTCAGCCTGTAAAGAATATGCATGCCCCTTCCGTCACACTGAAGCTCAGAGAGGCGGATTTCTCAGGCTCACTCAGTTACTCTGTGTTAGAGCCAGGGTTTAAGCTCAGGTCTGACTGAGTCTGAAACCAGAGCAACACATGTATTTGGGAACTTCTTTTTTTTTTTTACTGTTTTTTAAAAACTTTGCAATAAAATGAAATTCTTATCTAGGAAATATGCATTATCCATCATGCACATCCAAAGGACTGCCTTGGAGGTTTCCGAGCCTTCGGGAGCGTTTTCCTCTGCTGTGTCCCAGCCTCGTGAAACATCCCTTGTTTGTGTCCAGCCCGTCTGCCACTTCAGCAGGGCTGTCGGTCAAATTTAGGCCTTGGGTTCCAAAGTTCCACCTTTTACTCATCTCCTCTGTGACTTAGGTGTTCTGCATTCTTGATTCTCAAATAAAAGCTCTGAAACAGTCTCAGTATCTCGGAGAATGCACTCATTGCCCCACCCCCAGCTAGTGAGGCCAGTCCCTCCTGCGGTCTGGTCTGTGGGTTGCTTGCTCACAAACGCGACATTCTCCCCGCTTGGTGCTCACTGTGTTATCGCCAGCACTGCGAGCCGTCCCTGGAGGAAGGGGGCGCCTCAGGCAGGTTCACCGGAAAATTCCCAGTACTAATTCTGAGATTCTGTTTTGAAGTCAACCGTTTCAAGGGAGTTCAAGTTTCTTTTCAGACTAACTTATTTTTAAAAGTAAGCAGCCTTCCAAGTTGAGAGATGATTGTAAAATTCAGGTGGGTTCTCAGAATGATGATCGATTCTCTACTGTGTGGGTGATGTGATCAACTGTGCCAGAGCCCCTACCCAACCCAGCCCCTTGGGGTGGGGACCTCAAGCTTTGGGTGGACAGAGAGAGACAGACGTTGGGCTTTCCAACCGGTCATCACTACTGAACGTCTCTCCAGGTTGATGCCGGGTTAGAATTGTAACTTATAATTTAATGGTAATTTATTTTAGTGTGCTATTTATGGAGCACTTAAGTGTAGGTTAGGCGCTTTATGTAAGTTCCTGCTCATCCCTACAGTTACCTTCCAGGGGAGGTATTATCTCTCTCCTGCACGTGAGGAAACGGCCTTAAAAAGCTTAAGTCACCTGCCCAAGGTTAGCTACCCTTTGTTTTTGATACAGGACTTTTCCATAGTGACTTTGTGACACTGTAAATACTGGGGAAATGCTTTGGGCCCTAAGGAGAGATAACTGGTGCCCGTTCCTCGGCTGTGTTGGTGAAACTCCGAATGTTCTTTTGCCTCCGTTGGTTTGTTCCGCAAAGTATCTGTGTGTCTGCTGCGGGAGTGGCAGTGTGCACGGTGCGGGTGAAAGCGTCCGGGCAGATGAGGTTCCTGCCCTTGGGCTGTAGACAGGCAGTGCAGTCACAGATTATGGTCATTACCGCGAAGGAAACTCAGGCTGAGGAGGGCTCCTCTAAAGAGGTAAAGATGGAGCTGAGATCTGAAGGATGGCAAGGGGCGCCAGGTGAGCTTGCTGTGCTTAGAGAACGGAAGGCGCCCGGCGGCTTGCAGCTGAGTGACGGTGAGGAAGGTAGCAGGACGGGAGCTGGAGAGGGAGGCGGGGGCCGATGCACGCCCAGGGTCTTTGACTCACATAAGGGGTTGGAAGTTTCGTTCTAAAATACAGTGGGAAGCCATTGGAAAGCTTTTGCAGTGTGTTCTGAGGGGAGGAGGGAAGTGGATGATGCCGTGGAGAAAGAATCGGAGAGGGGCAGGCACCGAAGCGGGAGTCTAGTTAGGGGGCTGTTGCAGAAAGACGGCAGAGCACAAAGTCCCTGCCCCCGTGGGCTTTTTATTTCAGTTAGGGGGCACAGCTAGCAAATAGGCAGATAATAGTAGCCAGTACTGAATAGCATTCCTGAGATTAGAAAGTGACGTTTAGAGGGGTGAAGGACAAGAAAGAGCCGAGCATGTGGTGTTCTTGAGAGAGTCCAGGCGGAAGGAACAAACCGCAAGTTCCAGGGGATGAAGCAGGAAAATGTGGGCGAAAGATGGGAGGTGGTGACTCAGACCACTCTTGGGTGCGGGGAGGGGGGGGGTGGAGATGGTCACTTCGGAGTCTTCAGCTTCAGGATGGCATTTAAAGCCACTGGCTGGAGCTCCTTGGGGGAGGGAGTGGGGTGGAGAGGGTGCCGGAGACAGCCTCGGCCCTCCCAGCATTTGAGAACAGGGGGAGGGGGAGAAGCTCTGAGGTGGGGGACACCAAGGGCACAGAGTTCTGGAAGCTTAGAAATGATTGGAAGCGAGAGTGTCTGAAGGAGGAGGGAGGAAGGGTCACTGTGTCCAGCACTGCCAGGGGTCGAGCAAGACAGAGACAGCGCTTGGACCTGCCTGGACACTGGGAACTCCTTGGGGACCTGAGAAGAGATTAGGTGGAATGGAGAGGTTGGGCTCGACGGGGAGGTCTGAAGAGTGAGTTTGAGGTGGAGGAAGTGGAGTCAAATATTTGGAGAAATTTTGATATAGAGGAGAGCAGAGAACAAAGGGGCCTTTCCTGAGGAGCGGGGGAACGTGGGGTCAGAATGGTTTTCGTTGTTACTGGTTTTTGCAAATTACAAATGTCGTCCTAGATGCTTTAAAAACCTCTCCTGTGTAAACTTCTGACCGAAATGTAACAGGAGCAGCCCACGAATTGTAAGTTAGGGTTTGATGAATTAATAAGCTTCACCGTCTGAGCGACTTACTTTCAAATCCCGGCTTACTTCCTTTAGCTATGACCTTTCACAAGTCACTTAACCTCTCCAAACCTTGGCTTTGCCGCCGAGGATGGGAGGAAGTAATCCTCCTTGCCAGAGTTGTTGTGAGGATCACGTGGGATGACACCAGGTGGTACCGAGCTCAGTGCCTGGCGGACAGACAAGCATTCTTCCAGTGAAGGGCCACTCTCTTCTCTACCTGTTCACATGTGTCCTTACTCACCAGTTGTTTCGGAGAGGCGCAGCTAGGCCACGTTGATAGGTGTTTCCCAGCATTTCTTTTCAGAGCCGTTGCACTTGCACTTTAATTGCTTTTTAGGGATAATCTACAGATGAAGCAAAGCCTGTTCTGTGTTAACGATCCGTTGCGTGGGATACTTTTCCTTACGCACTTGCAGCACAGGGGCTTTTGGTAATTCCGGGGGTACGGTAGCGAGAGTCTCGCTGTGCTGGGGGTGATCCTGTAAGGCAGGCTTGCCATCTAGCCACTTTCTGACGTGCCATGTCAGAAAGGTACTTCTTGGAGGATTGGAGTTATTTTAATGGGGTATTTTGAAAGGATTTTTTATGCAGTGGGTTCACCATCATCAGTGTGTTAATTCCAAGGTGTTGCTGTCTCTGCACCGCGTGAAGCCTGCCTGCTCTTGCAGAGGTAGCTTGGCACACAGGCCAGGCAATCAGACTCACAACAGGTTGGGTTGGACGGGGACCTGGGGGACTTGACTTCACTGCCGTGGATTCTGGTGGTCGGCAAGGTGGTTTGGAGTGGCAGTGCCCACCGGCGCCGATTTTACTAGGATGCCAGTGCTCCGACCCCTCCGCACCACGGGTCAGACTCTCCTCCTCCGCGGGAAAGCCCACGACCGCCACGGGTCCACTTAAAATTACTTGGCGTGGTCAGGCAAACAAGGGAAGAAGTCACGTTCCCTCCCCTCTTGCCTGTGACTCTGACCGCACTCACCCTGCCTGGCACAGGTCCCTTAGCTCACCTTGCCGTTAACACCGTAGTTTTCCTGCCCAGCAGGGTGCAGTCTCCCAAGAAACACCAGCGGACTTCCCGAGGTGACGAAATCCCATGTGCCAGCCAGCCGTTCGTGCCTCATTGCACAGGACTCTTCCACAGGGAACAGTGAATTCTCCTGCTCACCCAGCCCTGCGTCTCTCCTCCTCCTTCCCTGTAGGCAGAGTGGGAGAGGAGGCCTGGCCGTGTCCAAACACACTCAGTAGGACAGCAGAGACTGAACTTGAGGATTACATCTCCAAGCCCCTCTTTTCTGAAGAGGGTGAGGGGAATCGGAGAAGGAATTCCAAGCCCTCCGTGACGATTTGATAATGTTGTTCCAAGACCAGAAGGAAGTGTGCAGCTCAGAGAGGGCAGTTTTTCAACATTGTCAGCATGGGGAGAGTTCCTCGTGCCCCTCACAACTGGTTCCGCTTTCATTCCTTTAGGTGGCCCCGGCAGACGCCAGGTGTGTGAATCTGCTCAAGGAAAAAATGCTCCCGAGGGAAAGTGTTAAATAAAGTTGGTATAGCAATGTTAAAATGGCAGACTTTCCTTCCACTCCCTGAAATAACCCCAGATATAGTCATTATTAGGCCTTGGGCTTCCCAGTTTGGCCAGAGAGTACTTTTAACTGACCACATTAGGAAGTGCATCTTTTTGGTATTTAAATGTACTCAAAGGGTCTGCTGACTGTGGGGGCCGTGCGGAGTGAGCAGGTGGGAGGGATTTTGGCAGTGGGCATCTCTCCACCTTGCCCTTTCCAGAGTGGCCCCTTCCCCGAGTGCTCGCATCCCCAGGATAAGACGGCCCCTCACCCAAACACGGGGCCTGCGGAATAGCAGAGTGGCAAATACCAGGTCTTCTCCCAGAGCCCAGTCCTGGCTGGAGCGGCCAGCTCCTTGAACAGGGCGAGGGCTTTTCCTTCCGAGCCCTCCGGAGGAGGCAGGCTGGGTGAGAAGCAAAGCTGAGAGAACAGAAACAGTTCCGTGGGGACGCGTCTTCTCGATTCCCCGCTTTTGTGTCAGGATGGCCTCCGGCGCCTCACTGGGCCATAGTCCCCTGGGCGCAAGGACCTCGTCAGTTTGCTTTTGGTCTCCCTGGTGCCCAGTGCATAGCCGGTGCTTTCTAAGTGCGTATTGAGCACAGGAATTCAAACGACGTACAGCTGGCCGGTTTTCCAGTATTTTCCTACTGTTCGTGCCTTCCCGAGAGGGTCCCCCCATATCTCTTACATTCCTTATCTCTTAGGAAACCATCGCAACATGTAGAAAAGTTTGTTCTTTTCTTGTGGTTAAGTGCCTCCCCCTTTCCTTTTTATTTCCCTCTTTTACGTTTCTCTGCGAATGCTGTAAGCTTGTCTGCGGTCACATCTCTCTTCACTTCTGTTCACTGGTGAGAGGGAGGACCTTTTTCCTGCCCAGAATCTCTCTGATCACTGGGTCACTTTTCGTTCTCCTCCTGGCCCTTGCTGCCATTTATTGCCATTTATAGCTCCCTTCCTCTATAGTCTCGTAGTCTTTGGGGCTTTCCTCTGCAGTCTTTAAATACGTCTGCATTCTCTGGTTTCAGTGACCTGGGTCCTTTTCAACTCCCGCCTTCTCTCTCCCGTGTGCATTCAGAAGTTTCTTGGAAGAGTAATTTATCCTTACAGTCTTGGCAAATCCTCGCTTTTCATTCACTTTCTAACTTATGGCTATTTTCCTAAACTGTTCAAGTAAAGAACATACCCACATTCTCCTAAAACTAGATCCATGGGCATTTCCCATTTTTTATTGTGTTCTCTCTGGGTCATGTGATAGCGTGGGTAATTTCTTCTTGGAACTCCTAGCACTCTTTCAGCTTCCCACCTCCGAGCATCTTTCTCTCTATGTTCTGCATGCTGGTTTTCCTCTGTTTGCCCTTTATTTAGATCAGGTCTTCCCAAGGGTTCTCCCAGACCTGCCTCTCTTCTGACCTGACTCTCAGTCTTCTGGCCCACTTTGTGTTTGCATCATGCAGAAGGCGGAGGATTCCCAAGCCTTCATCTTCAGCTGAGATCAGACCCCTGTGCTATGTACATGTCAGCACCTCCCACAGGTACAAAACCGACTGGGCATCTCAACCCGTGCCCCGCCTTCACACACAGACATACACCTGCTCTGGGGGCGTCATCCCGGTTACTGATTCCACTGTCTGTTTTGTCGTGTAAGTCAGAGACCCTGGGATTTATCCGAGACCGTTTTCTTCCTCCTGTCCCCCCACCCCTTCAGTTCGTCAGCACAGACTGCTAATTCCGGCAGAGACCTTGGCACAAACCCAGAAAGCCAAATGGTAATGGTGGTGAAATGCCTGCTTTTGCTTTTTGCCCGTGCACTCCCAGAGAAACTGTAGTTAGGGTCCTGGTATTATGGCAGTAGCAACAACTAGTGTTTATTCAGTGCCTCACAGCCAGGGAAGGTCCAGAGGAGGAAAATGAAGTACAGAAGGGCTGTGACTTGGTAGAGGTGGATAACGTAGCCCGTAAGTAGTAAAACAGGGTTTGGGACGTGTGCTTTACCCAGACCCTGTGGTCTTTGTATCAGTACACACTGTCTCAGCTGCTCGTCTCGGCAGACGCCTTCGAGAACTGCCGAGTCCCCCCTCAGAGGGCTGCTGCTCCACTGTCGTCCCGTTCTCTCACCAACAGAGAGCCCGCTTAACTACCTGCGCTTTCCTCCCTCAGTCCGTGTGAGCTGCTGATGGCAAACAAGGCAGGTTGCACCCCTGTCTTCGGGAGACTTAGAGTCTTCAGTCAAGAAATAGTCAGAAACATTTTTTAAGATTTTATTTATTTTTAGAGAGAGGGGAAGTGAGGGAGGAAGAGAGGGGGAGAAATATTGCTGTGCAAGCGATACATTGATTGGTTGCCTCTCACACGCCCCCAACCTGGGACCTGGCCCGCAACCCAGGCACATGCCCTGACTGGGAACAGAACCGGCGACCTTTCAGTTTGTAGGCTGGCGCTTAATCCACCGAGCCACACCAGCCAGAGCAAGAAATGTCTTTGTGTAGGAAATGGAGCAGATGCGTGCTTAGTTACGATTTAAACGTTGTGTGAGATTCATTGGTTCACTAGTCCTTGTTGCGCCACCTCCCTGCTGGGTACTGTATGACCGTTGTGGTCCCTGTTCCCCGGTGGTCACAGCCACGCGGGGAGGCAGGTGTTCATGGAACCTGCCTACAAAAATGAATGGGTTGTATCACAGGTGCCCTGGAGGCAGTGCTGGGAAGCTAAAAAGGCCCAGAGTAGTCCGAGCCCTAGGTTATACCTGTGTGAGCCAGAGAGTTCTGTCTGCCCGGCCTCTTTCTTTCTGTTTATAAAATGGCCAAGGTCAACACTGTTGGCTTCTTAGTTTCTTCAAGCTTATCACGTCTTTGAACTGGGATTTAACAAAGGCACTTTGAACAAGGCGGGAGGCAGAGCAGAAAGTATCGTTCTTTTGTGTGACCTGATTATTGAGTACTAAACACTAAGTGTTCCATTTATTATCTCTGCAAACAGCGAGTTCGGGCTCAAAATGTCCGTATTGACCTCCTTGGTGTACTGAAAAACACACTCTTACTTTATCACAGCAGTGTTTGGCATTTTGGTGGGCTGTCTTGCAATCCTTGGGTTATTTTGACACTTGAGAGATTAGCTCCTCTTTGTTTTGTGATTTTAAAAAGTCAGCTCTGGCTGGTGTAGCTCAGTGGATTAAGTGCAAGCTGGAAACCAAAGGGTCGTAGGTTCTATTCCCAGTGGGCACATGCATGTCTTTCTGGCCAGGTCCCCAGTAGGGGGCGTGCAAGAGGCAACCACATATTGATGTTTCTCTCCCTCTCTTTCTCCTTCCCTTCCCTGTATCTTAAGATAAATAAATAAAATCTTTAAAATAGAAATAAAAAGTCATCAGTCCCCTTGTCCCTAGTACTTGTATTTGGCGTGTGAAATGGGAATAATGGTCCCAAACTTTCTAATAAACTCACAGAGGCACTGACTCAGCAAGGAAGCAGAGTTTTATTTGTTGAGCATGGGCTTTGGGCATGACTGCTGGGTAAGGTGCGGATGTGAGTGCGAAGTGTCGCTGCTCTCTGGGAGTTACCGGTTCGGGGGCAGAAAACAACGGGTGAGTGGCCAGAATGTGATGGGAGTTCGTGGGGGGCTGCCGGTACAAACATAGGGGTGGCTAGCTCTGTTGGTTGGTGGGAGGGAAACCGGGCTGGGACGTGGCCAGTGGCACGGTGTAGGGAAAAGAGCGCTAGGGTTAGACCCAGAAGACCTGCGTGTTCCGAATCTCGGTTTTCCAGATAGTGAAAGCTGTGACCTGGACTCCTTTAGCCAGGGCTGCCTCACCTGTGTACAGGAAATAATAACACCGCCTCACATGGTCGATGTGAGCATGTAGTTACACAGTGCGTGGGCACGATTCAGTTCTGTGTCTGAGCTCTAGCGACAAGGTCATGTTCCTGAATAAAGTGGATGTTAGGCCACTTGCGAAAGGTTGTATTTGAAGTTAGACCTCAGATTAAACCCAAACGGGACAGCAGCCTTTCAATTTCAAGGGTAGTGTGCCCACTCGGTAGCCCGGGCCGTCCTGGCAGATGCGGCGTCTGGTTGTTTCCTACGTGCGGAGGCAGCTGTGGTGGTGGAGGACCTGCCAGGAAACCCCGATGGGGGCAGTGGGAGGGATTTAAGCACCTTCCCCCCCACACCTGTGCCCTCAGGGGCAGGGGTCGGGGCGCAGTAGAGGTATGTCTTAACCCCTGCCCTTTCTCCTTCCCTCCCTTTCACCAGACTTTATCATGTGGGCGACCTGCTGCAACTGGTTCTGCCTGGATGGGCAGCCTGAGGAGGCCCCGCCATCCCAGGGAGCCCGGGCGCAGGCCTACTCCAACCCTGGGTACAGCTCCTTCCCTTCTCCGACAGGCTCAGAACCGAGCTGCAAGGCCTGTGGGGCCCACTTCGCAAACATGGCCAGGAAGGTAAGTGTTGGCTTCTCGGCCTGCTGCAAGCTCAGGCCCTCGAGCCGCTCACTCGCCTTCCTGTTCTGCCCCCTGCCTTGCCTTTGCTTAGGCAATGCCCGTAACCCAGGCCCATCCCTTTCACAAAAGCAGTAAAGGAGAGACTAACCAAGCAAAGTCAGAGCATCTCAGCGCAGATTTGGGGCTGGCTAGACCTGCGTTTAGATACCAGCTGTGTGATGGAGGCTTTCTTGACATCCACTTTCCCGTTTATAAAGTGGGATGCGATAGTTGGGCCCGCCTCACAGTGCTGTGAGGGTAGAGGAGGCAAGGGGCAAGAGGGTCCCGTGCAGTGCCTTCGGTGCAGCGGGCGCTCCCTGTTCCTCACTGTGTCCGTCGCTGCCCTGGGGGCCCGACTGCAGATTCACTTGCTCCGTTACCGGCGGCAGTGTCAAGGACGTCTCCGGCCCACCAGGACCCTAGCTCCACAGCCTGGAGCTCGCGCACTGTGGCGATTTCATTTGAAGTGCCCGGTGGCCATGCTTTCCAGATTTTGGCGGGCAGGGAGGAAACTTACTGGCGGGGTGCTGCTGCTGGGTGCAGGCCCCCTCCGTCAGCTGCAGAGGCAGCGTGCTCTCCGGCCAGGCTCCGCGACCCAGAGAAGGAGCTCCTGCGTTCTGCAGTCTTCTGTAGGATGAGCAGTTTGCAGCCCAGGATGTGGTAAAGGGGGATGGTGGGGAATTTGAGAGGAAAACGTTATTTTTATACCGTCTGCTCTATGCCAGGGCTGTTGTAAGCAATTTAGGTCTGTTTCATTCCGTCCTCACAGTAACGCTGTGGTGTAGGTTTAGAGTTCCTGAACTCCCGTTTTATAAGAAACTAAGGCTTAGAGTTTGATAGTTAAAAGGAAACTATGTGCCAAGTTCCTGACAAGTAGCATGAGAGACATTAAAATACTCTCTCTCCTGTCCTCAGATAGCACCTCAAGGGCACAAAGTTCTTAAATGGCAGAGTCGGGATTCAAACCCAGACCTCTGGCTCTCAAGCTCTCTCCTCCAGGACATTCAACATGTTAGAATTTGTGTAGCTTGAAGTGTTGGCCACCCGCCCTTTTTATCTGGAAGAGGATGGAGGATGGGCGCTTTGCCCTGCAGGCTGTGTTTTGCCTACACGTCACTGCCGTGCAGCAGAGGTGGGCACGTGGCAGAGCTTGGCTGTGATTTGCTTGGCCACCCCAGGCCCTGTGAGGACTGGGCCAGAGAAGCTGCCGCTGGCCAGCGGGGTGCCCCTCCTTTCACAGGTAGACTGAAAGGTTCGGTCTGTAGTCAATAGACTGAGACTGAGTGGAGAGTAGAAGGGCCTTGGAGCCACCTGGCCTCGGTCTTCTCAGTGATGGAGACGGTGGGGGCAGTGAGGATCTGGGATGAGATGGCAGGAGGGCTTCTGGGTACTTGGCGCGTGCCTCGCGCCGAGGTTGGCGTTTCAAACGCCTGTCGTCATTCAGTCCTTCCAGCAGCCTGTGAGACCTGTACTGTTGTTCGTTCCCACTTTACAGATGAAGAGAGTGTCCTCTCTATCTAAGGGAGTAGTTTCAAGGGCTCCTCGGGCAGGGGAGGACTGCCGGATGGGCAGAGATCTCGGTGTTTTCGCAGTTAGTGAGGAATGTTAGGAACAGCTGCTGGGAGAAGTGGCGAAGTAACTGGCCTGAAGGGACAGAGAACAAACACCCGTATTTAAGTCGTGGGTTTGTGATGGGCTTGTTTGAACCTTATTTTTCTTAATCTCAATCTCGTGTGTATAACTTGTTGTTACTGAACAATTTAAAAAACTATTACAGTTATGTGAGTGTGCCACTCACAGAGTCAAGTTGTTCAACAAAGTTTGTTACAACAGGAGGGCCCTTTCTCATTTTGCTCCCTCAGAGGCACCTGCTTCCAGCTCCTCTGGTTGGTAGTTGCCTCCACTTCACTGATGGGTATGGACACACTCACAGCTGACCCCCCTGCACCGTCATACATCCACGGGTAACTTCTGACTCCCCCAAAACTTACCTGCAGTTTCTCAGATCCGCAGGTGATTGTGGACCGCCCCCCTCCACCCCTCTTTAAAAAATGTCAGTTACACCCTGTGGAGCGGAAATGGAGAGAGAAAGAGCAGAGAGGCCAGGGCTGGTGAGCCAGGTGCGGGGCCTGGCATGTGAAGCACGTTGGAAACTTGGGAGGAACAGGCGGATCTAGCGAGTACTTGACATTTCTCAGCTGGAGGAGAACGGGAATGAGCGAGGAGAGAACGTAAGTGAGATGTGTTTCCTGCCTTCCGAGAGCTGCCAGTCTCACGAGAGGCGGCAGGGGCTGTTTTTGCTGCAAGCGTCTGTGTTGGTGATACCTGCCTGTGGTTCAGCGGCAGCCTTGACGGCTGTGTAGGGGTTTGGCGTTCGGCCTCCTGAGTTGGACCAGCTGGAGGAGGAGGAGGAGGAGGAGGGGAGGGGGCGGTTTGTGTTTGGAGACACGGACGAGGTAATTCCTATCTCAGAGCGGAAAGATGGGTTGGTTCTTAGGTACTGGCAAAAGCTCAGAGATGAGACGAAGGGGAAAGAGAATGAAGGATGACTGTGGTTCCCACTTGCGAGTATACCACCTTGTGCTAAGGTTTAATGACATTGCCTCATGCGATACTTCCAGTGGTCCTTAGACCGACTGAACACCTGACTTCGCAGGTGAGGAACCTGAGAGGCTGTCTGTTTTGCACAAGTTTCCTTAGGAAGGATATGGCCAGCCAGGGCTTGCCGTGTGTAATGTGCATCCTTAGTTTTCCCTCAAAAATTTGGGCAAGAAAGTACGCATTATACACGGCAGAGTACGGTAACCCTGACGGTGTCACTCCTCTGGCCGCCCCTTTCCCTCTCGGGGCTGCAGGAAGGGGTGCCTGTGGCACCGATGGTGAGGAAGTGGGCCTCACCGGTGCTGGGGTGTGTGGGTGGGGAGGGGTGGGAGTAGGAGAAGGGCAGATGAGGAAAGGAGAGCAGCCCGCCTGCCTGCCACTGCCAGCCGTGTTGACTGTGGATGCTGTGTGTGCTCCTGGCGTTTGTGCAGGCAGGCCGGCCCCGCCGATCCGTCGCTCGCGCTGCCTTGTTTTGCTCAGTTGGTTTGCACCGTCTGCGAGAGCCTGTGCGCCAGGGCTCCTTTGCTCATTCTGCCCACGTTTGCTGGTGGTTGACAGCCGGTCTTCCTTTTCTTTTGTTCTCTCCTGCCTCTGCAGACTGGGGCTTAGCCTCCAGCCCTGCCTTCACCTTTAGAATGTGTTTCAGGTGCGGGCTGACTTCAGAGGCCCTGCCGGGGGGCAGGGGCATGGAAGCTGGGCTGCGGCCTTTGCATTCCGATCTTGCGCCCAGTAAACCACAGGCGTTTGAAGAAAGAGCAGAGTGTTGTTGAGCTCCGGCTGATGGAGCAACTCAGAGCTTTTTAATTGCGTCAGGTGCGGCCTTGTTGAATTGCACTGACATAGGGACGGTCCCTGTCAGGGCCTACAGTGCTGTGACATTGGAGCCTCCTTATGTCACTAGCAGGCCCCCTGAACACTTTACCTTCCAACAGAAACGCTTCAGGTGTGAATGAGTCCCCAAGCCCCCAAACACCCGTTTCCTACCTGCGTGCGTGAGTGGCGGTTAGTCCCAGGCCTGTCCCGGTGCTAGTGCGGTCGTGCGAGCTTGGACGGCAGTCTCAGAGCATTTCCTTGTCTGGTCGCAGCCGTGCAGAGGGAGGGGGCTGGGCGTGCGTCCTTCTGCAGCACCTTCTGAGTGGGAACACCGTGCCCGCACCCCTTTACTGTGGAGTGAGCGACCCTCAGACAGAGCCAAGTACAACCAGTGCAGCGACGCAGACTTGTGCTGCGCCCCGCCGCAGGGTCCGTGGTCTTGACTGCGAGGATCTTGACTCTCTCGGGCATTCCTGTCGGCTTGAGTGGCTTCTCTACTGAGAAGCAAGGGAGCAAAAATATTTAGGTTAGTACCTAAGTCACTATAGGGTGAAAAGTTTTCTGTCTCTTTTAAACGGTTAGTGAGTGTGCCCTCCAGGGTCATCCCAGTGTGCCCCCAGGCATTACCTCTCTTGCGGGAGTGTGACCCGCTCTGGCTGCAGCAGGCGCAGCCAGATGTCACTGTGCTGGCTCAGCCCATGGGGCAGGAGGCCGAGGACTGCTTCCTGTGAGTTGAGCAAGACATCATGCGTTGTGCCCTGACTGGTGTGGCTCGGCGGGTTGGGTGGCGGCAGCCTGCAAACCGGAAGGTCGCCGGTTCGATTCAGGCCAGGGCATATGCGAGGGAGGTGGGCCAGGTGTCCCTGGCTGGGGGCGTGTGAGAGGCAACCCATAGAAGTTTCTCTCTCACACTGATGTTTCTCTCCCTCTCTTTCTCCCTCCCTTCCCCTTTCTCTAAAAATAAATAAATAAAACTCTTTGAAACACAAACAGCATCATGTGCTGCTGTGTCATCTGCAGATGTGGGCGTTGCTGGGGCCTGGCGGTGCCAGCTCGCCTGCCAGGCCCTCTTGCTGCCCCTCAGAGACTCTCAGTGCTTCCACAAACAAGAGCTCTCGAAACCGTGTTCAGAGGGCCCGCTGTGGCTCTCTAAATGTTTTTCTTGGATGTGCTCTTCCACACCACTGAATTCCCAGCCCTCCGAGTGGGCCTTCCTGGGGCGGGGGGCGGGCACCAACATCTGGATGGGGCACCGGGTTGGTGTTTGGAGATGGAGAGCCAGGCCTCTGGCTCAGGGCTGCTGTCAGCTTGCTTGGGACCGAGTCAGGCAGTGTGGCCTGATGGGAAGAGCGCGACTGTGGGCATTAAACTCCTCAGACAGACCCCGAGTGTGGACCCCAGCTCTGCCGTTCACTGCCTGCCCCGGAGCATGCGCTTGTGACTCTAGGCCTCAGCTGCTTTGTCTGTGAGGCTGGGAGGCACGTAAGTACCTGTGTTGCGGGTTGCTTCAAGAATTGACAAGCTAGGCCCTGGCTGGTGTGGCTCAGTGGACCTAGCACTGGCCTGCAAACCGAAAGGTCGCTGGTTCAATTCCCAGTCAGGGCGCATGCCTGGGTTTCGGGCCAGGTCCCCAGTCAGGGCCGTGTGAGAGGCAACCAGACCATGTTTCTCTTGTACATTGATATTTCTCTCTCTCTCTCTTCCTCCAGTTTCCTCTCTCCAAAAATAAATAAATGAAATCTTTTTTTAAAAAAATGACAAGCTAGGTATCGCTCCAGCACACAGCGGCCCCTCAGTAAATTTAATCGATACCGACAACCGCCGCCGCAGCCTTCACACATTCGCTTGCTTACCTCCGCAGTGCAAGCAGAGTCACCGTTCAGGGGTTGAGTCCTGCCTCTCATCGTTAGCTCGCCTCTGCTGGCAACAGTGATTAGAACAGTTCCGCTTACTGCGGTCTCCCGTGTCGGATACACTGAAGGCATCGTCTCTTAGCTTTACAACAACACTGCGAGGTGGATACTATTATCAGCCCCATTTTACAGACGAGGGAACTGGAGGCCAAGGTACACCCCAGGGTGACACCACAAGAAATGGAGGAGGGAGACAATAAAAACATAGGGACTTTTTTATTCTAAACCTGGTCGTCTTAATTCATGGCCTCCATTTCTCTATCAGTAAAAGAAATAGAGCCTCGTGTGGGATAAGAAATGTCGTGTCCCATGCAGGGATACACAGAGCGCCTGCCACCTCGGAGTGAAGTCTGCAGGTTGGCTCGCGTCCTTAGGCAGAGGAGGTAGCTTAGTCGAAGAGTGGCGGGCGGTCTCGCCAGGCTCGGCAGCCCTAAGCTCCCAGCCCTCTTCGACTTGTTCTCACGATCTCACGTGGTTCCCTCTGCCTCTTGCTCTAAGCAGCAGACCTGCCTGGACTGTAAGAAAAATTTCTGCATGACCTGTTCGAGCCAAGTGGGGAATGGGCCCCGCCTCTGCCTCCTCTGCCAACGATTCCAAGCAACAGCCTTTCAGCGGGAGGAGCTCATGAAGATGAAGGTGAAGGACCTGAGGGACTACCTCAACCTCCATGACATCTCGACGGAAACATGCCGGGAGAAGGAGGAGCTCGTGTTCTTGGTGCTCGGCCAGCAGCCCGTGGTCTCCCAGGAAGGCAGGACTCGTGCCCCCGCCTTCTCCTCGGGCTTCCCTGAACAGCAGGCCTTCCTGAGCCGGCCCCGCTCCAGCACGGTACCGCCTACCTCGCCCGGCCCCACTCCAGCCACACAGGCCACGGCTGCTCCCGCGGCCCAGGCTCAGGAAAATCGGCAGGTACGGCGCTCTTGCAGTCTCTGCCAGTTTGAGGCTCATTTCCTCCCTGCCCGCGTTGTGGGGCTGGGTTGTGAGCTTCCGTGTCGTACTTACGTGCACAGGTGATTATTTCCTTGCCGTCACACTCAGGTTTGGGCGCTTTTTCAGAGATGATAATGCGTGGCACCAGGGGTTTGTGTTTTTAAATCCTCACCTCAGGATATGTTTACAGATTTTAGACAGAGAGAGGAATGGGGAGACAGGGACCGGGGGGAAGAGAGAGACAGAACGAGAGTGACAGAGAGAGAGACATCGATGTGAGAGAGAGAAGCATCAACCGGTTGCCTCCTGTACGTGGCCTGAATGGGAATCAAACCCACAGCCTAGGCATGTGCCCTGACTGGGTTGGGCCCACAGCCTTTTTTGGTGCATGGGACAACGCTCCGATCGACTGAGCCACCTGGCTGGGGATCTGTTTTTAATACATACATATTCCAGTTAGACATTTAAAATTTGATTTCACTGTTCCAGAAATAAATTTCATTTATTTCTAAAGAGAGGGGAAGGGAGGAAGAAAGAGAGGGAGAGAAACTGATGTGAGAGAGAGAGAGAGAAACATTGATGGGTTGCTTCTTGCAAATGCCCCGTCCTGAACTGAACCCGCAACCCAGGCTTGTGCCCTGACTGGGAATCGAACCAGTGACCTTCTGTGCTGCTGGATGACGCCCAACCAGCTGAGCCACACCAGTCAGGGCCCAGAAAACTCAGTTAACTCTCCAAATTTGGTTCTGTTCAAATTGCCCTCCCACTTACCTTTGTTGTGGTCTGTCTTAGCTACATAGGGAACTCGGCCCCTTAGTAACCTTCCCAAGGCACAGAGGGCAAAAACATGCAGAGGGAAGGGCGAGTAGGGAAGCACAGTGGCCAAGACAAGGAAGGGCACTGCTTCTCCTGCCAGTCCCCGGGCAGGGCAGTGGTTGGCCCAGGACTGAGCAGAAGGCTGCCTGTCACCGTCCCAGTGGGGCCTAGAGGGGTCAGCTGTGGGCAGCACGCTGACCGAACGATGGACCCGTCACGGGAAGTACCAGGTGAGAGATCATAGCCTCGCCCTCAAAAAGCCCAAGAGGGGAGGTAGACACGCAGACCAGCTAAGGGATGAGAGCGGGGCCAGGAGACTTAAGCACTGTGTGGGGGGTGGTGGCGTCCTGTAGGGGTGCTTACCTGCCTCAGTGGGGGATTAGGACCTGGAAGATCCATCCAGTTTCCACATTCACTTTGTCACTGGCTCTTGGTCACCCCAGGTGAACTGGGAGCCTTCACCAATGAAAGGAGGTTGGGAATCCCAGGCCACTTTTGCACTTGCCAGGATGTGGGGAGGATTGACTGGTGTGACATCGGGTCCAAAGAGCTCTGAGCTACTTGGAGCCGGCACAGCACTCTTGCCAGCAGTGCCCACACAGGTGCCGGATGGTTGCTGCCTCTTGTTGGTGTTCGCCTCCTTTGCCAGGACTGGGTCCCCAATTCGGCTCTGATGGGCCCTGGGGCCCAAGGCCAGTGTGGCAGCCAACTCCACCTGCAGGAAACACGCGTCCTCCCTTGTTGGCTCGAGCACGCCTTCGCCCCACCTGGAGCTTAACCCTTTCCTGCGCCCTGCCTCTGTCTGCTAGACAGGCTCTTCCTCTGCTGTGACTTCCCCCCTCTGCTTGCGTGGGCGCTCCTCTCTGTGGGGACCTAGGAGGCTAACTTGAGGAAATTGCTTTTCCCTGAAGAACCTTCAGGTGGGTTTTCAATGAAAGGAGTAGGTTTTAAGCTTCCTGTCATTAACCAGAAATTCTCAGACCGCACCTGCAGGTCGCAGCATGCACCAGAGCTACTCGGGTCGTCGTCTCTGATCACCGATGCTCTCAGAGGGCCTTCAGGTCCGCTGGCATTCCTTGTTCTCGTGAGATCTACGTTTTGCAAGCCTGAAAAACGGACACGAGAGAAGTTAATTCAGTAACTCGTGCAAGGCCACCTGCCTGTTCCCCGAGTGAGCTGCCCTAGAACGCGAGTCTTTGCACGGTGCCGGCTCCGCCAGGGCTCTTCCTGTACCTTCGGTGCCCGGGTTGCCAGGAAAGGGAGTGTGTGGAATAAGTAAAACTGAACAGACACTACTTGTAGAACTTGACTTAGCCAGTGGGCAAAGGCAGCATGCTTTACAGCATGAGATCCAGTTTCTCTAAGGAAAAAAGGACGTACAGAAGTTGTCTATTTAGCATCAGGTTAGGCTCTGAAAGGTTTTTGTAATTCCAAGTCTGCACCACACCTGCATAAAGCTAAGGGAAAACTCGGGGTGTCTCTCTAGACGTTACTTTGGGTGCCTCCCCGTACCTGTTGTGCTATGCTATACATGTGATCTTAATCTCACTTGGCATTTCTGGGTGGTGGCTATTTCTACTTGTCATTCGTACTGTAGTTGCCTTCCTTGTCTTATTAATTAGCTCCATACATGTACCCTAATCTGGAAGGAGGGCCTGGTCCGGTGGGTGACTGGTTTCCTAGGCTGTCCCTTCACTGGTGCTTCCAGACGCTCCTGGCCAAGGCCTGTGAGCTCAGACACCTCCCTGCTCTGGGCTCACAGGAGGCCCTTTGCCTTGAGGGAGCAGTGGATGAAGAGGACCCGGTTAAGGGATTTGTGGCTTAAATGGAGATGGGCTTAGAAGGCTCCTAGTTCCCAGCTCTTTGGCAAAACCTGCAGGAGTACGTACCTGGGAGGAACCTTGTGAGAAGGTAGAATTCTAAGCAGAAAGCGCACAGGCATTTGTCCTACGTCGTCCGAGGCCAGTAGACCCTTAGATGCTTTAAAATAAACTTTGGACCAGGTTTTAAGACAGTTCTTACTCAGAGTGTGCCCTGCCGGCTGGGCACATTTCCAGAAGGAGAGCAGCGACTGAGGGGGGCAGAGTCGGTGCGCCCTTGCTCTAGAGTTGAGATCTGTTCGTGCTGCTCCTCTGCCCGACAGAGTCAGTACTGGGGAGCCGGCCTTTGTCCCACTGTTGTGCGAGACTCCAGGTTCCTGGGGGAGGTGGGAGTCCACTGCGGACGTGGTGTGAGCTTGGAAGAGGCCGGTGCTGTGCAGATCGCTGGGATGTTTCTGGGCGTGATGGCACTTTCTCTCCCACAGGCCAATGGCCATGTGTCTCAGGACCAAGGAGAACCCGTCTACCCGGAGAGCGCAGCCAGAGCACCTGCTGAGGATGAGACCCAGGTGGGGCCTCTTCGGGTCTGTGCCTTTGCCTTGGTCCTTTCACTGGTGTTCTTAGGCTTCTATTGGGAACCTTTCAACGGACTCCGGTGAGAGAAGAACCAGTCTGTGATGGCAGTCCGGGTGGAGTTCAGCATTAGTGTTTTTTCAAAACTTAGTTCGTCAGTGCGGAGTTGGGAGGTCACAGTGCTGACTGGGGGCCTCGAGGCCCATGGTTTCCAGTCTCCAGGCTTTCTGAGAGCTGCCCGAGTGCAGGTCCTGGTGCGGCTGTGCGAGTCTCGCTGTCCTGCCACTGCTAGTACATGGCAGCCGTTGTCGGCCAGGGGAGGAGAGGTGAGAGGAAATTCAGGCTCAGTCGTGGTGGGGCCAGTCCAGTGTGGTCAAGGTTACCTGCAGAGGGGTGCTTGCCTGGCAGTCTCCCCCGTTGTGGGAAAGCAGAGCTCTGCACTGGAGAGGGGAAGGCCAGCAGCACCCTTGTGGGCTCTTGTGCTGCCCCAAGTAGTCTTCACGGGGACCCTGTGTGCTGGGACTGCTGCCTCTCCTCCTCCGAGGGGCAGACGGGCTCAGAGCGGGGCGCAGCTTGCCAGGTACCCTTGAGCATTTTTCAGCAGAGGAGCTAGGATTCAGAATCAGGGGCATCTGACTCCTGTTGGCGCTCCTTCTCTCGTATCCACTGCTTGGTCTGTGGCTGGCTGTGCCTGCGCACAGGACCCAGGTCAGGCGGAGACTGGGGTCTGTTTGCAATGCAGAGCACCGTGCCAGGGACTCTCCCTGCCTCTGTTCCTACTCTCGAGGTCAGTTGCCACAAGTACGGGGTGGTGAGTGCTTTGGGGTGCTCGGAGAGAGAGCGTGGGGAGTTCCGGGCTGAACCCACCGATCTCATCTTTGCCTTTTCAGTCCATGGACTCAGAGGACAGCTCCGTCCCGGGCCGGAGGGCGTCCCTGTCTGACCTGACCGACCTGGAAGACATCGAAGGCCTGACTGTGCGGCAGCTGAAAGAGATCCTGGCCCGCAACTTCGTCAACTACAAGGGCTGCTGCGAGAAGTGGGAGCTGATGGAGAGGGTGACGCGGCTGTACAAGGATCAGAAAGGCCTCCAGCACCTGGGTGAGGGGCCGTCTGCATGGCAGCCGCACAGAATCCCCGAGTGCTTGTTCTCGCTCTAAGGAGGGACAGCATCTTCCAAGGGAGGAGCCACCGCACGTATTGGTGCCACCCAGTCACAGCTGTCACTCGGAGTTGAGTGCCAGGACCGGGTTCGGCAGTGTATGCTTCTATTCAATCCTCAGAGCGGTCCATGGAGTGGGCGCGATTCACGCCCCTTCTGTCAGAGAGCCCAGGTTTGAGGAGCTCCTGGTCTGAGTTCATGGCCTTTCCCACTGTACGCCACCTCCACCATACTCACCACGACCTCCAACAATACTGTTCCAACAGTGGGGACATGAGGGAGCGAATCTTAGCACACGTTGTGTGGGGAGGGCGTCTGTCAGGCCGGTGCTCGGCTTTTCCTCCATCCCCTTCCTGCAGCATTCTCCGTGGTACCGTTTTCCGGTCATGCCCGGTCAGATGCCTGGGCCTGTGGTCAAATGAGTTTGGGAAAGAATACTTTCAGTTATGTCCCTGTGTTGCTGATCCGTGGTAGATACTGTGCTAGTAAAGCAGAGAGCCCTGCAGGAGAGAAGGGTGTTTAGCTGTTTTGAACTCCGAATTCCCTGAAATGATTTCCCTTAGAACCCTCCTCCCTTCCCTTCCCCGGCTGATTTCGTTCCTGCTGACCAGCACTTAGATTCCTTGCACGCTGACAGTAGGAGTTGGGCTCTGCTCTCACAGTTGCTCAAAGTCATCAGTTAGGGGACCTGTGACTGGTCGTCAGACTCACTGCTGTCTTTGGGGCCGTCCCCAGAGTCTCCCTGGTGTTGTGAGTGTGTAGGAATAGGAGCCGGCCCCACCTGTGGAACGCTGTTCCTTCTTTCTCCACTGGAGCGCTAGCCTGAGGGTACTGGGCGCAGTGTCCTTCCTACTTGGCAGCTTTGGGCATCCAAACCAGTGGGATCCCTTTTCTAAGACCAGCCCAGACCCCCCAGCAGGAGCTTTCTGTGGGTTCTCAGCGTGTGGGGGGAGTGGGGGGGGCGGGTGTCTGTGTGGGTGCTCGGCCGTCTGGTTCCCAGCAGGGAGACCGCGGGGGCCAGCGATGGAGTTAGGGTGGCTGGGGCCTTGCCTGCAGACTCAGACATCTTTTCCCCTTCCTTTTCAGTGTGCGGTGCCGAAGACCAAAACGGTATGTCATCGTTTCTGTTTGAGAAGGGACTTAGGCTCTCAGCCTTTCTGTCCTGCCTCTCCTTCAACCCCAGTTCCTGTTGAGAGGCCAAGAATTCTGAGCGTATCGGCACTGGGACAGAGGAAGTGGGGGACTTCCCTGAGGAGCGGGGCTTCTCAGCATCTTTAGAAATTCTCACCGTCCCCTCCCTGTGAAGGGAGGGAAGGGGCAGCACACCTGGGGGCAGACTGGTTGGCACTTCCCTGGGTCGCCCAGGCTCAGAAGCCAGTCCGTGTAAAACGTTTAACCAAGCGCGCGGTGCGGGTGTCCCACCCGGTTCCTTTTCAAGCTCCCGGTGCCGAGGCGCTCCTTCCCCTGCAGTTTTCCCTCCAGTCTGGGCAGTGTGCGGGCTCCTGGTACCAACCAGAAAGGGAGGGCCTTGTTGGTACCAGGCTCGGCATTGGCTGGAGCCGCTCTGGAGACAGATCGGGAAAGGTGTCCCACGAGGTGCTCTCTAGGCGTAAGATGCATAACCCCGTCAGCCGCCACACCGCCCCCGTGTGTTAAAGACCACCCCGAGCCTTTGGGAGCTCCGGAAAGCGCTGCAGGACTCTGCCCGGTCCAGGCCGCGCTGTAACACGCTGGGCCCGACCTCAGGGAGAGCCTCAGTCAAGGTTCTGTGGTTGCGAGCCCTTCCGCAAAGGGGTCTTCTCAGAGCAGTGTGGGAGCCCGCAAAGCATTTCACAGCTCGGAGGACTCTCCAAGTTTGCTATTTAGTAAACTGGCCTTTTGCTCAGAATGGGGTGGGGCCTTCTGGCTGACAGGTGGTCAAGAGTCAAGTTCTTCTCAGTCCCCAACCCCCTGGGGTTCTCTGTCTGCTCCCTCACTGTGACACCAAGCACATGCTAATCCCCACGGTGTCTTCCTTCCTTTTCCTGAGTCCCTGGGAGATGCTGGTGCCTGACTGTCATCTGACTGTCCTGAGAGAAGTAATCATTAATGAAATCCTGTCAATTATTCCTGCCCACTTGGGGTGTTTGTATAGTTCAGCCCTTCCCGAACTCTCCCTGTTGGGGCCGACAGCCCCTCAGGGGGGTGAGTAGGTTTCAGGACCTTTCGAGACCAGCCCACATCACGTGTTTCCCGATGTTTGAATAGTCCAGGAAATAGGAAGAGAAAGTGCCAGAGTGTGGGGAACTCCCCTGTGGGACGGCAGTGGTGACCAGCACAGCCCAGTCCCCTGTGCTGGCTACCTGGTTCGGGCTTCCATTCAAAACGTGCTGGCTTGGGGGGCTGGGTTTATGGACACAAAGGTTTTTCTGTTTGTGCAGCCAAACTAGGACACTGGCCGGCCCGCCGTGTCTCGCCACTCAGACAAGGCAGTGAGCTGTTCCTAGGAACTCCATGCTCCGAGCAGTGAATGCCGTCTGGGTAGTCCCCGCCCTTAGGCCACTTGCCCAGAGAGCCCCCTGCCCGGATTCGCCTCCTGGCTTCTCTGCTTGGCAGCTGTGTGCCGTAGGCACCTCTTTGGCCTCAGTTGCCTCATCTGTAAAATGGGTAGGAAGAGTAGATAATTCATAGCGTTTGTGAGGATTCAGTGAGTTACAACATGCAGAGCGCTGAGGGCCCTGCCTGGTGCCCGTGAGCACTCAGTAAACGTGAGCTGCGGCCGTGCCCGTGGGCTGTTCACTCACGGACGTCTAGAGAACAGCCACCCCATCGCTGGCGTTGGAGGGACTGCACGCTGAACGTCTGGCTCGGAGCACATAGCAGACGCTAAGTATGTGATTGTGGAAATTGAACGCATTTGCTGAATTAACTCCTAGTACAGTGGGGGAGATGAGGCAGACTCAAAAAGCGTCACCCGGTGTGGTGAGCAGGCATGGGCCACAAATACGGTTTTCTGGGGGCAGCACAGAAGAGGGAGCTTCCAATTTTTGGTGGGCTCTCCCACCAGGACGTTTCTGAGGAAGCCCGGGGGTGTGGGTGAGACAGCACTGGAGGCCCCCCGATCTTTGGCCTTATTAAATTGGGGTCATGCTCACAGATAAGCCTTGCAACCTTTAATCGCTCATTACAATTCCCTTTATATCCAAACTTCCCTGAACCATTTTTATCTTTTTAGCATGTTCTGCCTCAAGGGATAATGAGTCCCTAAGTGCCATTCACTCAACATATCACAGCGTCAGTTGTCTGAAAATTACTCCTTTTAAGCGTTGAAGACTTTCCCTTATTTAGTTCTCATACTCTGGGATGTATTTGATCTACAGGTACTTGATCCTGCGAATCTATAACCTGACCTGCAGAGGTGCAGATTAAAGCAGCGCCTGGAAGTGGTTCCGGGGGAACGTTTTCTTGGAGTTCTGGTTGAGGGGCCGTGTGTGGGTTGGGGGGTCCGCTCGCTGTGTCCCGGCTGCCTCCCACCCCCACGCCCTTACTCTGCCGCTCTTCTGCCTGTGTTTGTGCAGGCGGGGCGATGCCACCCAGCCTGGAGGAGAACCTGTGCAGGATCTGCATGGACTCGCCCATCGACTGCGTCCTGCTGGAGTGCGGCCACATGGTCACCTGCACCAAGTGCGGCAAGCGCATGAGCGAGTGTCCCATCTGCCGGCAGTACGTGATCCGGGCCGTGCACGTCTTCCGGTCCTGAGGGCTCCTGCCGGCTGCTTCAGTGCCTTACAGGGACGCGGCGGGGCAGGCTGGCGGCAGTGTCTGCAGCGTTGCCAAGACCAGGCTGGCAGAGATGCTGTGTCACCTCTGGGCACCCCGGCCGCGCCGCCGAGGCGCACCTCTTGGCTGGCAGGGCCCGAGGCAGTGCGAACTGGTGTAGATCACTGGGGCAAGTCCCCGTTTCACTGATCTGGGGTGATGATGGTAACTGACGAAGAGGAGGACTTTCCAGAACTTGGATCATAGCTTCCTCCCTCCCTCCTGTACCCCACCCCACCCCCTGAGCTGCTTGCCTATGTTTCACCAATCAGAAGTCCTGGTAGAAATGGTTCTCTTCCTGCCCAGCACATTTGGATTTATTTCTGGTTTCACGGGCTTTCTGTGCTTTAACCGACCTTTGCTAAAGTTTCTTGCTGCATCGTCTAAAATCCATTTGTGTCTTCAGACCAAAAAGGTGTTAGCTTGCCAGACCTCTAATGATCCTCCTTCGGGCAGAGTTTGGACCAGCCAAGTTATCTCTGGTGAGGAATGAAACACAAGTGCTATTCAAAGGCATTAAAAGTTGCTTCCTCCAGTGCTTGGGTGAGAAGCTATCAGTCTCCTAACCTGACCTTGGGAGCCGACAAAGCATCTGGCTGCCGACAAAGCGTCTGGCTCCCGACAGCTGGGAAGTTCCGTGTCTGTGCGCGAGAGACGGTGTGTGGGCCCTCTGCTTATTCTCTGGGGGCCTGCCTTAGTGCCGTCCTTAATTCTAGTTCACGAGAAGAGGAAAAGCGTTGGGTGGAAGCAGTGTCTCTTTGCGTAACTGACTTCTCCAACAGTTTTCAACCACTTTCCCCTGAGGATGAAGTCCCCCTTTTTCCCGTGTCCCGTGGAGGTTTAGACATGGTCTCACACAGGGCCTAGGACTTAGGTGAAGAACCTGGCTCTTCTCTAGCCAGACTCCTAAGTTCCTGGAGGCCAAACGTGTAAGAGACGCCAAGCACCCAAGAGGTATCAGAAGGTGCTACATGAGGTGGCTCCAGCCCTTGAGCAGACAGCTGGAAGTCTTAATTCCAGGGTTGGGGGGACTCCTACTCTTTCTCAGCCGACTGATTTGGGGACAGGTGCGGAGGACACACTCTCCAGGCTCTTTAGGGAGGACTGAGCAGTGAGTAGGTCGTGTTCTTGCGCCCCATTTGGATCTTTATGCCACCGGGAGAGCCAGAGGGTTAGAGAACAGTTTGCTGGAGTAGCTTGGCCAAGTGCAAGTGTACGTGCTATCGGAGGAGCGGTGTGCGCTGCCGTTGCCCGTGGATGAACTATGCAAACCCTCAACACCAGGGGCCCTTGGCAGGACCCCCGCCTCCACCCCATGCAGCCAAGATAACCAATCATGACTCTGGAAAGCAGTGGGGAAACCTCCAAGGGGACCTGTTGATCGGTACATAGTTATGCTTTTCCTCCATCATCAAGTATGAATCTCCCTTTGGGGAAACCGAATTTCATCAAGTAGTTGTCCGCTAAATACTGGGCTGCTTACCTCGACACCATACCAAGTCCTGGATGATTTGGTTCCTTTGCAGGAGCTGGGAGAATCGAGATTCCCCGTGAAGACATTTTTCTGCTGGGCAGTAAATGCTGTAGTTTACAGTGCCTACCGGTTTAGCAAAGGGTTCAGCCGCTCCTCAATTCCACTGTGAAACAGGCCTGGGTGTATGCACCTGGTTGAGATCTAGCAGTAACTTCAGGGTAGAAGCCGGTTCCCTTCCTACTTTAAATTTGCTTTCTCTGCAGAGGCCTTACCTCTCCCTACTTCCCAGTTTCCCTCCTACACGAGTCAGAAGTCACACCCTAATGGTGGGTTAGTAAGCTCGGTAAGAATTAGAACCGATACCATTTACTCATTTTGCAGAAAGAACTTGCCTTTAAGTCCTCTAACCTCTTGGTGAAGGTTTTCATTTAAGAAAAAAGGTGTCTAGCAACCCTGGGTTTTTGTTTGTTTTTGTATCTTCATTACACCAAAAAAGAAGTTGGAAACTCCAAGATCTCAATTACTGTTTGGCCTAGGTAGAAAACTTGATTTTTATCCTCGAGTGCTCCTTCCTACCCTTCACGGATCCTTGGTCTTTATTATCATGGAAACATCTAATTCCTCCAATTATTCCTTGGCTTTTGCTGTGATTGTTCAGAAACTTCAGTTGAGACTTTTTGAAAAAGGCTTGGAGAGCTGACTGTTTCATGATGTTGGAATTTTGGACCCAAACTAGTGAAAATAAGCTGTACAGGAATTAGTGCTCCATATATATTGTATAAATTTGTTGAAATTTTTTGGATGTGAATGTGTTACTACAAGTGGCTTATACTGATTCTCAGACGTGGGTGTTTAAACAAACCCAGATGTGTATTTTTTTGTCACACAGCCCTGCTTTATAATTTTGTAATAAAGTTTCCATGCAGAAACCTGTCTGGTGCAGCGTGAGGCTGCTGGGGCCCAACAGGACCGACAGGAGCCGGTCAGCCGCCGGTGAGTCCAGGCATGTGCTCGAGGCTGAGTTATTTTTAGGGACGCTTGGGCCATGTCCTGTGGCGTGTCAAGATGGCCGTGTCCAACGGATGCGGAGATGGAAGCTGAGTGTTGAGGTTTAAGGTCTCAACCAGTGTGCGGGAGAGGCCAGGGAAGGCCTGGGGGAGGGGGGAGCCGGGTGGGAGGACTCGCTGTGAGACCAGATAGGAGGGAGCATGGAGTTCGGACACTGATGGTGGTTCAGTGAGGGTGGGTCTTGAAGACGGGTGTGGAAGGGAGCCCTAGGAAAGCCAGTGGCCCTGAGAGATGGACGGTGGCTTTGGATACAGCTGCGGTGGCTGGAGTGGGACTCGGCAGCCGGCCCCACCTGTGGCCGACTGCAGTGTGCACAGGCCGTGCACACCTGTGGAGCGCTCAGGGGAGGGGCTCTGGGGAGCAGCCGCTGGGAGAGCCAGAGTATGTGCAGGTCTGCCCTCCGACTGCAGGGAGACTTGTCCGAAGTGCACGAAGGCGTGAGGCCGGGCTGCAGCCCTTTGTCCTCGCTGGTGCGGGCCACTGACCTGTTGAGGACCCAGGACGGCCTCTGTCTGCCGCCAAGCAACAGCTTACCAAGAGCTCAAGTTCTGTGGGAATACACTGAGGGATACAAAGTTGTACCTATGGCATAATCTCGGCAGCCAGGAAATTCACGTGTCAGAAAGACTGGAAGGAAATAGGCAGGACACCCTGAGCAGTGAATTGAAGGTACCACCCGGCAAAGCACGCCCCTGTGCCGTGTGCGGTTGCTCCTGGAGTGTGCGTGCCCATGAGGACAGGCAGGCTGGAGGTCAGTGTCAGTGTCCTTTGGCAGGACATCGAGGGAGAGCCGTCCTGCTCTGTCCGGTTGCATTCCCTCAGGAGGCTGGAGAAGGGGTGGAAACTTATGTAGGTCAGCGCTCAGTGGGGCAGCTTTTGTCTCCATTGACGGTGGAATAGAAAAGGTGCATTATTCTCGGTACTGAAGCCAGACTGAACGGTGCCTATTCAAAACCATCCAGTGTTCTGAGCTAGAGACAGGGCAGCAGCCCCCCACCCCGCCCTTCCCCGCCCTTTCCTCCCCACACATTGGAACCTGCAGGTGGAAACCCAGGTTAGTCAGGTTAAAGCTGGCCTCCAAGTTCACTGGAAGTGGCCTCCCAGCAGAGCCTACTGCCTATGCCAAGCACACCAGAGGGCTGGAGGGAGGCTGTGGTCCTCAGTCTTAGAGGCCCAGACCCCGGGTCACATTCACCTAACTCGGGAGGACACACAGCCCGCCAATTTAAGAAAACAGAACTGACCCCCAGGAGCCAGCAGGCCTGAGAACATGGAGAGCCAGTGCCTGACCAGATGGCTGCCTGCAGAGCCTACATCCAGCCGGTGTGAGCAGTCACAGCAGCTGAAGGCCTTGGAAGTAGCCTGAGAGTTCTGGGTAGAGAGGCTGGGCCTCTCTCTGGGCAGCATCTGAACCCGCTGCCATAGTGGATTTCCTGGCTCGGTTAGGCAGTGCCAAGTACTGTATAGAACTTACCGTGAGCTCATTTAAGCCTCATAGCAACCCTGTGATTTAGGTGCGGTTAGGCCGTCCCCACCCCTTTTAGAGGTGTGGAGGCTTGGATGGTGAGTAACTTGTGTAAGGTTGTAGCTGTTAAATTTCAGGACTTGGACTTGAACCTGGCCTGTCTGTATGTGCCCTATGCAACGTGGTAGCCACACACACACACAACCTGCAGTTCCTCGGTTGTGCAAGCCACATTTCAAGTGCTCAGCAGCCCAGCGTGGCCAGCGCGTACTATGAGGTGTGCCGGGTGTTTCCATTGCCGCAGAAAGTTCTACTGAACACCGCTTGTCTGCACTGAATTGTTTTCCTTTTATTCAAGTAAATCAGCCTCGGGTGGCAAAGGACGGAGCCTTTCTTTGTAAGCAGACTAGATCTGTCTGCAGTCTTATCTCCAGGGTTTCGGGGAGGCGGATCCTCTGGGAGCCTTGTAGCCCCACTTGCCTAGCTGACCCGCCCCTGTGACGGGACAGCAGGGCCACGGCATCGTACAGTGCGGTTGTGTGTTTTCACACATGGCTTCTCTCCTGGGCAAAGGGCCAGGCTGAGCACAGGTTTGCCACAGGTGCGCCGCATTCTGAGGGTAGTCTCTGAAGTACAGCTTTAACGTGAGCCTGGAAGTAACGGGCAGGCGAGGAGGGAGAGCAGAGTGCCGCTGGGCTTGGCTTCGGGGACAGATCATCAGTACAGCCCAGCCCTCACTTGGCTCCTTAATCACTAGGGACATTGGGGGGGGGGCGGGGGGCAAAGGTAACGGCAAGATATTTTATTTAGAAAAGGAATAAAAGCTGCTTTTTAACGAGAAAAGATGACAAAACCAGCACCCAGATCTGAAAGATCTATACAAGCAGCAGGAGAAACTGGCTTCACTGGGGGAACCAGAGCACCTGACCCCTGGCAGGGAGACCATGCCCGGTTTGGGGGTTTGGAAGACACTGCTTGGAGGAGAAAGTCTGTCCCCACCCGGTCCTCTCTCCCAGCCACAGCCTGTGGTAGGGAAGGGCCGGCCACCAGGGAGCGGGAAGGCCGCGACCCTAGCAGGGAGCTACCAGTCTCCGTTTGCGGATACAAGCCCAAATCCACTCTGGGGAGACCTGCTGCGCCTCGGGGTTCTTGTCCCTGCTGCCCAGCACATGTGTGGCTGAGGCCATGTCAAATTCCTGTACCAGGTCCCCATCGAATGCCACAAAGTAGCGCCTGAGACGGCTGAAGTCAGGTGTGGAGGGCGGCAGGTAGAGCCGCACCCCAGTGAAGATGTCCAGCAGCACCTGCAGAGGCACAGGGCCAGGGTGGGGTCAGAAGTGGGGCCGGTCAAGTCTGGGGGGCAGGTGGGTCTCCCAGCTGATGAGCATAGGCCAGAGGGCAGGGTTAGAGCACCTGCTGGACACACTGGGAGCCTCGCTGGCAGGACACGAGTGGAGCTTACTGGAGAAAGGGCACAGGCTTAGAATCCCCCAACCTCCAGCTACTCAGAGTCGGCAGGACCGACACTCCCATCCCTGCCCAGAGGAAAGGGAGAGGGGACGGGTGCCGGCACTGGGGACCTGGGCAAGGGAGAAGGCAGGCAGGGCCGCTGCTCCGTCGAGAAGTCCACTTGTGCACAAACGGTGGGGGGCCGGGAGCCCAGCCCATTACTGTGCAGGGACCCGAGGGCTTCAGGCAGGGAGAGATGAAGGTTCTACAGGTCTGCTGAGGACAGGGGTCAGGGCCTGAGCTGCAAGGCCTCTGTGCTTGCTCTCTGCTGGCGGGGGTGTGGGGCGGCACCATGGCCTTCATAGTGACCCAGTGTTTTCTTCTCTATCTGCCCTTCCGCTGCCAGCTCCCCCAGGATGGGCGGCTGTCATCAAACAAAGACTGACGAGGGAGTACAGAACGGAAAGGGCTCCTCAGGCGAGGGGACAGCCATGAAGCCAATCTGCGCCCTCTCCCCCTCCTCGCTGGCCGGCCCCACCTTTCGCTGAGCACAGACTCACTGCTGCTCGCCCACACCAGACCGGCCTTTCTCCCCTTTAATGCAAACTGCGCCTGGGGACCAGCAGCTGGGCGGCTCCCTGCAGCCTCTCCCTGCTATGCTGGCTGGCTACCTCCTGCCTGCAGACTCGGCTCTCCTTCCTGTCTGCTCACTGGCCCGCCGCCTCTGCAAGGCAACGAGAGGGCACAGGGGAGGGCACGAGGGGGTTTGGCCATTGGTCCCCCAAACACCCTTGCTCAGCTCTCAGTGTTCAGGTGCAGAGCGTCGGGACCATGAGGCCGAACCGCCCCTGGACGCACACCTGTTCTTACCCTCACCTTTGCCTGGTATGGGGTCTCATCAGAGGCCTTGCGCTTCTCTCCCACCTTCACAGGAGTCTTCACGCCCAGCCTCTCTCCCCCTTTCACAGGGGGAGGCTTTGCAGTCAGAGTGTGGCCTGCAGGGAGAGCTCGGGATAAGAACAGATGGGGAGGGGAGCCGACACTGGCCCCTGGAGTTGGGCAGAGGGAGGGTGCCCAACAGAATGGCTTCTGGCCCGCGGCTGGACGCACAACAGGACTGCAGTCAATGTCGGCTGCGTGGACAGGATCCCGCAGTCTGAGTGCAGGAGCGGGAGCCTCTGCCCACACCGCACTCACCATCCCAGCGCCCCTTCTCCTTACCACCTCTGCTGCTGGAGTGACGCAGCTTCTCCCCAGCCTTCTTGGCACCGGAGGAGCGGTGCTCGGGGGAGGCTGTGGCCTTCTGAGACGCAGCAGGCCCCGAGGTGCCCTCGTTCTCTCCGCTGCTGCCCCCTGTGCGGGGGCTCCCCTCGGCTGCAGCGACGGCAGTGAAGTCCGCCCTCTCCTTGGACAGCTGGTACAGCTCCTGCGCAGGGGAGGGGAACGGCAGGTGGGATAGCGCCCTTCCCAGCCACTGGCCTCAGAGGTGCTCCGTGCAGTCTGTTTTAGGCCCATGTGGCTGGGGAACAAACAAGAAGTGAAGACAGACAAATACGGAAGAGAAGCTGGCTTTCTTGGCGCTGTTCTAAACTTCGGCCCCGTTTCCTTGAGCAATGGCACACGTGATGCCTGGGGCCCGGTGGGGCCTGCAGCCTACAGCTGCTGCGACCGGCCTGTGGCAGTCCGGTCCCCCACCTGTCCATGCTGTCCTGTCTCAGTGGACTGGGGAAAAGGAACAGGTTGGGACCGTGGGGGCGAGGACACGTGCAGCTGGCACCTTGAGTTGGGGGAGGTTAGTGGCAGATTTCCAGTCCTTATCGTCCCGGATTCGGGTGCAGCGAGGGAATCGGATGGAGATGCCATCGGCCGTGTGAGCCTCGGACTTGGAGAACTCGGCCCCCGTGATCTCCCACACGGCAGCTTTCTGTGGGAGTAAGCCAGGTCACTCACTGGTGAAGAAGCAAACACCGCCCGATCAGCTAGAAGCACTATGCAACAGTGGAAACTGACTCAGCACCACGTGACCTTAGGGCAGTGCTGTCTCTCCTGTGGGCCTCAGTTTCTCTTACTGCAAGAAGGGAGTGGGCCGGGTCACTTCCCCAGCAGTCCCTCTGACTAGGGGGAGGGCAGCCCAGACCCCCGTCTCCGGGTGGACTGTCAGTGAGACTGAGATGGCAGCACTGTGGCCCCAGAGACTTTTCAGGCTGAAGGCCGTAGGCCACTGGGTGGTACCTTTGGGTCAGGGACGATGAAGTCAGGGTAGTAGATCTTGTTGACTTTCAGCCAGCTGGGGATCTTGCTGGGGTCCTGGAGGAGAAAAGGTGCCATCCGTGCCTAGTCCTGAGCCAAGGCCAGACTCAGATCTTAGTCACGGGATTGTGGGAAGAGGTGACGCAGCCCAGAGGCTGACCCTCCGTGCCCAGAGAGGGAGTGGCCTTGAGGGTGCACGGCCCAATTCCTACTAGGCGGGCACCCGAGACTGTGGAGGCCTCCTGCTGCCCCCACGGCCAAGCAGCACCCCCCTTCCTGTGGAGACAGACGACACCCGCGGGCCCCAAGGTCTCTTCCTCACCTTGCTGATCTTCACCATGTCCAGCTCCTTCTGCAGGCGGGCCAGCGTGGCGTCGTCGTGGCCTCCTGAACACTTGGTGACCGTGCACCACTTCTGGCTGCTCGGGTCATAGCAGCCCATGAGGAAGATGGACATCATGCCACCTGGGGGGGGGGGGGTGCTGAGCTGCAGGTGGAGGGCGCCCCCTCTGCCAGCCCCACGGGACCAACGAGAGGGGCCTGGGCCACGGCATCCGTGTGCCACAGCTCACGGCCCAGGCTCCCTCTCCCTGGCTGTGTGGGTCTAACCTTTCTAGGCCCCTCCTTTAAGGGGCTCTTCATTTCCCCTTTGGTCCATCAGGGATACTAAGCACACGCAACTGGCCAGGCGCTGGTGAGGAGCGTAGGGAACTGGGCAGAGCCTGGCACACAGTAGGCTGCCTGACAGGACTAGTTCCTGAGACCCCAGCTTCCCCTCCGGTCAGGACACTGGGGTTTTCCAGGAGGAGAAGGCCACCAGGCCCTGATTAGCTGGTGGGCTGTTCCGCTGTGTTGGGCAAGCACAGGGCATCCTCATCCGACCTCTCCCTGCCCGCATCTTTAGCTCTCAGGTGTCGCTGACTGCCTGAGGTGACCTGGGCCAGGTCGGGGGCCCCTGATCCCAGAACTCTGGGAGTCACGAGTGGCCTTGCTGGCAGATCAAGCCAGTAAAAAGGCTAGCCTGTACCTTCAGGGGCGCCTTTCAAAGAAGTATCATCCCAGGGGCCAGAGGCTCCCCTGACCTTTGCTCCCCTGCCCATAGAAGGCCCCAAGGACCACCAGGTCAGCTGTGTCAGCCATGGCCCCCTCGTTCAAATAGTCTTTCTTTACTTTCAGCCAATGCCGCTTTCCAGGCTCATATGTGCCCTGCAGGGAAGCAAGAGGGAGACCACAGATCAGAATGAAAACTCCTCGAGGTGGGAGTGACCTCTTCACGCAGCACACGGGGTCTTCCCTCAGGCTCCCAGCCCTGCAGGAGACACACACCAGCCCCCTCTCTAGGTCCAGCACAGAGCTGTCCAAACCCTGGAAAGTTGCGCCCTCAGCACCCATCCCTGACACCTCGGGCCGCCACTGCCATCTTCTGGCCAGGGCTGGAATGGCCCAGCAGGTGGGCTCGTCTATGGGAGAGAGCAAAGGAAGCAACTGCCTCACCTTGGCATCCTTCAGCACCAGCCCCTCCAGCCCCTCCCGGATCACCCGGTTGATCATGTCCACCAGGTCCGATGCTTTCTGAGGGGCAAAGGGAGAGACGGTGAGACGGGAGAGGCGGGGGTGCTTGAGAGGGCGCTGTGGAGTGGGGCAGGGCAGCTCCCTCTCGCACACCAGTGCAGTGCCCGCCGGGAGCGCCCTGACTGCACACGAAGAACAGAGGGCTTGCAAAGCAGGGTCCCCCCAGCCAGAGAGCTGCACTGGCAGACACAGGGAGCCCTCGGAGGTGGACACGAGCAGCCCACGCATACACATCAAAAGCCCCCAGAAGAAAACTGGGGTGCTGCTGATGGTGGGGTCTGTACTCACGGAAACTCGCTTCATTTCTGAGAACATGATCCGGTTGGGGATTTCAACCATGTTATCGTGAAGAAACTTCCGCCGCTCACACAGAGGCCTAAGGAAGGGGAACATGCGAGCTGAGGTCAGGCCAGGGTCCCCCGCCACCCCCGCCCCCGCCAGGAGTCCTAAGGAGGGAAGGGACACTGTGATATGCTGCTTCACGAGCGTCTGCCATGGCTCAGGGCCCGTATCTGCCAGTTCTGCCTGCCCCATCGGGCCCAAGGACGGCTGCCTGTGGCTGTGCCCAGAGCCACCCCATCCTGGTAGCTCTTCCTTCTCCTTTATTGAGTCATGGGACACCTGGCTTCTGGCCCACACGGACTGTGAAGCCTGATCCCACCTGAAGAATGGCTCCGACTCTTGCTTTTTGTCCCCGGCACCCTGCCCCCTCCCAGGCCCAAGGCTGGCTGGTTCTTGTGTCAGCAGGCTGGTGGGCCGCGGGACCTAAAACCCAAACCCCAGCTCCTACTCCCAAATTCCTTCTCCTTTCCATTTCCTTTCCCTTCCACACTCAAGGACCCGGGCCACTGTGGGAGGGGTGGTGGCGGGGACACACCTTCCTAGTGTGGAAGGGTCAGTAATCGTTTCTTGGGCCAAGAATTTGGAGGGAGCCACGCCAAGACTGCTAGTTCTCCCTAAGTCGGCCCCGCCCACAGTCCTCCTACAGCCAGAGCTTCCTGTTGTCCCCCTCTGCTGAAAGCAACACCTCTGAGCTGAAAGCCACCTGCCTTCCGTCCCTGTCCCTGTGTTGCTGAAACCCTACTGTGCTCACAGTCTGTTTCTGTTCAACGGTCCACTTTGCTGTAGCAGAGAAACGTGGTCGGGGCCGGGGGCGGGGGGGGATGACTTCAGCTCTCAGAGGTGAGAGCGGTCACCACATCTCTTCCTCTGTCAGCTGGGCAGCAAGTGTGCCGCCTGTCAGCTCCCTCCTGCCGCTGCCCCTGGCCCCGCCAAGCACCTGGGCACAACGAGGTATGTGACCTAGATCCTTCCCCACCCTCCTTTCCAATCTGAACCCCCCACCTGCCCACCCAGGAACCGAAGACAGATTCCTCACCTGTCCATAAGGCTGACATCGTTGAAGTAGATACAATCAAAGACAAACAGGCAGACGTTAGCATCCTGGAAGGCAGCTTTCTGTAAGGGAAAAGGAGGCAGCAGGTACGTGAGGGCGAAAGAAGAGGGCGTGAAAAACGGGTGATGCCAGCGCACTTCTGGAGCCGACTGAAGCGCCCGGCAGAAAGGTCCCATTGTGCTCTGAAGCCCCTGGTCCACAGGGCACTTAGCAGACGGTCCAGAACAGAGCCCAGCCCAATTATAGTCACTTCTCAATCCTAGCTTCTTTTGATGCAAAAACACGTAAACTCTGGGTTACTGCAAAACTAGTCGATTGATCCCTTGCCTTTTGGACCGACAGCACACACAGGCAGACGTGCACACTCGTTCTCGCACACCTGCCCGAGCCGCTACCTTGTGCACTCCCAGAGTCCCGAAGGGCAGTGGTCTGCCTGTCTTGTTGTCGATCAGGAGCACCTCGGAGTCCAGGATCATGCTGTGGCCCCCAGGGAAAGCCTGAGGGATGTAGTCCTTAAAGTGGGCCACCTGGGGGCAGAAGGGGCACTTAGGTGAGCGAGAAACGGGCAGCAGGGACCTGAGGCCAAGCCACAGAGGGCAAACCCAGGCCCTGGAAGGGACACAGAACACCAGCACGTGGAAGCCCAGCTAATGTGCAAACAGACCTAGGCCTTGCCAGCCACCTGGACGAGAGAACAGGGTGTATTTCAGAACCTCCGTCCAAACTCAGGAGGTGGCTGGCCCATGCCGAGTCCCTTTCAGTGGGCTGCGGAGGAGGGTTTGGAAGACACGGAAGAAAAAGAGACTAGGTGGGGGCAGACCCCCACAGAAGGGGAGGAGGAAAGGTGGGCAGGCAGAGGTCTGTTGGAAGCCAGATGGGATGGAAAGGAAGAAACGAACCCCCTTGGGAGCAGCCAGGGACCTTGAGAAGGGTCTTCTCTGGGTGGGAGTTCTGAACCCGTAGCCATCTTCAAAATGAGCAAGAAAGGATTTTGGAACCAGGTTTTCCTGGTCAAGGCCCCGGTCTCTGACAGTCCCAGACAGGGGAAGTCCTGGGGTCGTCCATGGCGGCCCCCCCTAAGTGATGCCAGCCACGGCGTCCAGACAGCATGACTGTGGTCCGGCCCTGGCCTGGGCGGGGCCCACCAGCCACCTATGCACGTGACCCTCAGAGCGGAAGGGGAAAGGCCTGCACCTCACCCCACCGTTTCCCTCCCTTAGGGGCGGGACCACAGGAGAAATAAGGAAGGGAAGCGGCTCTGTGGAGGGGGTGGGGAGGCTCTGGTTCTGCGGCGCTGTGCTCCAGCTTTGTCCTGGGCAACAGCAGTGCCCGCTGAACCTCCTCAGCAGGGGCGAGCGGTTCCTCGGCAGGTATTTTTTCTTAAAGACTTAATTTCTTTAGTGTGTGTAAGGGAAGGAGAAAGAGAGGGAGAGAAACACTGATATGCAAAAGAAGCATCAGTTGGTTGCTTCTCGTATATACCCTGACCAGGACGGAACCCGCAACCCAGGCATGTGCCCTGACTGGGGATCGAACCAGCGACTTCGCTTTGCGGGGATGATGCCCAGCAGACCGAGCCACCCCGGTCAGGGCCCTCAGCAGCTGTGCTGTGCACCCCAGAGCAAGTGAGGCTGCGCTACAGCTGCATGGGGGCCCCCTGCTAGGCTGCCCTTGGGGCACCTGAAGCAAACAGCCGGACTGCTGTGACCCGGCAGGACGGCCAGGCCAAGGTCAGGATGTGAGCCACACACCGCGACCTGTGCACCCCGCAGGCGCTGAGCTGGGAAAGAAGGGTAGCAAGGACAGGAAGTCCACACAGTCACAAGCTGCTGGAGCCAGATGTTTTCTCCTTGATGACACGCCTCCCTGATGCCCTGAGAGCTGGGGAGGGTGGAGGAGTGAGGTTCTCAACACCCCAGTGAAGGGCAGGAGCCTTGGCCCCCAGCTGTCCCCCAAGGGCTTTGTTTACATACAAACAGAAGCTGACGGAGGGCTGGAACTTTGTTTCTGTCTTTTTTTTTTCTGTTTACTGCTGTAAGTCCACCACCTAGAACAGTGCTTAACACAGACTAAGCACCTGGTAAGTGCTGGAACAAATTCATGGATGACAACCCAACATGCCCTTTGGACACGAGCCCTAGTTCACCTCAGGGAGGAGCGCACAGGAAATGGAAACGTAGAAGGCAAGTGCTACTGTGAGGCAGGCAGGCGCCAGGTAAGCTCACTGTCCCCACGTCCCAGTGGGCAGGGGAGGCATCACTGTCCTCGGGGGCTCTGTGCTGACGGACCCAAGCCTGCGCGCTTCGGCTGGGCCTCCCGAGCAACGCGCCATTACTAGAAGCATCCAAAAATGAATGAATGAATCCACTCCTGTTACATACCACAGCTGGAATGGCCATGGGGCTCTGGCCCCGAGGTTCTTGCAGGCAGAAGGGAAAGACAGTCCTGGCAGGAGGGAGGGGACCTTACCTTGTGAGGTAGGACAGGCTTGAGACTGCGGCTGAAGTAGCTGAAGTGGTCTCCACTCTTATGCACCTGGACTCGCTCCCCGTCATACTTGATTTCAGAGAACATGCCGTTAGGACACTTCTTCATCGCGTACTCGATGGACTTGCAGGCCTCGGCCTTGGGGGTGGGGAAGGAAAAGCCCGGAGCTCTATAGCTGGCTCAGCAGGGCCAGCCTGAGCGCCTGGGCACAACCTCTGCTGGCAGGACGCCGAGGAGCTTGTGGAAATGGAAGAGGCTGGGCGGTGTCGTATCTGGGGCTGACACGGGAGCTCGCATTCCGAGGAATATGAATACAGCTCATTGCAGAGCTGATCGAATTCCACTGAAAGAGCATTTCAGTTTTTCCCCAGTAACTTAGGATCGTGCAGGGCCTCTGGCTTATTATTAAACGTATTGGTTACATCAGCACAGGAGGTACACAGAGCTAAGACTCAAAGAGTGCAGGTGACAGTGAGGCCAGCAGGGCGGCAGTGATCAGGGACACGACCCAGGAGTGCCGACCCGATATGGACCACTGCGGCCGCCCTCAGAGGCGCTGATGTGTGGTAGTTTCATTCCAGCCCCAGCATGGCATGAGACGCCACAGGTATCAGGTACCACTTTCATTTGAGGAATGCAAAAACAAGTTCAAAGAAGTTAAATACTCACTTAAGATTACGTAGCCAGTAAATGGTAGGAATGGGGTTTGAATCCAGGAGCAACTCCGAAGGTTGTGTGGTTAACCCCTGAGCAACGGAACCCATGGTACTCTGTACGTGACAATTTGTAGAACAGACTCCAGAAAGGACTCTTATAAAATAAGTCAGAATGGCCGCCCCTGCAGATGACTGGGGTCTGTCCTAGGATGGACATCTCACCACTTTGGTGCTGGCTGTCCCACATTCCTGGGAAGGAGGGAGCACTTCCCACCCCAAAGGCAGAACCCTAAACCAGGGCTTCGGTACCACAGCACGACAGTGTCATCAAAAGCACTGCACACCACCGGGACAGCCCAGAGGCTCCCCGAGTCGGCGCACGGCGTGGGGAAGGAAAGCCAACGCCAGAGGCCCAGGATGGTCTGGCAACGCTGGTCTTCACTCCTTAAGCTTCCTCTTTCCAGAGGAAAAGGATGCCCAAGTCACGCAGTCCCAGGAAGCCCGGCTCTGCCACCAACTCTCAGAGCTACTTTGGGACAGGTCACAGAACCTCAGGAGTTGCTTCCACACCCACCCGTCTTCAGGAAAGGCAACAGAAAAACCATCCTCTGTAGATGCTTCAGAGGGTGTCACACATCATTCACACAAGGAAACGCAACACCAAGGGAGGCCAGGAACGCATCTAAAACTCTACAGCTGGCTGGTGGCAGAGCTGGGCCTACAGGTCAGGTATTCCCACTAGATCGTGCTGCTTTCTCCTTTGCCTTTACTTCCCCATTGAGGAACGCGCTCTACCTGTCGACTCCTCCTTCCCCGGATGCCTGCGGTGAACTGGCAGGGGCTGTCAGCAACCACACCCTCTCAGATCTCACACGGCGCGGGGGCGAAGCACCCTTACCAGCATGGGCTGCACCGGGGTCATCAGGGAGGCCTGAACGCTCAGAGTCCGTCTCCGGCCCGGCTCCTTCTCCACCTCCTGCTCATTGTGGAGGACCCGCTCCACCACGTCCTGCAGGTTGCGCGAGGCTTTGAAGGCTTCGTAGGCATTGGGGTCGAGGGCGTCTAACCTGCCAATGGAGACAGGAGCATGGAAACGAAGGCCACTGCCTTTGGCCCTGTCGCTTTGGAGGGCAGTGTGTCCTCACAGAGGAGAGGAGCTGGCACTTACACGTGTTTTGCACCTGAGTTCATCTTCAGATCGTGTTTGATCAACCTGATGATGCATTTGAGGTCATTGGCTGTACACCTGGGGGCGGGGCACATTCAGCTTGGTCTTTGAAGAGCTCTGAAGCCCGAACCTTCCTTTCCCAGTGACTCCACCGCCCCCCGCCAGGCCCACCCCCGCCGGGCAGCCCCCCCGACCTGGAGGCGATGTCCTGCAGGGCCTGCTGCTGCTCGTCCTCCTTGCTGAGCCTGGAGAGCCGCAGGAGGAACTCGTCCACCTCCTGGATGGTAAGAAGGCTCTTGGCAGCGGGGGGGAAAGACTTGCTCTGCTCAAAGAAGACTCTGATGGTCTCTGACACGTCACCCTGTCTCCAAACCAAAATGGCACTGTTGCAACCCCCAAATGGACAAGTGCACCCCCCAGCCCCCAGGGCTTGAATCAGAGATTTCCGTCATTGCTCCTGTCCCCAGCGCAGATACACTGACCTCACCCTTAGAGAATCTACCCCACCCAGTGTCTGGAAAAGGTGGCTCCATCCACTAAAGGACGTGGCCACCCATCTTGTCTGGAAAGTGACAGGAGGACTGACCCAGGGCTGAGGCGACGTGACTGCTGCTAGAATTTGAACTGAGAGGCAAATACGACCATCAGATGAGGGAGGGGCTCAGACAGAAACCCCACGGTGCCAAGCCTGCCGTCGTGAGCAAACCGAAGCTGAACGTCAAGGCCAAATTGTAGGAGGAAAACAGCGATAAAAAACACAAGGTCCCAAAAGAGCCCCAGGAATGAGAGCAGGAAGTCTTGAGTCCTGACCCTCGAGAGCTAGGCTTTCGTGGCTCAGCAGTGACTTTAGTCCTCGGAACCTTATGAAAGTAACAGCTGCGGCCTCACCTTCGGCCCTTCTCACAATGGAGGCTCACTCCGACGGGTTTCACTTCCCCAAACAGCTTGTGCCCCAGCCGGAGATGGGAGACTGCAGGTGCCTGGCCTGGCAGACCCCTGCCTGGAAGGCCGCCCACCCTCCCCTTCCTCTGACCTGCTCCAGGTCTCGCGCCATATCATCTGGGTTGCAGTTAAAAATGCGACTGAAAAGCTTCACAATCTGCTTATCATTCAAGTTGTAAACACTCTTAACAACACCCGGCAGCAGCAGCTTCACCGTGAGGTACACGTCACCGTGGAAACCATCTGGAGATAGAAGAGAACCCTTCTTGAGAAATGGAGCTTAAACAGAGAAATACATAAACTCTGGGACCTGAAAGAGAGGTCTCCACCACGGCCTGCGCTGCTACAGCGCCCTGCACCGCCATGGCAGCAGCAGAGGTCAGTTTGGTGGTTGTGGTTCAGGTGTCTGTCCCTGCCCCCCACCCCCGTTCAGCCCCTGAATGAACCCCCATGGGGCAGAGCCATGGCCCGCACACCACTGATGCGCGGTGCTGACTTGCGGGAAGGAAGAAGGAAGCAGAGTTGGAAGAGCCTGTTCCATGCTGTGCACGTGATTCGCTCAACCCAGTCACACATGCAGCACAGTGAATCTTCGTCCTGGTCAAGTGGGACAGATTCTCTGGCTCCCAGGGGGCAGAATAAGGGCAGAGAAAGAAAGATGCCCATGTGCCTGGCCCAGAACTGGCCACACACTTTGTGGGGCCCAGCATGAAACAAAAACGCGAGACTCCTTTCAAAATTAGTAAGAGTTTCACGCCAGCAACAGCAGAGCATTAAACCAAGCCCTGGGTGCCACACAACTGCACAGTTCACAGGCCCACGAGTTCAGCGACGGCTGGGGCTCTTCAGAGGGAACCCACCCCCAGGGGCACTCCAGCGCCCACCTCCTGCTGAGCCTTTCCGGAGGAAGTCCTGGATGATCTGGGTCTTCGTGTTGTAGCTCGGATTCTCGGCCACCGTGGCGCACAGCTTCCGAAACTCGCGCAGCAGACAGTCCCTGTGCTTGGGGTCGCATTTGCTCGAGGAGAGACTTCTCCTCGGCGTGGGGCTTGAGCAGGCTTCCCCAGAGTTGTTGGGTCTGGCTGTTGGAGAGAGGAGAAAGGGAGAGAGAGCCAGCAGAGATGACTCATTTCGCCTTCCTTCCTGAGAAGGAAGGGAAACTCACAGGCACTCGGCTGGTGCTCTGTATGTAGCTCCACTTGATCCCCAAAACAGCCCTTTGGGATAGATGTCACACACATCTCACAGGTAAAGAAATGGTGATCTCCCCAAACCTCACAGCATTAATAGTAAGGGAACAGTGGCTTCTCGCCCAAGCAGAGGACCAGGTGACGGGGTCTCTGATCTCCCTAAACCTCACAGCATTAATAGTAAGGGAACAGTGGCTTCTCGCCCAAGCAGAGGACCAGGTGACGGGGTCTCTGCCTGAGTGCTTCCTAGATGGACAAGGGCCCCTTCGTGCCCAGTCCGGTCGAGGCATCTCAGCGCAGCTGTAAAGCCGGCCCACAGAAGCTGGCATGAGGGAGGGGGAGGAATCAAAGGGCAGGTCCCTCCGTGTAAAGTCACTGCTATCTCAGAGCCGGAGCTGGGAGAAGCCCGGAAGGTCATCTAGCTCCGTCTCTTCTCTCTGATGCGGAGGCCAAGGTCTGCGGAGAAAGCTGCTCCCAAGCCCTGCGCCGCTCCCACCACCCACCTCCATCGCCACCTTCTTTTCTGCCGTAGGGGCTGTCAGCGAGCAGGGCTCTTCTCCAGACACCCCCAAATAACTGCACAAGTCTTGAGTGACCCCCTCTTATGTCCTTGTGACGATTTACAAAGCAAATTTCTCCCTGCGAGCTAGCAGTAGCAGCAAAGCCATTAGCAAGCAGGCTGCTGATGTAAGCTGCTTCTCGTGGGGGCTTTGTAAATTATAGATGCTAGAGAGGATTTTAGGGGACGGACTCTCCAAAGCACTGGTGTTCAGCAGGCTGCAAGAGCCAGAACATCCGCTTCCCTCAACTCCCCCCCAGTTCCTGCCCCAGGGTCCTTCCAGAAACGTGTTGTCCTTATTGTCACCTGGACTTTTCGGTATCTCTGGCTTTAACCTGCCATTAAACAAACAAACAGGAAACCAAACCTCAGAATTTTAAATGAATAAAGCCCCAACTAGTCAGGCGCCACTTTGACCACCACATCTCCTGTAGCCTTGTGCGAACGCTGTGGGATAGGGAAGGCAGGTGCTGCCGTCCCCACTTCGCAGCGGAGGCCACAGAGGCTCGGAGGCGAAGCGACTTGCTCCCCTGAACGCACTCAGGTGCCAGGGCTGGAACCAGCACCCGGCCTCCTGACCTCACGTCTAGGCTTCTTTCGCTCCCATGAAGCTACCACCCCAAACAAGTTCTGGGTCCGTGTGTTGCGCCTTCCCTTTCTTTACCTGAGTCAGCCCCAGCATGTCTCCGCTCGAAGACACGACAGGGAGCAGGGTGAAGCAGCCCAGGCTGGGTTAAACAGACTCCAGTGTGCACACTAATTCCACAATGAACCTGAACGCCCACTGTCTCATTCATAAAACAGACCTCATAAAGTACTTCCTGAGCTTAACTGCAGAGCAAACAAACCGGGGCTGAGCCCCGACCCAGCCCACTGCTATCTCTTGTAGTGTGAGGCGCGTGTGACATCTGCCTTCTCCCGCACTTTCATCTCCAGTTTGGGCAAGTTCAGGGATGCCATTTCTCAAAATTCTTTCATTATCAAAAAACCCCCAAGGAAGTAAAGGACAAGTTATAATCACCTGTCTGACCCACGTAAGTACTTCAAAGGGAAAAGTCTTGACAAAGCAAACATCTTTTTGCTACAATAGAGAATAAAGTATACAAAGAGCCCTTGCTCGGTGGCTCAGTTGGTTGGAGTGCTGTCCTATACACCAAAAGGTCGTGGGTTCAATTCCCAGTCAGGCTGTGTATGGGAGGCAATTGTTTGATGTCTCTCTCTCCTCCCACCCCCCATCAATAAAAACATTTTCTCAAGTGAGGATTTTTAAAGAGTATACAAAATAAAAATGCTATACAGGTGGAGCATTGAGAATTATCTGTCTCTGCTCAGAGGGAAGCAAATTATTAATGAGACTAAATAGCACAGGCTTCTCACTCTCATCCAGTCCCAAATAGGATGCCAAATTAAAAGAAGGACCATAAATAGCTAAAGTAGACCTACCCTGTCTTACCTGCAAAGCCAGAAAACTTCCGGGGGTGGGTGTTGGGAACAACTGAAGCCCCTTTCCCTGGAGACGTCACCTGGCCAGTGGCCGTCAGCCTCGCCTGCACAACGGCTTTCTTCTTCGGTGTGCTCCCCGCCTTAGAAGACAGGTCTGTAGGCCCCCAAAGAAAGGAGAACATGCTTCAGGGGAAGAGCTCTGAGAAAGCTTCCAGAGGGCCTACCCACCACTCTTACAGCCAGGCTTGGCAAGTCAGTGCCGGCGTCAGTGACCCGAAGCCTGGCTGCTGGCTCGGCGGCGGTGCCGGTAACACGGTATTGGGAAGGAGAGTGTTCCAGGGACAAAAGACCCAGTTACCCTTTAGTAGCAACTTCAGTTTTCATCAACAGTCTCTACCTCTTATCCCACGTAAAATAACCTCCCGATTATTTGGGGGAAATCAGAAATCACATCTCAATAGACAGAACTTGGGAACCCAATGCCACGGAATTAGCCCCCAGTTACAGATGCAGAGAAAATAAAATGAAAATGGGTAACAGAGCATGTTGGCTTGGCACAGACAGCATCGCCTCCAGCTGCCGAGCTATTTGCGCCATGTGACAGTTTACCTCTACCCTGGATCCCTTCCTCTGAAGGAGGCGGGTCAAGAAGTAACAACGGCCGAGGCCAGCGGCTAAGGCATGGGAGGCAGGGCGGGGAGCTTGAGAAAGGAATACATGGGAAGCAGTTTTCTCTCCTGAACATCTTTTTCCTCCCAAGAAACAAGGACGGATGAGCATTTTTAGAGCCACCGTTAAGAGTCCTCTGACAGTGAAAAAAACTGTACTTAACTGAAGACGTGACTCGTAACGAAGATACAGTCGTAAAAGACCAGTGGGATTTGGAAGTACAAGTGTAAGATTTCTCACACAGGCATAAGTGTAAATATGCATACATGTGCCTATGCTCTGTGTATGTGTGTACGTGTGTTCTGTGTACATATGTGCATATGTGTCCTAGTCCTAGTCTGCTGGAAGGGCTTAAAAGCAAAGACAGCTCACGGCAACAAGGACATGGAGCGTTCAGGTTTTGGTCTCTAAAGCCTTTCCTCACTAACAGGACCCAGGGCTTCTCAGAGAGACGGCTGATTCCAGGGCAGCAGGGGATCCGTGGAAGGTAGGCCCAAGAGCACACTGTTACGCCAGAGAGTAAGGGAGTGCTTTAAAACACTTCAGAAAGATGAGGGTATTCAGCACATAAAACCAGCTCAAAGGGTCTCCCGACTGGCCAAGTCTGGGACGCTCAAGGACCAAATTAATAAAGTACAGTACAGTTATAAGCCACCAGGAGAAAGAAGTAATCTATGAGGCCAAACAGATAATAAATTGATAGATAAAATGTATCTTATCAATAAATATCCTGTTCTTTAAAAATGTCAGTGTAAAAAAAGACAGACTATGGAAATATTCCAGAGGCCAAAGAGATATGACTACTAAGTGAAACACCTGACCTTAACCCAGGGATTCTGTCCTGGAGGGGAAGATGCTGTAAAAGAGACCATTTTATCAATTGAAAAAACTGGGACACAGATGGTGAAGTACTCCACCCAGAGTACATTTACTGAAGTCGTTAGCTGTAGCATGGTCAGGCAAGAGAACGTCCCTGCTCTTAAACTATATACATGGGAGCAGGTACAGGCGAAGCGCCACGTGCATGCCACCTCTCCAGGGGTTCCGGGAAAACACCGCACGCACAAACACCGACGGTGAGGCACCGCCAGCGAATCGCTAACAAAGGGGATATCTGGGTGAAAGGAATGTAAGCGTTCTTTGTACTATTTCTATTCTTGCTACTCTTTTGTGAGTTTAAAATTGTGACCAAATAAAAAGGTAATAGAAAAAAAGAAAGAAGGAAAAGCACTGAACTCTATTCTCCTTATCACTTTTTTTTCTCAGCACCAGTAAGATGAGAAAGCAGCATTGTTCCCCCCACCTGCAATGTGCTGGCTTATCTGCTCCTTCTCATTGTCTTCCAGCTCTTCCCAGCCTTCCAGCTCCGTGAGGTCTTCGATTTTTTTCGTGGTGGCGCGGGCCCGCTCCAGTTTCTCAAACATGCATTTTATGTGGTACCACTCTTTCATTTCACCTCCAGACTCTGAGAAGGGGTTGGGTACCACTTTGCCGATTCGGCATACGCCCTTCACGATCTTTTCCTTGCATTTTTTGCAGCCAGCTGTGCTGCGCTTGGCATAGTCCACACAGAACCGTTGCTCGGCCATCTCACAGGGCTCACTGCAGAGTCCCACATGCGACCCTGGCAAGAAGACAAGGCAGGTGGCACGCGGTCTTAGAAGGCCTTTTTGGAATGACGGGATGGGCTTTCTCTTCTGGAGGAGGCGGCGCCCATGAAGCTGATCTGTTTCTGACCACTGGCTGAATCGTTTTATGTCTGGCCAGAGACGTTCTCGCAACAGGCACGGTTCTTTTCGGCTGAGTGCACGGAAGGTTGGTGGGAAGAGGATCTTGAAAGCCAAGGTCATGCAGCTGCACAAACAAGTGAGAGGCAGAAAAGGTGAGATACAAATGAGGAGCTAGGCTTCCAGTGTCCTTGAAGGCCAAGGTCCTCTACAGTCCACGCTACCTAATCAAACGCTTCCTGAAGTAGTAAGGATTCAATGCTGACAGATGAAGAGTTCCAACAGGGGAAACTTCAGTTTGCAAAAGGGTGTTCAATTACCTAATGTAGATATGTGTAATTAGTAAGTCACAATCAAGAGAATCCAAATAACATAAAGGCTTTTCTCAGGTCATCGGCAATACCTGATACTCAAAATGATGACCCTCAAGCATTACGAGACCTCAAGTTCTTTTTTAATCATCAAGAAAAATGACATTGCCCATGGTGTGGCTCAGTGGATTGAGCGCTGGCCTGCAAGCCAGAGTTCGCGGTTCAATTCCCACTCAGGGTGCATGCCTGGGTTGTGGGCCAGGTCCCCAGTAGGGGGCGTGTGAGAGGCAACTACACATTGATGTTTTTCTCCCTCCCTTTCTCTCTCCCTTCTCCTCAAAAAATAAAATCTTAAAAAAAAAAAGAAAAATGACATTTTGTCCACGAAGCTTTTAATGTGAAGAACACATATATGCCATCCTTGGAAACGAATCGAGCCACTCTACAGATCTGCGATTCAATCAGAAGCCCTATTTTGAGACACGTGACTTTTGATTTATCCCTAATAACCTGGAAAAGCAGACTGCTTGGGTTCAAATCCCGGCTCATTAGCTGGGTGACCTTATAGGTACTTACTTAACCTCTCCATTCCTCAATTTCCTCAACTGTAACATGTGGCTGCCAACTGCACAGAACTCAAGGGTTGTCCTACTCAGAGAGAAGCCTTTGGAACAGCGCTGGGCACACAGCAGAGGCTCCCCGTGTGCACCCAGCCTGTTCCAGCTTCAGCAACTTGACTCGGGGAACGCTGGCCGGCAAGGGTCAAAGGAACCGATAAACCAGCCCCAGGGGCAGCAGGGGTAATTTTCTGAATTACCCTCACTGTTCTGATTTTCAATATACTGGGAATTATTTCGGCCGGAACGCCGCTTTGTGTGAAACCGCCAGTGGGTTACATATAATGAAAAGCAGACTTCACTCAACCTAGCGCGACCTGATGCGGAGGGAGGCAGGTGGGTGGGAGGCAGGTGGGTGGGAGGCAGGGGTGGGAGTTTAGGGACTATGCGATCTGTGAGAACCCCCTGAGCCTCAGTGTTCTTATTTCTGAAACAGGGGAAATAATACCTAGCTCACGGAATGGAGGGTAATTAAAGCAAGTCCATGGATGGGCTGGTGTGGTGTGTGTGGCTCTGAACGCCCTGGAAATGTATACAGAATGTGTGTATTCATACATGTACCTTTTTTTCCCCCTGGAGCAGTCTATGAGTTTTATGAAGTTTCACAAAGGGCTCCATAACCCCCATGAGTTTAAGAACCGTAAGTGCAGCTCAGAACAAACGGAGTGTCAACGACTTATGGGGTGGCCCCCAAGCCCACCGTGAAGCGGGCGGACCTCAGGGCCCCTCGCAGCGCCCTGCCCCCGCTGGCCCGGGCCACGAGGAAGCACAAGGCTGCTCTGAGGAAACCCGCGGGTCCCACAGCCCCCCCCCCACGGCGGCTGCTCAGCTTTTCGGCAAAGGCAGTCGAGACGGAAACCGTTGAGGCCTGAACGCGGCCCGGGCCGCCTCGGCTCAGTGAGCTGCACCGGGCCAGGAAGGGGAAGCCCTGCGCCGCTTTTCCTGGAGGGCCTTCCCGCGATGCTTTCGGGGCAATGGGCAGCGGCTGCTAGCTGGGGGGCGCACACCCGGGGCGCCGGCGGCTGGGTAAGCGAGCCCCTCGGACCGAGGACGGAGAGCAGGACTGGGGAAAGGGACGCAACGGGAAGAGAAAGGCTCCAGTGTGCCGACCCCGCCGGGGCCACAACAGCCCCCGCGAGGGATCTTCCTTGGCGTGGACCCGTGGGGGTCCGCGGGAGCCGGGAGCCAACCCCCACGGGCTCCCGGGGGGCCGCCACGTCACGGAGGGTGTGCCCCGGGGCTCCGCGGGAGGGCGGGGGAGGAGCCGAGGGGGCTGGCTCCCGGGCCGCGCCAAGCCCCGGGGCCCCGGGCTGCCTCCCTCCCCAGGGCCCGGACCCGCCGCGCCGCTTCTCACCTGCCTTCCCGGCGCCGGCGCACCCCCTAGGCCTCCGACCCGGCGCCCACAGGCCGAGCGCAGTCACCACGGTTGTACTCTGTCTCTTTAAATCCGGGTCCTAGAGCAGGCCTCAACGCGCAGGCGCAAAGGTCGGGGCCCAAACTGCGCCACCCGTCCCCGCCCCCAGCTGGCCACGTGGGTGACGGAAAGGTACCGGCCTGAGAGGCCCGGGGCTGTGTGTTGAGGGTGGGGGACGGGGAAGTGGTTCCCAAACCTCAGTGTGGCTGGGGGAAGCAGAAGTTACGGGACGTGGTGGCCCCCTGGGGCGCAGCCCTGCCTGAACTGCTGAGGACTCTGTTGTTTGCCAATAATGTGAGACGTTATCCGGTCCTTCAAGATACTGGCTGGGAAACTGTATAGTAACGAGGTGGAGGAAGGCAACAATGAAGTCGTTCAACCTACTTTTCAGTCTGCTCCGTCCCGTGTGCACGCAGTGCCTGGCGCCTAGGAAGCATTCTACCAGTAACACTGAATTGAAAAGAGACAGTAGATAGAGAATGTCAGGGAGTGGCGGGGAGAGTAATCCCGACTGGGTTGGCTCACACGTATTAATCTCTTTCAAACCTCAGGTCAACTTTTCGAGAGATTAGGAGGGCTGTTTCTACAAAAGAGCAGCAGGCTCGGAGGAAGTACGTCAACTTGGTCAGGACCGGGAAGGGCAGAGGACAGGGTACTGTTAGAGAGGTAAGCCAAGTTGAGGTCCTGGACCAGTTCTGTGTTAGGTGGAAAAGGGCTCGGCCTTTGTTGTTGCCCAGGGCCTGGAGAGCCACGGAGAGCCTTAGGAAGTAGTAACTCGGCAGGGGAGAGACTAAGGTAAAGGAGCTAACTAAAAAGTTCTCGGTGCTGGCTTTGGCAGCATGTACGACGGGGAATCATACACGGAAGAGTAGGTGGCCCCTGTGCGAGGATGGCATGCAAATTCGTGAAGCGGTCCATAATTTTAAGGAAAAAAACCCTTTTTCCTTTGTGTTGTCTCTGGAGGCCCCAGTGCCAACTCTGGCAGCTGGATGATCCCGAGTCTCTACCGTTGCGCGTACTGTGCTGGATTAAGACGATGGGTGCTAACTAAACTCACTGCGGTGGTTATTTCACAATGGTGTGAGCCAGACCTCTGCTGCACGCCTTGAACTTGGGCAGTGATGTATTTCAGTTCCATCTCAATAGAACCCAGGGAACAAAGGTCCTTGTGACAGATGAAGGTGGCCTGAACAAGCTCATTTCGTTGGGGCGGAGAGAAAGGTGTTTGATGAACCTTTAGGTATTAAATTATCTTCTAGACAAAATCTGAAGGTGAAATGAGGATAACCTGAGTGAACAGGTAGATGACGGTGCCATTGACTGCAGCAGGAAACGGGAGGAGAGGAGGAGGCACCTAAGGGGAAAGGGTGAGTTTTGTTTGAATATTTGTTTGGCCCCCCACGATTCCATTGTCTGGAGTGGGGTAGAGCCTCGAATGTGTCACAGAACGAACGAGGTGTTGTTATTGGAGGGTCACTGGAGGCTCAGGTCCTGACTAGCAGTGAGTGAGCCTGAGCAAGTCTGTGTTGCTGCGTCTACCGTGTTGTTTGGGACATCCCCATGACCACATCTTTCCCCCCGGCCCCCTGCTGTCCAGTGCTGTCTCCACCAGCCACATGTGGCTCTTGAGCTCTTGACACGTGGTTCCTCTGAACGGAGATGGGCTGTGAGTGTGAAGTCCACGCAGATGTCAAAGACGTGTTTGTTACCAAACAAAACAGACCGTAAAGTATCTCGTCGATTATTTATGTTGATTACAGGTTGCAGTGATGGTTTTGGATGTGTCGGGTTAAGTTAAATTACTGGAACTAATTTGTTTCATTTTTACCTGTCTGAGAACATGGTGGTGGTGACTAGAACATACAAAACTGTGCGCTTAGTTCACGTTATGCTTCCGTGGGGCAGCGTCGCCCTAGACTTCAAACCTGTCTGGGGAAAGGGACATCTGTGTCTTAAGCACCTTCTTCTCCTCGGTGCCTAGATCAGTACTGGGCACGTAGTAGGCACCCAGCACTTGTTTATGAGTCAGTGAATGAGACCCCTGAGTGACTGGAATGAATGGATGAAGCTCTGAACGTGCTCAGCTCCCTCAGTTCATCACATCGCACCTTTGATGTGCTTGACACAAATACCCCCGAAGACGCAGGTTCTAAATGTTTTGCTCGGTTAGATCTCCTAGGAACCCAAATGATTGCTCTCTCTTACTTAGAGATCAAAACGGATCAGAGGCAAAACGGAAGTCGCTGGCAGTTGCATTTCCTTAGAGAAGGGGGAACTGCCACCAAGGAGAAGGCGCTCACGGGTGGTGGGAACCACACAGGCTTGGGTTTGCCTTACGATCCACCGCTGGCTGTGTGACCGTCATCTGTTTTCCCAGCTTCTCCAGGTCTCACCTTTCACGGTGAGATGGGGGTCAAAATCCCTCTCAGGACCGTGTGTGACAATTAAATGAGATGACCGATATTAACTTGCAAACTGCTTGGCACTTGGGGGCATTTCAGTAAATGTACATTCCCTCTGCTCCCCAACATGGACACATTCACACCACTGCAGAGTGCAATCATTCAGTTGCTCATCGATCAGTCAATTATTTATTGAGTGCCCGCTCTGTGTTAGGCACCATAACAGGAGCTGGAGGACAGCAGATGTCCCCGCCCTTGTGAACGTACCAGGTAAGTGTGGGGGACGACATGGTAAATGGTAAGTGCGTAGTGTGTAAGGCGAGGTGGGTGCTTTGGAGGAGAAGAAAGGAGAGGAGGACAGGAGGCCCCAGGCGGGCCAGGGCTGGGTTGCGGCTCTGAATACAGGGGCCAGGAAGGCCTCACCAACAAAGTGACGATGGAGTAAAGACTGGAAGGAAGGAAGGAAGGTGAGAGCCAGGTGGAGTTCTGGGTAGAGGGAGCAGCAGGTAAAGGCCAGGACGCGTCCATCCCGTTGGGAGATAGCATGGGTGTGGCTAGAGTGGCAGGAGTCGCTGAGAAAAGGCGGACGTGAGGTCAGCAGGGCACCCCAAGACAGGTCCTGTAGGGTGCAGTGGGAAGCTCGTGGATTGTGCTGGACAGAGAAGTCGCGTGGTCGGACGTAGGTTTTAACAGAATTGCTCTCGCTCTGGCTGCTGCGTAGAGAATTTGGGAGTGAGTGAGGTGGCTTCTGTGAAGCTGCGGGGGAGAAATGAGGGCCACTTGGATGTTAACAGTCGAAGTAGTGAGAAACAACCTGAGGCTCCTGGACGCCTCGGGGGTCTGTGGACAGGCTCTGGGGTGACCTTGAACCTCCTGAAGTTCTTCCGTAAATATTTGTGTGTAAGCGCATTTTTGAAGGGGGAGTTTTATTGGGTGGAGTCTCACGATCCCAATCAAGAACTTCCTTGGTGGCAAATAAGCAGGATTCCTCCTGCCAGTTCCTATTATTCCAAGTCCCGAGGTGGTGACGCCCTTGCCTCAGACCTTGACCCCAAGTCCTCCAAGGCACTGATCCTGTTTCTGAGCCTGTTGGAGCTTCTGCCGTCCCTTTTGAGAATGCAGCAGAACTGCCAGTTTAGTCTCATCAGGATTGTTACGGGGGAAAAAATCACAGGAAAATGGATTCTGTTCATTTTTTTAAAATAAAGGTTTATTTACTTTTAGAGAGAGAGGAGAGGGGAGGGAGAGAAACATCATTCAGTTGCCTCTTCCATGCCCCCGACCCAGACATCGAACCAGTGATCATTTGGTTTGGGGGTCGGGGCTCAATCCACTGAGCCACGCCAGCCAGGGCAGAGTCTGTTCGTTTTTTATGCTGCTCACTATGCATGCTTGGCAGCTGTGGGCAAGAATAGGGAGAAGACCCCACACCTTCAGAGAGACAGCACTTGAGAGGCTAGTTTGCACTCAGTGGATTCATTTTTTAAGAAGTTCTGGTCTGTGAGTCATGTCCATCTCAGCGCTGAGAGCCGATGTTATGATTTGATTTTCTAAATGATCACCTGATTAAAATAAGTTTAAAAAACACAGTGGTGGTGTTTGCCAGGATAAATATTTAAAAGGGAACAGCTGCAGCAAGATGAAATCATTCAGATCAGCCCATGGCATTCTTAACACAGGCTGAGGAGGCTGGTTCTTAACCAGAGGGGCTTCTTGGCCTCTCCTCTGAATGTCTTTGTGCTGCAGCTGCCAGTCCGGAGTAGGGCAGAGCAGAGAGAAGTCGAGTCAGGTGTGCCTTTGGGAATGGCTGATCTGCCACAGAGGGATGGGCTTCGAGGGGAGGGTTGAGGTCACAGGTACGGAGAGAGACTCAAAGTTGCTCCCATCTCTCCTGAGCTTCTAGGTTGGGTTTTCCGGTGTGAAGGCCTGGTGGTCATATTTTTTAGGAGGCAGGTTAATCATTTTCAATGAGCCTACTTGGAAAGCAAACTCCAGTTCTGCCTCTTCCCCTGGACTTGGGGCCGGTTGATGGGTAGCGTGGATGAATGTTGGTTTTCCAGCTCTAATGTGGTGGCAGAGGTTGGAGACCAGGTTGAACACTTCCTTCCTCTCTTGTTCCTCATGCCGTTTCCTGAATACCACAAAAGCCCTCCTTCTCTCCTTCTCTGGGAGCTTCCAGCCAGGTAGTCCAGTGTGGTGTCCCTCTCCTGCCTTCAGCTCCAGGTTCGGCCACTGTGAAGGGAAAGCTCTCTTGTTGGCATTTCCATTACACAGCGCTCTCTGCATACCACTGAACTTCGGACACCAGACATGGGGGTTTTCTACACCCAGCAATTCCATGACAAGCTGGGCGTCCTGCAACTTAATTCGGTTCTGACACTGTTACCTGGAGTCAGTGTCAGATTGCACAGGGTAAGGGCTCAGTTGCACAACTGCTCCTTCCCACCACTTAAGGTGGTGATCAAGTCCAGGATGTGACCTGTGCTTCTGACTGACGGGCTACCTATCAGAGGTTCCCACAGCCCCCTTCTCTGGTTCCATTAATTTGCCAGAGAAGCTCACAGAACTCAGGAAAACAGTATACTTAGTGGATTACTGGTTTATTATAAAAGGATGTAACTCGGGAACAGGCAGTTGGAAGGGATATACTTGGCAAGGTATGTGGGAAGGGGTGCAGAGCACCTCCACATGCTCACTGACCCAGGGGCTCTGGAGCCCCATCCTTTTGGGTTTTTGTGGAGGCCTCATCCCATAGATTAACCATCACACAATTGCTGAAATCATTAGCCACTGGTGATTGAGCCCAGTCTCCTGCTCCCTCCCTGCGGGAGGACGGGTGGGAGTAGGGGCGGACAGTTCTGACGCAGGAGTCGGACAGTTGGTCCCACAGGCAACCAGCACCCACACGTGGGAGCCTTCCGGGTGTCACCTCATTAACGTGAACTCCAGTGTGGCTGGGAGGGGCTTGTTTTCAATAACAAATAACACCTTTATCCCTCTCACCGCTCTCATCATTTAGGAAGCTCCACGGGTGTTAGGGGCTCTGTGACAAACCAGAGGAAGGCCAAAATATGTACAGGTATTTTTAGTGTACTTCACAGTGTCACAGCTGCACACCGGTGGGGGCTTCTCGGGGAGGACCCAGATAGCATAGTGCCCTGCGAGCGCAAAGCAAGGCTCAGACTAAACTGAGTAGGCGGATAGCACATGGTGCGTGAGAGGGGAAAGTCGGACTCTGTGTGATCTGCTCGGTCTCACAGTAGTAAGTGATGGAGTCCCGCCCAGTTTCTCACAGTGTTGACACACCACCCGACTGTAGCGTTCTTGAAGGTAGGGCCGTGTCTTGTTCATTTATTCAGGTAGTGCTGTTTGAGTGTCTGTACTGAAAGCACTCACTTGCGTGCAACTCATTCAGTCCTCGGAGTAATCCCAGTAGAAACAGTTGCTCTTCCTGTTTTGTAGTTGGGGGACTACGGGTGAAGGGACTTACCCAGAGCCACGTAGTTAAGAAGTGGTGGACCACAGGGCACAGTGTAACCGGTGTTTCCCGGTTGGAATGTCTGGGAATTAAAGTCATTATTCTCGCTTCCATCAGAGACTGCTAAGGAGTTAAATTTGTTGGTGGGGAAATGGGGGGAAGCAGAGCCGTGTGGAGATTCTGATAAACTTCAAGAAACGTGGCTTCCTAACCCAGCCGGAGTCTCTGAACGGCACCCTTAAACTTGACAGTAAACGTCTCTGATCTTAATTCTTGCTGGTTTGGGGAATCCACATTTTAGTAGACTATTGGACTGGGAATCAAGTTACATCTTAGTACGACCTTAGCAATGAACTTGCAGAGTGACCTTGGACAAGATGTCCAAAATGGAGGTGATAGTTGTTTTACTCATCTGGGGGTGTGGAGGCTGGAAAATACAAGGTAATGTTCAATTATGATGATGCCAGTGAACGGAGGGACTTGGGGATTGTTGCCTTGAGCAGGCTCCCTCACTTCTGAGCTTGTTCCCTCATCTGTGCGATGAGGCTGTGCTTTACAGGGCTGCTCTGAGGAAGAGACGCTGCATGTCAAGCCTTGGCATTCTGCCAGACACGTTGGAATTCAGTAAATGGTAACTATTGTTAATAACCCGACAGCCTAGCTTGGTTGATACTCTCTTACAACCAGCCTCGGCAGACCAGCAAAGAGGTAACACGCCCACACACAAAAGCAGTGACCACACCACCGACCACCCAGTCAGTGCAGTCCTGGGAACGCCCCTAGAGGTGACCGCTGGCTCCCCAGTGCGCTTGTAGCCTGCCAAGTGCTGTTAGGAAAATGGGGGTGCAGCCAGATGGAACGCCTTTCCTCCTCTGAGGCTGGGAGTGCTTTCAGTGAAGGATGGCTGGAGCAGAGACACTGAAATAGCTTTCACTGCCAAGTGACAGGCAAAAATGAGCCAAGCGAAGTGGTGATGGCAGAAAAGGGGACGGAGGACTGAGAGCAGCTGGGAGGCCACGTGCCCTTGCGGACTCTAGTCTCTGCTGCCATTGACTCACTTTACCCCTCCTTTTCTCCATTTAAGATGCCCCTGGGCAGGCAGGACCGCCCACTAGCTCCTGCTGACACGTGGCCATCCCTCTGTGCTGTGTGATGCCACGAAGAATTGTTTTTCAAGTCCTCACCCGAGGACGTGTTTATTGATTTGAGAGAGAGAGGGAGGGGGGAGGGAGAGAGAACTCGCCCTGACTGGGATTGAACTTGCAACCTTTTGGCGTACAGGATGACGCTCCAACTGAGCCACCTGGCCAGGGCGCAACCCCTTTCACAGGTCGTTTGACTCGTCACACCTGTGAGGTAAGCCCGTCTTACAGTAAAGCAGACCCAGGTTCGGAGAGGTGCTTGCCTGGGGATCACTAGCCATTAAAAAGGAGAGTGGGACCCTGAGCCCGTGTTCTCTCTTCTCTTGCCAGTTCCCTTCTTTTCATTACTCCACGCTAATTCAGTGATTGTTACTATTAAAGATTCTAGGTCTAAATTACATTCATTTTCCTGCAACTTTAATTCCACAGTCTCATTTTGTTCCTTGGGATGTAAAAAGTAGTCATTACTTCCATCATTAAATGAGATGTATGTGAAAGCTTTTATAGATTGTAAGGCACTGCGCAAAGGTACACTTGAAGGCTAATTAGGAAGTCAGCATTTTTCTTCTCCCAGTTAGAGGAACTGTGAGGGAGAGGATTACCTTTGTAGCATTCACAGTAATTTTAATAGATTGTTGCCTGAGTTATGGGGGTTTTCTAAAAGGAGAACGAGAGACTGGAGAAACCCTTGGGCCTAATTCTTACCACTTGGGAATGGGAACGTTGTTGGCTTTCTAACGCAGAAACCTGTTTGACCAGCTCAAAGAGGTATAAAGGAGCTCTCTGGCCTGTGGTGGACAGGAAGGACCCACTAACTCCTGAGGCTGTTTATTTGGATCTCTGGCCTAACAAGGACTCACCTGATTTGGCCAGGGCCCCATCACTCATGCTCTGGGATACAGAGCATTGGGAGCAGATTTTTTTAAGATTTCATTTATTTATTTTTAGAGAGAGGGGAAGGGTGGGAGAGAGACAGGGTGAGAAATTGATCGGTTGCTTCTTGCATACCCCCAATGGGGAAGGGAATTGGACCTGCGACCTTTCGATTTGCAGGACGACTCCCAACCCACCGAGGCACGCCGGTCAGGGCTGGGAGCAGGTTTTGAGGGCTTTTTGGACTTCCTAAAAACGCAGTGGGGTTTGTGTGTGCAGTAAGCTCTTTAACTGTGTTACACGTGAGGACTCGGCAGCCTCAAGGCTAAGCAGTTGTTGAGAAAGTTCCAGCCCTTTACAGCACGGCAGTCAGGGCCCTCCACATGGTTCAGAACTGGCCTCTCCAGGAACCCCCCCCCCCCCCACCCCGTTGTCGGGAGTGAACGCTGCTCCAGTTAAATTGTTCTGCCCGCTGCCCTTCTGAGCATGTTTTATTTTTCCTCGTGCGCAGCTTTCTCTCTAAGCTGCACTTCTAACGGTAGCCGTCAGTCAAACGGCAGCCTTCAGTCAAACGGCTAGTGAGTACTTGGAATGTGGCCAAACTCAGTCTAAACCGAGTCGTGCTGTTAGATACCCCAGATTTAAAAAATGTAGAACCCCATGTAAAACATCTCACTAATACCTAAATATTGGTTACGTACTGAAACAGTATTTTGGATATATTGGGTCACATTCATTAAAAATAATTTCACATTTCCTTTTACTTTTCCATGTGGCTACCAGAAAGTTTTAAAGACTGTATGTGGCTTGCAGTGTATTTTTAAATGGACAGTGCTACTCTAGGTCATTAGCTGAGCTGCTTAGGCCAACACGGAACTGGACCTACCATTCGAGCCATCGTTGTACTTTCTCATCTGATGAAATAATAAAGCAATGAGTGGTAGGAAACTCGAGTGCGGTTTCTTTCCTACAGTCCAGGCAACACGCCCGCTGTGCCTCATCCGACTGAAGGGGCCGTCACCGGTCAGCTGACAGCACAAGAAAGCACAGTCTGTTTGCAGAAGGCGAGAGAATATTCTCAGTAAAGTACTAGATGATTTCTTCTAGGCACCACACTCAAAAAGCCCTTTAATTCCATCTTTACCTCCTGTTTTTCTTCTACTTCTAGTTGCTAAAATGTTACTGGTTTTTCCTGTGAAATTCTTTCAATTCTGTGTTTTCTCTCATCCATACCTAATCAAAGTCTCAGTTACCCTGTTTTTAAAATCTAGTTTCCAAGTAGTCTGCCAGCTTCCCTTCCCCCATGCTCATTCCACTCTACAGACTACACAGCCCGTACTGTGTGTAACCGGACAGTATATACTGCGACTGAAGCTGTCTTCCGTAATTTTCTTTTAGCAGATAAATTTTTTTTGCTCAAAAGCTTTTCCCACATTGCCTACAGGATGAATTTCCATCTAGTGTTCACGGCTCTTTCAGACCTAATGTCTTGGTTCTCTCTCCATAAAACCTGAGCTTTAGGGAAAGTAGACTTTATGCAAATCACTTAGAATCCTGCCTCACCTATACTGTAAGAACTGTACAAGTCCTGGTTATTACTACCACCACTCACTTTTGACTGCTGTATGCATTTCTATCTCCACAGCACTGCTAGTTCCTTTTTCCTATTTGGATACCTCTATCTCCAAAGAGAGGAGTAATGATTTAAACCAACAATAGCACGAGCCAGTTGTTGTTCAAGGAGAAAACATACATAGCAGGTCCTTGAATAACGTCGTTTGTTCGGTATCCCTTTGTTATAACGTTGGTGAAAATGCCACAGGAATTTAACTTGTTGATATCAATTACCTATGGTAAACTGATTTCAATATAAGTGATTTCACTGCACTTCCAAGAACTTATCAATGACCTTAGGTGAGGACTAACTGTATATTCTTCCTACAATAAACAAACCAGTAACTCTGAACCCTAATTTGCCATAAAATTTAGGACTGGATTGAACATAAATAAAAGGTAGTATTTCTTTTATGCAATAACAGCAACCTATGAAATGTTTACAAAATAAAAAGCTTGAAAAAATAATGGGTTCTGGATTTTGGGCAGTGGCTCTCCAATTTTGGTGTGATTAGAATAAACTGGGAAGCTCTCGAAATTAATTCAGATGCCTGGCTCCCACTCCAGATTTAGTGAATCAAATAGTAGGGCTTGGGCACATATATTTTTAAAAAAGCTTCACAGTGGATTCCCGTACATCTTTTTAAAAGTTTTGTGGGCGAGCTTCATGTGCACCTACATCCAAGAATCCTTGGTTTAATCAAGAGACACTTTGGGAGAAGGAGGCTGGTCACGTTTGGCATGTTTTTTGAAAGAGAAACAATACGGAGAACTGACTGACTCTGAATGACTTATGAATCTATGAGCAGTATTCTTAGAAACAACCACCCAAAGCTCCCACCCTTGAGTTTGATCGGGGGGTCAGAAAACAAAAAGGCATATATATCCCAATACACTTGGTATTCACCTAAAAGCTTGTCTATTGGTTTTACTTCTATTAATATATAAATTTCAAAAACGGAATTACTAAGTAAACATGTTTATGTGCAATATTTACAACTTGGATTTTTTCCAACCCCAACTTATATATTTCAACCTATAACTATGTGAAAAACGTTGGCATTTTAATATGCTTAAAAAATTCCAAAACAACTTTACCTCAAAAATACTTTAAACCAATTTTCCAAAGTGCTATTTTCACAGGCTCGCATTTGTACCACAACCACCTAGTCCAGGAATGGAGCGACGGCGCTTTCTATGCAATCGCCGAGGGTCCTCGCACACCTATAGCAAGGCCCCCTTCACCCTCCAGTCCTGGGACAACAAATCCTGCAGTTCTCCCTCGTCGTCGCTGTCGACGTTCTCCTCTTCCTTTTTCTGCAGTTCCTTTATGGCCAGGACCTCTTTTAGCTTATTTTTTAGTTCATCCTGGCGATTCCGCAGTTTTTCCACCCGACGGTAGCACTCGATCTGCTCGTCAATCTCCCCGATCTGCCGGTCCAGCCGTCCCTCCTCGTCCTCCTCGGCAACTATAGCTTCGGATATAGTGTTGACCTGCCGCATGGCTTTTTGAAACTCGTCCCACTCTTTGTCCATCTGGTCCTTTGGGGCGTCAACCTTTCGTACCCTCGCATCTATCTCAGGGTCGTCAAAAAAGCCTTCTGGCAATGCTTCCGCAGTGTTCTCCTTCCTTTCCACCACTTTTTCCTGTATTTCTGCTTTCTCAATGGACCCCGAGTGCGGAACTAGAGGGGCCTTGGGGGGATTTGTATTCGAGAAGTCGCTTGGCAGCACACTACCTCCCGCTGCCTCCCGCGAGGAGGAAAGTGAGTGTTCCTTGCCCTGCACGTCGGGCGGCTGCTTGCTGGCGTCCCCCTCTTGTCCTTCTCCGCCCTCCTCCTCCTCCTCATCTTCATAATCAGGGAGTAAACCCAGTCCCGAAGTCTTACCGAGGGTCGCTCTGGCGGGCTCCTTTCCTGCGTGGTCGACGCTGGTGAGCACAGCAGACGTGGAGGGCTGTGCCTGGGCCACCTGCGAGGCCTTCGCCCTTTTAGCCTCTGGGATGTCTGCGTCCGGCGCCTTCCTCTTGGCGGGCTGAGGCCCTGCGCTGGCGGACGGCCCCTGGCTGGCCTCCTTCGCGCCCTTCAGCTCGGCCACTTTCTCTCGGTGCAGCTTTCCCAGGATGTGAGTCTGCCACAGGAGCTCGCTCTTCACCGGGGTGTTACACAGGGCACAGCTCAGCTGCCCCAAACGGTTGTACTTGGCGAAGGGAGATTCTATGCGTTTCCTGTTGGTGCTCAGGCGCTGCTTCTCCTTCATCAGCCGCCGCAGCTCGTCCTGACTTACCACCCGCTTCGCGGCCGCAGGCCGGGCCGAGGCGGACGACGCCATCTTCGCGACTAGCCCAAGGCGTTCCTGGCTTCCGGCGCGGCGATGCCTGATAGCGTAACTTCCTGTCTTGGCGAGGATTGGCTGAGGCTCCAGAGCGTGGGCGTGGGCGCCGGGTTTTAGCTTGGAGTCGCGGCCGGGGTTGTTTTTGACGGTCAGGTGGTTCTTCCCCTGTCCTGCGATGGCCGCGATCAAGGCGGTCAACGCCAAGGCCGAGGTGGCGCGGGCCCAGGCGGCCTTGGCGGTCAATATCTGCGCCGCCCGAGGGCTGCAGGATGTGCTGCGGACCAACTTGGGTCCCAAGGGCACCATGAAAATGTGAGGCGTCGGTTAGGCCGCCGGCGGTTGGTCGGGTGTCGGGACCGGCAAACGTTCCGCCAAGAGCGTGTGAACACACTTGTGGGCGATTTCCCTCATTTTCACGTCTGCCCTGGGGCCCTCTGTAGCCGGGTGGAGGAGGAGGAGAAAAGCCTCCCTAAGGAAAAGGCCCCACCCGCCCCTCCCACCGACCAACTTTTCGTTAAGGTTGATGTGCACTTACAAAGTCCATGTAGTGTTTCACATGGCACGGAAGCCAGCTAACTCCCCTACCCTTGAAGACTATCTGCTTGTATGCCGTCGTTTCGGCTTTGTTTGGGGCTGCGGCGCCGCGGAGAGGCACGGCTTTGGGCCTGGCCGGCATGGGTTCAGATCCGAGCTCCCGCTGTAGCCGTGAGTCCTTAGCAAGTTACTTGGGCGCTCTGTGCCCAAGGTTCTTCCTATCTGTTCAGCCTTTCAGCATGTAGCTATTTAGCGCCATGCTTTTCCTTAGGGGAGAGTGAGGGACAGAGACTAGTGAGGGCAAAAAGGTGTGAGAGGAGGGATAGAGTGTGAGGAATGAGCGAAGTACATTAACAGTAGAACAGTAGTTAGTATTATGTACTAACTGGGGTACAGAGAACGCAGAGATGACCAAGAAAATTTCAGTTTTGGTAGAAATGAATGATGTATGTGTATGTGCTGTATAATACGTAGTATGTATTTTGAAGTATGTGGCTTGCATTATACTTTTAATCACATAACATGATTTTACTGAGGAAAGGGGCTACTTATTAATGGGAGAAAGAAAAGACTCAAATAACAGTTGGTTTTTTATCATAGTCTTGAAAGGTGAGTTAGAGTTCACTAGTTGAAGAGGTGAGTAGGGTCTTGCAGATACAGCAGTTTCAAGAACAAGGAAGCCAATTGGTGTAAATCCAACAGAAACAAAAACAAACATAATGTATTAAGGGAACCACAAGATGTCATTTGATAGATGGGACATTTAAAATAGATATAAGCCAGATCGGGAAAGGTCAGCTATGTCATTGCTAAATAGTTTGGATTTAGCCTTGAAAATGGTGGAGAACGTGAAAAGCATTGAAGGATTTCGACCCGGGAACTGCCTGAGCCATTCCGCGTTATACAACGATAAACAGACGGTAGATAGCAATTCAGAGCTATGTGGGTGCTGAACAGTGCGGGTGGCGGATGGTGATGATGCGGCGGAGACGGAGAGGAGGGAGTGGTTTTAGGTTGTCGAGAGTTGACAGAATTTGATGATCTAATAAATACGAGGGACGGAGAAAGAAGCTAAATTGAGCGAATGAATGGTAACATTTCATCAAAGTAAAAACCCTGCAGGAAATTCACCAACCTGTGGCTGGCAGACTTCCAAGTACTCTTCCTGAGCAGACCACTGTCATCACTCGCCAGTGACTCTCACTCTTAAACGTGGGAATGCGCCACCTGGAATGAAATCGCCGCGGCAGTCATCTGGGGAAAGTGGTTCCGGGGGCCGCAGAGGGCGGGCGGTGCTGCGGGTGGTGCCTCCCCGGGTTCGGGGGACGTTTTCCAGGCCGAGTTCTCTGTATTAAGGTGGACGGAGTGGCGAGCACAGGGAGTGTCTTGCTTGGCTCTTGCCATGTGAGGCTAATTACACCACTGTTTTCTGAACAGGCTTGTTTCCGGTGCAGGCGACATCAAGCTCACCAAAGACGGCAACGTGCTGCTTCACGAGATGGTGAGCTGACGCTGCTGACTTCCATCAGCCTTACTGCGCCTGAACTGAGGACATGGCACCATTTGTGTATCTTTAAACCAAGGCTGTCAACTAAATATTGCAACCAGGAAATATGCTTGTAGGATTAAACCTCAAAAAATGTTTGGGGTGTTTTTTTTTGGCTGTTTTCAGATCTTTGTGTAGTTTAAGTAATAGCTTAGGGATACTTCCAAATTAGTTGCATCTTTTAAAGACACTGCATTGTTCTTCACAATCATGGAAAAGTAAAAAAGTCCTTTGCAATTTTAGTAAATATATTCCTCTTCAAGACTGAAGGATTTCATGTGATTTTGGAAATGTCATTGCATTCCCGAGCAAAGACTGTTCTATAAAATGTTCAGATCTCATTAGTTCTCAACTGTTAACTTTTGGTCTTGACATTTATTAAGCATTGGTCTTGATATTTATTAAGTATTGATAATACAAAACTTGTGAACTAGTAGAATGAAGCTTATTCAATTTCTTAATTTTACTGTTGACATTAAGGTTATCTTGGTTTTGGTGGACTATTTCTGTATTTTATTCTCTGTCTTTCTAAATCTGTTGCTTGCTTTTTCTAGCAAATCCAACACCCAACAGCTTCGTTGATAGCGAAAGCAGCCACGGCCCAGGATGACATCACAGGAGACGGCACCACTTCTAATGTCCTGATTATTGGGGAGTTACTAAAACAGGCCGATCTTTATGTTTCGGAGGTATTAGAATTCCACAGAGTTCACATCTATATGCTACTTTATTCTGAATGGAAAGTTGATTTTTTTTTTTACACCAGTAAAATGGTTTAATTGTGGGGGGCAAAGGTTAATATGAAAATATTTTTTGACATTGTAAATGGAAAATAATAATGAAGTATTTTAGCCAAACCAATTTCTTTTATTGGAATTATATACCTGTTTTTAAAATGAAAAATTTAAGATATTTGAAAAGGTAAAAAATGAGCCATGTACCGATGACTATAACGGCCTAAGAAAGAAAGTATCACTGATAACGTTGAAACCAAATTATGGTTTTAAAAAATAACTGGGAGAAACTTACTATTTTTAAAATTAAGCTTACTGAGGTGACATTGTACGTTTCAAGCGTACAGTTCTATAATACGTCACCTGTCTATTGACGTATCTAATACGTCACTTATCTGTCTTTGGGTGTGCTCACCAGCCAAAGTCTAGTCTTCTGTCACCGAATATTTGCCTCCCCCCACCCTCTCCCTCCTCGCCCCACCCCCCTTCGCCTCTGGTAACCGCTGCACTGTTGTCTACGTCTGTGAGATTTTTTTTTTTGCTTTGTTTGTTTGTTGCTTTCTGTTTTATACCCCACATATGAGTGAAGTCATGTGGTTCTTGTCCTTTTCCATCTGACTTATTTTGCTTAGTGTGATGCTCTCAGGATCCATCACGTAGTTGCAAATGGCAGTATTTTGTCCTTTCCTGGGGCTGAGTAGCGTTCATTGTATGCATCTGCCACACTTCTCTATCCAGTCCCCAGGGGGTTGTTTTCAACCCTGGGCTACTGTGAATAGTGCCGCAGTGAACATAGGGGTACCTGTATCTTTAAGAATAAGTGTCTTCAAATGTTTTGGGTAGACACCCAGAAGGGGGATTGCTGGGTCGTATGGGAAATCTGTTCTTGATTTTTTGAGGAGCCTCCATATTGTTTTCCATAGTGTCTGTATCAGTTTCCGTTCTCATTGCATCTTTTTCTCCACATCTTTCCTAACACAGGTTACTTCTTGTCTTATTGGTAACAGCCGTTCTAGCAGGTGTGAGGTGGTATCTCATTGTGGTTTTGATTTACATTTTCCTTATAGCTAGCAAAGTGGAGCATCTTTTCATGAATCTGTTGGCCATTTTCATGTGTTCTTGGGGAAAATGTTCAGGTCCTTTGCCCATTTTTAACTGGATTGTTTGTTGTTTTGGTGTTGAGTTGTATGAGTTCTTTCTGTATTTTGGGTACTAGCCCCTTACCGGAGGTTTGTTTGCAAACATCTTCTCCTGTTCGGTTGCTTGCCTTTTTGTTTTGTTGCTGGTTTCTTTTCCTGAGCAGAAGCTTTTTAGTTTGATGTAGTCCCATTTATTTACTTTTGCTTTTATTTCCTTTGCCTTTGGGGTCAGGTTCAGAAAAGCCTCTCTCAATCAGAGGTCTATAAGTTTAGTGCCTGTGTTTTCTTCTGTATGTTTTAGTGTTGCAAATCTTATATTTAAGTGTTTAATCCATTTGAGTTAGTTTTCGTGTATGGTGTCAAATAGCAGTCTAGTTTCATTCCTTTGCATGCGGCTTGCCAGTTTTCCCAACACCATTTATTGAAGAGGCTTGGCTTTGGGAGAAAAATTGCGGAAGGCTTCCCACATTGTGAATTTACCTGCCTTTCTAGTTTTACTTCCCTATACAGACGGTCTGCTGTGGCCAGACTCCTCCTTTCTCTAGCGTCTGCAGTCGTGACAGGTATTTCTCCCTCTTTGCCTCTGTTCAGTCTGTATTCTTTCCTTGGCCTTACCTATCTGTCTTCTGCAAGGATTTGAATTGTCCTCTCTTTCAAGGAGCACTTCAGCAAAGCATAGCCTGGTCCAAATGCTAAAATTATTACTTCTTTGTGTTTCAGTTAGTATTGGGAATTGTCTATTAATTTAGTACCTTCAACTTATTTCAGTAAGGATGCTTTTGCCTGTTAGCAGTAGAAACTTGATTAAAAGTCACTTAAACAATGAAGAAATTATCTGCCTTAGCAGAACGTAGAGAGATAAGGCAGGCTTCCAGGGCCGGTTGATTAAAAAATTCAGTCAGTTATCAAGTACTCAGGTCCCTTCTGTCTTAGCTCTCCTACTTACACTGCTGTTTCATCGTAAGGCTTATTTTCATCCCGACTGTGAGACTGTCAGGGGAAGTCGAGACCACCTTCTTCCCTTAGTAATTCTCAGCAGGAGAGGGAGAGAGAATACCGTTCACCCAGCTATGGAACACAAGTCCTTATTTCATGTGATTGGGCCAACTTTGGTCTTATGTCATCCTAAACCAGTAACAGTGTTTAGGGGAATTGACTTAATCTAATCAGGAGCCACCCCTTGAATCAGGGATAGGGTCAGCTTCCTCTCAAGCACTGGAGGAAGAGGCAGACCTAAACGAAATTCGGGTCGGGTTAGGAAGAGAGAAGCTTGCGAAGGGGGAGATGCCGGCAGGCATCGACAGACTCGTGAAACTGTGTGTCAGTGCGGCGGTAGAGCTAGACGTGGGCTATACCGTGAACGCTGAGCGGGGTGTGTCCTAACCCAGCCTGAGGGAGTCAGGAAGCGCTTTCTGGAGGAAATAAGGCCTGGGCTCAATCTTTCGGATGAGAGAGAGTGAGCCACGGGAAAGAGTGAGGGGTAAGGAGAATGGCACTCCAGGCAGAAGGAACAACGTGAGCAGAGGCGCAGAGAAGGGGAGCGACGCGCTGTGTGTGCACGGCTACAAGACGTTTGGTGTCGGTGGGGTTTAAGGTGATGCGGACAGCAGTGAGTAGGCTGGAGAGGTAGGTAGGAGGGAGCCAGGTCGTGGAAGGCATGGAGTACACCAACCAAGAAGAGTACGGTTCATGTGAACGTACTACTGAGTGAGCCCTGGCTGGTGTGGCTCAGTGGACTGAGAGCCATCCTGTGAACCAAAGGGTCGCCGGTTCGATTCCCAGTCAGGGCACATGCCTGGGTTGCGGGCGGGTCCCCAGTGGGGGGCACAAAAGAGGCAACTACACACTGATGTTTCTCTCCCTCTCTTTCTCCCTCCCTTTCTTTCTAAAAATAAATAAATAAAATCTTTATAAAAAATACTGAGGGGACAGTTTTAAGAGGATCAAGACTGGAGGTTTTCAGAGTAGTCCGGGTAAAGAGTTGAAGGCCCTGGCCAGGGGAAGTGTTTTGAAAATGGGTAACAGCAGGCTCTGGAGTCAGGCCTGTGGGTTTAAATCCCAGCTCCACTTCTTAAGTGCCCACTGATCCAAGGCAAATTACTTATCCCTTTAAGCCTCAGTTTCCTCATCTGTGAAACAGGAATAGGAATGGCAACTCCCACCTCATGGTGGGAGAGGACTAAATTAGATAGTGCGTGCAAAGCTCTTTAGGACAAATGCTCAGTAAAGGTCAGCTTTCAGAACTTGGTATAAGACTAATGCAAAGGAATGGAGGCAATAAATTAGGCTTAGTTCCAGCTTCAGTAGGTTTGCGCATTACTTTTCGGAATAAACAATTCTGTTTCTTCAAAAAAAATTTTGTTATAATGGCAGACCTATGGAAAAGTTACAGGAATATTCCAAAGAATAACATTTTTCTCAGGGAAATAAATGTATATATGTGTATTTATACATGTGGTAATGTACATGTTTTTTATGAACGGTATAAAAATAAGTTGCAGAGGCCCCAGCTGGGTAGGTCAGTTGGTTAAAGCATCGTCCCAATATGCCAAGGGTGTGGGTTCAATCCCTGGTCAGGGTACACACACAAATCAACCAATGAATATATTAATAAGAAGTGGAACAACAAATCAGTTGCATGCTCTCTCTCTCTCATAAAAAAATAAAATATTTTAAAAGATTTTATTTATTTATAGAGAGAGGGGAAGGGAGAGAGAAAGAGAGGGAGAGAAACATCAGTGTGTGGTTGCCTCTCCTGTACCCCCCAACTGGGGACCTGGCCTGCAACCCAGGCATGTGCCCTGACTGGGAATGGAATCGATGTCCCTTTGGTTCACAGGCTGGCACTCAATCCACTGAGCCACACCAGCCAGGGCAATGAGTAAATCTTTTAAAAAAAAAGAATAAGTTGGAGATACGACAATCTAAATAGTTAAGTGTATATTTCTTAAAACCAGGGAATTCTCTTATGTAATTCAGCATAGGGGTCAAAACCAGGAAACTGATATTAACACTGACACATGGATGCAGGTTTTACTCGATTTCATCATTTGTCCCAATAGTGTCCTGCACAGCAGAAGGAAGTCCAGGTCCAAGCGTCACGTTCAGCCGTCGCGTCTCTTCAGTCTCCTCAAGGCTGAGCCGTCGTTTGTGTTTCTCGACAGCGTTATGTTCAGAGCACAGGCCAGTCACTCTGTAGGAAGCCCCTCAGATTGGATTTGTTTGTGTCCTCAGATGAGACTCAGGTGATGCGCTTCTGGCAGGAATACCACGCAAGCACAGTAGTGTTCCTGATGCACGGTGTCACCAGGCACGCGTCTGTCTGTCCCATTACTGTGATGTTAACTTTGAACACTGAATGAAGGTGGTGTCTGTCTGCCAGTTTCTCCGAGTCAGTGACGATTCTTTTCCTCTGCAGTAAGAGGACTTCTTTTGTGCCCATTCGGAAGGGCGCCACATGGCAACAATGTCGTAATTTTCAGAAATAAAAAGAACTTACGTTGTTGTTTTTTTGGTACTGGAGTTAGGATTTTTCTGTAAGTTTGAGATTGTTTTAAGTGTGAAGCAATGAGAAATTACTTTTATAAATTATATACATACACTGATATTTAGTGGTATTGCTGTGAGTAGTACTACTTTTTTTAGACATATCTACTAATGGGAGAGGATGGTTACTTTTACTTTGCATGACATTCTTTATAATTTAGATTTTATGTTGTTTTGATAGGGCCTGCACCCTAGAATAATAGCTGAAGGATTTGAAGCCGCAAAGAAAAAAGCACTTGAAGTTTTGGAAGAAATTAAAATGAAAAAGGAGATGAAAAGAGACTTCCTCTTAGATGTGGCTCGAACATCTCTACAAACTAAAGTTCGTGCTAAACTGGCTGCCGTGCTAACGGAGGTCTGTGATTACATTTACGTATTTAGAGAGAGTATAGCCTGATGCGTGATTTTTTTTTTTCCTATAAGATAATCAACTATTGCATGTGGTTCTTTGGAACATACAATAAATCATAAAATATGTAAGATGAACAAACGTTTGTAGGCTTGCTTACTGACTAGATTTGATTGGTCAGAACAGCAGGTATACTTTTTTTCAAAGGTGTCACGTGGGGGTGATGTACTGGTCTCCTCAACCTGGAGGTCGTACGTGCCCTGTGAGGAGACACATGGGGGAGCTGTGTTGGCAGCGTGCCGTGCAGTGAAGGGGACCACTTCAGTGAAGCTTGGTTGTTCTTGCAACACTCACGTCTGGGAAGTGCGCGGTTTCTTCTGGTACTTCTGAACGTAGACTGTGTGTGCTCTCAGGGCAAGATTAGGTATTTTGGGAAGTCTTTTATCAGGGAGCTACGGTTTGGTGATATCACTGCTGCTTAGCTTTGCGGTTTCTGAAACTTGAGCGTATTAATGTATCAGGAGTGATGAGTTCATAACCAAATTCACAAGATACCGACATATAAATCAGGATGCTATCGTGCTAATTTACTTGGAGAAATGTAAATACCAAATGGATTGGAACACCTGAGTTGTTTCTGGGCAATTGTCCTTACCAACAGGAAGACCTAGGTGGGAAACCAGATGAAAATCAGACCATTTCTTACTGAGCAGAGTCCAGTGGAGACTCTGCTGTATTTTCTGCTTTGGGAATGCACGTATCAAGTGGCCAGAATCTTCGTGCTGACTGGTTCGAGCCTCAGTCTCTTTTGGAGTTCTAGAAACTCCATAGAAACACTGATACTCTCATTATCCAATATTTCTGTCATTATTTCCTAGTAAGTTCCCAAACCAAATATTCTGTTACATTCAGTAAACTTTTCTAAGGTACTCTTTTTGCTTTATTTATATTTTAGGATGGTTGTGCTATCGCACTTAATTTCTTAGTCATTGTCATACTACTGTCTGAGCTGAGTAGCGGGGTGTATTGTGCTGCGCTTCTCAAATTGCTCATCCCTGGGGATATGTGGCAGAATGAGCGAGGCACTTCTTTCTGGAGCGTCAGTTTTCACTCTACAGTTTTGGGGGGAAAGCATTATTTCCACGTTAAACCAAACGTGTATACAATGGTGCACATGGAAAGTTTTCGTGATAAAACACAAGACTTAACAATCTCATACTGTTATAGCCAGCAAATTCGAGCTGTGCCCGTATGTCACACCCCCTTCTCTTCTCTAAAGGTGTGCTTCGGTGGAGAAGTCGGGGCAGTGTTGGCGTGGTGGCACGAACGGTGGCCCGGCAGTCCCAGAGACCCCATTCTAGTCCTGGCCCTGCTACTGCTGTCTAGACCTTGTTTTAAGACTGTGACTTCTTACAGTCTGTGTTAGTTTTCTCATCTGTGAAACAAAGCGTTTGGACCTAAAGATCTCTGAAGTCCCTTAGGCCGTAATGACTGGCCTCCCTGACCAACTGGCACGTTTTGGCCTTGCCCTACGTTTGGGAGCCTCAAGCTCTTTATCTGCTTAGTCTGGTGATAGATTACTTGGGCCAGTGGTTTTTTCAGTAGCCCAAATAATTTACTGTTCTCATTCACTTCTCTTTCAGGCTGTGGTGGATTCTGTTTTGGCTGTTAGAAGACCAGGTTACCCTATCGATCTCTTCATGGTGGAAATCATGGAGATGAAGCACAAGTCAGAAACAGATACAAAGTAAATCACGTAACCTTTGGCCATACGTAGACTCTAGGATCTTTGGTTATCTTCGGCTATTCTTTCATTAATTTCATTAGCTATTCATTCAACATATGTTAATTGGGTACTTACCAGAGCCAGTCACTATTTTAGGTGCTAGGAATGAAAAGTAAACAAAACGGAATTTCTCCAAGAAGCTTGCATTTCTAGTTGGAGACAGTAAACAAATAACTGATAATAAATGCTGTGAAGAGGCTAGAGTAACTGTGTGGGAGCGTGTGCACGATGTAAAGTGGCATGAAATTACACTAGAGAACTAGGGAGGTCTCTGAAGAAATAAGGGAGCTAGCCCTGTGAACACCTGGAAGAGAGTCTTCTAGGCAGAGGGAACAGCAGTTGCAAAGGCCCTGAGGCAGAAGTGCGCTGGAGTGTTACATTGTGCCTAGAGCGGTGCCAGGGGAAAAAGTGCAGGTGATGAGGTCAGAGAGGTGAGAGGGGCTGTGCATTTAATATCACCTGATTATGTATGTAGCATCTCGTTGAGTTTGGACTTAAGTCATTTAAAATATTCTATCATGGAAAATCCTAAACACATGTAACAGGAAAGAGAATAGAATAGTGAACTCTTACATCCCTGTCATTCATCTTTATCTATTTTCGGTATATAGCTAATCTTATTTCCCTTATATATTCCTTTTCCTTTCCCCATCCCAGACTTGGATTGTTTTGAAGCCAATCCAGATATCGTATTTCATCAGTAAATACTTTATCTCTAATGTATATGTGTATATTTTTACTTATTTATAGAAGTTCTGTTTGGTTCTTTCTTAAATTTGTCATATCACTGATTATGGTTTCCTATTCCCTGCATATCTTCTCAAACTTACGTTTTATTTCTTTACCCATATAGTTCATATCTGATAATTATCATATTTAAAGTCTGCCTTATCTGTTTGTAGTGTTTGTTGTATTTTGCTGGTTTTTACTCATCCCACTTTGTTTCTGTATGTGCCATTCATTGTGTTTGAAAAAAGTATTTGTAGAAATAATTTGCAACCTAGGACGAAGGTGCTTTCTGAACAGAGGTGTTGGATTTGCTGCTGCAAGGGCTCCAGAGACTAAATTAAATCAAACCCGCAGCTTGAGGCTCTCCGGGAATGTCTAGTTGTTGTGGGTTTTAACTGCAAGTCCACGTGAGGGCTGCTTGCTTCCAGTTCATCCTTCGGATTTATACCCTGAGTATGTGACCCACTGGGGTCCCCACTTCACGTGAAGAGGGTCTTCTGGGAGACTCTGTACCTTGGATGAACTCTGAGCTTTTAATTCTCTTCCCTTCTCCTTGTGAGGCCATTGAAACCAAAGTTCAGATTTGCCTGAATTGTCAAGTGACCTTATGACGAGATCCTGCAGTTCTCTAAGGGTTTCTGTTTCTTTTCAGTTTTGAAAAGAAGATTGCTTTGTAGCTCTTCACTATCTAATAGCTTTCTAGTACTTTGGAGGGTTTTTTGTTTAACCCAGTATTGTTTTGGAGCAGGAACGGTCCAAAGCGGCCTACCTACCGTTGCTGAGGGCAGTGCGTTTCTGATTTGGGTTTCAGAAGGGCCCTGTGGCGCCTGTGCAGAGAGCACACTGTGGGGTCGGGTGGGAGGGGCCAGGGCCGAGGCTGGGGACCAGGGAGGGCTCCTCTGCCATGTAGGTGAGAAACGAAAATGGTTTAGGTCAGGGCATTCTTAGAAAGCAGGACCAAGAGGATTTCTTAATGTTTTGACATCGAATGTGACAGAAACAGAGGAGTCAGGGATGGCTGTTGGGTTTTTGCATGAGCAGCTAGAAAGATGGGGGTGCAGTGGCACCTCCTGGGTGGAGAAGACTGGGAGGCGCAGGTTTGGGGAGTGTTCTATTTTGGATGCCTGTTAGGGATCTGTGTGAAGAGGGTGGGTGCAGAGTCGGAGAGATGTGTCTGGGGTTCAGAACAGTGGTCTGGCCTGGAATACGTATTCGGAAGTCATCAGTGAATGGATGACTTAGAGCTACGAGAGTTGATGAGGTCATCTGGGAAGTAAATACTGATAGAGAAAAGGGGGATATTAAGGATTGGGAACTTTGGGAAACTCCACCGTCTAGAATTGGAAAGACAAGGAGTGTTCAGCAAAGGGGACTGAGAAGGGGTAGTCAGTGTGGTAGGGGGAAAGCCGAGAGAGGGGTGTCCCAGACGCTGAGAGAAGGAAGTATTTCAACGAGAAGAGAATAATCAGCTCTGGTACATGCTGCTGACATGTACAACAATTGAGCAATTTGAGCAAATTGTTGTGAACTGAGAATTAACTATTAGATTTGGAAAACATTTGTGGGTTTTTTGGTAGCTTTAATGAGAGCTGAGTCAGTAAAGGGGTAGGTGTGGACGTCAGATTGAAGGTGGGCTCAAGAGAGAACAGTTTGGGCAGAAGTGAGGGTGCAAATGTAGACAACTCAGGGGAGTTCAGCTATAAAAGGGGGCAGAGAACTGGGGGCATAGCTAGGAGGGAATGTGAGAATGGGGTTGAACGTGAAGAATCCTTGTTTTAAAGATGGGAACTATTACGGCAAGTGTGTGTCCTGATGGGAAGGCTCCTGTGGGCAGAAAGACTTGATGTGGGGGAACAGGGAGCAGTGTAGGTGCAGAGCAGGAAATGGGGTATAGTAGACAGGAGGAGGGACTAACCTGAGAGAGGGGCACGGACAGGTCCTTTTTAATTGTGGGGTGTTCAGGTTCAAGTGCAGGTGGATTGGCAGAGGTAGTAATGGCACAGCATTTCATTTTTCTTAAAGAAACAAGGTCATTTGCTGAGGAAAAGCAAAGGAGACTTGAAGAGTGAAGAATATTGAACATGTAGTTTGTTTGTTTCTTCCTAAATAAAACATCGTCATGTTAAGTTAGGAGTTAAGAGTAATCTAGTTAGATTAAAACTTTGAAAACTTCCTTATAATTATATTTAACTGTTTGAAAATTATTTCCTTAATACATAACAACTATTGGTTATAAAAGATTCATAAGTAGAAATGCCATTCCCTAAATGGGCATAAATGAATTTTTAAAGAGTTATAAAGATATTTACTCTTGAAGGAACATTTGGAAAAGAGGAAAAAAAGACCCCTCCCCAACATTATCTATATTTTTATATTCCTAACCACTCAAGCATAATCCTACTCTTTTACTTTCCTTTCATATTTTTTCTTTTCAATGCCAAGGTGCTATTTTTTAAAAAAATCCTCACCTGAGGATATGTTTACTGATTTGGGGGAGAGAGGAAATGAGAGAGAGCGAGACAGAGCGAGACAGAGAGAGACAGAGAGACAGACACATTGATGTGAGACAGCAACGCGGATCGGTTGCCACCTGTGTGTGCCCCCACCAGGAATTGAACCCACAACCTTTTGGTGTACGGGACGATGCTCCAACCAATTTAGCCACCTGGCAGGGGCACGGTGCTTGTCTTTTTTCAAAAGAATAGTTACTATCATGTTTTATATGCAGTTTGTCCTTGAGTGCTCGCCAGCTGCCCCCGAAAACACTTGTCTGTCATTACGTAGTTTTTGTGACCGCGAAGAGCTGGGCCACCGTTCGCTGGCAGCGCTCCATCGTGGCTCGTTCAGGTTCACGTTTCCGTTGTCGCATATAATTACGTTGAACAAGCGTTCCTGAGAAACTCAGGTGTGCCTACCTTTCATTACTTGATCTGCTGTGTCACTTGTTTGGGCACATAATTGAGAGGATAATTCTGGGTTGATTTTGCCGAGACTTAACAGTCACAGTGTGTTAGAGTAGGTTATCATTTCTAATTTTACTAATTATGTGTTGGGATTAAAACCGGTGCAAGGAAACAGTGTGCGCCCCGGCAGTTCTGCTACAACTTTACAGAGTGTAACTCTAATTTTATACCAAGTGTTAGAGTGTATAGTCAAAGAAAGAAACATTAAATATTTTAATAGGTTGATAAGAGGATTAGTTTTGGACCATGGTGCGCGTCATCCGGAAATGAAGAAGCGAGTGGAAGACGCGTTTATCCTCACTTGCAATGTATCGCTAGAATATGAAAAAACGTATGTATGTCATTTACTCTTTATAGCTTTTTTTTTTAAGATTTTATTTATTTTTATAGAGGGGAAAGGAGGGAGAAAGAGGGAAAGAAGCATCACTGTGTGGCTGCCTCTCACGTGCCCTGCACTGGGGACCTGGCCTGCAACCCAGGCATGTGCCCTGACTAGGAATCGAACCGGTGACCCTTTGGTTGTCACGCTAGCGTTCAATCCACTGAGCCACACCAGCCATGGCTACTCTATATAACTTTTGAAATTGTTTTTTTCTAAAAGTGTTTTAAAATTTATCTTTTCTCCCAAGTGTTTAGGGTAAACTTCCATCTTTTCCTCTTCCTCTCTCACTACCTTTACTAGCTTGTTGTTATCAATCTTTTAGAGAGGTGAGCTCTGGTTTCTTTTATAAGACTGCAGAAGAAAAAGAGACGTTGGTAAGAGCTGAAAGAAAATTTATTGACGATAAAGTACAAAAGATAATAGACCTGAAAGACAAAGTCTGTACTCAGTCCAACAGAGGATTTGTTGTCATTAATCAAAAGGTGAGAGAAAAGTTTAGATTTTAACTATTTGTAAATGTTCTTCATTGTTTTTCTTTTTTAAAAAGATATTTTATTTATTTTTAGACAGAGGGAAAGGGAGGAAGAGAAGCATCAATGTGTGGTTGGTTGTCTCTTGTGCACCCCCTAGTGGGGGCCTGACCCACAACTCAGGCACATAACCTGACTGGGAATTGAACCAGTGACCTTGTGGTTCACAACTCTGCACTCAATCCACTGTGCTACAGGAGCCAGTGCTCTTTGTTGTTTTTCAAAGTGTGGTCTATGGAACTCCAGGAGTCCTTAAGACCATTTCGGGGAGTTTGTGAGGTCAAAACTATTTTCAGAGTATTAATAATAATGCTTTTTACATGGTGTTGACATCTGCACTCGTGATGCAAAAGCAACGGCAGGCAGACTGCCTGGTGCCTCGGCACAAGTGCGGTCAGTGGCACCAGACGATACCAGGGGTCGTCACACTCTTCACCGTCACACCAGCACACACTGGCCGTTTAAAGGAAAAAAGGCAGGTTCCTTTAAGAATTGTTAATTTTGGCCCTTACATAATTCCGTGTGACAAAATATAAAGTATGAACAAAACACATGCAGCGTATCAGAGTATGTCCTGAAGGAAGCTCTTGTGTAGTTGAGTCTGAAGCCAAACTGGCTGCTTTTCTCGTGCGGTGCCATTTCTACGTGGAAGAGTGACTGACAGACAAACTATATGTAGACATGGGTGCTTGGTAGGTCTTTCTCAAAAGTGAGTACATCAGTCTTGTCACTTCAGGGAAAACAACTGACAGTATCCATTGCCAATGATAGCACGTAAGCCTAAGTTAGGCTTAGAATTAGCCTAACTTAGAAAATTAGAATTTTGGAAAACTTGTATCTGCCACTGTGAGTTTGACGGCTTTCCAATATTTAAAAGGTTTTCCTGATATTATTAGTGATGATATTAGCGAAGGTGATATTTTTGATATTGTATAACCATGAAATGTGTCAACATTTGGAAGCTCTGCCTCACTTAGTGAGCCATTATTTTCTAAATGCCTTAAAAATGCATGATTTTACAAAATATGCACCAGTAATAATCAATTCAAAGTGCAAGACGGACAAATGGATTCTCACGTGAGAGAGTGTGGAAAGGCTGTTCAAATGGTTCCATATCCACACTGAAACTCACCCCTTGTGGGGTTTTCCCGTCAGAGAAGAATACCCACACTTATCTGAAAAGGCTTTGAAGTATTCCTCCCTTTTCATTACATGTGTCTGTGAGGCCAGGTTCCTTCTGATACTTTAGCCAAAACAACACGTTCCACCAAATCGAGTGTGGAAGCAGGCAGGAGACTCAAGCTGTCTTTTCTTCAGACAGACACTAAAAAGATTTTCAAAAATGTGAGACGATGCCGCTTACGCTCACTGTAATTTTTGTTTAGGAAACTATTCAAATTTTCATTTAAAAATGTCATTTATGTTAACATAAATGGGTTTCTTATTATATTAAATGGATTAATAAGTATTTTTAAAATTCTTCCATTTTAATTTATAATATGATAAACATTATAGACACAGCTCATATAAACAAAAGCTCTGTGGGCTCTTTAGTTTTTAAGAGTGTGAAACAGTGCTGAGATCGAAAAGTTTTAGAATTGCTGGCTTGAGACACGCTTGTGACTTTCGTGTTACTTTGGTCACAGGGAATCGACCCATTTTCCTTAGACACGCTCGCGCAGCATGGCATCGTGGCCCTTCGCAGAGCAAAGAGGAGAAACATGGAAAGGTAAGCCTGCAGGCCAGTGTGTGTCCTCAGTTCACTGACAGATTAAACTGCAAGTACCCCATACGTACTCCTTTTAGCTCACATGTAAACATTGTTGAGCAGAATAGTAGCGTACAAATTTCAAATTTTGTTTTTAATTCCAGTAAATAGTGAAACTGTTAAAAATGAAGATTAACCTACCTCAGACCTTTCTTGACATACAAGGAAGGTTTCATTTCTTGAAACAGATTTTAGAAGCAGTATAATCCAGTGACAGTGTAGTCTTCCACGTTAGGTATCTTTTCACCTTTAGGGGATTCGTCTTCGTGTTCTCCATAACCAAAGCGATGTCGACTTGCATGCAATTTCAGGCTCTCTCTCGCTTGTGGTGGAGTAGCTGTGAATTCCCTTGAAGACCTCAGTGTGGACTGCTTGGGACACGCCGGTCTCGTACATGAACATGTATTAGTGAGTATCTCCGGGGGCCGTGGTTATAAAGTGAACAGTACAACATGTTTTAAATAACTTAGCCTTTTAATTTAGGTTGTACATTTTGAGAGGCCTGAGTAATCCACAGGATAGATTTTACAGTTTATTTACCCAAATGGTAAGAGTTCAGATATAACTTAACTGCTTTTAACATGTATTTAGTTATGCTTGACAAGAAAAATTCACATGCAGATTGGACTCTAACATTATAAACTAGAGGTCTTGACTGCATAACAACATTACATGTTAAAGTAGTATACTCTTGTCCTGTCCGTTAGGGTGAAGAAAAGTTCACCTTTATTGAGGACTGTGTTAACCCTCGCTCCGTCACCTTGCTGGTCAAGGGGCCAAATAAGCACACTCTGACACAGATCAAAGATGCGGTAAGGGACGGGCTGCGTGCCATCAAAAATGCCATTGAGGACGGTAAGTTCTTTTTGTGATGGATACGAACCTTTCATACTTTTAAAGTGGTCATAACTCTCTCATGGTGTGTATACTATTTTAAAAGGTATTAATGATAACCGTTCTCTCATTTCACTTAGGACAATTTATAGTTTGGATTGTGAAGATTTTTCCCTTTGGGATATTCTTAATAGTATGCTGATTTTTTAATTATCTTCTGTTTATGAAGTGAGAAAGCACTCAATTTAATGCTATAGTATCAATTTTCATTTTTAAAACCATGAAAAAGCTTTTACTGCGTAGAACTTAGTCCATTACCTCAGTTGCAGGATAAAGTATGTGATGGTCTAAGCACCATGCTGATACAAAATAATACTGCAGGTAGACTGTAACTGAAGAAATTTTAAAAGATTGGGGAAGAATATTAGCATTTCTTATTAATTGATAATTTATAAACTTCCTTCTGAAAGGAGTTAGGATAGATAATTCAATAAAGCACACAGGTTTGAAGTAGAATAATAAGCACATGAAAAGATGCTCAATATCATTAGTCATCAGGGAAGTGAAAATCAAAACCATAAAGAGACACCACGTCACATTAGGATGGCTACCGTCAAAGAGCTGGACAATATCAACGTTGGAATCCTCCTGTACAGGGTCCGGCACAAATAATGCCCCCTCTTTATTACAAACTCTTAAGCATGTGATACTGTAACATAACAGTATCACACCCAGGCCAACCATATGGCATTTTAGGTGAAGTGTTCAAATTAAAACTATAAATTATTGCGCCCATATTGTTGCCCTACCAACCACACTCAGGCAGGCGTTACTTCTGCCGGACCCTGTACACAGTTGCTGGTGGGAACTGCTGGAAAACAGGCAGTTCCTCAACAAGTTAAACATAGATTTACTGTGTGACCCAGCAAGCCGGCTCTCAGGTATACACAAGAGAGTTGAAAACCTATGTCCACACAAAAAACTCGTACACTAACATTCACAGTAACACTGTTCATCGTAACCAAATAGTGGAAGCAATCCAAATATCCAGTAGCTGATGAATGGACGGACAGAAGGTGGTATGTCCATACAGCGGAGTATTACTCAGCCACGAAAAGGAACGAATACTGCTACATGGTACAACACGGTGACTTTGAAAACATTATGCCCAGAGCCTAGACACGACAGGCTGTATGTTACGTGATTTCATGTCTATGAAATACCCAGGAGAGGCCAAGTCATGTGGACAGAAAGTGGACTAGTGGTGGCCAGGGGCTGGGGAAGAGGGAGTAGGGAGTGACTGCTCGTGGGCACAGAGGTTTTTTTGAAATGCTTCGGAACTAGATGGGGTGATGGTTGCACCACCATGGGAATATACTAAACCTGCTGTGAAGTGTAACTTTAAAAGGCTGCATTTTATTGTATGTGAATTGTCTCTCAAGAAAATAGAGTAATAAACTTTATAAACACTAGGCCAGATTTATCTGACAAGTGAAAAGATAGATGTGAATAATGGTAAAAGGAAAGCTGAAATGGACAATGAGAACCTAGGAGAAAAGAGTGTAAGTGCTGTATAGCAAACATAACAGTCACTCTAAATATTTAAGCTGCTAGAATATAAAAGGATGTAATCAGTTATGTAGGTTTCATTATTGAAAAGGAGAAAACACATCAGTTCCTATGTTGAAAAAATATGGGCTCTCTGTAAGGGTCACTGCCTCTTTTTTGTAGTCATTTTTGATAAAAGCTAGCAGCAGTTTTAATAACAAGACCAACATACATGAAGTAAGCATGAGCCTTTGGTAGATTAGCTTATTCTTAGAATTTACACACAAAAATAAGTGGGCTAATTTAAAAAAGTGCCTTCAAACACTTAGTTTTTAATAAATATTTTTTAAAGATTTATTTATTTTTAGAGAGAGGGAAGGGAGGGAGAAAGAGGGAGAGAAACATCAATGTGTGGTTGCCTCTTGCATGCTCTGTACCGGGGGCCTGGCCTGCAACCCCGGCATGTGCCCTGACTGGGAATCGAAGTGGTGAGCATTTGGGTCGGCACTCAATCCACTGAGCCGCACCAGCCACGGCTCCCATTTGTTAAAAAGACCGTCCTTTCGCCCCCTGAGTTGCCTTTGCGTCTTTGTTGAAAACCAGTTGTCCATATTTGTGTGGGTTTTTCTGAGCTCTTTACATTGATCTGTTTGTCTTTCTCAGTGTTAACATCATACTGTCTTGATTACTGTAACTTTTTAAGTGTTGAAATCAATAATGTTGTTCCTTCAATTTTATTTTTTTCAAGTTATTTTGGTTATTTTAAATCTTTTGCATTTTCATAGGAATTTTAGAATCAGCTTGCCAGTTTCTACCAAAAAGACTGCTAGGATTTTGACTGGACTTTCACTGAACCTGTAGATCGGTTTGGGAATAATTGATATCTTAACAATGCTGAGTCATGGTGTATCTCTATCTATTTGGACCTTCTTGAATCTCTCTCAGTAGTGTTTTGTGATTCTTAGTATATGAGTCTTGCCCATCGTTTTTTTTTTCAGATTTAGCCTGCCATGATTTTTTGTTCTATTGTACATAGTATTTATAAAATTTCAATTGCTGATTGTTAGTTGTTAACATATAGAAACTTTTCCAATCCCTGAGCTAGGTTTTCAAGTTTAGTGGCATAAAGTTGCCCATAATATTCCCTTTTTATTCTTATAATATCTGTAGAATCTGTAGTGAGATTACCTTTTTCATTTCTGACGTTGGTCATTTTTATTTCATTGATTTCCACACTGATCTTTACTGTTTTCTATATATTAGGTTTAATTTGCCCTTCTTTTTCTAGTTTAATAGGGTAGAAGCTGAGGCCATAGGTTTGAGACCCTTTTTGTTTTCTGGTATAGATGTCCAGTGATAAAAATTTCTCTTCAGGTCCTGCTTCAGTAGCCTCCCACGAGTTCTGATAGGTTGCATTGTCCCGGGAGAACGGGATCAGGCACATAGTCGAGGTCCGGGGTAATGTTCTGTTTCTTAAGCCGGGTGGTAGGTAGAAGGGTACATCCATTTGTCCATTTATTCTTTATACCTTACACATACAAATATTTGTGTGTATTTAATACTTAATAAGGAACTTTTAAAAAGTGTCGGTGGGAGGGGAGGGTGTAGCTGCCGTTGCATAGACAAACTCTTTTGAGCGGAGAAGGGGGCAGGAGTAAAACATGATGTGGGGGAAGGGGAGGTTTGTGTGTGTGTCGTTTTGTCTTAAAGATGGGGGGTTCCAAAGCAAGCTTTTGTAAAGAGTCGTGAACTTTGTAAAACCATACAGACAGGTATAAATGCATATCCTGATGTGAAAATGTGTTTAACCAGAGCTTTTGCCTTAGAATAAGGACAGCTAGTTTTTCCTCCCCCGCCCCCCAGCGAGCAGTGTGAGTTCTGCTGCCGTACAGAGAACAAGTACTTCATTGAGTCCGAAGACTTGCCTACCAGAAACAAACTGCCTACCACAAACTGTGGCCTAATTATCTTGCCCACTCAGATTTTCAAATTAGATATTACATTTAGTTACCTGCCACTGTAAGTGATAAATAACCACACTGCAAATGTAGTCATAAAGGAGTGTGGTAAAGGTAGAAGAAATGTCTACTTTTATTTGCCCGCAGTGTCCGTGGCATTGTGTCTCAGATGAAACAAATTCACACGGACTACCGAGTCCTGTGGAGGAAAGGGGACTGCACAGCCACTCTCTCAGGGGAAAGTGCCTGACCCTTGCCTTGACAGGCTTTTACTGCTTTCCTGGGCACATTACATTGAGGATGGTCCTCATTTACTATGCACAGGTTCGCTTTAGGCAGTTACAGAAAACAGAGGAGAGGATGTTGCTTATTACATCAAAAAGGAAGGATATTTGCAAATGTAAAGGGAAAAGTGAACTGGTTACACTCGTCCTTGGAAGGTTTAGCATAGATTTTAGGAAGTTACTTTAAAGATATGCAGGAAACATTTGCTGCCTCGATTCAGGGTGAGGGAGTTTTACCAAAAAGCAAGTCTCAAAGCGGCCTAGGTGCAATGCAGGCAGGATTCCCCAGGGGAGAACCTGTGGGGGTCCTGTGTGCTGGACCTTGCTTTCCACTGGCCTCTCTGAGTGGGAGCTGGGCCCACACCACACAGAACAGTCTCCTATACCAGGGGATAAACAATGAAATGAGCTATTTGTAGCCAGTCTGTACCATACTTAATTATTTTATGCTGTATAACTTCAGGATGCTTCATACGACATCTGAGTAATCACTGAGCTATGCAACTTACTTTACTTCTGTATATATTTAAATATACTTTAGATGTAGACACGATAATAAAACACACTTGAATAGCTAGTTGCAAGATAACAAAACACACTTGAATAGCTAGTTGCATTTTTCTCTGGTTTTTCTGCGTGGTGTGTTTTGCCCATCATTTCTCCCCTCCAATAGGTTGTGTGGTTCCGGGAGCGGGTGCGGCCGAGGTGGCAATAGCTGAAGCTCTTAGTACATACAAGTGCAGTGTAAAAGGAGGAGCTCGTCTTGGAGTCCAAGCTTTTGCCGATGCCTTACTCATTATCCCTAAGGTACAGCTATCCGAATGGCCTAAGAACAGCTGCTTAGACATAAGGTGTTTAATTATAAATTGCTCATATTGTCTGACAGTTAACAGAATAGAAGACAGATTTTTATTTGCATTTCCTCACGTGGTTTTGCCTAAGATATTTTATAGCTAAAGCAGGGAAACTTTTGGAATAACAGCTCAGAATCCTTGTAGGAGTTTAATGAAATAGCCAAATTACCCCCTTCTTTATTCTCTGAATTTCAAAATTGAAGTAACTCCAAAAATGTTCTTTAAACATGCTTCTTGATTAATTAATTATAACGAAAATTTTTAGAATTTAAGATTTGATTAGATTTTGATGTAGACCTTTATTTTGTTGCTGGTATCCAAAGCATTGTTATCACTTTAAATTGTGCAAAGTGAGAACTTCAGGCCATTTAACACTCCCAAATACTAGCTTGCATTTCATTGTCATCGTAATTCCTAGAAAAGAAGAGAGACCAGATTGTTTTTATGTATCAGCAGAAGGACAGAGAACTACCATTTCTTTTCCTTTGCCGTAATCTGCTTGTGAACCACTTAGAGATGCAGAAAAACTGTTTCAAATATGCTATTAACCATGAATTAAAACATTGCTAGTAATGCTAGCAAAGTCTCTTTGATAATTACTTTAAAATTATTCATGATTTGTAGAATCTTTGTGATTCAGAAATCCATTTTTTTCTTTCCTCCAAGCAGCAAAGTCGATAAGTAATGATCTTAAGAGTTGACACAAACTAGTAACCCTAGTATGCATTGGTCACACCTTCTCACTCATCGGTGGTTGGTTTGGGGCCACTTGCAAATAAACCTGTTTTGCAGAGCAGGTTAACCCTGGTGTGGAGAGCAGGCTAACCCTGGTTCGGAGAGCAGGCCAACCCTGGTTCGGAGAGCAGGCCAACCCTGGTTTAGAGAGCAGGCTAACCCTGGTTCGGAGAGCAGGCTGACCCTGGTTTGGAGAGCAGGCTAACCCTGGTGTGGAGAGCAGGCTAACCCTGGTTTGGAGAGCAGGTATCTCCGTCCCTGTTGTCACAGGTCATGACCCCGCATGTTGATGAGGGCACAAAGATGCTGCAGGTATTTTTTCCTTTTGCAAATGCCCAGAAAGAAATTGGAAGACGTGTGGCTAGAGGGACTGGAAGAAACAAGAATACCATTCTACTTCCCTTCAGATTTTTTGTTTTTAAAATCTTTTGCAAGGAGGGAAATTAATTTAATGGGGTGGACGTGGGGGAACTCTAATGCCCTCCTCAGGATTTATTTGATATGCATAGGAAAAATATTTAAGTAAATACAAAAAATGCTCAATACAGAAAATAATAATTTTAGATTAAGAATGAAATTCTTCAAAAGGAGATGATTGGTATATAATGAATGTGTTTTCACAAGACTAGAGAGCAGTGCTTTTTCATATTTGATATTCAAATGTATGTGAAGGTATTCTACATATATATTTATTATTCTTTTCATTTCTGAAGGTTCTTGCTCAGAATTCTGGTTATGACCTGCAGGAAACACTAGTAAAAATTCAGTTTGAGCATGTAAAATCAAGACAACCCATTGGCATCGACTTGAATACAGGTGAGAAAGTGAAGAAAAATTAGCTGCTTCATAAAGAAGAAGGGTCAGCACTGAGCTTTGGCAGATGACGTGTGAAGTATCTGCAGACTTCCAAGTAAAATAGACAGTTGGACATCTGAGTCTGGAGCTCAAGAAAGAGCTCTGGGTGGAGATAGACACCTGAGAGCCATCGGGTGTGTATGGTGTAGTTGGAGGAGACTGGCTGAGATCACCTAAATGAGTGTGGAGGGAGAGTCCAGGACTGAGCCTGTAGGTACTCCAGCAGCAAGAAAGAGCTGGGAGGGGGGCGGGCAGGAAGAACAGCAAAGCAGACAGAAAAGGAGCCAGCCGGGTGTGCTGTTCCAGGAAGACAAGTGAAGGAAGAATAGTCAGGAGGGTGTGGTCGATTGTGTTAAGTGCTGCGGACAGATGAGGCCTGAGAATTGCCCATTGGATTTGACAGAATGGAGGTTGGTGGTGACCGTGATGGTAGTGGGTGTGGTGGCATGTTAGCTGTTGTTAGAATATACAACAGATACTAACAGTGTATCAACATGTAGCATTAAAGTAGTTTTTACTTTGTAGGTGAGCCAATGGTAGCAGCAGGTGCCGGAGTTTGGGATAATTATTGTGTGAAAAAACAACTTCTTCACTCTTGGTAAGTTTGTATTAATAAAAGAGAAAGACTTTTGGGGACATAATTGATACATTACATTTAAAAAAAAATTGCCACCCTACAGTGGAAAAATGGTTAAATGTATGAAAAGGCATGGTATTAAGTTATTAAGACTGGCATTAAGTTATTAAGACTGGCTTCTGTCATTTTACAGTCCCTTTAACGTTTTAGTTCTAGGAGTGGAAGCTATAGGAAATATTACTCTTACTGTTTATTTGAGGGGGAAGGGAAAGAAAGGATTTTACTGAAATAGTACCACATGCACAGTGGGAAAAATCAATTGATGTGCTAAAAATTAGGTCAGTTTTGCTGGAAAATAAAATCACGCCTCCCCTTTATCAGCAAAAGAAATGATAATACGGAGGTGCTGTTTGTACTTACAATACGTGTCTACTGAAATCTCACAGCAGCATCACTGAGGAACAGAGGCCCTGTGGCAGCTGGAGATGGCTGCGGGGAGGGGGTCAGGGCGAGCAGGCAGGCGGTGCTCACCCCGTCCTCTTTCTCCTCAGCACAGCGATTGCTGCGAACCTTCTGCTGGTCGATGAGATCATGCGGGCTGGTATGTCTTCTCTCAAAGGGTGACTGAGTTCAGAGTCAACTCTTCTAGACGCTGAGATTTAGCACGTCTCACATCCAACTACCATTACATAGCCCGAGCCAGTCTTAAGTTTTAACAATAAACGCAGTTTATATTTGTTGGTCTTAGCAGTCTCAAAAATATTTCATGAAGGTGTAAGAATACAAGAATTGTTAAAAAAGATTTTACCTATTTCTTTTTAGAGAGAGGGGGAGGGAGGGAGAAGGAGAGGGAGGGAAACATCGATGTGAGAGAGAAACATTGATCGGTTGCCTCTTGCACAGGCCCCCAGTAGGGCTGGCCCACAACCCAGGCATGTGCCCTGACTGGTAATCCAACCAGTGACCTTTTACTTTTTGAGGTGACACCCAACCAACTGAGCCACACCGGTCAGGGCCACAAGAAATATTTTTACAATCAAGGAATAATAATGAAAATATTTCCCCTAAGAGTTCTAAGCCCCCCCCTTTATTGCACATGTCGTATTATGAAGTGATAGGATATATATGGTGTGTGCCCGATGCTTCAAAAGAGAGGACAGTGTTCAATAAATCCGAGCTTTGGAGGAAGGAAAGGTTTATTGATCAAGAAGGCCTAGCTCAAGGAGATGGGAGAACTAATTCTCAAGTCCATCTTAAGAGGATGGATTCAGGCATCTATTGTTAAGGGAAGGGAGGAGGGGCAAGGCAAGGAGTGGATGCTGCTGTGGACAGATAGGCATTGAAAGGGATCCCAGGAAAGGTATGGAATTTCTTTTTCCCTTTGAGGGGTTGTGGGTAGATACGTATTTGTTGCCATTTTATTATGCGTACTTTTGATTTTTTTTCCTTACAGAAGACCCTTTAACAGTTCTTGTAATACTGGTCTGGTGGCGGTGAGCTCCTTTGGCTTCTGTGTATGTGATGTGTGCTGTGGGCTGAGCGTTTGCCTCCTGTTGCTGACCACGTGTCCTCACGCCCACTATTCATGACCGCACCTCCATCGCGTACCGATTCTGCCGCACTCCACGGGATTGATCCCATTTTCTTTCTTTGGGCTTGTTTCTGGTTTAAATATCATTCTGTTGCTTTGGTAGATTGGCATTACCTCTATACCACATTGTTTAATTTGTTAAAACTTCATAAAAAGTCTCTTTTTTAAAAAGGTTTTATTTATTTTTGGACAGAGGGGAAGGGAAGGGGAAAGAGAGGGAGAGAAACATCAGTGTGTGGTTGCCTTTTGCATGCTCCCAGATGGGGACCTGACCCGCAACCCAGGATGCGCCCTGACTGGGAATTGAACCCGTGAGCCTTTGGTTTGCTGGCTGGCGCTCAATCCACTAAGCCATACCAGCCAGGGAAAAACTTAATTTTTAAATTATTTGTTACTGTACCATAGACACTCTAATGGAGTGTTATGTATTGACTTTTTTATTCCACAGCCTCGCTGAACTCTCTTATAGTGTAATATTTTGTCTACAGATTATTTTAGAACAGTTGGGTTGATGATAGTTTAGTTCTTTGTTCTTGTACTACTCTGCTGTTTTCCTATTTTACTGAGTTGGCTATGACTTTTCGTATCCATGGCAGGCACTTTTATCCTGTTCTTGCCTTTAAAGGGGATGTTGCTAGTATTTTACTGTTTTGTTGGGGTTTTTTTTTGCCTGTGAAACGTTGGCAGGTAGCTAGCTACATAAGCCTGTTTACTTCTATTTCTGTTTTGCTAAGAGTTTTTTTTAAAAGTTGTGATTGTTGAGTTTTATCAAATGCTTTTCTTCATACGTTGAGATTTTTTTCTTTAGCCTATTCATGTGATGACCTGCTTTCATGTTTTCTAATGGTAAATTATTCTTGCCTTCCTGAGATAAACCCTATTTGATTGTGATGTAGTATATTTGATTTTGAGATGCAGATTTTTCACATATTCTATAATTAGAATATGTTTTGCAGTCAATGGCATCTTCTAATTGCTTTTGTTCAGATTTGGTCACTTGTAACTCCTCAGCATTTAGTCTACAGCCACGTGAAGAAGGGTTACGAATCTTGGTTGTTGCCTGCAAACTTCCTGTTGCTGTCTTCTGGTAAGTTAAAGACAATTTCGGCATCAAAACCATCAAAACTTTCAGAACGTGAGCTGGTGGTTTAGAGGGAAATACCAGAGAGAATGGTTGAGACTCATTTATGAACTGTTAACCCTACCACTTCTTGATGGCTAGAAGGAATATCGAAGACTCTGGGTTGAAAAGTGATTAAAAACAGTTGGAACTATACAAGTGAAGATCTTGTTTGTTTTGCTTGTGCTTTCCTTGTTATGAATGCGTAAGAATGATAGTTGATTGACAATCTGTGTGCGAGTCATTCTAAAAGACTTCTTCAATAACTATGAAATAAAATAAAATGTATGAGTGGTAAGAAAGCATTATGATATGGTTGAAGTGACAGCATTTTTCTTTCTCCGTGTATAAAGCAATGGTGTATCTTACAATCAGTGACATTTTCAGTTTGATAAAATATCATTAACTTTTTATATTCACTGCATTGCTGGACTTGATGCTAATATTTATTTAGTTTTTTGCATGTGTTTGTAAGTGGGATTGGCCTTACAATGTTACTTGTTCTGTTACCCTTGTGTAGTTCTGATGTCGCTGACACCCTAGCCTTGTAGAATGAATAGGGGGGAGGGATTAATCCTTCTTTTCTTTTCTTTGGAACAGTTTGAGTCAGTAAGATGAAGGGTCGTATCTTGCTTGACAGCTTCATCTTGGCCTAGTAGTTTTTTCAATGGGAGCGATAGATTTCTGACTACCAGTTTTCTTCATTGTGTAGGTCTTGAGTTTTCCTTTTTGAGTCTATTTTGATAATTTATATTTTCCTAGAAGCTCTCTGTAAAATGCTGCTTCTCCCCTTAAAGTCAAAGTTTTCTAATACTCTTAGTGATTCTGGCTGTTTTGGGTATGGTGGGGCTGGTGGGGTGGGGATTGAGAGAGGATAATATGTTTTAGTATATCTTTTTGCATCTTTTATAAGTTTTTTAGGTTTTACATATGTCTTTAAAAACAGTCTGTAGCTTGATTTTTATTATTTTTAAAAATCCAGTCAAACATTTTTTTAACTGGTAAGTGTAGTTAATTTTTTAATGATTCCTGATACAGTGAATTTATTTCTACCATATAATTTTGATATATTCTGTTTATCCCTCTTTTTTATGCTTTTTCTCCTATTATTACTTTCCATTGGATTGATCGAGTTTTAAAATTTAGTTCATTACCCCTTTTTTTCTCTGCTAGTTTGGAAATGGTATATCTTATTATTACTTTAAAAATTTTAACTTGCATACTTAATATAGTTAATTACTCTCTGCTCCTCCCTAACAATAGTCTTTAAAACAGTTTAAATGTAATCATTCCCTTTTGTTTTACATTTCCTTCAATATTTTAATTTCATTTTATTTTTTATATCCCCTAAACTAGTTGTAATAATAATCATTATTGTTCTGTAGCTAGTTTCTGTTTACAATTTCCATATGTTTATCCATTTCTTCATCATCCTTTCTTGCAACTGTCTTCTTCTAAGTGGGTTCGCTCTGTTTCTTTCCCGAGTATACCCTCGTCTTTAGTGCTCATCCTTAGTCCTCCTACATAGTAATACTCTAGTTTTGCTTCCCTCGGAGTCTCAATTGCACCCTGCCGACTGGGCATTTAGCTAGGTGGAGAACTCTGAGAGAACCGTGGTTTTCTCCTAGCACTTAGAAGCCACTCTTCTCTCGTCTTCTGCTATTGTATGAGCTTTGTCGTTTTTACCTTAGTGTTGCCAAATGCCCCTGTGTGGGGGGTGGAGCGGTGTACGCCAGTTTGCACTGCCATCCGTGATTTGTAGAACATGGGGCCCATGTTCACCTTTTCAAAACCTCCGGTAGTGTACATGGTCTGTCCGCACCTGAGCCTGACCAGCCTTGGGCTTCAGCTTCTTGGGGGGGCCCTGAACGGAGCAGTCCCCTCACTGCTTCTCTTGGCAGGCGGGTAGAGTTTGTCTAGCGTCATGGAGAGGCGGCTCTTCCAAGGCTCCTGCGTCACCTCGGGGCCTAGTGTCAGCTCCTTCCTTCTAGTGTGGCCATTTCTGCGTGGGTGTTACAAGCTGACAGCTAGACTTGCTGGTATGTCTAGTTTCCTGTGTTCCCAGTTCTCTGCTTTCTCATTCTGTTTTGTTTTCCTCTTAAGGAACATCTTCCTTTCTCTCTCTTAAGCTCAGCCATATAAGTTTTCTGTCTTTTTGCTATGTATTAGTTTATTTAAATTGTGTAAAATATATGTAACAAAACTTGCCTTTTTAAGCACTTAAAGTGTACAGCTCAGGGGCCTTAAGTGCATGCACACGAGGTGCAGCCGTCACCACCGTCTATCTCAAGAACCTCTTTCCTTCAAAACCGGAACTTTTCCTTCCTAAACAGCAACACCCCCTTCTTCTCACCCCGCATGCTCTGTCAGCTGACATTCTACTTTCTCTTTCTGTGAGTTTGACTGACTGCTGCATAGAATCATATAATACTTGTCCTTTTGTGGTTGGCTTATTTTACTTAGCATAATGACTCCAAGATTCACCCATGTTGTGGCAAGGACTTGAATTTCCTTCCTTTCTAAGACTGGGTAATATTCCATTGTGTGTCTGAGAACCACATTTTGTCCATCTCTGCATCTGTTGAGGGGCACTCGGGCCGCTGCTACTGTTTGGCAGTTGTGAATGATGCTGCTGTGAACGTGTGGATATGAACGTCTGTTTGTGTCCCTGCTTCTACTTTTTTTTTTGGTATGTACCCAGAATTGGGATTGTTGGATCATATGGTAATCTTTTAATTTTTAAAGAAACCACCATACAGTCTGCATACGTGTTGGCAGTGCGTAAAGTTTCTAATTTCTCTGCATCCTCACCAACACTAATGTCCTGTTTTGTTTTGTTATGTTTTGTTTTTGATAATAGCTGTTCGAATGAGTGTGGAGTAGTGTCTCATAATGAGCCATGTAGTTTCAAATGCGCTGCATTTTATTTGGCATTTTTCTTTTTTTTACAGCATTTTATTTTTATTTATTCTTTAAAAGATTATTTATTTATTTATTTTTAGAGAGAGGGGAAGAGAGGGAGAAAGAGAGGAAGGGAAACATCAACATGTGGTCGCCTCTCATGTGCCCCTCTAATGGGGACCTGGCCCACAACCCAGGCATGTGCCCTGACTGGGAATCAAACCGGTGACCCTTTGCTTCGCAGTCTGGTGCTCAGTCCACTGAGCCACACCAGCCAGGGCTGTCTGGCAGTTTTCTGTGTTTGTGAATTGAAGCTGAGGTGGAGGGGTTGTCCATACCAGCTAAATCTGCCATGTGCTGTAACTGTCGGACCTATTTATTTTTCCTTTATCCTCATCCAAGGACATTTTTTTCCTTGTTCTTTGAAAGAGAGAGGAAGGGAGAGAGAGAAACACTGATATGAGAGAGAGAGACATCAGTTGGTTGCCTCCCGTATGCTCCCGGACCGTGTATTGGACATGCCTGGACTGGGGAGCAAACCCACAACCTAGGTATGTGCCCTGACTGGGACTCGAACCTGCCACCTTTTGGTTATGGGATGACACTCCAAACAACTGAACCACCCTGGCAAGGGCCAGACCTATTTTTAATGTAAATTGTTTAATTTTTTTCTCTTTAGGATAATAGCCAACTTTTAAGTATGTAAAAACTTCATGACAGCTCCCTTAAAAATAAAAAAAACATATATCCTAAGTTTGTTTCATAAATCTCTCAGTTTCGGTTAAAGTATCATGAGCCAAGAATCATTATCCCCCATCTGCTATTCTCCTAATAGTCTGTTTCTTACCTGCCTTTTTAAAATAGTCCTTTCCATGACAGTAACCGTTTCTCTGAGATCATTTTATTGGTGCCATCACTGTGTTGTGTTATGTTTTGATTTTGTCTGATAGTCATACATTACTGCCCTCCCAGCCTCCCACAATACCACTGCCAGCTCAGGGTTTTGGCTCTTGAACATAACTCACTTTAATCTCTCTAAGTATTACGGCCTTGGAACGATCCATTCACTCTTCCTTTACCGCTGTCTATACAATTGTCGGAGAGATCTAGGGGAACAAGGATGCAATCATTAAGGACATCGCCACCGACTCTATAAATAGTCTTGCTTTCCTTATCCTATTCTAGATTGTGGTCTTGAAGCTTATCCAGGAGGAAATCAAGTGTCTCATGAATTACTGTATTTTGCCACGTATAATGTGCTCTTTTTTGCCCAAATTTTTGAGGGAAAAACAAGGATGCGCATTATACATTGGTAGTACCTGAAATACCTTTTGCATCTGTTCTTGTGTTTGGTAATTATTACATAAAATTCCTTGTACCATAATATGTTCAAAAATAAATGCTAAAATTCATTTATAATACACAAACCAAGTATCTAAATGTAAATAGATAAAAAATTGAATTAAAAAATTAAAGATTTTTTCCCTGAAAGTTTGGGCCAGAAACGTGGGTGTGCATTATACACGGCCAAATACGGGAGATGTAATCTTCAGTCGTACTTTTCCTGGCCGGGTGTTGAGGCCGCGCAGGAAAGGCGCAGGGAGGAGAAACTGGAGGGTCAGGGTTTTAGTGTTTCGAAGCTCATTGGTTTAGTGCTTTGCTGCAAAACAAACATGTGCTGCTAGGCTATTTATAAAGGTTGCCTTGCAACATGGACTTGATTGTTGATTCTTCACTACATTGCTCTTTAGTTATTTCACAAATAGTAGCCTTTCTCTAGAAAGGAGGTTTGGGGACCTGAGTTGGAGCCTTTACTGAGGGACATATGTTTGAAGACAGAGAGAAGGGAAGCACCGGGGCGCAGATATTTTCCCAGAGACCGTAGGTGGTAAGAATGGTTTACCCACGACCCGACATGCCATCTTCTCCATGCTCAGCAGGGTCCTTGACACTGCAGAACTGAGCTGATGACAGTTACAGTGAGCAATGACCGCAGTGTCTTTCCTTCCGAGACTTTCTCAACATTTCTCAATTGCATAGTCCAAGAATCAGCTGGCAAAGCCCTAGGTCTGCTCATTGCTTGGGCCGGGATGTCGCCAAGTGTCTTGTTGGACAATTAGCCTGCGGGCCTGGATCTGGCTCCTGTCCATGCCTTGGAGATTGATGTAGATGTGGAGGCTGAGGAACAGGTTTGGGCCATATGCTTGCCTGGCAGGTACTTCATGAAAGCTCAAGATGTATAAGGTAAGGCTTTGAAAGCCGTGAGCTTAAAGTGATCTTTCCTATTGCCTCTGGCTTCTGGAGCCCTGGAGCTGTACACAAGGGCCAGCTGTACACAAGTGGCATAGTGTTTGTCAGTGGGGGTGCTGTGGACGTAGTGAGGCACCATTCACCATGTAGACTGTTCTGTCCGCTGTGGAATGTTTGACATGCCTGGCACCCTGCACTAAGGCCAGTACACCCACCCTCCTGTGACAGCCAGGAATGCCACTGCATTTTGAGAGGCCGTCTGGAAGGTAGTACCACTGAAACTTTGTTCAGAAATATACCCACTTGTATATTATTTGTTTCTTTTACCCGGTTTTTTGTCTTCAGTAAACTCAGCCTCAAGAAGCATTGTATTCTACCTCAACACCAGTCCAGGTCAGAGAATGTGATGGGCTCTCCCGAGGGCAGGGAAACCCCGTCTGCCACAGACTTGTCTTTGTGGAGTGCAGGCGTGTGGCCTGGGACCAGCCTACGCTCTAGGATTGTCGGGAGGATAAGTTAATATGTGAAGTTGCTTCACACAGTGCTTAGTCCATACTTCGTGCTTAACAAGCATTTAAGCTATGATTTTTATTACCGTCAGAGGTTAGGGGTACAGTCTGTGATGTAAGCTGAGTAAAATCAACTAGTGACAATAACCCTACAAGCTTCCGGCTCTAGCTGGGGAGCTAAAGAAGTGTCAGCTGTGCTTTGATGGTGGCACCAGGATTGTGCTTCCTGGAGGCAACTTGGATGCTTGAGAGTGTGCCAAATGAGTGTGCTTTCCTGCCCCCACCTTTGACACACTCTCAGTGGTTACCCCAGACTGTGACTGGTGAAACTCGTGCAGTTTTGATGGGGTGAGGGGCAGCTAGTGTTGCTGCAAAATCACAAGGCTTGTAAAAGCCATTTTCCCCACAGTGTAGGGAAAATATTTCTGCTTAAGCACTGCATGACATGAACTGAAAGGCCTTTTCTGTCACTCCAGTTTAAACTCCAGCGATTCAGGCTTGACCTTACAAAGACACATGAGTAAGCTAAAGGAGCGTGGTTTCAGGGCACTCAGAATATCCTGACACTCAGACCTTCCTCCCTCCTGTGGCTAAAATTCCAACATTAGCATTTAATTTTTTGTATGAAGCATTACTTCCTGGGATTTTGTTTTAAATACAAGTGTGCCAGAAAGAGTTAAGGTAGACGCCCTGACTCCTATACTTTGAAAGGCCTGTTTGCAAGGTTGGTCCTTGGTGGCGTTTGGTAACTTTGAGTTCAGGAGTGTTCCCGGTACCCTAACTGACGAAAGTGGCTCACTGTGCCTAAGCTAAGCTGTCGACAATATGGTTTATGCTAAATATTTACCTTCCTTTTGGAAATCGGGGTTTGGGTGTGTGTCAGGCATAGGGTGCCTACGTGATCTGTTTCCCAATAAAAACCCTGGGCACTGGGTCTCTAATGAGCTTCCCTGGTTGGCCACATTTCACACATACTGTCACAATTTGTTGCTGGGCGAATTAAGAGCATCCTGTCTGACTCCACTGAGAGAGGGCCCCAGGAAACTTGCACTTAGTTTCCTCGGGACTTAATCTCATGCTCCTTTCCCATTGCTGATTTTACTTTGTATCTTCTCTCTGTAGTAAATTATGTCATGACTATGACTCTATGCTGAGTCCTTGGAGACTTCTAGTGAATCATCAAAACTGGGGGTGGTCTCGGGGATCTCCAGCACAGTATTTTTGACATCACAAGTAAATAAACTACAGAACAATATCCAAGCAAAAATCCTCAATAAAATATTAGTAAGCCGAATCCAATGTCACATGAAAAAGGTTAAATACTATGACCATGTAGGATTTATTTCAAGAATGAAAGTTTGTTTTAACATCCAAAAATCAATTAGATACTTCTGGTTAAGATGGCGGCAGAGGTAACCATGGCTCCTCACACAGCCACATTAAAATTACAACTAAAATGTAAAACAGTTATCACTCAAAACTGCCAGAAATCGAGTTGATGGAAGTCTGACGACTACAGAATTAAAGAAACCACACCCATCCAGACTGGTAGGAGGCGTGGAGATGTGAAATGGGCTGCTCACACATCCACGTGTGGTGGATAAGTTTGGGAGGGATTCCTTGGGAGTGAGGAGTCCCAGCCCCACACCAGGCCACCCGGCCCGGGATTCTAGTGCCAGGAAGGTAAGTCCCCATAATTTCTGGCTGCAAAAACCAGTGGGGATTCAGTCAGTGGAAGACACTTCTGGAGTCAAAAGCAGTTCCCCTTAAAGAACCCCCACACAGAGTTACTCAGACTCACTGTCTGTGAGCTCCAGCACTGGGGTAGCAGATTGAAAAGTACTAGTGTCATACAGGGGGGAACTGAAGTATCTGACATCAAGGCAGGAGCTGGGGGACAGCTTTCTCCCAGACAGATAGGCAGGCAGAGGCCATTGTTCCTTTTCTGAACCCTCCCTTCCAACAGATCCTTCAGGGGCTGCCATATCTGAGACTTCATCAACCTGGTTAACACAGTTTGCCCCACCCTGGAGATCCCCTGAGGCTCCATTCCACCCAACCTCTTAAAGAGACTTTTCTGTAGAATGGCTGGTGTTGGCTCATGCTGCACAACTTCCTAAATCCTCTCAAACAAGCAACAGCCAGGCTCAGTGAGCCCCAGGTTTGGCATTAGCAGCAGCCAGCCTAGAGTCACAGCTTGGCTTCAGCTGGGCGTCTCCAAGCCCAGCACTAGTACCAGCCATCTCAGATTGCTTTATAGCTTAGGCAGAGTAGCCCTGGAATGAACACAGGTTGGGGTTGACCTTAGCCTGCACCAACCGGGAAACCCCAGAGCCTGTGTGCCCAGTGGACAGCTACAGACCACGTCTGAGTACCACCACCCTGCCCCTGCACAGCTGATCCCCCATGGAGCGCAGAACTTGATGATGGTCACAGCCAGGCCTTGCAGCTAATTGTCCTGGGTAAATCCCTCTCATTCACCTGCAAACAGCAATGAAGTCTCAACTACAAGAGGAGGGTGTATTCAGCCCACACAAAAGGCACACCTTGAGTTACCCAGCTTGGGTGATAGGGGAGGCTGTGCCACTGGACCCTACAGGACACCTACTACATTAGGGCACACTACCAAGACAGCGAGTCATAGCAGCTCTACCTAATACACAGAAACAATCACAAGGAGGCTGCCAAAATGAAGAGATAAGGAAACATGGCCCAAATGAAAGAACAGATCAAAACTCCAGAAAAAGAACTAAACAAAATGGAGATAAGCCATCTGTCAGATTCAGAGTTAAAAACACTGGTTATAAGGATGCTCAAGGAACTTAGTGAGACCTCAACAGCATAAAAAAGATCCAGTCAGAAATAAAGGATACATTAATTGAAGTAAAGAACAACTTACAGGGAAACAACAGTAGAGTGGATGAAGCTGAGAATCAAATCAATGATTTGGACATAAGGAAGCAAAAAACAACGAATCTGAACAAGAGGAAAACGAATCCAAATAAACAAGGATAGTATAAGCAGCTTTTGGGACAACTTCAAGGAATCCAACGTTTGCATCATAGGGGTGTCAGAAGGAGAATGGAAAGAACAAGAAATCAGAAATCTATTTGAAAAAATAATGAAGGAAAACTTCCCTAATTTGGAGAAGGAAATAGACATGCAAGCCCAGGAAGCACTAAGAGTCCCAAACAAGGTGGATGCAAAGAGGCCCACTCCCAAGACACATCATAATTAAAATGCCAGTGATTAAAAATAAAGAATCTTAAAAGCAACAAGAGAAAGAGTTCTCATAAGACTGTCAGCTGATTTCTCACAAGAAACTTTGCAGGCTAGAAGGGTTTGGAAAGAAATATTCAAAGTCATGAAAAGCAGGGACCTACACCCAAGATTGCTCTGCCCAGCAAAGATATCATTTAGAATTGAAGGGCAGGTAAAGAGCTTCCCAGACAAGAAAAAACTAAAGGAGTTCATCACCACCAAAGTAGTAGTATATGAAATGTTAAAAGGACTTATGTAAGAAAAAGAAGATGAAAACTATGAACAATAAAATGGCAAAAGTACATATCTATCAACAATTGAATCTAAAAAAATGAACTAAGCAAACAAGAAGAATAGAGACAGAATCATGGACACAGAGAGAGTTTTGCTTCCCGGTGGGAAGCAGGTGTGGGCGACTGGGTGAAGAGGAGAGGGGATTAAGAAGTGTGAATAGGCAGTTAAAATGCATCCCCAGATAGCCATGGGGCTGTAAAGTACAGGACAGGAAATGGAGCAGCCAAAGAACTTACACACGTGACCCATGGACATGGACAATGGTGTGGGGACTGCCTGAGGGAGTGGGGGTGGGTGCTTGGTGGAGGGGTGCAAAGGGGGAAAAATTGGGATGACTTTTATAGCATAATCAATAAAATATAATTAAAAATCCCCAAATCAATATAATATACCATATTAGTATAATAAGGGATGAAAACCACATAATCATCTCAATTATGTACACAAAAAATCATTTACAAAATGTAGGATGCAGTTCAGTAAGCCTGGAGTAGAAGGAAGCATCCTACACCTGATAAAAGGCATCTGCAAAAAGCCCGCAGGAACCATCACACCTAATGGTGAAAGCCTGATGCTTCCTCGCAGGATCAGGAACAAAGCAAGGATGTTTACTCACCCCTGCGATTCAACACAGTACTGGAGGTTTTAGCTAGTGCTAAAAGGAGAGAATGAAGTAAAAGGCATCCATGTTGGAAAGGAAGACGTGGTGTAAAACTATTTACAAACACCGTTATCTGGCATCTAGAAAATCCTAAGGATGAATAAACACAAGAATTCCCTAGAGAAGAGTACAGTGTGAAGGTTGCATGAGAATGAGTTTCAGGGACTTTCTTCCGTGAGCCCCGAAAGAGCCCGGCACTGTGGGACTTGGACGGAGGAGATGTTAAATGGTGAATTAAACGTTTCCCCGCTGCCTGCCACGCGGTTAACTTACCTACTAGAGCGCGCAGGTAGGGAGGAAGACGTCCGCTCTGATGTGTGTCTCTAAGCTAAGAAGGAGGCGAAGGTTTTGTCAGTTGTTTGTGCTCCACTGTCTGCCTCCGCCTTCTCATGAATTCCTGGGAGTGAGCGAGGCTCTTCCCCGGGATGGGAGGAACAGGAATTTTGGAATTAGATTCAAGTTCAAATCCTGCTTCTTTCCCTGACTTAGCTGTGGGGTTTGGCAACCTGTCAGCCTCAGGGTCCAAATGGAGACGATGGTAACGACTACTGTATCTGTTACCACATTTGACTGCTAGCTACTGAGATCAGGCATCATAATAGCAATATAGAAGTTTATTTCTTGTTCATGTTCAGATGTAGGGAAATTAGGGCTTCCTTGGTATCATCTGGGACCCGGGAGCCTGATTTTTTTTCCCCCACTATTCTGAGCACATGCTTTTCATTCTCAGAGTTGCCTTTATGATCCATGATGTGTTTTAACTTCAGCCATTATATCTGAGCTCCGAGCAAGAGAAAGGGCCCAAAGGGCCCACCTCAGGAATCTCTTTTCCTTTTTTGCAGCTTTTCCTGAAGCCCCACACAATGACTCCCTCTACGTTTTGTTAAATACAGCTTAGTCTTATGGCTACGGCTAATTGCAATAGAGGATTTAAAATGTGGTCTTTAGTGAGGCACATTGGCCCTCGAGATTAAATCAGCATTCTCATGCTGCAGAGGTAGGACATCATGACGCTCGTAGACAAAGCCGTCTCAGCCACGTTACCCTGCCGAGCTGGTGGAAGGGCGCAGTCTTGCGATGCACGAAAATACCACGCACAGAGCAGGGGCTCAGAAGTGTCCTTCCCCACCCCTCCCACCTGCTCTCTCACATGCTTTAATCAGGAGTAAATGAATGTTCGGATGGGGCTGAGTATGGGGTGTGGGTGACAAGGGCAAATAACCAAGGGGTCCTTCCAAGGCTAGTGACTTTTCCATGTTTTTTTAAGACTTTATTTACTTTTAGAGAGAGGGGCAGGAAGGGAGAAAGCGGGGGGGAGAAACAAGGATGTGAGGAAGAAACATCGATTGTGCACACCCTGACCATGGGCCCAGCCCACGGCCCAGGCCTGCGCCCTGACCAGGAGTCGAACTGGCGACCTTTTCCTTTGCAGAATGATGCCCAACCGACTGAGCCGCCCCGTTCAGGGCAACTGTCCCGTGTTTGAATACTTGATTTGGTGCCCGTCATGTCATAGTGCCCATAAGCGCTTTCTGAATGAATGGAAAAGCATGGGGCCCTGGCTGGTGTGGCTCAGTGGACTGAGCACTGGCCTGTGCTGGCCTGAAAGGTCGCCAACTTGATTCCTGGTCAGGGTGCGAGCCTGGGTTGCGGGCCAGGTCCCCAGTAGGGGGCATGTGAGAAACACACCCATGTTTCTCTCACACATCAGTTTTTCTCTCCCTCTTTTTCTCCCTCCCTTCCCATCTTCCTAAAAATAAACAAACAAACAAACAAATAAATAAATAAATCTTTAATAAGAAAAAGCATGGGATTTGGAGTCAGGCAAACCTTGTATTTGAATCTTGTATTTGGCACTTCCTAGTACAGTTACGTAACCCCTTGAGTCTCAGTGGTTAGTAAACTGGGGACAATGATAGTACCTACTTTACATTTACATGTCTGGAGTAGTCCCTGGCACACGATAGGGTCTCCAGGAACTCTTGTTGATCGAGTGAATCCTGGTTAATGCTGGCTTTGGGACACTTTCTCCGACCATTTTTCCCTTGTTGAGCCTAGCGGGTGAGGGTGAACTTGGGAAGCATAGGGTAAGGGAGCTGGTCATCACCTGGTGGACTTCGACGGCAAGGCTTGGGCGGCTGTTCTGGGACCTTCCCCTGGCTGATCCCCACTTTTCCCTCTTCTGGCCCCAGGTCATCTGCTCACGTAATTAAAGAAGATAGTTACAATCGGTTTGTAAAGCAACTTCATATACATCGTCTCCTTAATTTTTCAGTGATCATACTTAATTCAGGCAGGCAGAGTCCACTTTAACTCTGGCGGATCTGATTGCAGATAAAACTGGCCGCTTTGTGACTCTGAGAGGGAGGGAGGCCTCTGGCCTTGGAGACCAGACCACCTCTTGGCAGGAGAGTTTGGGTAGGTGTTCAAGCCCTGGTGGGTAAGTTATAGGGGCTTTATGATCCCTTCAAGCCCACAGGTTTATGATTCTTCAATCCTTATCTTCCCCACGAGAACGCTAAGGCTCAGAGACGCTGAAAGACTTGCTCAAGGTGGAGATCTGGGGGAAGGGAGCGTCTGGATGTGAGAGACATAAAATATCCTGAAGCAAGGTCTGCAGAGGCCCTTGGGCGCATCCGATCTGTATAGAGAGGCTTGCCCTGCTGGACTCCCTTTCCCGCGTGGTGGCGGCAGGGCTGGGAATCCAGTGTACAAGCTGTCTCATGCTCAGGGCTGGCCCGGGGCTCCTGCCAGCCTGGCTGTGCAGGAGACAGGGTGAAGGCTCCCTTCTCCAGCTCAGGCAGCAAGCATCTCCTGGCCCAGGGCCTGCTCAGGTCAGGCCCGCTCCACCCCTCCCCAGCCTCTGCATTTCGCTGCAGGCTAAGGGCCCCCATCTGCACATCTCTCATTAATTAAAAGTGCTACAAACCATCTGTTTGAGAGGAAGCTTCAGAGAGGGGCTGCTTGCCTGAGGTAGCATTCTTTCGTACCTCTCAACTTTAATTGAAAACTTGTTTTTAGAATAAAACCCAGGCCCATAAACCCTTCTTGCCACTGGTGGCAGTGAGGTTGGAGGGCTAGGTGACCGAGCCTCTGGAGTCAGGGACAGTGCTCTGGGGCAGAATTGAGGAGGACTGCTTTAGCCAGCTCGTCAGAGAGAGTGAAGATACGGCGGCTGTGGTGCATAGGGCGAGAGAGGAGCAAATACAGACGCTGGCAGCGAGAGGCGTGAGGGCAGAGGCGCAGGGGAGGCCCACATAGAGGAATAGGCCTTCGGCCTGGGGGTAGCCAGGAGGCCCACGTTCCCTCCTAACCGCAATGCCTTGGTGTGGGCCAGGGTCACTCCCCCAAGTCAGTGACTTCCCTCCTTGGGGTACTGGGGTCAGGGGTGGGTCCTTGCTTTCAACAATGGATGGCATGTTTTCAGGGGAATATACGTGGGGATCCAGGCACCCTACTGAAGGCCCCCCTGCAGGGAATGGGGCTGACCCTCGGTCTTCATCCTGGCTCCACCTCTGTCCCTGCCCTGCCCATATCCCTGGGAATATTTTAAAAGTTTTGTGGTTGTTGTCACTTACGAGGTGGAGATGGGGTGGTGGGGATTCCAGCCAAGGCCTGGCACCCTGGATACTCTGCCCCATGGCTGGATTTCTTAGAGATGGGCAGGGCAGCTCCACGGCAACTGAAAAAATGGCAACTGTCCTCCCCCATCAGTACGAAAAAGGCCCCCAGGTTCACTAATGATTTTCAACCACCTCCTTGCAAGTACAGGACAGCAAGTACCATCACCATTTCCCCAGTTTCCAGAGGAGGAAACTGAAGGCTAGAAATAGAAAGCGATTTGCCCATGGTCACACGGCAATTACAGCCGGAGCTGGTTCCAGAACACAGGCTTCTGGCACCAAGGCCGATTCTTTTTCTGTTCCAGCTCACTGCCTCTTCTGATTCTCCCGTCCTCTGGCAGAGGGGGTGGTGGAGGCGGGGCCAGTGTACTCTGAACCTGCTAGCAGGCTGCCCCAGCCCGAGGTGAGCACTGCTTGCCTTCGATTTTCTTGAGGGTGACTGTGGGCCAGTCAGAAGCAGCTATTCGTATCCGTCCCCACTGCCTACTGCCAAGTCTCCTATAGGTCCTCAATTACGCGTATTAAGTGAAGAGGTGAGTGAATGAATGGATGAGGGGAAGAAGGAAGGAGGGAAGCTTGTCCCTTCCAAGGCAAGCCATTCTGCCAGCCTCTGAGACTCAGAAATCACAGCGATTCAAGCCAGTGGAAACCATCCAGTGATTCCAGACTGGCCCAACCTGCTCATTTTAAAGAAAAGCCCCAGACAGGAAGTGACAGGTCTGAGGTCACAGCCCACTGTGGGAGAGCCAGGACTGGAATCCAGACCTCGGGAGTTGTACTCTTTCCCCTTGCCCTGGGCAGGGATCAAGGACAGGAAGATCTGAGCCACTTAGAATGGGCTTCACGTCAAGTCACGCCAGCCTCTCTCTCCCTAATCTCCCCAAATCAATTTGCAAAACTCCCATTAATACTGTCAGGAAATCTGCAAGCTGTTTCAAGCTGGGGCCCCACAGTAACTGCCTGCATAATGGCTACCTGGGGGAAGGCAGACATTAGTGGCATAATTAAAGATTAGCGTGGCCTTGGGCAGTTCAACCAAATTTACTTTACTCAGCAGCTGGTGGCGGAAGAACTTCAAACTGGGGAAGAGCCGCACTCTCTTCCCAGTGGGCCAGGTAGTTCTGTACCTCTCTTACTAACACTCCGCTTGCCCCCAGGAGTCCGGGGTCTTCTGGGGAGAGGGACAGTGGGGCAGCAACTTGTTTGCCAGGGAGAGTAAGTCTGGTTGAAAGTACAGAGCGGGGCTTCTCAAACTCTAGTGGGCAGCCCCATCACCTGGACGTTCTGTGAATGCAGGTTCTGATTTAAAAAGGATGAGGCGAGGCCTGTGCCTCCGCATTTCTAACAAGCTCCCAGGCGACCCCTGTGCTGCTAGGCCCTAGGACACCCAGTGAGCAGCAAAGCAACAGAGGCAAGTCTGGAGATGAGGACAGGGGCTGTGGCTCCAACACTAAGGGACACAGGAAGGAGGGGCCAGCCGCCAGGTGGTTTCAGTGGGGTTTCCAAGTCAGCCTGGACAGGGAGCTCTTTCCTCCTAGGTGGGACTTTGTGGCACAGGGATTCAGCCAGACAGCCCTGAAGTGCCAGCCGCCCGGTTTGGAGCCCTGCCTTCCGCACAGGGTGCCCAGAGGTGACGACAATAATAGTACGTCATAGGGGTGTACGGACTAAGCGAGACCGTCCACGTAAAGCACTAGCTTTGGGAATGTAGGGAGTGCTCTGTGTCGAGACCGTTTATAGGCACAACAAACATTCAGAAGATACTTTGGCTTTGAAAGGGATGTTTCATTTAGGAAAATCTAGTTCTTAAGTTTTAAGATTTATAATTTTTCTTTGTGTAAGTCTACCAAAATTGAGCAGTATTTTAGGGGATTTTTTGACGATGTTTGTACCATTTACAAAGTTAATCAGATACCTTCAAATATGTAAATGTCATTTGATGAATTTAAAATATTTTAGTTTTAAGTACTATGCTTTATTCCTAACTGATAAACCTTCCCAAGTAATTAAGTAATTCTTATAAATTCAAGAGAATCTTAAGTTATCTTAAATGTCCTAATACTATGTATGAATTTAATGTGATTTTTTAACTTAAAATCACAAATCTGACTAAATTATTAAGTTAAATTTTAGATTAGAACTAAGGGCAAGTCAAAGACTTGCTCAAATAGGCCGAAATCGCAAACGTTACAAAGACCCGAGGCACCGAAGTGCACAGACCCTCTAACATCTAAAACCCTCCGTCCTTTGGGTCTGAGCTTCTCACACATTTCCACGTCTGAGGATGAAAGGTCTTCACCAGCGAAGGAGGTGATTACACCTCCCCAAGTAGTTTTGAGGGCCACCTTCCCAGACGGCCCGGGCCGCATGATAATCAGTGTAACAGGCCACAGTGCTGGCTGGACTCGTACCCACGGACGGCACTGATGGAGCCCACGAGGCTCCACGTTTGGATGCCCAGTCAGGGACTTTGTAACTTACGGAAGGAGGTGGTCCCCCAGTCTGCGCCCCGGAAGTTGAGGCCCTTCACTGCTTAATTCTTCATCCACTGCAGAGATCGGCAGCCTCCTCCTGGGCCTCCACAGCCCAGATGGGACTTTGCATCTTCTGGCCTCTTGAGATACTGAAACATCCTCTGGTCTCCAGGCTCTAAAAGCCTTTGACCTTGAGGAGATGCTGTCGTTCTGTTTATATTCTTTCTGCTTCTTAGAGTCACACATCCTAGCTATTAAAATGACTTCCTTTGGAGTTCTGGTTCTCTCGTGCAGTTTGGTTGAACTTTGTGGTCACACTCTGATAAGTCAGTGTTATTATTATTGTTGACACTGATCATCTTCAAATGAAATGAAGTGATTCTCCACAGACTCCTGGGGCATCCAGGAGGATGCCACATGGTGACCCCCAGGCTTCCCAGGTCCCAATGACCTCTGGGTACTCCTCCTCTGGACATTTACGGTACAAAAGAGTGAGCAATGGCTCGGGTCAGGTCAGACACCTCGGGCAAGTAGCTGCATCTCTCTGAGCCTCAGTTTGCTCATCTGTATAATGGGGATTGCAGTGTTTCCCTTGACAGGGTTGTCAGAAGGAGCCGATGAGATAGAGTCAGCACGGCACCTGCTGCGTTGCTGAGCACTATGAAAAGTTATGCCCTTGTTATTTTTCTTTCAATCCATTTTTAAAAATAGCAGCTGATCACTTACAGATCTATCTATCTATCTATCCATCCATCTCCTTAATTACAGGGTAAGAGCAAATCTAAGCCAAAAGACTAGATTTTCTTCAAAGAACTATGTGTCTACTGTCCCCTGTGGCCGTCTGGCTGAGAGAGGACGTGTCCCTGAGGGCAGGGGCTCCCTCAGCACAGGCCTCGCAATGTGCTCGGATCAGCCTGGGTCTCCTGGGGTCGCAGCTCTCTGGTTTTAGGGTGTCGTGGCCATTTGTCCACAGCCTTCCTTAACCTCACCTTGGGACCAGTCCGCCGTCTCTGGGAAGAAACCGGCATCCCTGGGGCTGTCTAAAGAGCATAGGTTTTAGAGGCAGACACCTGAGCTTGAATTCCAGCTCTGCCATTGTCTGGCTGTGGAGACTCAAGCAAGCCATTTCACCCGCCCCACCCCCGCCCCGGCCTCTAGTTCCTCATCTGCAGAATGGGGTGTGCTGAGCTAATCCCTGCTTCTCAGGGAGGGCACGGGATCGGGCAGCACGATGGGGGCGGCAGCACCCGGCGAAAGCCCTGTGCACGTCCCCGTAAAGACCGTTGCGGCATTAGAATGTCATTATTAAAATGATGTTTTTCCTCCGCATGTCACCTGCCTGGCATGCAGGGGCAGGTCAAGTGTCTCACCCACTGCAACACCGTCCGTAGCCAGAGCGACGTCTCACCTGGTCCTTGCTTCCGTAGGGCCCAGAACTCCCCGTCAGAGTTCACGGGGCGCTGTTAGTGTGCCCTCTGAGTGGTGAATCCTGGACGGTGTCTTTCTTTTTTCTGTCTGCCCGACAGACATTCGGGAGGGCCTGCCTCAGCAGGTACTAGCTGAGGGAGAGCATGATGAACTCACGGAGGGCCCAGCACAGCAAGCTGCGCCCTATCCCCCCGGGAATTTCATATCTAACCATTTTCCCCTGAGTCTCTTCCTGGACTCCGCTCACCCTCCCGCAGCCCCTCCCTGGCCTTCTCCCTCCCACTGCATTTTACTCTTGGAACTAGATGTGGAGCTTCTGTTCCCCGCCTGAAGGATTAAAGGCAGTGATGAGAAATGTGTTTTCTTATTGTTTCAGGAAGCCGAGCAGGGAGGTAGCGAGGGAGGAAGAAATTGAATCAGAGGCAACAATTTATCTTGTGCTAAAGGGACTACAAAGGTTTGGGAAGCCGTGCTCTTACTTTGCACCCCTCCTCACTGTTGACCTCCTTTACCAGGGAGGTAGGTAGCCAGGCCAGCTGGCAGTCCCCATGCGCCTGCCTCCTTGTACAGGAGTGAGGGGATGCGGCTAGTGGCCTTGAATGGAATCCCCTGGCTCTACCCAGGGACCTCTTGTCACTGCGCACGCATGCAAGGGGACTTCACTTTCCGGCCACCACAGCCTTTGCCTGGGTCTCTTAGGTGTTAAGGGCCATGGAGCGGTGCGGCAGGAAGGAGACGGGGCGCCCTGGTTCTCCCGTTGCTGGGTGTGCCACCCGGAGCTTGTTCCCCTCTCTGAAAACAAGGACAAGGACAGAAAAGCGTGTCCATGGGGGCTGGATGGGTCGCATGACCCCCTGGGCTCCAAGGCGCAACTTGGTCCTTGTGCGCAGAGAGGTTTTGCCTTTGGGGCTGATGCGCACAGGCCGGGATGCGGCACTGTGGTTTGTACAGAGAAATGCGCCGGCCGCCTTAGCGAGGCTGATGCCGCAGAGACCCGGGCCCACGTGTGGGCTCTGCTCCTCACGTCCAGTTCTTTAAGAAAGTAGGCCTGTTCCTGAAATGCGTATTTAAGGACATTTTCCTTGACCTTATCATTTGTCTTTTAATTTATTTATATATTTTTTTCATGTAAAATAAACATTTTAAGTAGTTGAATTTATCCATCACTTATGGTTTCTGGGTTTTGTGTCCTACTTAGAAAGGTATTTTCCTACTTTAAGATTAGTATGTTTTTTCTCAGTACATGTGTGGTTTCATTGTTTATGTTTAAACCCGAGACCCAGCTGGAACCTGTTTTGCTGTGTGAAGTGAGGTAAAGGTCTAACTTAAAAATGTTCCCAGACGGCCCTGTCTCAGATGCGAAACGGAAGTCCTTCATGTTTGACATCGAACCAGAACCAATCAGAGGCTGCGATTTGCTGGGGTTCTTCCAGGTCCGAGGACCCGCAATAACCCTGGGCCACCCTGAGCGTTGAGAGGCTTTTGTGAGGGCACCGGCCCACAGAACCCCGCTCCAGGACCTGGCTGAGGGACAGGCCCTTGCTCCGGGGATTCTCCTGGGGGCCGGCAACTGATGAATCGATGATCCAGCACCCACAGAACCTAATGATAGTTAGCCTTTCCTGAGCACTCACCACAGGCCAGGCGGCGTTCGAGTGCGTGGGGGAGTTTTCTCATCTAACCTCACACACCGCTAGGAACTGTGACTGCTCCTGTGTTCCTGGCCGAGGTGTGGGGAGAAGTGACTTCCCCGAGCTCCAGCTGCAGAGGGGTGCCCCAGCATGGGCTCTGCTGCCTCTCATCCGGTGGGAGTGATGACATCACTCAAGAGATGGAGACCTCCCGAAAGCATGCAGCCGCCTGATGCTGGAGGCCTGTCCTCCTGTAGGTGTGAGCCGGAGTCTGGGCGCAGGGAGGAGGGAGCACACGGACGGGAAATGAGTCTTCTCCTCGGAATGCAGAAATTTGTCTTGGAAAACAAACAAGAAAATCCTTTATGTTGTTCGGAATGCACATCACAGGAAGGGTATCAGGTTTTAATGTTGCTGAAACAGGGGCATGTATTTACAAGTCTATGTTAAGAAACATTGGTTCAAACCAATCTGAAGATGAAAATCTGAGGTCTAACGAGATGCCCAAGGTCTCCGGGTGGTGGTTGGGGAGTGTGCCGGCTTTGGGGCCCGGGAGGCGAGAGGCTCCAAGTCTCATCCCACTAACTCTGGCCCCTTCCGGGTGTGTCCTTCCCTGTAAGACCCCGCTCTCAGAGTGGGAGGGTGAGGAGTAAATGAGGTTTTGTAAACAGAGTGGCCCCGCTTGTGATGCCCTGTGGGCTCTGTGACTTTTGTTAGTGTTTATTAGAAGCGGAGCCTGACCGTCACCTGTCTCAGGACTCATTGTGGGGTGTGGCCGGGTGAAGCTCCCGGGACTGGCCACCTGGTTCTCTTTTCTGTCTCCTGCCCGTCCTCTGACCTTTCCCTGCTTTGAGACCCCCACCCCTGGAGTAGAGATGGGGAGTGCCCCTCTCTGGGCAGGGGTGGAGGGAGGGGGTGCCACCGCACACAGGAGGAGATGGAGGGGGGCGGGGAACCTGCCTGGGCTCAGGAGCTGCAGCTCGTGTTTGGAAAAAGAAATTGCAGCAAATTTGTCATCTCTGGAGAGAAATTGTGTTTGGCAATTTCAATGTTTTTCGCGCTTTGATGCTCCCGTCTGTTTAAGGGGAGAAGAGAGGGCTTGGAGGGAGTGCACCTGGGCCTCCGTGAGTGGGAGTGAAGGCTGGAAAGGGAGCAGGAAGAGCCACTAGGACGCTGTGGTGGCCATGATGTTTTGGGAAAGGCTCCTATCCTGGTACCAGTGGGGCTGGTCAGCACTCTGGGGCTGAGATCTGAGGTGGGGGTCATCGTCCAGCCCTGGGTGTGGCAGGGTGGTGGCCGGCACGCCACTGCTGTGTTTCCGGAGCACCACCAGGCTTGGCCCAGGGGCCAACTGGCAGAACTTTGTCCTGGTCCCTGGCTGGTGGCCTTGCCCTGGCTGGCGGCTTAGGCCAGGTGATGCAGTAAATTAATGCATCAGGCTTCAAAGTCCTCAAGCTCAGTGGTTAATCTTCCCTCATCTGGTAGCTAAGAAACACTTCCCATAATGGCCCTTACTCTGCGCCTGGTGCTGCTTTAGGGTCTTAGGTCTATTAACTCATTTAATTCTCACAACAACTCTATTATTTACCTCATTTTATAGATGGGAAACCTGAGATGCAGAGAGGTTAAGTGACTGGCCCAGGGTCACATAGGAAATTGGTAGCAGGAACTCAAGTCTCTTGACTTTTAGTTCTGAATTTGTTCCCAAGTGTCATCTGTGAGGTTAGTCCAGTGCCGATCGGGGACCAAGTGTTGGAGAAAGTGGTTCGAAGGTAACCAGGGTGTTCTAAGTCAGGGAGAATTGTTGGGGTCCACCTGGTTAGTTGCGGGGGCTTCCCAGAGTGGTAGAGATTTCTGGGGCAGCTGGAAAGGTCTGAGAGGGGTGCCAGGTGGTGTGGAGGGCGCCTCGGCACCTGACACAGCACAAAGGCAGCGCCAGTGTGGGCTGACTAGGCACAGGGGACGTGGGGCAGTTCGGCCGTCTGGGGGGCTTGTCTGAGGAAGAGGAGGAAGGGATATCAGTGGGCAGCGTTAGCACCTGGTCTTCTTCATTCACTCAGTCACTCATTCACTCACCCACCAAACTGCTGAAGCCTCTTTCTCACGGCAGGCCCTGTGCTGGGTGATGGGGATGGAGAAATGAATAAGACCCAGTCCTGCCCCTAGAGAGTATTGCAGGCTTTGCAAAACAGACTTGTAATAAAGTCAATTATAGTATTATGTACTAAGGCTTTTGATGGTTAGAGGTCCCAGGGGACCTTGAGTTCAGAGGCGGGGCATCCAGCGCAGACTGGGAATGGAGGAACAGTTAGGGAAGGCTTCGTAGGGGAGCTGACTTCCTAGCTAAAGTGTGATGAGAAGCAGCAGTCCTGTCAGAGGTCCTCCCGGTGGCACTGCAGAAACCCCTGGGGAGCTTTTAAAAATGCGGATGCCCAGGTCCTTCTCAGACTTGGTGAGTCAGAATCTCCCCTGGTTATTCCAATGTACAGCCAACAGGGAGAACTGCTGAATTACAGGAAGAAAGGAGGAGCTGATGGAGAAGGGCATAGCAGCGTGAGACAAGGATGGCTTGCAGGCCAGGGGTGGTGTGTTCAGGGGGCTGCAAGCCAGGTGGCAGGGGCTGGGAAGCATGCGGGAAGAGCTGTGAGGGCTGCAGATTTGGGAGAGCAGGCACACACCCAACAACCCAGGCCTTGGCTGTCCTGGGAGGGGACTCCCCATGCTGCCAGCCCACCCCAGGCCCTGCATCTGGGGGTGCTGGCTGGACAGGAACTCAGCTAATACTTCTGTTCCCATCACTGCTTCCCCAGGGAGCTGTCAGCTACACTGCCAGCCATGTGCCAAGCCTGCTGCTCGAGGTGGTGGAGGATCAGGAATAAAGAGCCCTCGGCTCACAGGGGCAGCTCTGGGCTGCAAGGAGGGCACGGAGGCCTCAGTGGTGGATGGACATTGCCTTTCAGAGACCCTAGAACCTAGAGGAAACTTCAGAGGGGCCTGCTGACTCACTGTGGCAGCCCAGAGCTCAGGGTAACTGGGAAGCAGAGGCCCTGGCCCCTGGAGAGGAAAGGAGGGCGAGGGCCTGCTGACTGGTGTATGCCGTTTCCAGCGGGAGCCTCTCTGTGGCAGCGGCCCTGTGGGTGCTGCGCGCCCTGCAAGGGCCTCTCTCCGAGCAGGCCGTGCCTCACAGACCACTGGCACCAGCCCTGAGGTCCCAGGGCCTCGGGGTCTGACAGATCTACGTTAGGACCCCAGGGCTGCCACACGTCTGCTGTCTGCCCCTGGGCCACTGGGCCTGGGCTGCTTTGTTGGAAATGAGGGTCTTAATCCTAGCCTCATGGGGTTTGTGGGTTTTTACAGCTTCTGAAGAGTGATCTCAGGTGGCTCAGAGTAGCCTCTTCTCTTCCCCCTTCTCCCGGCAGGGCTGGGGCCTCTTTTAGGCCTTGACCCTGCCCAGTGCAGGCTGGCTGTCCCTCCCCTCCACATGGAACACCTTGTCATCAAGGTTCTGGCAATGCTTTCTGCATTCTCCTGGCCCAGAAGTGGGTCCAGAGGTGTGGTTTCTGGGTGAGGTCAGCTCGTGCCTGGAGGAAGGTGATAGGGAGTTATGGAGGGTGCTGCCGAGGAGAAGGCTATCGGCAACTTAGGAAGGATTCTGGAAAGATGCTTGTTGCTAGGTGACCAGCAGAGGCTGGTCAGGAGAGGTGAGCAGGACTGCTGTAGAAAAGCAGGGTCTCTTTTACAGTCAACTTTTCAGTGACTTTCTGCCATGCCCAGGGTCCTGCCCTCCCGCTTCCCCCTCTCCCCATCCCTATCTCCCCTGACCCAGGGCCGTCAGAATCAAGTGTGTGCAGGGATGGGACGACGTTCCAGGTTGTTGGCTCGAGGTTTTGACTTTCTTCTCCTTTATTTGTATGTGCAGTACATGTCATGTGTGTCTGCGTTTGAATGGGCATGTTTGTGCGTGTGGGGGGTGTGCAGGTGTGCACACACAGGTGTGCACATGTGAACAGACGACGATAGTTCACAGAGGGGTGGCATGGCCACTGCTTCCCCATGTTGCATGCCCATCCGGAGCCAGGTACTTGCTGTATTCTTTCACCTAATTTCCATCATCTCCCTGGACCCTCACGGCCACCCAGTGAAGTTAGCCTCCCTGCCCTTGTTTCCTAGGTGACAACCAGGTTCAGAGAGCTTCAGTGGGTTTGTCTGAGGGACCCCAACCAGAAGCGGGAGAGTCAGGCTGTGTACTCGAGCACCAAGTAACGTTGTTCTGTAGAGGCAGGGTTCCTACCTCAGTGAAGCCATTCCCAGCCTCAGGAGGAAGGCAGGGGCAGGGCAGGTGCCCTGGCTTGGGACTCAGCAGACCCGAGATCTGTGTTCACATCTGTCACTGATGACTCACTCTTTGACTCACTCTCACCTTCTATGGGCCTCATCGTCCTAACCTGTGAGCGGTCCTGTTAAAATGATGCCTCACTGGCTGTCCCTTCGGAAGGGAGCTGGGTCCCCAGCCATGGCCTCATTCCTGTAGATGGGGTGGGGGTAGGCTCAGATGGACTCCCTGAGCCAAGGTCAGGCAGCTCTGGTGGGTTCCCAGGACAGAGCCCCAAACAGAGGCAGAAGCTGACCCCTCCTCTGCTCCTGGTGGTTCCTGGGCTTGAGCAGGCAGATGTGGCATGTGGTTGATGCACAGGGACTCGGAGCTGGAGCTTGGAGTGAGCCAGACACTGAGGTGAGGCGGCTAAGATGCAGCCAGGGAGCTGACTTGTCCACAAGACACTGGGGGAACCACTGGTGACATCACCAATCCATGGGCACATCTTGCTTCTGCTTCTGATGAGGGGTCAAGGGCTCTGACGCTAGAATCCAGGGCCCTGAAACATGAGGGGTATGTCTCTTGGGGTGGGGAGACTCAAAATTGGAGGGGCCATCAGGAAACCCCCCACTTGGCTTCAGACTTCCCTCCAAAATGTCAGGGTCCCTGCTCTGGACAAGGATCGGTGGATGGCATCTGGTGACCAATAATTCCGACTCAGCACAGACCGGGAGCTTTTACCCCTGCTGCCTTGTTTAAGTGTGATGGCATCCCCGTGGTGGGGTCGCTAATCCCGGCCCCACAGACAAGGACTGAGGCGCACGTGTGGCAAGTGGTTTTCCAAGGGTCGTTGGTCCTTCTGCCAGGAGGGCGCAGGACCCAGTCAAGGCCGCGGCCTGCAGGGCGGACTTACGGCTGCGTTGGAGCACTGACTGGGTGCTTTGCTTTGTGTCAGAGCCTTCTGAAGCAACAGCTCATTTAAATCCTTTTAATTGCCGAGCGAGGCGAGAATTCTTCCTCCGTAACAGAAGAAGAAACCGTGGCTCAGAGAGGAAGGGGTAGAGCTGGGATTCAAACCCAGGCCAAGCTAAGAAGACGCTGCCTCATCCAGGTCCCGGCCTGGCCAGCGGGGTGGGCCACACGAGCCCCCGCTCACGCAGCTTTGACGTGCCGGTTAGCGGTGTTTCCATTGGCGAGGGCACATGCTCCCTTGTTAAAGACATGTTCCAATTAGGTGAAAGAGCAGGGAGGATAATGTGTGTGGAAATGGTGCTTTGGGCTGAAGGCAGCAGAGACATTGGCCTTCAGGAGACGCTCTGCTCTCCACTTTGCTGCTCTCGGCCTGAAGGCTTCCCTGGGGGCTCCCCCCACCCTGCTGGCTCCCATTCAACACTTGCTCTGCCCACTTCTCCCCTCCAGCCGGCCCTGGGAACACGGTGCTGAGGCCACTCACTCATCTTCCCTGCCCTGGACAAACCAGAACTGGAGCACTTGGAGTTGGGCTTGAGTTGCAGCAGGAGGAATTCTGGTTGGATCCCAGGAAGCACTTCAAGACAATTAGGGGTTGTGGGAGGGCGTGTGGTGTGTAGGGCAGTTTTTAAGGCCCAGAGCCAGCAGTAGGGACAGTGAAAAGGGTCGAGGTTGGGGGTTGGTGGTGCATGCCCCCTGACCCTATGCTTGGGGAGGGTTCTGACTCAGGTCATCCCTGCCTCCTGGTTCCACGTCCATATGCTGGACTTAGAACTCACCCCCGCCCCCCCCCCCCATGCTGAGTCTGCCCCCACCCCCAGGGTTCGGGGGTGAGGCTCAGGATCCTAGAGATAGTCCAGCAAAGAGACTGACTCTCCCAAACACCCCCGCCCCCTCTGAGCTTACAAAGATTTCAGATTTTTGAGCAAAATGACCTCTTCTCCTGACTGCCTGTTGGGGGCAGCCTTACCCCACACACCCTCGGCAGAGCCCCGGTGAGGCCTGTTGCTCTAGGTTGGGTAGGGGCTCGGGGAGCAAGAGGCAGAAGAGCCCAGTCCACTCCTCCTTTCCCCTGGGCCTGTGGAAGGGGAGAGGAGGGGAGATGGTGGTTTGAGGATGGCTTGAGGGGCACAGCTGGGCATGTGGGTGGGGGCACCTGGGGGTTCTGAGGGCCACCTCAGGCTGGTCCAGGGGAAAGGTCCCCACCCACATTCCAGAGCTCTCCAGTGCTGGACTATGGCCACACTAGGCCCCCTTCTGCAGGGCCCTGATGGGTGCCCTGGATAGGCAGTTTGGCTGTGGCAATGGGGAGAAGAGGTGGGGAGCTAGGCAGCTGGCTACCTGGGCAGGGAGAGGTGGAAACCCTGTGACAGGAAGTACAAGGCAGGGAGTGACCTATGTCCAGCCTCTGGTCACCTCACTGCCCACCCACCAGGGTGTCCAGAAAGGCAGAGGGTGGCAGGGGCTTTGGGCTCAGGAAGACAAGGCTGGGGGGGAGTGGAAGTAACAGGGAGAGGGGAATGAGGAGAAGCGGCTGGGAGACCTTGGGCTTTCTGGTCCTCAGTCTCCCGATGTGCCCCCAGGGCTGAGGATGCCTGTCCCCTGCAGCTGCCGAATTCAGTGAGAGGCAAGGACGGTGCTTGGCGCAGGCAGGTGACCCCCCCCCCGGGGGGCAGCTCCCCCCCGGTCATCTCCTGACCTCCTTTTGTCCCCTCAGACTGCGGAGGCGACAGGCCCACTGGCCAGAGCGGAGCCTTGTGCTGGACGGCCCTGCTCCACAGGCCTGCCACAACCACAGTCTAGCCAGGCGTCCTCAGGCACCTCATTTAACTGCCTGCGCCCCACTCTTCCCATCTGTCCAGTGGGGTAATGATGGTTCCCACCTCCGAGGGCTGTTCTGAGATACAATGAGTGAGTATACAGCAAGCGCTTAGAACGGCACCTGCCTGCCACGGTGAGCGCTCTGCGACGGCCTGTGCCCTTGTCCTTACTGTCACTGCCCCACACATCTACCCTCCCAGGCTCCTTCCGAAGCTTCCCCTCCGGTGAGCGGCTTGGGTTCCCAAAGCAGCCTCTGAGACAGGCCCAGCAGAAGTCCCGCCCATTTTACAGGTGGGCGCAGGGAGGTGCAGAAGATGAGGTGTCTTGATTAAGATCACACCACCTCCTTTCAAAAGTGGCTCTGTCCATGTGTCCTCCATAGTAGTTCCTGTAATCCCCTCTTCCCACTGTCCCCCCCTCCCCCCGGCTATTGTTAGATTGTTCTTAACTTCAATGTCTCTGGTTATATTTTGTTTGCTTTTTTCTTCTATTGATTATGTTCCAGTTAAAGGTGGGTTCACTTGGGGTGGGGTGGAGGGATGGGGAGAAAAGGCATACAACTGTACTTGAATAACAATAAAAATTAAAAAAATTTTTAGAAAACAAACAATAAAACAATTTGGACAGCTTAAAAAAAAAAGTGGCTCTGAAGATCTTTTCAGTGTGTGCGTGGCCCCGAGTACCTCACTGCTCTGTTGCAGCCTGGGAGCGCCAGCGAGCCAGGCCCTGAGTCTCGGGCCAGGGAGGATGGCTCCTACAACCCCAGGTTCCCCGGGGAGGGGAGGGGGTGGACGACCACCACAACGGCAGTGCCTGTGGGCGTGGTGAATAATAAAGGAGGCTGGTTCCAGGCTCCCTGTGCCCGAAGAGGACTGGGGCCTGGGTGGCTGGAGCAGGGGGAGGGCAGGGTAGGTGTACCTGCAGCCACATGGAAAGTTTCAGCTGCCTGGAGGCCTGGGCTACCTTTTAATTATCGTTTGCAGGTGGCTGGATGCTCAGGGTGAGGCTTTCATCTAACAGGTGAGGCTTATCTCCTGGAGCCCAGAATTGACTCCGTAATTGACCAGGATGTTCTACCTTTGATGGTGTCCCCTGGCGGTTCGGATACCGGCGTGTGGGGGCAGGGGCTGTGCTGTCCGTCTCAGCCAAGCCTCTGGTCCTTTCTGTGGTGGACTCACTCACGCAGAGACTCAGACCCAAACAGCAGGGGGGCCCTGTGGGGAGGAGGTGGGGTGCGAGTGCCCGAGGGGCAGTATGGCGTGGACAAGAGCCTGCACTCCAGAGCCAGACAGGCCAGATTTGAGTGCCAGCTCTGCCACTTAGTAGCTGTGTCATCCTGGTCAGCTCAATTAGCTCCTCTGATCTTCCATTTCCCCCTCTGAAAACCGGGCTAATGGTGTCCATGTGACATCGTTACTGTGAGGAGTAAATAGCATAATGGGTGTGAAGTGCCCAGTTAAATGCCAGCTTTACTCATGGCCCCCAGGTACAGTGTGATCTAGAACCCACTTCGTGCCTGGCTCCAGGCGGAGCTGGCCCTTGGCCCGGTTGCAGCGCGAGGTCTATGCAGGGGCCGCCCACTCCCTGGGGGCTCCCACCCCAGGGAAAGGGCGGACCACTTCTCTACCCAGACTTTACCGGGTGCCTACTGTTGGCTGACGCTGTGCGAGCCGCCGGAGTAGGACCCTGCCCCGCTGTCAAGGAGCTCGGTCTCCTGAGTCCACAGTTACAACGCAGGGTGATGGCGTGGTCGAAGGAGGTGTGCCGTAGTGGGCGCCGAGCGGCGGATGAGGAGCCCGGGGTGACTGCTGACTGCGTGGTGCATAGAAGCATGAGAACGATTTGGGGCAGGTGGGTTCTCCGAGGCTGGAGGTGGAGAGTGTCAGCCACTCCCCCTCTCTTCCAAGAACATTCAGAAACGGTCCAAGTGCGGCAAAGGGACACATCCCAGAGTTGTGTGGGGATGTTCAGGGGATGCCCCTCTTTTTTCAAGATGCAGTAGGAGGCCAGGTTTGACAAGACCGGTGACGGGATTGGGAAGCTTGAGAGGCATCTCTTTTTGTCTGCCGGAAGGAGGTTTATTTTAAAAGAGCAGAAATAGGAGGGAGAGGGTAGAGGAGGAAAGCAAGACGGGTTACGGGGGCACACCCCACCCTGGGGAGGGTGGGCAAGATGCTGAAGGGACACTCACCCCGTGTGGCAGAGGGGCACCTGTCAGCTTGAGCCTGGGAGCCCTGTGTTCAAGGGAATGAAGGACCCACTCGCTGAGCTTGGAGGGCCTTTTGATTTGTTTTGCAAGAGGTCTCCACCTCCTCATGTCTTTCTTCACCGAGACTTCCCAGGAAACAAGAGGGCGGAGGGGAGATGGGCGCCACCATTGGGAGAATTTCCCCCGACCCTCATGCCCCCAGTGTTTGCCCAGGCCCTGCTTTTTCTTCTTCTTTCCTCTGGGACAGAGACCCCCGGGACCAGGACTGTCGGGAGAGGAAGCAGTATGGGCGGGGTGCCTGCCTGTCAATTGCGGGTGTTCAATGTTTGTGGAGAGGGGATGCTGAGTGGCAGAAAGCACGGGGACGGGGCGCCATACACTTCCTGGTTTGGCCACTTCCCAGCTGAGGGAGCCTGCGCGTGTCCATCAGGCCTCTGGGCCTCAGTATTGGCATCTGCAAAAAGGGGCAGTATGCTTACTGCCCAGAGTCATTCTAAGGATGATGATGTCTAGGAGAATGTCAGATGAGGGTTGGCCTTGGAGAGGTCTGTTAGCAGGTGGGTGGGTTACTGGATAAGACCATCAGCCTTTGGACTACAAGCCTCAGTTTTAAAATATGCAAGATGGGGTTAATAATTGCACTTACCTTACACGGCTGTTTGCAGACTAAATGAATTACATGTAACTGTTTGGCTCATAGTGCTTAATAAATATTAGCCATTGTTACTGATTTTATTATTGTTGGTTAGCTATTGAGGCAAGCTCTCATGCCCAAGGATTTGGTCACAGATGTCAGACTGGGGGCCTAGAATGGAACTTGACCTCAAGAAGCAGGCCGGAGGCCGCAGAGACCATCCATTGGAACCTGGGCCCAGGTTGAAGTTGGAGCCTCTATGTGGTGCAGAGGCCTGGATGGATTATCAAGTCGGGTGTGTGCATACGAGTGTGGCCTGTGGACCCCTGTAACACCCTCCCCACACCTTCAGAGTTCTCCCAACGCACTTCCCACTCACCTGGGCTTCTAGCTGGAAGGGCCAGATTAAGGTGCCCGTGCCAGGGACACCTGCATCCCAGGCACCTCCACACTGGTCTCCCACGTGGCCAGGTGCAGAGAGGGGCAGGTCTAGCCCTGGGGGGACAGGTGATGTCATCCCACCAGGGCTTTCGAGGTTCTTTCCCATTCGAGGCTGCTCCCTTTCTCACAGAAGGCACCATGCTGGGAGAGGCCCCTGGGGCTGCTAGTCCTGACAGGGGAGGGAGACAGCAGCCTCCAGGCCCGCAGAGGCTCTGAGCTAGCTGGACTGAGCAATAAGGACCTTCCTTCCTTCAAGCATCTGTCTGAGTTCATTGATTCATGGGAGAGGAAGATGTAGTTGGCGGGAAACCCAAACCCTTAACTCTGTCCACACTTGGGGTGACATATTCAGAGCCGGGTCTATTGGACCAGTAGAAGACAGGAGGCTGGGGGACAGTTGGAGCCCTGAGAATTCATCATGGGGGGCTGAAGTGGCTTGGCCCTAAGGTCTGGCTGCCGTAGCATGCCTGAGGACTGCAGAGGAAGTAGTTCTGGGGGCAGGCACGTGGCTGGTCATCAAACCCATCCGAACCCAGTGGCATTGGTAGACTGAGTGTCCCCAGAAATCAAAGAGAACTCTGTGTGTGTGAACAGTCGTTTTGTTTACTCTCTAACCTTTTGGGGCCCAAGCAACACTGGGGTGGATCCCCCCTGCTGGCTCCTGATCGTAAGTCGGATTTAGGGAACTGTCTGGCCACCCTGCACAAGAATGCTGAGTTCTTAGTACAGTGCCTGCTATAAAGTGGGTGCTCAGATATATTTGGTAAAAGTAATAATAAGATGTCAGTGAAATCTCATTTAGTGAAGGGTTTTATTATAGCAAATTTGCAGAGCAATTGCGAGTGGAAACCGAGACCTGTTCGTGAGTGAGATACCCCTTGGCAAAGGATTGTTCCCAAGCTGGCAGACAGGTGCTCGGAGCCAGCGATACTCAAGTGTTGTTAGTCCATTCACACCCACCGGCTGGTGAAGAAAGGGCTACTTCCGTGTTTTCTGAATGAAGGGACAGAGTGGTTTGTCAACAGGAGAGACGGAACCTAAGTGGATGACATGGGAGTCATCTGGCAGTGCTGGACAAAGCATGGCACTTACATGACTCACATGCTCATCAGCTTTCTTCCTTTCTCTCTCCTGCCAGGCTTATCGATGCACCAGCTCAAGCATGTTCATGTCGCTCTTGCTGTCTGGGGGCATGGCCCCTGGTGGGGAAGGGTCAGCAGGCCTTCCAGCATCCCTGCAGGAGACTTGGCAGTCCACACAGGCCAGAGCAAGGTTCTTCCCTGTCCCTGTTCCTCATGTTCTGGTACCTGGTGCCTTCCAGGTCTTCTCCCTCTCCTTCCGTAGGTGCGTGGGGCACATTTCAAAGTCAGGGCTGCTGGGCACCTTGTCTCAGAGTTGCCAAGGGTAAGGGCCCACGTTTTGGGTCCATCAAGTCACAGCCCTGAGATCTGGAGCCAGCCCTGCCCAAGCTCCGGTCTTCCCACCTGTCTGAGTCCCTCCCTGACTTTTCCCTGTTCCGATTTCCTGCCTCACCTTACACCAGAGGAAGCCCAGTGTCAGCATTACCACCTCCTGGCCGTGCAGGCATGGTGCTGGGCTCCGGGGCTACTATTGCCCAGGACCCCTGGGCTGTCCCTTCTGGTGGGAGCGGGGAGCCCCCACATTCGCGAGGAGTGCCTGGGATGTGCCAAGGCCTGGACAAGTAACGGCGCTAACAAACCCGGCAGCAGACCTCTGCTGTGTGCGCCCTGCGGGCCAGGCGCTCTTCTCAGTCCTTTGTATGTAGCGTCCCTGTGGAACTGCACAGCAGCCCTAGGGGATGGGGGCTGGCTCTACTCTCACTTCACAGGTGGGGAGACTGAAGCTCAGAGAGGTCAAGGCCACACAGTCACAAGGAGCCAAGCTGGGGTTGGAGCACAAGCAGTCCGACGCCCGACCCTGCGCAATGTGCCACTCTGCTGAGACACACCTAGTACATTCATCCTAGCAGTGACCCCTGGTACAGATGGGGAGACTGAGGCCTTGAGAATATAAGTGACTCGTTCCAGATCGTGTAGCTACTGAATAGCAGAGCCAAGATTTGAATCCACTACATTCCAGTTCAGAATCCATGTGCTTTCTACCACCTGCCGGGAGGTGGACGGATGGGCTGACATTCTAGACAGCCTTACGAAAGGAGGGATGGGAGAGACGCTTGCAGGCCTGGGAGCCTTGGCCTGTGTATTCCGGTGGGTGGGTGCGTGGACAGCGGGAAGCCCAGGCTGGTGGTGGATGCAGGGGCCTCGGACTCTCCTGAGAGTGAACTTCGGTGTATGTGTCTGTGATACGGATTCAGTCTAACGCCACCACTGTTTAAAGATTCAAAACTGACAAAGGAGAAAACCATAACCGCTTCCTGTCTGAGCTGTTACTTACCATTAAGAGTTTATCTCTAAGTAGCAGAGTAATCATAACACATAGCACCCGCGTGGGGCTGATTAGCTTTGCTGTAAGTTTTATTTGATTACAACGTGAAAGGCTGTTCAAGACTTAGGGTGCAGCTATATGGCTGCTTCCAACTGAAAAGTAGAAGTAGGGGAACCAGCAGGGCCCAGGAGCATCCGATAATGAGCTTGGTGCTTTAAGAGCGTGTTGATCAACAGAGACCATTTGTGCGGCCCCTTCTAGTGTGTGAAGCCGTGGCTCTCTTCCCATGGGGGCAATGGTCAATGTTCTGGGGCATGCGCAGAGGGTGGGGAGGAAGGGGATGGGATGGAGACAGCCTTCGGTTTGTATAAAAACTGCACACGTGGGGGTAGGAGGGCATGTGTTTCATTAAAGACAAATTGAAAAACCCGATCTTGTCTCATGCCTGAACCTGCATAATAATAATCTTAGCTTTTTTAAAAATGCTTACTAGGTGCTGGGCAATGTTCCAAGTGATTACAGAGCAACCTTATCAAGTGGGGAAAATTATTTACCTCATTTTATGGGTGAGGAAAGCGAGGCTGAGAGGGGTGAAGGGAGCTGGCCCAGAATGAGAGCTAGAAAGGGCCGGAGCTGGGTGTGAAGTCAGCAGTCCCATTCTGGAGCCCGTTCCTTCCTCGCTAGGCTGCTCTCCAGGTGACGTCCTCCCGCCTCCAAGAGCCCGGCTTCTTTGGGCCCTCCGGGGGATGGCAAAAGTTGCCTGCTCTAGAGGGAGGAGGGGTGGCTTGTCCCAGCTCTGTCACTCAATGTCTCTCAGCCGCTTTTTCCTCATCTCTTAAGATAACGTCTCCTGAGCCACCTCACAGGGTGGCTACGGGTGACTGCTTGTCTGAGATGAAATGCTGTTGGTCCACTCGTGGACAAGGCGTAGTGGTGGGCGGGGAGAGGGAAGCTCCCCCCAGGCAGAGACAGGCTGGGACACAGTGGGCAGCCAGGTGCGGAGACTTGAGACCTAGCCTCAGGACCTTTGCACATGCTGATCCCACAGCTGGGAGACCTCCCCTCTCCCCATCCCCCATGATGGGGTCTTTTAAAACTCTCAGCTGTAAGCTTAAATGTTACGTTCTCAGAGAGACCCTCCTCTCCCATCCCTGGAGGCACCCCTACCTCTGTCTGTCCTGGGTGCTTTCCCTGGGTCCCTACCAGACCCAGCCCTCCCTGTGTGTGCATTATTCAGGTGGAGGCTAAGGGCTTATTATGGGGACAAATATTCCAGCAAAAGCAGTCTGGCTGGAGCAGACAGAGAGAGAGAGAGGGAGTGGCATTTACTGTCAGGAAGTGATTTCCCACGGTAATTAAATGCTCACCCGTGTGCATGTGTCCGTGTGTATGTGTGTGTCGGAGGGGTGTATGTACCACTTTTCCCCTCCCAGGGCCTAATGTAGCCTGTGTCACACCAAAGCCCTGGTCTAAGCAGAGCACCATCCTCCCCTGACACGGCGGAGGAGGGGTGGTGTCGACTGATGTTTCTGATTAAAAAAAAAATTAGAAAGGATCAGGGCCTCAACGAGGTTTCATGAGAAATGGCTAGAGCAGCAGGATCAAAGGGAGCTGGTTACATGGATGTACTTACACTCTCAGCCGGGGCTGGATGGTTTCCATAAACCCGCTGGGGCTGAGCCCCCCCGCCCCCCCCCCGCCCCCCCCCCCCCCCCAGGCGCTGCGTTTGCCGGCGCAGATGCAGCTGGGGGCTGCTTCTCAAGTTCACAGAGGAAAAGAATGAACCAGTGCTTGGGATGGGGGGCTGCCTGTCAGGTGGGGGACCTGTGGGGTGCGGAAGAATTGTGGGAGGGGCCCTTTCTCTGCCGGAGCACACACTCAGCCTCTGTCCCCACGGAGTCTGCCTCCAGGTGACACCTGGCTGGACAAATCCCAGCCTGGCCTGTGCTACAGACGGACAGGCTGGTAGCCCTGGGCCAGGACCCGCCGGCCTCCCTGCGCGCGGGTTTTCAGACCGTGGAGTCGGGGAGGCTCTGGGGACCGGTGGTGGTGGTGCCTGCGCAGCGCTGCTCATGGACTTCATGCCTCTGAGCTGAACGTTCACGTAGAAATGCTCAGAATGGTAAATTTTTAAATGTGTATGTTACCACGATAAAAAAAAACCCAAAACCTCTGACAAAAATCAGGCGAATCTAAAGTTTCCTTCCAGACTTGATGCTCTGTGGGTTGATGATCCTGGATTCAAAGAAATGCCGGGGAACTTGTGATTATTTCAAGAGCAGGCTGTGTGACCTCTGCCAGGCCGCTTTCCCTCTCTGATTCCACCTCCTCTGGGGGTGGCAGAGTGGGTTATCCGGACCTCGCCAGCTGCTTCCTCTCCTTTCTATAAGTTTCCTGCCGTGTCCCTGAAGTTTCTCCCCTCTCTCCAGAGGCTGGAACCCCTCCCCTGCCCCTCTTTGGGGCCTCTACCGTCGCTGGTCTTGGCCTCTGATGGCTTCTATTAGGGTCTGAGGGGGACCTCTGCTTGGCTGTCCCCAGGCCACTGAAAATTTCATGGATAATTTAGGAAAACAAATCAAACAGGAGGCTGGAAGCTCTGGATTTATGAAGACAAATGAGTCAAACTTAACAATTTATGAGCAGTTCAGAGTAGCAGCATGGTGGGGCAGGGGAAGGCCAGAGGCCCGGTCTGGAGGGCGGGGGCAGGTAAAGGGGGAGGTGGGGCTGGAGGAAGTGTAGGGGCCAGGGCCTTGTCACCCGGACCACTAGCTTTGTGGGAAGTTTTCTGTGTCCTGGGCGAATGGGGCAAGTGGAGTCCCATGAGGGGAAGGGACTCCTAAGGAATCAGAGGGAGGGGGCCAGCCCATAGATCCTATTTTGGTCTCCCTGTGGTCTGGACCTTGGCTGGGTACCAAGAAGAAGGGAGGTGAGGGCAGAGGAAGTGGGGCACATTCTCCAGTTTTGGGGTCGGGCATGAGACCAGAATTGAGAGACTTGGTTGGCCTTCCAGAGAGAGGCAGAGAGAGAGAGACAGAGAGAGAGAGAGACCCTCAGTTGTCCAAGAGGCTTCTTTCTGAGTCTTTTCCAAAGGTTTTCTGGGGGAACCCTCAGTCTTAGGGTGGTGAGATACTCCACATGAAGCCAACCCTAGAGGCCCAGAGGGACATCCCAAAGGCCATCCCTAAGGTCAACGCCCCAGACACGTGTGCGTCCCAGGAGAGGTGGGGTGGGAATCTGATTGGCTTTGCTCCATGGCTAACCGGGAGTGGCTGGGCCCTGCCACTTCCCAGCAGTTTCTCCTGGATAGTCCCCACTTCTGTCCAGTCTCGTCTGCTTGGGATAGGCTCCAGGACGTGTATTCACAGGCGTGTGGTCTAGCAGAGATGGCTGTGTCTGAGGGTCAGGGATGAGAGACTGGGCATAAGCCCCAGGGGTGCCAGGGAACCAGTCGCACCGCCTCTTCGGGCTCAGTTTCCTCACCTGAGAAGTGGGAATAGCATTCCCTCCCCTCAGCCTCTCTTACACGTACTTGATGTCCTCTCGAGTGTTGTGTCCAGGTGGTAAATCTTCTGTTAATTTTCCATGGGAACCTGCCCCGATCACTCCTCCTTCCTGGGCTGTGTATTTCTCACATCTGAAATGAAGACATCGGACGGTCAATCCTTGGTCCCCGCCCACTCTGATCAACACCTGATGCCGTGACGGTCTCGGTACCTCAGCTTCTGATCAACGTGTTCCTTGCTAAAGATGGGGCTTCTAGGGACCAGGACTGGAGGAGGCAGGGCACTGTTCAAATAACCACTTCATAAACTGACTTCTAGGGGAGGGGGAGGGGGGCTTGTTGCTTTTTCTTAATCTCGTCCAGGGCCCTCCTGAGCTGTGGCTGGACATGTGCATTCTACTGAGCTAGGTGGGTGGGCTGTCCCTTCGAAGGTATCAGAAAGATTTCCCCAGAACTTGTGTCACGCAAGCAAAACACCCCCATTTTAAGAACTGAAGGGGCGGAAATGTCCAGGGGCTCCTGAGGCGGGGCCAGAGCCACACCGTGGACTCGGGGATCACTAGTGAGAGTCAGCCAGCAGTTACTGAGCTCGTGCCACGGACCAGATGCTGTCCCAGGCCCTTTCGTGTTCATCGTATTCATCGCCTCCTTCGGTTCCGGTTCCGTAGTGACAACGGGAGGGGGTGGGCTGGGTTACTCTCTTTGGGCAGCTGAGAAAGCTGAGGCTCAGAGAGGTAAAGGGACTGACTGCTCGAGGCGACGCGCTGGGAGTGGTGGATCTGGGACACAAACCCCAGCCTGTCTGGTCTCAGATGCAGAGCTCCCCACTGAGAAGTGGCTTCTCATTCCGGCCACCATGTCGCCTCACCATCGGTCTCCCCTGATTTCTCCTTTTCCTGTTTCTTCACGTGTCTAGCCATTCGGGATTGCACCCTGGATATCGTGAACATTTGGGAGAGACTCTGGAGTCTATTGCATGCCTCAAAAGAGTGTTGGCTTTTGGTTTTTCATTTGGCTGAACTCGAACTTCCAACTCCGTGTCCCCTCTGCTGGGCAGCAGCTGAAATCTCAGTTCAGCCCTTTTAACCTTAGCTGGGCTTTTTGGGGCTTCCCTGCACACGCATGCGTGTGACGGGTCGGCCAGAGGTGCGGGCGGAGTTAACGCACAGAAGTTAGGGTTAGCCCTGTGACTTTCTCCCTTCCGGGGTTCCTGCTATCACTTTCCAGCCGCTGTGTTCACCCACATTTTCTCCAATTCCTCAAGACACTAAGGTTTTGGGCTTCCTTTAAATTCAGCTATAGTGTGAGACCCCGACTGTGGCCTACCCTTAGGAGAAATGCTTTAAAAACGTCAAATATGCCCACTGTAGTTTTTCCAAGCGTTAATTGCCCTCTAATTTCTGCCTGATTCTTGTTTGACCAGTGCCTGTGGGCGGTTTTAAAATATTCTGCCCGTAGCTGTTATCGGGAGAGGACAGGTCTGCTGGGAGCCACCTGACCATCACCGAAAGTCCTGTCCCATTTTTGCGCACGTGGCTCCTCTTAGGGCTCGCACTAGGCCGGGTCTGTTCTTAAAGCTACACCAGGCCTAGCGGAGTCTCGGGGAATTGGTCTCCAACTCGTAGTAGTGGTCGTTCGTGCCAAGGCAGTGACGTGTTGTAACCGGCTCTTGGAAAGGTCGTGAAACTGTGTCCACGACAATCTCCTGAGTGGCTTTGCCTCCTGTGCCTGTTCCCTTTAACGTCACCTTCCCTGGGAGGGACTGTCTCGAGACTGCGAGGGCCCAGCATCAGGCCACCCTTTCCGTGCCATCATGCAACGGGCAGGACAGGCAGGTTTTGTCCTTGCCAGTACGCTTTTGACAAAGTCTCCATTGGGAGGCGAAGAGGGGCTGGGGGGAGAAGGGGGCCGATTCCCCAACTTGCCAATGTCATCCAAGTGCATGTCTCTTTAAAACCTGCCTTCACCAGTTTGTCAGATGGCCCCCACCTGTCCGGCTCCCCTACACACCTCCTGGAGCTGCAGCCGCGTGCCGAGGGCTGGGGAGAACTGGCTCTTCCCCGCAGCTTCTCTTCTCCTTTGTTGGCGCTATCAGAAAGGCCAGAGCATGGTGGCAAAAATCCATGTGCTTTTAACAATGTTCCTGCTCTGTAGGGGTTGTTTTTCTCCCCCTTTCCTCTTAAAAAATCTCTTGTGTGTCAGAGAGATGAAACCAGGAGACAAATGTCTCTTTGATGGCTGAGAATTATTGTTTTAAAGGCTTTATTTAAGCTGCTCTCAACAAAGCTCAGACATCTGGCTTGTGGTGCCCATGTGCCAACTTTCAGCCTGAGCGGAATGCATGAGGACGGCAGGCGCCCAGGCCAGGGGGACGAAGGCGAAGCCTGCCGTGGCCTGCCTAGCTGTTGTGGCTGCTTTCCAGGCCATGCCTCCTCCCTGGGCTGGGGCGGAGGAGGAAAACCACTTTCCCGAGCGTGTCTCAATGCTAGAGACGCCCTGCTAAGGTGAGTGTATCCATTCCCGTCCTGCTGACATCTGGCTGGAGCGTTTTTCGTGCTCTGGGTCCCAAGGCAGCCAGTCCCTGTGGGGCTCCCCTGGGCTCCTCCAGCACCGGGGCTACTCTTCTCATAGCATCCTGTCCCCACCGTGGGGCGTTCTGGAGAGTGGAGCCCAGGCCCTTTATCTGAGAGAACAGACCTGAGCCCGGGGAGGTGAGGTGGCGTGGACACAGTCACCCCGAGCTGGTGGCTGCGGTGCTCGGGCTCGGGTCTGTGACCGATCCCTGGGGGGCAGGTCTCTGACGGCAACCTAATTTGTGCTGCCTTATGGGAGGTTCTTTTTTTTTTAATTAAAAAGATAAAATTCAAAGACAAGAAGAATGTGCTTGAGGCTGGATGGGCTTTTGCACAAATGAAGGATTTGACTGGAAAATTAGCCATGAAATAATAATAATGAAAAGATGGGCTCAGACCCTGTCTTCCTAGCAGGCAGCTGGGTTGCCTGGCCCTTCCGAAGTGGCGGTGCCATCATTCCGTCTGGGCAGGACTGGCGGAAGAGCCATTGCTGTGAGGCCCGTAGGCGGCCGCCTTTGTGTTCTGGGCTTGGGTGCTGTTTCTCTAGCAAGTGAGCCCCATTCTTAGCTGGGAAACTCAAGGATAGCCTTGAGTTTGACCCCATGGACCGATGTTCATTGTGTATAGACAGCCTGGACCACGGGCTGGGATGTGGGCCCTGTGAGGTCACCACTGTCTGACTTTGTCACCCTGGCCAAGTTGTAAAATGGTGCCTCGATCTCCTCATCTTTGGACCAGAAACAGTCGTTTCTGCCCTTTCCCAGGATGATCTAAAGAGAAAAGACACTTTATCTTCCAGTTTCTCAGCTCAGAGATTTTTATTGCATAGGTGCCTGATACATATTTGTTGAAGGGATGACTGTTTATTAGAGAAAAATGAAGTGATGAATGGGAAATATTAAAAGTGGAGCGTGAAGGACTTTGTAAGCATCTCTCAATGCTCTCGGGCGAGCTCCTGGTCTCTGGTGAGTGGGTAGCCCGACACCAAGAGGCCCTTTCTCTACGGGCCACGCTGTGTGGAAACTTTCCAGGGAGGGGGGTTTCCTTTCTGCACCCCGTGGCCCTTTGGGGCCGACTTGCTGAGCAGTGGTTCAGGTGTCTGCATCTGTGGCAGGGCCTGGTGTTGCGGCCGTCCCTGCCTCCCACAGACAGGGGCTGGAGCGGGCTTTCTCCCAGGGCTTGGGAGCCTGCCCCCTTCCCAAGGCAGGGTGGCAGGGGACACTGGCGCCCTCCGGCTCTCAAAGGAAGCTGCGGGGTCTGTAGGCCTGGGGTTGAGTCCCGGCTTAGTCAGTTACTATTATGTGTCCTCGGGCAAGTTGCTAAAAACCTGCCTCTTTTCTCATGTGTAAAGTGGGCTTATTACAAGCAATAACAACAAAGATAATAAACTGGACTTCATCGAAATTAAAAACCTTTTAAAAAAGATTTTATTTATCTATTTTTAGAGAGAGGAGAAGGGATAGGGGAGAAAGACAGAAACATCGATGCCAAAGAGAAACATCAATTGTTTGCCTCTCGTAAGTGCCCCGTTCACCAGGTCCAGGGACAGAACCTGCCACCCAGGCACGTGCCTGGACCCGGAATCCCACCTGCGACCTGTCGCTTTGCAGGATGACGCCCAACCAACTGAGCCACACCAGTCAGGCTCAAAATTAAAAACCTTTGTGCTTCAGTGGACCATCAAGAAGCTAAAAGACAGCCCATGGAATGGGAGAAAATATTGTCAAATTATGTAACTGATAAAGATAACGGTATGCAGAATATATAAAGAACTCTTACCACTCAGTAATAAAAAGACAAATAACCCAATTAAAAATGGGCAAAGGATCTGAATAAACATTTGTGCGAAGTAGACGTACAAATGGCTAGTAAACACACGGAGAGATGCTCAGCATCGCCAGCTACTGGAGAAATGCAAAGTAAAACCACCACACGATACCACTTCACAACCGTAGGGTGCCTGTAATAAAAAAAAGACAAATAATAACAAGTGTTGGTGAGGCTGTGGAGAAGTTGAAACCCTCATGCACCGATGGTGAGAATGTAAAACGGTGCAGCCACTTTGGAAAACAGTTTGGCACTTCTTGAGAAAAAAAAAAAGTTAAACATGCGTTACCGCATGATTCTGTAATTCCACTCCTACGTATCTGCACAGGAGAAGTGGAAACATACGCCCACGCATATTCACGATGGCCGAAGGGTGGAAACACACCGAGCGGCCATCAGCTGATGGGTGGGTAAACAAAATGTGGGGTATCCATGCCAAGAAGTATTCCTCCCTAAGAAGAAAGGAAGCGTTGGCACACGTTACAATGTGGACCAGCGTCGGAAACATTGAGTTAAAGGGGCCAGTCACAGAAGGCTTCGTATGACTCCATGTGTCGTATGACTCCAGTTAGATGAAATGGCCAGAGACGCAAGTCTGTGAATACAGGAAGCAGATAAGTGGTTGTCTAGGTGGGGGAGGGGGAGTAGGGGAGTAGGTATGTGATTTTTTGAGGGGTGATGTAATATTCTAAAATTGATTGTGATGATGGTTGTATAAGTCTGAGAATATACCAAAGCCCATTAGATCGTGCGCTTTAATGGGTGAATCGTATAGTGTGTGAGTTACAATGTATCTCAAGAAAGCTGTTACCAAACAGGAATGCGGCCGTTAATAGGTCTGCCTCTCCGTTTTTGCGGTGAGGGTCAGTAAGGCAAAGCAGGACATGTAGCACATAATGAGCTCCCGGTAAGTGACAATTATGTTGTTATTAACATTATCGCTGGGCCACTGGGGATCATAGGTGAGGAGGGACCAGATAGCCAGCGCAGCGCCTGGCGCAGAACTGGTGGCAGCGAGGCGGGTGCGCCTCTCGTTCCTCTACTGGCGAATCCGAGAGGTGTGGGGAGCCTGCCCTGAACCAGGGCTCCGGAGGGGTCGCACCGATGGCTGGAGGGCTCTTTGAAGCTCCAGGAGGGAGACTTACCTGGGAAGCAGCCCCGGGCCAAGTTGGGTTTGGGCTCTGTCACAGCGTCTATTGAAGCCACAGACCTTTCCGTTTCCTTGGAGAAGCTCAGAGGGGCGTTTGCGGTTCCCTCCCAGTCTGTCTGTCAAACTGTCATCGTTTCACTCCTCCTGGCCCTGTCCTCACTCAGACAGGGCCTCAGCGATTTCTCCTCTTTGTTCTGGGATTGCTCAGTAAGGAGATGAGTTATTGTTTTTATTAATGGGCCCCCCTGAGCATTTTCAACTTGAATCCTTCCCTGTGGCCTACGTCTCCCCTCCCAATCTGTCTTTGTAGTGCAGATTAGCTACTTGGAAGGATATTTTTACATAATTTCACCCCCAGGAGGGGTGGGGAAGGCAGGGCTAAGCTGGGGGTTGTGGTGGGAGGCTTAGTTCTACCCCCACCTCTGGTCGAGGACAGACAGAGGCCTGTCACTCACCCTCCTCCCATTCTTCAGTTCCAGGTGGTAGGTGTGGGTGTGGCTGGAGGGGCTCACGGGACTCAGGGGGATAGCGCTCTGTGGATTCCTTGATTTCCCCACAGTGAAGTCTACTAGTACAGAGAGGGAGTTTCAGGGTCCTTGTTTCACATGGGCATGTGTGTGGGGGGGTGGGGGGTGGAGAGAGAGAGAGGGAGATTGAGAGCTTGAGTAGGGTGGGTTCTGTAGTATATACAGACTCCCCTTCTGTGCTGAGTCATTTGTCCCCCCAGCTCAGGACTCTCAGCTGAGCCGTTCTCTGGCATTGCTCCAGCTACCAAAGAGCTGCCTCACCCAAGGCCCCGTCTCCTCCCAGACACCCCTGCATCCAGCGACTGCTCACTGTGGGGGGGAGCCCCTTCCGCAGAGCAGGGCAGCCTGCTCAACATCAACAACTGGGGGGGCCGCCCCAACTCCAGAGCTGTCTCTGGGATCAGGTGGAGTCTTGGTTGCAATTGTAACGCAATTCATCTCCTCCCTGTGCCCCTTTCTCCTTCCTTCACCCTCTTCTCAGGGTTGAACTGGGGGAACCCCCATAAATTTCCTGAGTGTAACGTTCTGTTTCAGAGTTTGTCTCCTCAGAGAACCAGACCACAGATAACGAGAAAGAGAATGAGAAGAAAGAAGGCGTGAAAAGCAGGAATAATGGAGGAAGAAAAGATGGACTCTTGGAAGACATGGGTCTGTGTCTAGGACTCGAACTAAAGCCCGATGACTCATCTCCCCATTTCAGCGCAGAGGGCTCTGCAGGGAGCGGGAGTGACCCGCGTGAAAGGGCAGGTGCACCCTAACAACCAGAATAGGGGCAGAGCTGGGGAGTGAGAATGGCGGGGAAGCAAGATAGAATACTTGCACATAAAAAAGATTATTGTTGAAATAAAATTCAATACAAGGATTGGACAGTAAAGTTAGGGAAGATTCTCAGAAAGTAAAACAAAAAAGGAAAAGGGCAAGAAAGATGAGAGAGAAAAACAAGAGGCCCAGAGAAACATTCCAGGTGGTCTAACATCTGAGTGGCGGAAGTTTCCAGACAGAGAAAACGGGGGGGGGGGGGGGGGGTTTGAGATTGTCACGAAACGACGCGAGATGATGTCCCCGAGCCAGAAGACCCGAGGCTGCCCAGTGAACGGGCCTGCTCTCGCGAGGCGACTGGATAGCTACGTGAAAAAGGAGTGTTTCCATGTGCCACACGCAAAAAATCATTCGAGATGTACTGCGGGTCTAAATGTGGAAAGCGAAACAATGAGATTTCAAGAAAAAAAATCCCTCAAAGTATAGCTTCATGTCTTTCCGATGGGCAGAGATTTCTTAAATAGAAGGCAAACCCGCCTAACTATAAAAGAAAGCATTGCTAAGTTTCAGTTACAAGCTCCTCTTCAGAAACAATGTGGAGAGAGTGAGAAAGCAAAGACTCAGAGAAGTGTTTGTAGTGCACCCACCAGCACAGACGGTGCGTCTGGAAGGCACGTAGCAACCCTACAGATGCATCAAGCAAGCAACTTTTGCTTTGAAGAATGAGCAAAAGCGGTACAAAATAAGCCCATAAAATAAGTCAATGAAAAAGTACAGATGGTCATTACACATACGCAAAGGTGCTCCATATTATCAGTCATTAGGGAAATGCTCATTCAAACTGCAGCAGAGTCCCACCACACCTCCGCTGGAATGCCGGAAAGAGGGGTCTGAAAGTACTGGTGAGCAGCATGAGGAGCAACAGGAGCCCTCCGACATTGCCGCTGGTCGTTGACATTTGTGCGGCCACCTTGGAAAGCTCTTTGGCAGCATCTACAGAAGGTAAATGTATGTCTGCCCTGTGGTCCAGCAGATCTACCTCTAAACGTAGACCAAAGGACCACGAGTACTAGTTCGCACCAGGAGACACGCACACGAGTGTCACAGAAGCGTTGTTCGTAGTAGTTCAGAACTGGGACCACTCCAAATGTCCGCCACTTTTCGTGTAAATTGTGGTACAGGTGTGCAGGGGAATATCACTAGGGGGTGAAAAAGAACCAACCGCCTCTGCATGGAATACCATCAGTGATGGTCAGAGACATAATGTTAAGCCAAGGAAGCCGGACGCAGAAGGTACATACTTTACAAACCCATTTCTAGAAAGCTTGAAAAAGGCAAAACTAGTCTCTAGTGAGAGGGTTTGTGTAGTTTACAACACGCAAGTTACAAAGTAACATGTAAGTTCCAACTTCAACAAAACAAGAAGGGGCCCGTTCAGTGCCCCGACAGTAAATGAAAAGAGGCCGCACCCATTTTGCACACCACTGCGAGTCAGAAGAGCACCGTGAGGAGAGAGTATGCTGAAGATTTCAAGAGGGAAGTGGGGTCACTTGTTACAAAGCAACAAGAATCAGACTGGCACCGGCGCCCACCTGCAACACGGGATGCCTTCAAAATTCCCAAAGGGGGTTTTCAATCTAGAGTTTCCACATCCAGCTGAACCGTCGTTCGAGTTGCAAGGACTCGGAGAATTTACCTCCTGTAAATCCTTTTTAGGGAAGCGACTTGGGGATGTGTTACAATATGTGAGAGAGTGAACTAGGAAAGCAGCAGGCGAGGAACGTACTCAGAAGGCAGGGCTGAGTTCCGGGGTGAGAGCTATACGCTGGCCCGGGGAGCCGCTGGTCAGGCTGCAGGAAGAGGACGGAGGCCCCAGTGCACCAGGGCTGCGTGCTGCTCCCCGCTGACAGGGAGGCTGGGTGGAATGTGCTTTACAAAGACTTTGGAAAAGAATTGGGCATGTAACAAAGACAACTAAGACAAAAGAATAAAAGGCAACTTGAAACTTACACACACACACACACAACGGTACACGATAGCGTGCTCCTTGGCTCCACGGTGGAGAGGCTTTACTGACTGAGGCACAATCACGTAAATGCTTTTCAGTGATTTTCAACTCTTAGAATCTGTCGGAAAGACCTGTTGTGGTTGCAGACTAAGTGTAAATGTTACCAACCTTACCAACCTAAAAGTATGGGTGGCAGAGGTTAGAGGTGAGAAGTGAGGTGAAGGGAAAGAAGGAGCGTCAATATCCGCTTTTTCCAAAGTGCAGCTTTGGAGGGTGGAAGATCACAGAGGTAACGGCTGGAAGAACTAAACATAGCAACACGGCAGGACGGGGTGCAGGTGGTGTGAGGGCGATAAATTCTCATCTGTTACAGTAGGAAGTCAATAGATTGCGTCTAAAACTGACGAAACAAGAAATATCAGCAGAAACATAGTATTCAGAAAAATGGAGGTAAGTATAAGGAGAGACGTTTTAAGAAGTTAGGCAGGGCTGCTTAAGGGGACAGAACTGGGAGTTGGAAGCAGTTCAGCAGGCTATGGCATTTAACCTTGTGCTTATATATTCCTTCGAATAAAAAAGCATATTTTTTAAAGAAGACAGACACAGGCAGGTCAGATCAAGCAGGACAATCAGGCTTCCGGGGCCCTGGGACAGCCCTGCGCTGGATCGGGCGGGACTTGTCACACTTTGACACTGGGGCCAGAGCTCATTCAGCCTCCACAGGAGCAGGGGTTTGGGGACTTTGAAATGCCACAAATTCTTGCCAAGCCTTCTCTGTGATAAACTTCATCCCTTCCCTACTTCCCCCTCAAAAACACAATTTCCAATAAATAGCAAGCTCATAAATAATGTGGGGCGCTGTGGCTCCTAATGAAACAGTGACAAATGTTGTATCTTCATGAGAGCAGGAGAAATAAGAAAGGGGAGCACCGGGAGGGGCTTGGAGCCCCCACAGCTCGTGAGATTTTATTAAAACTCTTTGTTTCATGCGGCCCATTAAAGTGATTCTCCTGCGAAGTAATTAAACACCATTCAGAGATGTCACTGCTTTATTAGGATGCATGCAGCACCCAGGTTTCTGTGGGCGAAGGGTGGGTTTCGAGTCGGCCCAAGAAGGGTGGTGAGCGGGCTGGCCTGGGTCCTCATTCTGGCTCCCCTGCTGGGGGGCAGCGCTGCCTGCAGCAGTCCCTGCTGCCCCTCGCTCTCAGTCTCTTCATCTATGAAAGGGGAGAACAGCCCTGGATCTGGGATCCTAATCTGTCTGGGGTGGTGGGCAGGTGTCTCTCCTTCCACGGAATGCACGGCCACACATACAGTTCGTACGTGACTTCAGAGGGTTCACGGCTCTCTGACACCCGTCTGTGACCCTCCTCAGCGGTGTCCAAACTTGTGGTGTCTCCAGGCCACACTGCAAGAGGAAGAGTTGTCTCGGGCCACATATTAAATACATTGCACCACCCTGGCCAGTGTGGCTCAGTGGATTGGGTGTGGGCCTGTGAAGCAAAAGGTCACCAGTTCGACTCCCAGTCAGGGCACATGCCTGGGTTACAGGCCAGGTCCCCAGTCGGGGGCACGCTAGAGGCAACCACACATTGATGTTTCTCTCCCGTTCTCCTTCCTTGCCCCTCTTTCCAAAAATAAATAAATAAATAAATAAATAAATAATATCTTTAAAAAACACATCGCAGCACGTAATCACAAAACAATCTCATCGTGTTTTAAGTAGATTTATGATTGTGCGTGGGGCCGTGTTCACAGCCACCCTGGGTCACCCGTGGCCCGCGAGCCACAGGTCGGACACTCCTTAGAGTCTGAGTCTCTCTTCCTTGGCAACTCCAGGGTTCTGTTCTCTTCCTGCTCCGTGACTTCCAGCCTACAACAGCTGGCTGCAGTTGTAGTCGGGTAGGCATCTCAGCCGGGTGAAGCCGAGCTCCTCGAGAACACCCTCCCCTTCCCTCTCCCCAGGGCCCACCTTTCACCAGGCACGTGCTGGTGGCCGTGCAGGCTGCCCCAACTCGCAGACGTGGCCGGTCAGCAGGCCAGCACGGGCCCAGCGCTTGTTCCCTTCACACCCGCTTGGAGGAGACCAGCTCCGCAGGCCTCCACATCGCTCTTCTGAGGGAGGAGGCCTGGCCTTCGTCCCGAAGCTGTGATGTGACGGGGAGCTCGGTATGGCTCACTCTCAGGGTTCCCGGTCCATTCTCAGCAGGTTCCCCGGTTAGTCCAGGCCCCAAACTCTCCCTGTTACTCTTCCTCTGGAAGCCAACTCAGTGAAGACTTTCCTCCACTTCACGAGCCAATCTTTTCCCCCCCAGACAGGGAAGGCCCAGGTACCTTGTCCTTCGTCCCTGCACTGTGTCCTGGTCCGCCTGTCTCCCATGTCTGCCTGGCTACTCAGCAGCCCAACACCCCTCTCCCGGCCTCCCCGTCTATCGATAGCACGCAGAGGAATAATAACCGTCCGTTTTTGAGTGCTTCCTCCGTGCTTGGTGCTGAGTATGGTATCCCATCCCTATGGTACCGAGGAGGAAACTCATACTTCGAGAGGGTAAGGAGTGTGGCCAAGGACACACAGTTTCACCGTCTGTGGTTGGCAGACTTACAAGACAGCCTTGTGTTGGCAGACTTACAAGACGGGGAGAGGGGGAGTCCTCTCCCATTCACCGTGGGTTGGACTTAGTGACCATTCTACCCAACAGAATACAGCAAAGGGATAGGATGTCGCTGTTAGGATTGTGGTTCCAAAGCTTGTGGCTTCCTTCCTGCTGGCCGCTCTTTACTGGGCTCTCGGCTTGCACCCTTGGATGCAGCAGGCAGCCGTGTGGAAGAGGCCCAGGTAGCGAGGCATCGAGGCTCTTCGCCGTGACAGCCTGCCAGAGCCGGAATCCTGCCAGCAGCCGCATGAGTGAGCTTGAAAGTGGACTCTTCCCCAACTGGAGCATCAGATGAGACTGCAGACCCTGGGCTGACACCTCGGTGGCTTGCAGAGGACCCAGCTAGGCTGTACCCACAAGCCTGACGCACAGGGACTGCGAGACGATAAGTACGTGTGGTTTGAAGCTGCTTAGTTTCGGGGCACTGCTGTGCAGCGGTGGATAACTGGCGTGCGGCCAAGCTGGGCCGGGAAGCGAGGCCTGTCTGGGGCTAAGGTTCTGGGTTGATTCCGTTGTACCAGGCGGCCCCTCCCTACCTGTGCCCTATGGCCCCAGTGTGGAGGAGCTACTGGCAGTTGGCAGGCCCTGTAGCTGTAGCCCCTCGGCTTCCAGATCTGGGAGTGGGGGTTTATGCAGTGGGAGGTCCAGGAGGCAAGGAAATAGCTCAGCCTGGAGGGATGGTTAGTTGGAGAGCACTGGACCAGGAGCCAGGAGATTTAGTTTCCACCTGAGCTTCCTCTTAATGAACTTGGTGACCTGGGACAGGCCTCCCTCTCTTCTCTGTGCGCCAGAGAGGTTGGTGGATGAGAACCTCATTAATATTCATTCCCACCTGGCTCTTCTGAGGTAGAGGTGGGTCCTCTGGGTGCAGGAGGCCCATTGGGGGCACTCCCAGCTCCGGGGTGGGTGTGACCTCAGTGGGAGGGGCTTGAGGGTTGGACAGAGGCTGTGGGAAGCTGCTCTGTTTGCCTCTGGGGAGGGGCAGTTGTGACCTGAGTTCCTGGAGGGAGTCCTGCCTTGGTCACTGAAATTCCTCTCTAATCACCACTTCCTGGGGTCTGCCAGTGACCTTGGGGTGGGGGAGGCCCTCTGGAGTGGGGGCTTTGTTCCCAGAGCGAAGGACAGGGCAGGGGGACCATGCGTGTGCGGAAGGGCGCTAACTCACTGGGCTGCCCCGGGGGGCATTTACTATGTGCGGGGGGCACGACTAACGGGGCCTGTCCTCCTCGCCTCAGTCCCCTGGCCTGGGTGAGGCACGCGGCTGCACTGACGGGCCTGGGAGGCTAACACAGAGGAGTTACTTAACTTCGTCTTTCCTCTTCGTCCCTTGCCTTCTCCATGTCTGGGCCAGGGGCAAGGGTGAGAGGAGCGCTTCACCGTCGCCATGAATCACAGCTGCGGGTGCCCACACCGGCTTCTCTGCCGTCTTTGAGAGGCACGCAGTCCCTGGGGCTCAGAGACACCCCTTTTAACGCTGCAAGGAGGCAGAGATGTGGAGGGCGGAAGCGTGCAGGCTTGGAGGCCAACTGCTGTTGTTTGGGTCCTGGCCCCACCACCGGTGAGCGCTATGACCTCACGCAGGTCACTTAACCGCTCCGAGCCTCAGTTTCCATACGGAGTTGTAAGTACTGAGTGTGGCAGAGAGAGCGAGGGGTTGGCATAGTGCTGGCTCACAGCGAGCGGTCACTGAGTGCTAGTGACCCTCCACAGTCCAGAGAAGTGACTGGCCTCCTGCCTGCCGACCTTTCCCTCTGCCTCTTTGTGTTACCAGCTGCCTCTCTGGCGAGTGCTGTCGCTTCTCTGAAGGTGGCACTTGGGTTCTGATTCGGCCTTGTTTTCCTGCTGCTTCCTGACTGTGTCCTTTGGCAGCAGAGGTGGGAAGGGGAGGAGGGGGAGAGGGGAGAGAGTACGTGCTGGAACCCAGAGGGGGGAGGCCAGGCTTCGAAAGCCCATCTTTGCCTGTCTGCGTGTAGTTCACCAGTAGTTCTCATTCTCATCACCTCCTTTTTCCCCATTTGTAGAATGGGGCTATCAACCTGTGTAAGGTGTTACTCTCACTTGACAAAGAGAAAAACTAAGACTCAGAGAGATAGAATGACTTGCCCAGGGTCACCCAGCTAGAAAGTAGAATGGAATTCAAATCCTGCTACTTGGACTCCTATCTAGGACCTTTACCATTTTCCCAGGGCTTCAGGCTCCAGGCGACCCTGGGTGACTCGTGCTCTTCTCCAGGCCCACAGACTTCTGGTCACGCGTGGCCACTGGAGCTGGGGGTCTGTCAGGTGAGGCAAGACCAAGGGAGGGAGACCAGTTAGGTGACTACTGCATTTGTCCAGGCCAGTGATGACAGGGGTCCTGGGGGGAGGGTGCAGGAGCAGGCAGGCAGACACTGTCACAGGTGCTCCGCCCACGCCCCACCCCCTCCCCACACTCACCATTTCCATGCACAGGACCCAGTGGCTGCCAGCTGCCCCTGGCAACCTGAGACTCTTTGCCCCAACACTTTCCCTGGCTGCCAGAGCCTGCTCAGCATCTCCACAGCGAGAAGGAACAAGCTCCTGTAGTGACTGACAGGGACCGGTGGATATAAACCCCAGTTCCCTCACTGTTCTTTTTTTTAAAGATTATTTATTGATTTATTTTCAGAGACAGGGGAAGGGAGGGAGAAAGAGAGGGTGAGAAACATCAATGCAAGAGAGAAACATCAGCTGGCTGCTTCTCGCATACCCCCAACCAGGGACCCGGCCTGCAACCAACCCAGGCGCGTGCTCTGACCGGGAATGGAACCGGCGAGACCTGGGTTCACAGGGTCCCCAGGTTGTCCTCCGTGGTGGACTCTCGTAACACATTCTGTACTGGCTTCGTTCGTTTCCCATTCCCCTACAGACGCTTCCTGGGCTCAGCTCCTAAGTAAACATCGTGCACCTGATCCCTGTCTCAGGATCTGCGTCTGGGGGAGCCCAACCTAAGACACGCAACCATGGAGGCCACGGGAGTTACGGACAGCCAGACCCGGGTTGGAGTCTGATGCCACCGCGTAATCGCGATGCGTCTCGGGCAAATCGCTCAGCCCTCTGGGGGTCTGCCTCTTCCTGTGAGCTGGGGGTCGTGACAATGCTGCAGGGGTTTGGGGAATTAAATGAGAAGTGCTCCCGACTCATGGTAGACACGGAATAAACGGGAGCGCTGACTATTATCTAATTGTGAAAAAACTGGTAAACCACCCACATGTCCAGGTATGAGCTGTGTCAGTGGGGTGGGAAGGAGGTGGTGGGGAGGCAGGGGTGGGGGTAGGAAGTGCTCTGAGACAAGCCCGAGAGAGCCAGATGTGAGGTGGGGGAGGAGGACATCTGCCGGGACACTTGGATCCGGGCGCCACTGGCCTTGGGGGCGTTCGGCTGTAGGAGGCAGGTTCCTGATTTCCCTGGAGTGCTGGTGAGGCTGGTGGGGGAGCTGAGGTGCCCCACAGGCTGGTCATCCCCGAGGAGTTTCCCATGACACTGTGAGCATCCCTGGCCCAGGGTTCTGGACCCCTGAGACTCAGGTTTGCCCAGCCCCGAGGTCACCTGCCATGGACCCAAACCCCAGTACTCAGTCATGGAGCCTCATCTGATGGTTGCTCACCCCCCTTCTGTGCCCAGGCTTCACTGGGAAGTATTTATTACATGTCAGTGTGATAAATGAAAAGTCATATTTTACTGTGAATTATCCCCAGCCCATGCAAAGCTAGATCTATAGCCTGGAGAGTTATTAAGTGCTTACCACAAAATGCTATAAAAACCTCATCATTTTCCCCTGGGGCCTCTCCCACCGGAGAATGGGGAGGGAAGGAGATAGGGGAGGGGGCAGAGGGGGTAGCTGCCTCAGTTGTAGGAGGGGGCCAGTTAGAATGCTCTGCTCAGAGAAGGCACCCTGGTGTGGGATCCTGGGGTTCCCGGCTTCCTGTGTTTGGCTGGGACCTCAAGTAAGGTTCTGGGAGGCCTCAGTTTCCCTGTCTGTAGGCAAGTGGGCATGGGCAGCCGTGGTTTTAGAAGCCGTGAGCCACAGCCACCTCTAACACAGCTGATAACGTGAGGTTTAGTACTGTAATGAGACAGCCAAAGACAAAATGAGTCTGACTCGCATTCCGTGGAACTGCTGAATTAACCGTACGATGGAGAGAGGCCATACAGTTTAATTTTTTGTCTGATTAGGAACCCCCGTGTATCAGCCAGGGTCCCAGCGGGAAACAGATGGCACACGCGCATTAGGGTAATTCCAGGAGGGTTTTAATAAAGAACAATTTACAAAGGTGCAGAAAGGGTCTGGAAAACGGCAAGGGGTAGTGCGGAACCTCGGGGTTAGTAATAGCTATTCCCAGGCTATGCCCCTCCTTGGGCTGCGAGGGGGAGAGAAGGGAGGGGAAACCAGAAGTCAGCGGTAGCCCGGCCTGGGTGGTGCAGGCTGCTCCCAGCGAGGCTGTGACCTGTCCAGATGTCCTGAGGCCCAGGGTGGCCCTGCAGGGAGGGAGCCTGGGAAATGGGTACTCTGCTGTCTCCCCTGTCCTGCTAGGGTTCTCATTGGCCAACCCAGCCAGAGGCTGAGGGAGTTGGGGCCCGTGTGGGTCCATGCTGGCCAGCCTCCCCAGGGCAAGAGCAGGGCGGGGGCGGAGGGTGGATCTGAGCAGCAAACGAAGGCACCCAGCCAGCCCCCCTTGTGGTCCACCTCTGCTGGGATATTTCAGGACTGGGAGCTTGTCGCCTCCCAGAGCGATGGGTCCTTCTGTTGGGCAGCCCCGCCACCAGGGACTGCTTCCTTCAGGCAAGCCAACGTCCGCTTCCCTACCCATCCTCCCTACTTAACAGCAAACGCAAGAGTTCCTACTCTGCACTGTCAGAGGTAAACGGTGAACAGCCGGTGAGACTGCGGTTAGCATCAGTTCACTTTGCCTGGCATACCCCTGTTTCTATGGCTTCTGGACCTTTATCTCCGTTGATTCGCCTGAACCCCGGGAACAGCAGTGATGTTTCGGCTAATTCCGCGCATCGCTAAGTGCTCACAGAACATCCACACTGTCACCTCGATGAGCTCGCAGAGCGACTCACAGGCTGGGCTCGCGATTTCAGCCGGCAGGGCTCTGGTGGTCTCAGGAACTTCCGCTGCCCCGTGTGCCTTCTCTCCCCAGCCCTCTGGCCGAGGGGCACGCCCAGCACTGCGGGATGAGCGTCTCCTTCCGCAGAGGCAGGGGGCGCAGCACAGGGGAGGGGACCTTTTCCGGAGCCTGGCATTCCTGCTGGGCACACCTGCAGACAAAGTGTCCTTCAGACACTGGTCTGGGAGGATGTGGGAAAGGCGTGGTGAACACCTTCACCAATTTCTTTTTTAGCTAGGTACCTTCTTCCAGCCGCTGCCCCTAAAACCCTATTTTCATGGACTCAGGATCCAAGGGATGGGTGGGGGGGAATCTCAGAGGTCTGATTCTCTTTCTGGTGCATAGCCCTCGAGAGCAGGCCCGGATGGTGGCCTGGCTTCTGTTTGAATACCTCCAGGACAGGAACCTCACTGCCTTTCAAGGCAGATGTTTTAGAAGTTCTGCTGGTTATCCCATTAAGGAGAGTCCTGGCTGTGTACTGCAACGGCCTAGGGGGACCCGCGGGCGGGGAGGGGAGCCCAGGCTGCTGTTCCTGTGCTGTTGCTGTCTCTCTAATCTAGCCTTCGGAGAAGGCCTTCCACTTCCTCCCCGCCCTGAGGCTGCTCAGGTTGCCCTCTTCCCATCTGATCAAGGGCTCCGCACCTCAGCAGGCTCTGGAGCTGCGACTGGGGTGCAGCACGTGGTGGGCACCTGGATGAGCCCCCCGGCTGCCCTCTCATCACCCTGGGCCCCTACTCTGTGCCAGGACCACTTCTGTCTCTCAGGCCTGTCTTCCTCTCAAAACGTCCACGCTCAGTACCCCCACCCCTTCCCCTCTGCCCTCTGTTAGGCAGCTGTGGGCTTCCAGATGGGACCCCTCCCTGCTCGGGGCTGGAGAGACCTCTGGACCCTGAGCAGACTGGAGAACGGAAGATGGAGGGCACAGGACCTTGCAAGCTAGTCTTCATAACAGGTCCTCTGTCCTATCAGGGAAGCCCTCTCTCATTCCGCTCCCCGCATCCCATCTGAGCTCCCCAATCCTCTCCCTCTCCTGTCCTGGCTGAGCTCTCCCACCCTCCATCCTCTCTGCACCCTGCACCCCAGGTGGCTGGCTCATCTCTTCTCCTGTCCACACCACGCTGCCAAAATCCTTGATTTATTGCCTTCTTTAAAAAAATAACCTTAAAAAATAACACAGATAATGCCTGTTATTGCAGAAGAATTGGAAAATATAGGTAAGTGTAAAGAATATAAAAGTCATCCACAGCCCTGGCTGGATGGCTCGGCTGGTTGGAGAATCATCCCGTGCACCAAAAGGTTGCGAATTCAGTCCCCAGTCAAGGCACATACGGGAGGCACCTGATCGATGTTTCTCTCTTTCTCCCTCCCCTCCGTCCACTCACTCTGCAGTCATAAAAACACATCCTTGGGCAAGGATTAAAAACAAAAAGTCATCGACAATCTGCTGCCTGCAGATAGTCCTGTTGAAATTGTGGGTGTATGTCCTTCCAGACGTACATACAGATATTCCCAGCCCCAACAAGAACGGCATCATACCGTACCCATTACTTCGCAACCTGCCTTTTCACTTGAAATGTGAGTGAGCACTTTTCTGCGTCAATAAATACCCCCCAGCGTTGTGGTTTATGGCCGCACGGTGTTCTGCATGTGCCTGGGCCCCCACTGGGGTTTCAACTCGCAGGGTGCTGGGTGTCCAGTGTGAGCTTGCCACCCCCTCCCCCGTGCATGCAGGGTGCCTCCCTGCCTGGTCTGTTGGCAGCCACTTTGCTGCCCCCTGGGTTTTCCCTCCTGCCCCATTTCTAGAAGCTTAGCCAGGACTTGGTTTGGGAAATATGTTTATTCTCCTCACCTCTTGCCTCCTCCTCTGGACGTGTATCATTCCAGATTTATATATAAAGATATTTCCCCACTTCTCTACAAAAATGGCATCGTGCCACACATATATTTTGCAACCTGCCTTTTCACTCGAAATATGTACTTTGCCACTCATCCTTCCCACACCCTCCGACCGTGCTGCCGTTCGGAGGCCAGCCTGGGCTCCGCTGCTCTCCGGGGGCCGTGGAGGGTGTTTTGGCGGAGAGTAGGGGTCAAGTGCTGCTAGAATTTTCAGTTAATGGAATTTCTCATTTCCCCTAACCTAAATGTTTGCAAGTCTGAGTTGCCCTGTTTTTCAAAGGCTCGGGTCGGAAGCTGCCTCCTCCTGCTCTTTGCAAGCAGGACTTGCCTCCCTTGCAAACCCGTCGTGTGGTGTCTGTGCTGTTATCCTGGCTCTGCTGCTTGCTTGCTGTGTGGCCCTGGGCACGTTGCTGAATCTCTCTGAGTCCCGGTTTACCCATAAACTGGCCATAATCCTAGTATCTGTCTTATAGGGTTTTGCTTGGTGAACAGTCAGTGCTTTGTAACTATTACTTGTTAGTATTATCACAAGTCTTAGCTTCCCTACTCGACTGCAAGCTCTCTGAGAGCAGAGCCCATGTCTTTCTCAGTCATCTGCTGGTCTCACCTGCGCTCCATTCCCAGGACCTAGTGCAGGGCCTGGCTCCTAGTCAGCACGTACCATTCGTGGCTTAAATGAGTCCAGACCCAAGTCCCAATTTAAAGACAAGGAAACTGAAGTCCAGAGAGGGTCCGTGGCTTACCAGGGTCATACAGCAAGGTGGTGGTGAGGCCTAGTGGTCCAGCCTTCCAGGCCCCTAGCCTTTCTGTGACATCTTCTCCACCTTGCTGGCCTCTGCTCTGAAAAACCCTGTCTCCTTCCAGCAGTCACTAGCTGGCTACAGCTATTTAAGAATTGTCTGTCTGCAGGATCTGGTGGCTAGAGAGCTCCTTCCAAGTGCCCGACTCTGTGGTCCCAGGAGGCTAGGGGCCCCTCCCCGCCCCAGGATTCCCCCGTTCCCCTGACCCTTAACCCTCTAGCCCTGCCCTCCCTCCAGCCCTCTGCAGGCATGGGAGTGGGTGGGAGCCCTTGCCCCTTACCCCGGCTCCAGCTCCCGGCGCTCCCCTCCGCCTCCGCCTCTGCGCCTGTCTCCTGGCGGCTGAGGGCTGTCATCAGGGGGTGCAGTCAGACCACAAACTTCACTTCACAGGGTGGGCGTGAGTCATGCATCCGGGGGTCGGGAGCCCAGCAGGCTTGGGCACAGCAGGGCAGGGCAGAGCTGGGTAGCCGGGATGCACTGCGGCCTCCCCCAGAGGTGCCTGAACTTAGCAAGGAGAGGCAGGGTGTCCTAGTGCTGGCCTCCCAGGCACCTGGTGTGGAGCTGAGGGGAAGAAGGGGTGGCTGGGCTCTGAGCAACCCCTGGGAATGGGGCGGGGGAGTGGGGGGTGCAGTGGGACCTGTCTCAGTGCTCCTTGGGCAGTGGCTGCTCCTCTAGTGCCTTGAAGGGGAGTCCCAGACAGGCTGTTTCTGGGGCTCTGGTCCTGGTACCGGAGGCCCCCGTCAGTGGAATAATCCCATGGAAAGAACCTGTGCTTTGGAATTTGAGTCTTGGCCCTTTGACCCTGCCATTTTCTTGCAGTGTGATCTTGGGCAGGTCATCTGACCTCTCTGAGCCTCAGTTTTCCCATCTGAGAAATGGGGATAAAGTAGGACATACTTCATAGGGTCTTGGGGAATCAAGTGCAGTTATTTTTGTGCCTAGCAAAATCTCAGCAAACCTTAGTGTCCTCCCACGTCCTTTCCACTCTTTGGCACTTCCCTTCCTTCCCCACAGAAGCCCCAGGGAATCATGACTGCCAGGCCCTCAGGCCCGCCCACACCCTGTCCAGCAAGGCTTCCCCAGGCAACCCACCTCCAGCCAGACCAGGGTTCCTGAGTTCAGCCCCCTTTGCTCCTGCTCTGGGCCTGCGCTCCCTCCAGGGGCCTGGCTGCTGTCTTGCTCATTCTCCCACAGAATTAAAGGTTCCTCCCTGAGGCAAATGCCCAGTCTGGGGAGGGTGTTGGCTCCCATCTGGGGCCTTGGGCAGGGCAGACTAATGTCCTGCGGTGGAGAAAGCGCTATGAGATGAGCCCTCTTAGCCCTGTTCCTCTCTGCGGCATAGACCCCCAACAAGATATTCAGACACGGTCAGCGTCCAGGTGGCCAAGCCCCTCCCTTCATAGATGGAAAGAGTGGGGGCCAGAGAGGCAGTGACCCAACCAGGGTCAAATAGCTCAGAGGTGGCTGAGCTGGGGCCTGGAACTAGTTTTCTCAGCTCCTAAACTGCAGCCCTGCTGGCTGCTTTGTCTAGCATCCTGTGTGTGTCCCCTGGGAGGGCTGGGGAGTGGGCTCTCAGCCTTGACCTTGACCCCTTGGTTTAGGGGGTTTTGGTGTCCAGGGTTGTGCCTAGGATCTAGGGTCTGTGGACTGAAGTGGGTTTGGGTTCTGTGAGGGCCACCGGATTTGGGCTTTCCTTCCTTCCTTCCTTCCTTCCTTTCTTCCTTCCTTCCTTCCTTCCTTCCTTCCTTCCTTCCTTCCTTCCTTCCTTCCTTCCTTCCTTTTAATTTTATTCACTTATTTTTAGAGAGAGGGGGAGGGAGAGAGAAAGAGAGGGAGAGAAACATCAATGTGTGGTTGCCTCTCACACGACCCCCCAACAGGGACCTGACCCAGGCATGTGCCCTGACTGGGAATCAAATCGGTGACCCTTAGGTTCGCAGGCCAGCGCTCAATCTACTGAGCCACACCAGCCAGGGCCTGATAGCTTTTCAAAGAGAGTAGAGGGTTTCCTGGGAGTCCTGAGTCCTTCCCTAACTGGAGCACTTCCAGCGCTTTGCAGGTTCGGCAAGGGCAGGGGAGGGAAGGGTGGGAGTTTGGGGAGGGGGGTGCTCAGTGGTTCCTAAGTCCAGCAGAGACTGGCTAATGTTACAGTGTCTCCTTCTGTGTCTCATTCCAGTTCAGAAGCCACGACCAACGGCCCCACCTCCTTTGCGCCTACTCAGGTGGGAGAAGCAGAGGTTTCCTAGGGCATAGACTTAGCCTAATCCCCTGCCCGCCTCCCTGGAGGGGTGTGCCCCATTTCCCCATCTGCATCCTGGGATCCAGCCGCATTAGCCTGTCCTGCGCTGCAGGCTTAGTGCAGGGGTTACCCTATGAGGAGGCTCAGCCAGCACTGAGGACGCCAGCGGAACACGAGATGTTTGGCTCTGATGAACTTGTGTGTCACGGCAGCTTTGTGTTTGGGAGTTCAGCGCTGCTTTTATTTTGAATCGCATGTGATGGGTATGGGCACGGCGATGCCATAATCTTTTCAGTGCTTGCCTGGCACCTTCAAAGGTCTCACTCTGCCTCTAAACAGATCCACTTGAGGATCACTCGAAAGCTATAGACTCTCCTTCTGGAAAATCGCAAGTATGTGTGAACTTCTTGCATGCACTTCCAGACTTCATGATGTTTAGAGCCCTTGCGTTGGAAGTTCAGAGGGCAGAGTCACACGGCTTCCCCTGCTCTCTGGAGCAGGGTGGATTGACTGACTGAAGAGTTGGGGGGCATGCTCTCTGTCCTCAGGAGTGCCTGGATTGATGGGGGGATGTGTAGTGCAGTGTGGGTGGGGGGTGGGGGAGGTATGGGTGGGAAGCTCCTGGTCTGATGGGGGAGGCAGGCAACCAGCAGTGCAGGAGTCCCTGGGCCCGCGCTCATGGAATGAAGAGAAGCAGACAATTACGGAAGGAGCTGAACGCATTGGTGGCTGAGCAAGGCCAGAGCTCGAGTTGAAGGGCTGGGAAATAGGTGAGCGCAATCTGGGAAGACTTCCTGGAGGAGGGGTTGAGGCTGATCCCAAGCAAGGTAAGGTATAGGGAAGCCAAAAGGAGGTGGTCAGAGGGGTGTCTGTCAGTGTGCACGCCCAGGTGTGGGTGCAAACCAAATGCAGCCGAGCTGCCACCAAGGGCGTGGTGCAGCGACAATCTGCACTGATGTACGGGGTCACCTTTAGGAACATCTGCTCGTCTTCTCCCCAGACAAAGGAAAGCCGTGTCAAACACAGATCCTGGAAGGGCTTGGATGGGTTTGCCCGCTCCCCTCTCTCTGAGGGCAGGGCTGGAGGGTGTAGGAGAGGTGGTTTTGCGTTTGTCACAGCCAAGCAGAGCTCAGGGTGGCAGGCCCGACAGCCCGGCCATGTAGAGGTGATGTACAGAGGGTTGGGAGAGGCCCCAGAAGGGAGCTTGCCATTTGTCCTTCCAACACAAGCTCAGTCTCTATTTATTTATTCGCAGCACCGGGAGAACTGGCTGGCACAGTCTGCAGTGCGGGTGTGAAGCACACGCACCGGGAGATGGGAGGCTGAGGACCTGCTCACCTGTGTCCCGAGGGTAGGCAGCCCCTGGCTGCCCCGGTGGGTCAGGCCTCGGTGGCCGAGCAGACGGGTGACCCCACTCTCTTGGTCCCCCCTCCCCGCACCCGCCCCAGGACTGTTTTGTAGCTTCAAGATTCCTGTGACTCTGGAATTCGCTGCTGCCGCTGCAGAGACCCATCCATGCTCGGGTCTGTGATTTAGGGTTGGAGCCGCGCAGAGCTGTTGCCCAGCTCGAGGAGTCTGTGCTTGTGTGTGTGTGTGTGTTTTAAATGCACCATGAGTTCTCTAGGGTCCTTTTGCCCCGTCGAGAGAAAGGATCGTGCCCAAGTGTTCGTGCCACACCTTTCTCACTGGCTGGCGGGCCCCCAGAAGGGAAAGGGGAACTTCGGGGTACAGATCTGCTGCCGGGAAGGAGGAGAACCCAGCTGTTCCACCCCCTTTCACTCTAGGGCACCTCTTTAACTCCTTTCTTACTTACTGCTACGAAGCAGTTACCTCCTACATCCTTTTTTTTTTTTTTTTTAAACCCCTCATTTGAATGCTTTTGGGAAAATAACTCCATGAGGCAGGAGAGGCCAGGTTATGCTGTGGTAACGGTAGCCTGCAAATCTCAATGGCCTAACACAACCAAGGTTTACCTCTCTCCTCCGCAAGGTCCGCTGGGCGTGACCTCCAGGCAGCAGTTTGGCGGTCTGGGCTGCTTCCTCCTCTGCTCAGTCCCACCGCCTCCCCCTACAAGGTGTTCTCAGTCCCAGCACAGGAAGAGACAGCCGGGTGGTCGCAGGCTATAGCTCTTCTGAGCTTTGCCCTGGAAGTCCCGCACATCACTGCCCACAGCCTGTTGGCCAGAGCTCGTCATATGGCTTCGTCTACCTGCACGGAGATTGGGAAGTGTGGGCTTCCAGACGGAGTGTCCTGTGAGGCGCAGCTGTGAGGGAGCCGAGGCCCTGGGTGCTGGGGTGCTCGCCCGAGGCCCTGCAGCAGTCACGGAGCCAGCTTTGAGGCCCCTGGCTTCCTGGAGCTTCGAGGGGAATGTGGAGAGAATTCTGATGAGTCTGTGAACTTGGACGTGAGAAAGTGACAGCTTTGCTTCACTGACCTTTAGCTGCAGTTGAACATTTGCCTTTTTGTGAACGTGGGAAACAAACCCTAGTGGACTTAGCAGGATTTGTCACCGATGGAGATCATAGGCACTGTCATATATTACTGTTGTTGTTTTTTAAAGATTGTATTTACTTATTTTTAGAGAGAGGAAAAGGGAGGGAGACAGAGAGGGAGAGAAACATCGATGTGAGAGGCAGGCACTGTGTTATCTCGATTGTACGTATGAGGAAACTGAGGCATGAGTGGCTCCGTGCCTCATCCAAGACCACACGGTGGCGGAGCGGGGACCGAAATCCCTGCACTCCGATTCTCAGCGCCAGACCTGCCACACCACGCCTGACACACACACTCCGGCAGGCTGTGCGTGACTCAGAAACTCGCACGATTCAACACAAATCCTGACAGAGGTGGTTGGCCGGTGTTTCTGGTTATCAGCGCGAGTGGCACTGCTGGGTGGCGAGCATGCACACGCAGTTTACGATTCACTGGGCCTGCCGGCTTCATCATTCTTCACGCTTACAAAGGTCTGGGATACGCGTTATTTCAAATTTTGCATATAAAGTGAGACGTTATTAATATCTTTATATCACAGTGTCAAATTCACACAATGCAAAACCTCCTAAAACACGCGGACACTAGACTGCCGAGTAACGTGCATTGTAATCTGTCGGGGGCGGGGGGGGGGGGGGGGCCGGGCCGTGAGCTGCTGCAGGAAAGGCACGTATTTACTCGTGCCTGTCCACATACCTGTCCCAGTGCCTGTCCCCGTGCCTGTCCCCGGGCCTGCGCAGGGCCTGACACCCAGCAGGCGCTCAGCCGAGGCTGGTGAGTGAACTTGGCCTAATTCAAAGCCACGCAGTGCGGTTGCTGATGGTTTCTTTCCAGGAGGGGAGCTCTCTTTAAGGTGATACTTCTCAGTAGTTTTGTTCATCCTGGATTTACTGCCTCTTCTTTTCCTTCCTTAGAGAAGGAAGAGAGGGGACAGGCGTTGATACTTGATGACGAAAAGGGGTGGGACAGAAAAGCCCAAGGGCGGGCGACAGGGCAAATGCACCAGCCTAAGGAACCGGGCTCGCGTGTCAGGGCGTGGGCGTGGCATGCGTGTCAGTTGGGGTGTCTGTGTGCAGCCATGGAAACCAACTCTGGGTAACTCAACAGGAAGGGATTCAGTGTAACGGCCACGTGAGCTCCCCTGACCCAAGGGAGGTGCTGGTCTTGGGGGCAGCAGGAACCCCAGGGCTACCATGGAGCAGGCAGGGGCGCAGAGCTGGCCACTCAAGGCCCGCCTGACCAGTTTGTTCCCCCAGAGGCGACCCTCTGCCTTTGTCTCCCAGTACACAAAGGCTGGGTGCCAAAGGGAAGGAGATGTGGGTGCTGATGCACCAAAGAGGCGAGCGCCCGCCGCTTGCAGGCTGAGAGGTGAGGTGGGAAGCAATCGTGAAGGTCATCTGGTCCCTGCCCCTTGGGACCTGGGCTTCACTTCCAGGTGGCGGCAGAAGCAGGGCCAAAGCCCTCTCTCCTGGGCATTCTCCTCCGAGGGGGCAGATGTGCTCAAGCACTTTAAAGGCCTCAAAGCACCGTCAGCCTTTGTCATGATGGGCCGAAGGTCCTCACACAGTGCACCTTCAAGGGGTCCCCGTCTCTCTCACCCCAGGGGGGTGCCCCTTCTCACCCTGCCTCAACTCAGGGGTGGCGGGCCTCCCTGCCCATAGTTACTGGGGGGCAACAGCTGCCCCCCACAGGACTGCACAGCCCAGTCTGTTTCTCATGGTAGAACGTGAGCTGGGGAATGTGTTCCCGCCCCAGGCGGCTACAGCCTGGGTGTGTCTTTCCCACCCGCTCTTCCTCAGCTGCCAGCCAAAGGCCCACGTCCAGGGCGGCCCTGGACACCGCACGTTGAACATGGCAGAGCCTTTCTCCACGTGGCCCGTGAATGTTGCACAGAGCACTGTGCACTGTCCCCTCCCCCCATTGCAGTACTGCCTCAGCCTTTCCCTTTCCGTGAGCAGGATAAAGCCCTCCGCTGAGACCTCAGGGCTCACGTGTTGCAGCTGCCAGTGTCATCTTTAGGGACACACCCAAGGAGCAGAATGGCTTGTCCAGCGTGGATGCCTCCTTTCCGACTCTTGGTGGCATCCTGTGTGACAGTCCAGTTTTCTCAGCCAGTTGCCGGCTCCTTGAGAGCCAGGGCGGTAGCTCCTGCTCCCGCAGGCTCGGGACACCTAGCACCACCGGTCGCCTCTCATCCTCCCCACAGCGCTGACCTACAGGGCCAAGGCTGGGCACCGACCCCATGTCCCTGGACCTCACGCAATAGGGAAGGGGGCAGTGGGGCCAATCGCCAGGGATGGGGAAGGCTGAATGAACAGGGGCCAAGGTGGGGCAGGTCTGGGAGCCGTGGCTGCGAAATGGGGCAATGACACTTTGTGGAACTGAGGACCGAGATCTGGATTGGGCCAAAGCCCCAATTTGGGTCTCACTCTGCCCCTCACCTGTGTGTGACCCCGCAGAGATCTAAAGTCACTGGTGACAGCCACAGAGACCAGAACCCGGCTCTTCCGCTTCAGTCATGGATGGGCTCTTTCCAGAAGCCACCCTTCTCCCTCTTCCCTACCAGCATGGCCATCCCTGATTAGGGTGCTGATGGAGGGAGGGGGAGGGGCGAGGAAGTGAGAGAGCTGCAGAGCTGGAGAAATGGGAGCCAGTGGCTAATTAAAGGCTCCATGTCAAAGAGGAATGCCAAGTAGGTAATTTCCATGCTATTTGAATAATAGGAAGAACTTTTACAGTTTCTCAAGTTTGCTTGTTGAAAAGAGAGATGAAAAAGAAAGGGAGGGAGATGATCATGGCTGGAGGGGCCTCTTCATGCTACTGGGGAAGCTGAGGGTGGCAACACGCAGCAGAGTTGCTGCGGGAGGCAGGGAACAGGAAGGGGGCAATATTCTGCCAGAAGATCCTGTGAAGTTCCCCGAAACCTGGGCTGGGGAACGGCACAGCCATACAGGGTGGTGGCGGATGTCAGGTCCCAGCAGCGTTCAGGCGAGCCCTCTCTCAGTCTTTGTCTGCCCGGATCGCCAGCACAGGCTGTGACGTAAGTGGGGAAGGGAGCTGATGATGATGGTGGTGGTGGTGGTGGTTTCTACTTTAGAGCTGAGTGAGTGAGCCCCAGAGGGCAAGAGTGAATTTCTCAAGGCCACATTTGTTCATTCATTTGTCCGACATTCTGCGGGTGCCAGGGCACAAGGGCTGCGCTGTTTGCCTGGGGCCTCGGATGCTTCCCAGAGGGCCTGAGGTTTCAAGTTGTTCAGGAGACTGAAGGGAGGAGCATATTCCAGGCTGAAGGAACGGCTTTTGGAAAGGTGTGCAGTCCCGGGAGGGCTTTTCTTGTCCCAGGAACAGTGAGGGGCCCAGCGTGAGAGGAGAGTAGGGCTTGTGGGGTGGGCCAGGCATGGGAGTCGAGGCTGAAATGCTTGGTGGGGGAGGGATGAGACCGCAGAGCCAGGGCCCACCTGCCTTGCTGGGATGCATGGACTTGATCTTCAGGCCACAGGCCCCTAGGGGTGGCTGAGGAGGTGCTGGAGGGACATAGATGGTCTCACGGCCACAAGAACTGCTGTCTCTTTACTGGAAGCCAACGCTAAGAACCCAGCCTCCCATCCCAGACCCCTGAGCTCCCTCAAGTCATGGGGGCCCAGAAGTAGGGAGCCATGCCTTGGTGTGGAGACACCTGGCTACTTTGCCCTGTCCCTTCTTATGTCAGTTACCTACTGACACACAACAAGTCACCCCAAAATTCACTGGCTTCAAATAGCACCGAATATTTATCACCTCGCACAGCTCCTCCGGGTTAGACGTTTGGGAACAGCCGGCCGGGAGCCTCTGGTCCCAGGTCTCTCTTGAAGTTGAAGTCAAGATGCTGGCCCAGGGCCACCATCATCTGCGGGCTGGGCTGGGGCTGGAGAGACGGTCCAACATAGCCTCCGCCCCCACAGGCTCACTCGCAGGCCTGACCCGTGCCGGCTGGTCAGGAGGCCTCGGTTCCTCACCCCGGGCCTCTCCACTGAGGCGTGTGGGTGTCCCCACAACATGGCATCTGGCTGTGCCCAGATCAAGTAACAGAGAGCCCGGTGGAAGTGGCATGTGGCCATATCCCCTTGGCCACACATATGAGAGGGGCTGCAGGAGGGCACAACCCAGGAGACAGCACCACGGGGGGCCATCTTGGAGGCTGCCCACCGCACCACAGGGAAAAGGCTCCGGGGACGAGCCAGCTGTAGCTCCTGTAGCAGGACTGAGGAAGCCCGGCTGGTGAGCTAAGGTGGCTCCCCGGGAGAACAAGGGCAGGGACTTCTTGGGGTGTTAGGACAAGGCAGGTGCCAATTGGCGCTGCCTCCAACTTGCTGTGTGAGTCTGAGCAGTTTTCCAGGCTCCCCAGGCCCCTGTTCGCCAGAATCCCTGTGATGGGGGAGGAACTCGTTCTGCTTTGCAGGGCTGGGAAGGCATGGGATCCAGTTTCTGGGGAATGGATGAGACTGCAGAAGGCAGAGTCTTCCCTTTTCTCATTCTTAGTCCCGTTTCTCCACACAGTCAGATAATCCATTTTTTTCCAGAAGTCTTTGCAGCGATCAATTTGCATAACCACTCAAGTAAGCACTATTCTGTCCTTTAAACTTGCTCTCACCTCGGAATCTCCAGCGGGCTTTGGGGCTTTGGGTTCCCCCATGGCCGTACAGCTCCCTGGATGGCTTAGAGCAGAGGCAGGGCTCTGCGGCGCTCTGCTCACATCCCTCTTGTAACCTACCCCACGGCTGTGTGGCCAGAGCCCTGGGCTCAGGACAGGCCAGTCCTTCTCAGCCTCCCTTTGTGGTGGGATGTGAGGGCTGAGGGCTTGGCGATGAGGGGCTCAGGATGTCAGAGGGAGAAGGGACACTGGGGACATCTCATGCAACCACTACCTTTGACAGATAAGACTCAGAGAGGGACACTGAGAACCCAGGGTCACACAGCAAGTTGGCAGCAACACTGGGCCAAGAGTCAGATGCAGAACTCTTTCCCGTGTCACTGTGGGGCACACCTGGGAGGTACTCCGACTTGTTGTTCTAGGTGGGCCAGGTGGACCCGGCGCCATGCAGGGGAGTATATACGAGTGAGAGAAGAGTAATAGGTGGACCAAATCGTTGAATACTCACGCTCAGTGGAGAAACGCCAGAGCAGCTAGTGCAGAACGACCTCGCCTGACAGGGCGAGGACCTGGGGGCCTCAGAAGGCCTTGAATATTGGCTGAAGTCTAGGAGGATCATGTGAAAGGGAGGGTGAGCCCCTAACCTGCTGAAGGAGGGGACGGGCCAAGCCAGGAAGAGGCAAGGAGGCAGGCAATACTCGGTGGGCCAGCGGCTGCTTCTCCCACCTTGCTCCGGGTACCCCTGGTGCCCATAGGAGGAGTGAGGGCACTGCTTCTCCCTGGCCTGGGCCACCCACTAGCCCTGCAGCCTCTGGCCAGTGCTTCCTGGTTGGTCTCTGTCATCCTGCGGGTGGCCTCCCTGAGTCTTTCATCCCCCACGTTGCCCCATGGGGCGAATGACACTAGCCCACTACTGGCCCGTTGGACTTGGCATATCCAAGTCTTCCGTGCTGGTCCTTCCCCTCCCCTAAATCGTCTTCCATCGTGAGCTCAGAAAGGCAAACCCGTTTTGATCTTGGCTTGAGTAAAGCTTAATCCCAATTTTTAAAAAATCTGTTAGTGCTAAGAAAATACCCCAGGTGCCCGAGAGTAAATGGCTTCTCAGTTCTTCTCTTTGGGGCAGGGGTGCACCTGTGTCACCAGATGGCAGGGAAAAGGGCAGGAAGCCACACGTGTCTAGGGCCTGTTTGTGCCAGGCCCTTCACACCTCCGAGTGTGGTTGAATGTTGCTGGTGTGGTGGAATCCCTGTCTCTAGTTTATAGCCAAGGAGCCTGAAGACCAGAGAGGGGAGGCACTTCCCTAAGGTGGCACAGCCAGTGTCTGGCAGAGGTGACTTCGGAAGCCGGGCTTGGGTGGCGCCAAAGTCTAGGTGCTTTTCCTACAACGACACAGGCAGGTGTGTGTGGGGGGTCCCACCCCTTACCCCCAAGCTCTGCAGTTGTTGGCCTTGCCAGGAACCTCAAGGAGCTGGTGAGGGGTAGGGAGCCAAGGCAGCCAGATTTGCCACCTGCGGGGGGCTGGGGTAAAGAGAGGCACTGACACTAATTGGGGGACAGGAGCCCTGCTTGGCACTTTGTCTCCTGCCCCAGCTGCTTGGCCTGACAAAGGCCTTTGTCTAGGTTGGCACAGTGACAGTCTCTTGTCGCGCTCTTCTGGCCTCGTTCAGCCTGGCTCCTTCTCAGCGCCCTGGGCACTTCCCCTACTCCCTGTCACCATTGCAGACAGAGTCACAGGCAGGAGACCTGGGGGACCTCCCGGCTAGCTCCCAACCAGCTGTGTGGTCATGAGCAGGTTGCTTAACCTCTCTGGGTCTCAATTCCTCCACCTGCAAAGTGGGGGTTCAGGTTGGATCAGGAGGTTGTGAAGTTTCTGTGGTGACTCCCTTCCTATCTTGATGGCGGGCGTTTGGAGGATGGTGGGAAGTGGGAAGTGAAGGTCGGGGGAGAGGCAGTTTTATCCAATCACATTATTGTTAGAGAGAGATGTCATTTGCATATAATTTGCACTTTTCTTTTAATATCAAAATGCTCTGACACACCCACCCCAATTTCTGCCTCCCTCTCCCACCACCTGCTTCCTTCCCCTTCCACCCACTACCATCAGCCCTGACCCTGTCTTGCTGGGTTGCCTTGCTCCAGAAAGAGGACTGAGTTGGTCCAGGTGGCCGTCCCTCAGCTCCAGCCCCTGCTGGCCTTTCCCGTGTGCTCAGCCTGGTAGATCCATGGTGTGCCCAGGGCTGTGCAGCGTGACCCTCATGTCCAGCTCAGAGAGGCTGAGCAAGTTGCCCAAAATCCCACAGTGCAGCGGCAGAGCCAGCCTGGCGCTGAGACTGCGCTCTCCTCACTGCTGCGGGCTGTTCGCCTCTGTGGTGACGGGCGACGGGGCAAAGCAGCGGCCTGGCTGGAGGTGACGATGGTGCTACTGAAGACAAAGTTCATGACTCAGAAGCGTTAGGAATCACACCCACTGAACCCCATGTGCGTTTCACCGGGATCCCCAGGAGAGCGTGCGCACACGGAAGGGGGAGCAGCACCGCTCTAGAATACTGCGGTGGCTGCCAGTCACAGTGGCTGCCAGGCTCCAGAGTCACCTGACGCTTTCCGGAGGCAGAGCCACAGGACGGCAGAGCCAGGGAAGCCCTCAGCTGTCGTTAAGGCCAGTGGTTTTATGACCCGTGCTCTTTGGAGCACTGGAGTTCCCGGAGGCGTCCTTGCGGCCTCCCCAGAGTCGGGGGCGGGGTGCAGCCCCCAGCAGGGGGGACTCCAGAACATCCATGGTCTCCTGAACACCTCCCCTTGGGTTAGGCTTATAGACTTCTCATGGAGCCCGGTTTCACTGGGGTGGGGTGGATTGTTAGGGTCTGTTGACTAAAACAATTTTTTTTGAACGTATTTTGTTCCATTCTTCTGTTTTATGTGATGAAATTGATACTAGGAGAGACAGAGACCTACCCGAAGTCATACAGAATATGAGACCAGAATTGAACTCTAACAGTTAGGAATGATTTTGGCTGCAAATAACAGCAAAGTTGACTAACAGAGCCTTATGCAAATGAAGAGTTTGTTTCAAGAAATAAGAAGCTCAGGCATAGACTGCTGAGGACTGATACCATGTTCAGCTCTGTGATGCATCAGTGGCCCAGGCTCTTCCTGTTTTCTATTTTGTCATCCTCCCTACTACCCCCCTCCCCCACCCCAGTAAAAAAGCTGGGTCTTTTATCCTCATGACAGAATATGGCTGCTGCTGCTCCATACCTTACGTCCATGTTCCAGGTGGGAAGAAGAGGGAACGATGAATGATGAATGGGCAGAGGGTATTTTTCTAGTTAGTTTTTTCTTTTTATTCAAGAAAGAATGCCCTCCCCTGAGGCTTCTGCCTATCCGTTTAGGCCATAACTGGGTTCATGGCTGCTCCTAGCTGGAATACTGCCAGTAGAAAGGCCTTGAGCCAAACCATCTTACAGTGAATGCCTTCCTGTCTAGGGATCCTGCCCTGGTATCCTGAGATTCTTCAGGGTCCCAGAATGGCAGCCTTTGGGACAGGGTGGGATGCATTTGAATCAGAGAGGCACCTGCTCAGGTCTTAGGGCTTGAGTCTCCTGCCATCCTGATGGCCTTTATGGGGACCATTTTGCGTGGGGGCAGGGGCTTTGCCAAAGAAAGACCCATACACCTGGGGTCTTGGGAACGGAGGGATGGCCCAGAGTGCCAGCCACGACGGCTAATTCTAATTCCCTGGCGATCTCCGCTGCTCACGGCTCCTGATGAAAACATGTGTAAGAAACCTGCAGGGTTAATTTTCCTGAAGGAAATTCCAATAAAGCTTCATTAGATTTTTGTGTAAAATTAATGTAATGGATGCTTAAAAGCTGTGCTAATTAGGCTTCGTTATTAACCAGAATGTCAGGTGGGTGGGATCTGGCCCCGGAGCTGACTTTTTGGGGGGCCCCCTATGGGAGATGGATTTGTCGGTGGTGGGAGGTACTGCACCACACCATCTGGCCGCAGCACCCCAGGTCCTGGCCACACCTTCCCATGTCTGTAGTCATTTAAGTTCATCTGCCTGAGACCGGAATATTCTCTGTACCAAGATGACAGACAGCAAACGGTTTCTGTTGGTTTTTATTTTTACTTTTATTTTTTTGGACATTTCCAACGTCTCCTTTTTCTGAGCCATCCCAATGTCTGTGCTAGAGACACAGCTCTGAGGATCGCTCCCTTGCTCAGAAAACTTTGAGAGCTCCCTATGGCCTGTCGGGTGAGCACAGAGTCCCTGGCTTGGCATTCGAAGCCTGCTGGTATTTGGCCTCAGTCCACCTCTCCGGGTCCCCTGTTCCTCTCCACGTGTACCAAGGGCTGGCTGCTCCCAGAACTGGGCCCTCCCAGTTCCCCTGGACTCTGGCTGTACCCCCAGACCTGTCATCTCAGCCTTCCAACACTCATGCTACTCTTCCTGTTCTGCAGACCAGGCAGCTGACCCTCAGGCTGTCAGGCCTGTCCACTCAGTCTTCCTTGCATAAAGCACCTGGCATGCTTTGGGTGATCAAACAATGCCTGTTTCCCGCTTTCTCCCTCTTCATTAACCTCTCTGCTGGGCCAGGCAGGACGTCTTCAGGGCGGACACCTGTCCTGCACCAGGGCTTGGGGCTTGGGCATTCTCTGTTTGGGAAAGGGGGAATGTATGAAGCCTTCTCAAGCAGGAGAAGGAGGGTCTGGGCCCTGGCTCCTCGCGTCGTCCTAGGCCGGCTGGGCCCAGGCTGTGTGGGGGGCACTGGAGGGAGTTTGCATGCCTGAGGGAGACATGCAGTCCCCACCCCAGGCTCAGCTATCTGTTTGTAGGGGAAAACCTAGACATCTTGGCTCCAGGCAGTCCAGACGGGGCGCCAGCTGTTGGGAGGAGCTGGCTGTGAAACCCGCTGCTGTGAATCTGGGGCCCAGCATCCGGGGCCTTGGGGCCTGTGGGAAGCTGCAGGTCAGAGGTAGCTTGTAGGAAGCTGAGCCTGAGTGCCATCCGCCCTGGGAAGAAGGGAGTCCAAGGTCACTTTCCAACAGTCCTATTCCTGCATCACAGTCTATGCCCGGCCCCTGGAGGTTCGGGGAAGCAGAGCTCTTCTCCAGGGTCACTGGCCGCTCCAGATCTGGCCTAGGGTGGGAAAGAGGTCGTTTAAACCTCTTCTTTCTCTGTTCTGTGGCAGCTCTCATGTCTGTGTCCAACCTACGGGGTTGCCCGTTCCACGGCCCCCTTTTATTATCTGTCCATCCATCCATCCATCCATCCATCCATCCATCCATCCATCCATCCTTCCTCACCTGAGGACAGGCTTGTTGATTTTAGAGAGGGGAAGGGAGGGAGAGAGAGGAAGGGAGGGAGAGCGGAAGAGAAACATTGATATGATAGAGAAACATTAATTGGTTGCCTCTCGCACGTGCCTGGACCCGGGGTTGGACCCACAACTCAGGCATGTGCCCGATCAGGAATTGAACCCGCAACCTTTTGGTTTATGGGACAACGTTCCGACCAACTGAGCCACACTGGCCAGGGCTCCCAGCCCCTTTTTAGGTTTTCCCTTTGGGGTCACCAGGTGCCAGGCCCCCAGGTTTGGGGTGAATCCCATGGCGTCTGACAGGAGGGTTGGGAATGGGCTTTGTTGGAAGGAGTGAGTCCTGGGTGCCCAGGATTGGCACGAAGGGAGAGGGCACGGGTCTTAGGAGCCTCATCAGTCATCTCACTGCCAGGTTTTGGGGCTTCAAGAATGCAGAGCAAGGAGAAAGGGACAGAGAGCCCACACTCTCCAACAGACAGCTGGTGGAGCTTAATTCTTTAGGAAACACCTGGAGGCTTTTTGAAGCAAATCCAGCTGTGATGGGGATGAGACATCCCGGGGAAAGGAAACTGGGCGTGAGCCAAAACCACCTGACTGGAGGAAACGCTCGAGGCTGAATGGTTTGAAATGTTTGTTTCCACCCAGGCGGCTGAGTTAGGTCAAGGGGCCAGCAGGCCCTGTGTGCAGGGCCTCCCACTGCAGAGCAAACGGCCTGACTGACCCAGGGCTGCAGGGGGCGTGTCTCTCCTCTCTCACACAGCAGACATGTCCCCAAGACTGAGCCGGGCGGAAACACTGCCTGACGTGCAACCCTGTGCTGACCTTCAGCTGATGGCCCGGCCCCAGCACGCTGTCACTGGAGACCACAGGGGGAGAGAGAAGCAGGCCTTCTCTCGCGGCCTCCATGTACAGCTCCCTCAGCCCCCCATAACCCTTCTTCCTTAACAAAGGCCATTGCGGCATTTGCCCCTGAGCCTCTGCATGACAGGTGGCACCCAGATGGTACCTACCTTGCCTGACACCTTCTCTGAACGTTTTTTAAATGCCTGGGTAACCTCTCTGCTTCACAGATTCTGCCCAGATGGCGGGAAGGAAGTCCTGGCAAAGCTGCGTGGCCCCAGATGCTCAGGGTCTAAAAGAAATGGGGTGTGTGTGTGTGAGAGAACGAGACAGAGTTAGAGATGGGGTGTGTGGGCGGGGGGAGAGAGAGGGAGAGGGAGAGGCCGTCTTCTGGGGATCTGGAAGCAGAGGGTAGGGACTGGTGGCCTGGGCCAGGATGCGTGCACAGGACAAGCCCTGCCCAGTCTGGCCCAGGCCGCCTGTGCTGCCACGTCAGTGCCGGCATTCGGCACAGGAAGGCGCGGTTCTGAGCACCTCTCAGAAAGGGTGGCCTGTTGGTCCAGCCACTGGCTGGGGCCGCTCAGGCTTCCACTCCTCGGTGCAGAACTCACGGCCTGTGAGGCCACTGGACACAAAGGCAAGAGGACAAGAACAAAGGAGGCAGCACTGCAGGGTGGCGGGGTGGGGGAGGCAGTGGCCAGGAGACCCCTGCATTTCTGGGCTGGGGTGTGGGTGAGGGGGAGAGAGCACCAAAGACCGAAGGGTCTCCAGGGAGGTTTGTGCCTGTGTACGGGTTAACTAGCGGCCAGGCCACTGGGGAGATGAACCCTTCTCCTGGGTCTTCCCACCCCATGCAGGAAGAAGAGGCAACAGGGAGTTGAAAAGAGAGAGGAGGAAGGTGGACGGTGTCTATTTCCTAGACCTCAGGCGTTAGGACTCGCCCTGTGACCAAAGGCATAGACATCTTGAAGGTTTTGTCCATTGCCTTCCTGACAGCTGCCCGTTCTCCAACTTCTTTCTTGCTCTCAGAACTGAGACTCGAGTAACCATGTTTTTCAGGAGAGGCTGGGACCCTCCCTGCCCCAGGTGTGAATCCTGATTAAGTCACATGTAATAATCCTACTTCCTCTGCCGGTGGCTGTTCATGGACGGGCACTTCATGCCATTCTGGCCGATGACAACTGAGGAGAGGACTGTTGGTGGCAAAGGGGTGCCTTCTGCAAAGGGTTCTCTGAGACCTGACAAGCTGACTTGCCAGAAGAAGCAGCTGCCCCTGCTGACCACTTTTGGGTGTTGATGGTGAGGCTGTGAAGCCTGAGCAGCAGCAGCCACATTGCGATCATGAGGGAAGTCCTTAAGATGCTGAGGCAAGGAGACCAGAAAGATAGAAATAACCTGGACCCCAGAGGGTATTCCGGGACCCGGCTGAATTAACCAAACCTGGAACTGCCTTACAGCTGGACTTCTCTGTATAAGAAATAATCAATTGCTGCTTTTAAAAACCACTCGTGATCGATTGCTGCCGAAAGCAGCCAACCCGATCAATTTTTGATTGTCTGCTGTGATTCTCTCCTGCTGGGACTGCCCCCTTTCCCTGGTGACAAAAGTTGCCGAAGAACCTCCCACAATTGTGCCTGTACCGTATGACTTTAGGTTAATTATTGAAACCAGCGATTGGGATACTTTTTCTGGAAAGGGCAGAGAGTAAATACTTCAGGTTTGGTGGGCCAGTCGCTGTTACAACTACTCAACTCTGTGGCTTCAGCTGGAAGGCGAGACATTGATAACACACCCGCAAATGGGCGTGGCAGCCGTGTTCCAGTAACATTTTATTGACCAAAATAGGTGGGAGGCCATATGTGGCCTGCAGGCCACGGTAAACCAACCCCTGATTAAACGCAGAGTCTCGGCCTCCTCATGAGAAACACGGGCTAGCGATTTCTATTTTCCTCGTGGGGGAACGAGAGCATCAAATGAGCTGACTTCAAACTGGCGGTACAATGTGTACGCGGGTCCCCTTCTGAGAACCACGGGCCTGGAGTTGGGTGGTGGGGAGGGCGAGACTCTACCACTTGCTATGGCCGTGTGCCTTTGGGTAAGTCACCTGACTGCTCTTTTATCCTCGCGAGGTGCGGCTGCTCAGACCTGCTTCCTGCAGGGCTGCAGGGGTTAAATGAGTAATGCGTGTGGAGTGCTGCACCGTCTGCGTGGACAGGGGTGGCTGTGAGTGTTAATAAGCAGTGAAGCCTCCTTTTCTGACCTGACAGCTTCCATCCCGTCTCATCCCCCCCCGTGCTCGACAGTTGGTAAAGCTTGGTTTTCTTCCCCACTTCCTGTGGTCCCAGCAGCCCTTGGAGGGTACAAACCTCCCCCTGCCAGGCACTCGCTCTCCCTCTGCCACCCACCCAGTAACTTCCCCACCACCCCGGCTTCCCCATTTAACAGAACGCGTAATTAACAATGTTAATTCTAATCTCATTTGCTAATGAAGGCAGTCTAATTGCACCGTAATTGGCAGTGGCAGCAGCAGAAAAACACAAAATAAACCCTGCGTGTGTAATTCAGTTTAACTTCTTTATAATCCCCTTGCAGGCTGGGACTGGAGGTTGAGGTCAGGGTGGGGTAGGGTGGGGAGGTCAGGGAATTAGAGAGGGAGCCCAGGCCGGAGGGTGGGGGAAAGGGCGGGCAGAGCACTCCACCTGCCTGCCCACCCACTCTCCTGTTCAGTCCTAGGCCAACCCGAGACAGACTTCCTTCCCTTCTCTTCCATTTCCTCCTCGGGTCTCTCACTCAGGGGCTCACTAGCCCTCTGAATACCTTTATCAGCCCCAGCAGCGCCTCTATGAGGTGGGAACCTGAGGAAGCCGGCCGAGCCCTGGCCCAGCCTGCTTCTCCATCCTCCAGAGGCAGCTCTGACTGCTCGTTTCAGCCAACTGTTCTGTTTGCAACGCCACCCTCCCCCGCATCACCCCTGGGAAGCCCACCCTTCCAGGCCCTGCCAGGGAAGCCTTTCCCGTCCCAGAGGCTGACTTGCACTCCTTTTCCACTTCCACCTGTAGGAACCCGTGTTATGCCATGATCTCCGTGTCCTGTTCACATGCTTCCTTTGTCACTAGATTGTGTCTTTTTATTTAAGGGCCCTCAGTGCCTGGCACAGAGTAGGTGCTTGATTCTATTTGTTTTTTTGTAGAATATTGGTATGAGAGACAGGTGACCCTGGAGAAGGTTCTGGAAGCATGTGGTGAGGCCTGTGAAGAGACTTGGGTTCTGGTCTTGACTCTCCCCCTAGAGCATGGGCTGTTCTTTGTATAGGGAAAGGCTTATGCTCCATAACCTCTCCTTTTCCGCCTGTTCTCAGTGTCTAGGACTTTTTGAATTTCCATGGTTCAAATTCTCTCTCTTGCTCTTCCAAAAGCAAACAAATAACCACTCCCCCCCCCCCCCGCCACCCAAAGGTAGCCAACAGTGCAACACCAGTTCCAGATCACCCGAAGTTCCCACCCAAACTTCTCATGCAGCCTTCTCTGTCTCTACCAGCCAACCCCATGGTGATGGGGGTGGTTCTGAATAAATTAGTAACATCTTCTCTGACCCCTCACGTACTGTCTCCCATACTGTATGTAAGTCAGCAGCACCTTCTAGCTTCCCCTGCCCAGTTCTGGAGAGCTATATGAGGGCCCAAGGTACTTGTTCTGCTTATGCATACAATCATTTCCATAGCAACCAGCTGTGATTTAGGATGAGCTACAAACTGCTTTCCCTTAAGGGGTGGTAGGTGAGGCAAATTGGCATCTCTGGGTCTGAAGAAAGCGCTTTAGAAGAAGCACCCTGCCTCTGAGCCCGGAGACCCCAAGCGCTGTATTGTACGTGAACACATGCCCACGGGGTGTTCAAAGGCATCAAGAGGTCTCCGGGCTTCGTTTTTCCCGTGGAGACATCCCTGGTGGAGCGCCGCATCCTTCTCTGACACGCGCCGGCGTGGCTGCGACCCTGGGCTTCTTCTCCACCACGGTGGAAATCCCTTTTGCTTTTCCTTTGTCTGAATCATGTTTCCTGGATCCCACACCATCCTTTTTCCTCTCGGTCTATGCTTTTATTTTGGTGGAGCAGGGGAGATAAAGTTGCTGAGAAATTTAATGCCATACAGCTTCCTGATCTTTTGTATGTGACCGGATTTTTTTCTTTCCTCTCTGCTGGCTGCGATGTCTTTTCTTCTTCCTCAGTGTTCTGAAGTTTCCCAATGAAGTTCCTCGGTACCACGGAGCCCATGGATGTGGAACCCTGTGTCCTGCGGCACCATGACACTTGCTGACGTTACTTCTGTGACAATTGTCTCACATCCAGCTCCTCTCTCTTTCTGGATCACCTATAAGTTAGGCGTTATACCTCCTGGACTGATTTTTTGAATTTTTTAAATCATTTTTCTCCTGTTTTTTATTGTTATTCTTTTTGTTCCACTTTCTAGGAGATGTCCTCAGTGTTATCCACCAACCCTCCGGTGGAATTTTCTCTATCTCTTTTTAATTCCAGGAGCTCTTTTGTATCTCCTGAATTTTTTTTTTTTAAACAGCGAATACACTGTTCCGTACTCAAAGATGCAGCATCTTCTCTTACTTCTCTGAGGATGACTGTAGGGTTTTGAGACATCCCGCGCCCTATTCCCTCTGGCATCACTTCTGTTTGATCTGGATACCCTGGCTGCCCCGAAGCTCCGTGTGCATGGGCCCGGTGGCGGCGAGGGGACGGAGGGTGATGGGAGGGGAATCTTTGGGGGCACTCTCTCCATCTGCTCTTGGGCTATTCTGTGCCCTCAGGAAGGAACCTGCCAAGCTCCAGCTGGGTGGCGGAAGCTGGGCTGCCGACGTCTAGGAAATGGAGTGGGAGAAGGGCGCATGCAGACTCTCAGCTGAAACCTCTGTTTTCTGTCTGTACCTTGCCCTCCGTGTGGTCTTATGTTCCGGAATTTAAAGCTGCCCAGATGCATTGCTCTCCTTTCTTGTGCCGGGAGGGTCAGACTGCTCATATACAGGCCTTCCGTCAATGCTTCCATTTCCAGCCTGATCTGAGCCCCACTTCCGAAGCAGCTGGTATCTCCAGGACTTGAGACTTCCTGGGCTTCTGCCCTAGCAACCGGCCAGGTCCTGGGCATCCCCCGCCGCTGACTTAGGGCTCAGCCTCCTCAGGTCTCCTAAGTGAGTTATCAGTCACCCATCTGCTTCTCCGCAGTGGAAGTTTTGTTGCTGTCATCTCCTCTCCCTTTCTCATTGTCTTGTTTGCACAGGACCCTTCACAAAACCCTTTTGTCGTCTCAGTGCGGTGTGGGGGGGGGGAGCGAGGTCAAGAGTGACTTCCTCGTGTGTGCACAGCGGTTCAGAGTTTGCACAGCTCACCCCCAGGAGCCCGGGGGCTCGGCAGGGCAGTGGGTTTTCTCCGCCACGTTTAACCTGAGCTCTCAACGCGACTCCTCAGGCAGCACTTAAGCAGAAGCGAACAAGAGTTGGAAACAGGCGAGAGGTGGGTGCAAACACCATTGCTCCCCCTTGCTCCCCACACGGAGCTGAATGAGAAACGAAATGCCAGGGGCAAGGTGGGCCCAGTGGGAGGCGGGATTTGGGATCGCGGCTGCTGGAAACACTCTGGGTCTAGGGCACCTGCGGTAAAATTGCTTTGACGTAGTAACTGATGATGTGAAAATTAGAAGTGGGAAGCAAAGCCTGATGGTGTTGGAAGGCATTGAGGGGGGCCTGTAAGGCTTCCTCCCTCTCTTCCCAGTCCTTGTGTTTGCTTGTCAGGTCTGTGTTTCTGCTTGTGGGCACGCAGCCGTGTGTGAGCACACATAAGTGTATGAGCACACGCGTCCACGTGTGTGCATGTGGTGAGTGTCTGTGTCCGTGTGTGTTTATGGGTTGGGTGAGCCTGACAGTCAGTGAATTTCGACTTTGTGCAGGAGGAAAGCAAAGGAGGTAGACCTGGGTTCCGAGATATCCATTCTCATATCATCTTCGGCCATTCCCTTGCTTTCTCTAGTCTCTGTTTTCTTATCTGTCAGATGAGGTTTGTGATGTTAGAGCTGGCTACCACATGGGGGAGGCTGCCAGAGTTCTCGGAAGCGTGGATGGGAAGATGCTTTGCAAAGTGTCAAGGATTATGCAAATGCAATCGACACATTCATTTGTTCATTTGTTCTTCCTTCGTTCTTCTGAGACACACTTAGCGAGCGTTTCCCAACAGCGCCCCGGTTCTGAGGATGCACTTTCTCTCAGGGGAACGAGAACATAGGCACGTCTGAGACCCTGTGCAGAGAGCCTGGAGGAGCACAGAGAGGGCACAGACCCCGGTGAGGGCAGGAAGAGGCCCCTCGGAGGTCCAGGCTGGAAGTGGGGCGGGGGCACGAGGCGAACAGATGGAGGCAGGCGGGTGGGAGAGCACACGTGCGAAGATGTGGACGGGGAGAGAGTGCGCCCTGTCTCAAGAGGCCAAGGTTCGCAGCTGGATGCCTGACACTTCTGGTCCACTGCCGGCCCTCCCATTGGGGACAGTCGGGCAAGACCTGGGAGGTGTCCGTCTCTGTGCCCACTCTCATTCACTCTGGATGTTAACAGGCGTTTATTAGGCTCCCCTTCTGCGGAACCCTGTCATAGGCCCTGGAGATGCAGCAGCAGCGTGCTGCCCCCCCTCCCTCTCCCTGCACCCCCCACCCCACCCCACCCCGCCCCACCCCACAGAGCCCAGAGCCGGCCCCTGTTCGCAGCCCCACCTCCAGCTACACCCTCCAGACTCAGGCTGGCTGCAGGCTTCTCCCAGAACAATGTCACTGCAGAATTTTATGCTGTTTTTTCCTCCTTCCAGAGGGAACGTCTGCCAATGGCTTTTACGACGTCAAATAAAAGCTTTTCTCCCCCCTTTAGATATTTTTATTTCACCTTTAAAGGATGTACAGTAAGGGCGAGAACATCTTGATGTGATCTCCGCAGTAAGCAACTCTTGGGTCTTTTCCTTGTGCAAGTGGAAGGACGAAAGGACAGGGCGAGCTCGAGGTGGCCTCCTCACCCTCCTCACCCTCACGGGCCGGGGGCTCACTCAGCAAACCCACAGCAGGCGGGGAGGGTCTGCCCCCACTGCCATGGAGGAGGGGTGGAGGGCCCTCCCTGTGGACCCCGGGCTCCGTGTGTCCCGGCCCCTCTCCCCCCTCTACAGGAAGGGGCTGAGGGTCCTTGACACCTCCTGTGGGCTAAGCGGTCAGGACCCTGGAGCTGGTCTGCCTGGATTTGGCTCCTGCCTCTTCCACTTGCTACCTGTGTTGGAGACCTTGGCCAAGTTTCCTGATCCCTCGGTGTCTCAGTTTCCTCATCTGCAAAATGGGAGTGATCACAGTGACTTCCAACTAGAGCTGCAGGGTTGGATATAAATCAGTTTACGTAGGCGAAGCACATAGACGAGTGTCTGGGACATAGAGAAATGTTAAGAAGTGTTAGCTGATTCATCACTATTTCATCTTTTCTTCAGCTGAGACGGCGCTGGCTGGGTGCCTGTCTCACCTCTCAGTTGAAGGGGGTGAAGACCCGCGTCTGAGCCTCTGGGGAAGATTAAGTCGGCTTGTGGGACGTCACCAGGGGAGAGCAGTGGGGCTGTGGGGGAAGTTCCCTCTACAAAACACAGCCCCCTGGAGGCATGTGCAGCACCTAAAAGATCTACTACTGAGGAGTTGCTCTAAGATTCTGCTCTTGGGGCTGGAAGGCAGATCCAGAAGTGGGGGTGATTCCCCCAAGGCCAGTGTTGCCCCAGCGCAGAACCAGGCTCCGCACTCAGCTTCCCCAGTGACTTCAGGTCCTGGTCTCCTCCTTCCTGGGGGGATATATGGAGGGTGGATCCATCTGGTTGGGGCCTCAGACTTAAGAGGTTGCCCTTGGCCCCAGACCCAGGAGGGGAGGGGTCCATAGTTGTAACTCATGGAGGTTGAAACACTGGACTCTAAGCCGGGCTGTTCCATGTGTTGTTGGTGGCAGGGGTGGGGATGTGGCCAAAGGGCATGAGGTCAGTGATGACACACACCCACGGGCTCTGCTGTACAGAGAGGCACCGACTGCCACTGTTTTAATGAAGCTGTCAGCTGGGCCACCCAGGCAGAGAGAGCAGACAGGGCAGAAAATCATCAGTTTGAACAGATAATGAATCAGAGGCTTGAGTGGGGTGAGGCCTGGTGGTGAGCTGGGCAGCGCCGGAGCTGCTCTGTGGGAGACTGTGGCCCACACAGGCTCAGCTTCCATGGCTAAGCCCCAACCCACTCCACTGCCTTCCAGTCAGGTCAGCAAACCCGTCCTCAGCCTCACCCCTGTGCCAGGAACTGAGCCGGTGCTGGGAATGGAGACAGGACCGAGACACTCCCTGCCCTCAGGAAGCTCGGCCTGAAGGTGGAGACCTAAGTAGTCAATCACACACCAGGCTGTGACATTGGCTGCCAGAGAGACCTCGGCCCAGCTCCCTCCTAGCTTTAGGACCCATGCAAGTGACCTCTCACTGCCTCAGCTTTCTCTCGTCTGTAAAATGGGGTGGGCTACGATGGAGTTGTGACTATTACTGCTGTGTAATGAATCGCCCAAATTCAGTGGCGTGAAACAACCAGCATTTGGTTGTGTCTCAGGTTCTGTGGTCAGAAACTCAGGCAGGGCCCTTACCAGATGAAGGGAGGCAGATGGGTGCAGAATCGTTTCAGCTGTAACATCAACTTGGTTAGGGGTAACTGGAGGTGGGAGGGGAGGGAGTGGTCCTGGGAGGCACAGATCTGTGGCTGGAGCATCCAGCCGGAGGCCCAGTGGGTGGTTATAACCGTCAATCTTATCCCTGAGCAGGGACAGGGCTCCACGGCCAACCCTCTGTCTCCCCAGGGCCGTGTCTGAGCCTGCTGCCTTGCTGGAGGATGCCTTCAGCTCACCGCTGAACCCTTCTGAGCTGACCTGGGTCATACCGCTTGGGGTCTGATTGGCTGTGCAGGTTGGGGGCATGAGTTGTCAAGGATGCCCCTGCTTGAGAGCAAGGGCAGTATCTTTACCCTCCATGTGCCCAGAGTTTGTGAGACCCTTCCTCAGAGCAGAGGGGTCTCTCTCCCCAGGGCCTTTCCCCAGGCCGAGGGCCCAGTGCTGGGATCCTGGCTGAGGGCGGTTTGGAGCACAGAATGGTGGGACCACGGGATGCTGGAGTGGGAGACCCTGGGAGGAAGCTCTGAGCCTGGCCCTCAGCAGGATTGGGATTGAGCCCTGGCTCTGCCTCCCCCTGGCTGAGTGGATGGGGTGCTGTGTAGAATGGACGCCACACCCTCGCTTTCCCCATGGAATTGCTGAGGCGGGTTAGATGGGACCATAGATGGGGATGAGTTTTAAAAGTGGTGTCCCATGCCAGATGAGAAATTCGAGGCTTAGAGAGGGAGGTGTATTAGTTGCCTCCCTCTATTTATCTCTAAGGAATTGGCGCACACAGTTGTGGAGGCTGGGAAGTTCCAGACCCGCAGTTGCAAACTGGAGACCCAGGAGAGCTGGTGGTGTAAGTTCCAGTCCAAGGACAGGAGGGGCTGATGTTGCAGCACAAGAATCAGGCAGAGAGTGAGCTCTCCCTTACTCTGCATTTTTGTCGTCTTCAAGCCTCCAGCAGATTGCATAAGGCCCCACCCACTCCGGGGAGGGAAGTCTGCTTTACCCAGTCTATCAGTGGGAATCTGAGTCTCATCCAGAAACACCTTCCCAGATGCACCGAGAATAATGTTTAATCAAATATCCCGGCACCCAGGGGCTCAGTCAAGGTGACACAAAAAACCATTACAGAAGGGATTGCCAAGGGCCACCCTGCACATTTTTGGCAGACCCAGAACAGGCAGAAGGGCAGAGGACAAAGGGCAGAAGTCTGGCAGGAGGACAGCAGTGGCTTCCTCCCCAGAGAGAGTGCTGCCTCTGCAGCCGGTGCACCCGGGTTCTAGTTCTGGCTCTGCCGCCTGGTGGCTGGAAGGAACTCTGGGCCATTGCTCCTCAGGGCCCCGGTTCCTGCCTCTGTGCAGAGAAGGCATTTCTGGATTCTGTGATTTGTTGAGTGACCGTGTTGCAGGTGATGGCCTGACAAGGGAATCCGGGGCAGGAGATGGACATTTAGAGGAGGGTACATAGCACACGGGTAAAGATGCGGGTGCTGCAGCGGCACCCAAGAGCCACCAGCTCGGTGACCTTGTGGGAGTTACTCACCCTCCCTGCACCTTCGCTTTCTCATCAGCAAATGGGGATCCAATGAGATAATGCACTGTAAGTACAGAGCATAGTTTGGTGCTCATTGAAACCCTCCAAAAATATCTGTCATTAATATTTGTTGAGAGTGTATACCATATACCATACATTTGATTTACATAAAATCCTTGACTTACTAAATCGTCATGGCAGAGGCAAGACTAGGTACTCCCCAGACCCCGTTTCCTTTTCTGCACCTGGGTACACATTGGACTACATTTCCCATACTGCCCTGCAGTAGGGCCATGTGACCTCAGTCTGCCCAATGGCAGGTGGGAGATGTTCTGCACCCTGCTGCTTCCAGGCTGGCTCCTCAAACCTCCTCTGTGAGTTTCCTTGTGTCCTTTCTTTCCTCTGCTGGCTGGCTGCGGAGGGCCTGCAGCTGCGGTTCTCAACCGTGCTCTTCCTCCCCCCGGGCACGTTTGGCAGTACCTAGAGATATTTTCGGTTGTCCGAACTTTGGGGAATGCTGCTGGTGTCTATGGGTAAAGGCCAGGGATGTTGCTAAACACTTCCCAACGCACAGCAGAGCTGCCACAACAAAGAACTATCCAGCCCAAATATGAACAGTGCTGAGATTGAGAATCTCTGGTCTAGAGGGTTCCACAGCCCTGGGATCGTCTAGGAAGAAGAGCCCGGGTCCTCGGATAGCCGTACGGGGCACAGCTCTCCTTGCCCCCAACGCATGGGAGTGGAGCTAGGAAACATGTTTAAACCACTGAGCCTTTGGGGGTTATAGGTTAGAACAACTGGCCCACCTTGATTGACGCAGGTTGCTGTTGTTAAGGCCTTTTCATTAGTGAGGCAACTGAGAGTCAAGGTCACAGAACTTGTCAGTGATGAGGTGTGGGTGTGAACCCAGGTTTGCCCGGCTGCAAACCCGGCTGCTTGCCTCAGTATTCATGCAGGCAGGCTCTTTTCCGCTCTTGGTTGGAAGAAGAAGCCTCATCATCATTTCTGTTTCCACTATCTGAATCCCCTGGGGGATGTTAGGTGGAGGCAGCTGCAGAACAAATCACCAAGTTGCTGCCAGGGCTCCCTGGCCCTGCGGCCTCCTGCTGTGGGGTAGAGTGCTCTGTCCCAGAACAAGCTGGCTGTGTCCTTCCTGGTCTCATTCCCAGGCAGCCCCGGTTGGCCGTGTGTGTAAGAGGGGCTGGTGTGCACCTCCCAGGGCATGGGCCCACTGTCCTCTGCAGGGAGCCCCTTCCCCTCACATTCTCTGCTGTCCTGAGCCAGCCTCCACCTGTGTTAGGTTTGAATTTCCGGGCAGGTGGCTGAAGTCATTTCAGCTCCCTGTTAATTTCCTGACTTGGCTTCGTGAAAGGCAGAGGGCTCGGAGGTGGCTGCCTGGAGCGATGAGAAGATAGCGATGTCTGCTCTAGCTTCCTGCCTGTCTGCGGGGGCATTGCTGCCATCAGCCCACCCCAGGGCCCTTCCTCTTGCCGCCCTGACGCCACAAGGAGGGAGCCGGGGGTGGGGGCTGGCGACTCTAGCGGCGGGTGCGCTGTAGAGCCTCATCAGGGAAAAACACCTGTGTTCATGCCTACAAGAGGTGTGTGCGTGTGTGAATGTGTGTGGTGGTGTGTTTACCTACATCTATTACTCTAAGAGGTGCAGGAGCCACCAACCGGTCATTTGGCACAGAGAATTCTTCTGTGTCGGTGCGTTTCCGGGAGGGAGCCCTTCCTTCACTTCCACGGCTACCAAGGTGAGCTCCAGCCGCACCAGTTCTCCAATGAGTAGGAAGTTCTTGCTCCAGTCTTTTCCAAGTCCCTTTTGTTGCAGTCTGGGTCTGTCGTCCCTATTTTGTGGAAGTAGGCACAAATCTTTCTGCGTCCCTGATGCAAGCCCCTCGAGTACCTGAAAACAGAAGTCAAGCTCCTCCCTCAAAACACTCCCCAGGTCCTCTTTTGCAGACCACGCAGATGCACGTCCCCTCGCCTTTTCTCACAGATGGTGACCACTGGGGAAATGTACAGCAGGAAAAACGTGTCTGTGCGTTTCCTCTCCTTTTTTGGGGTTCTTCTGTCCTCCTTTAAAAGTTCCCATGGCTGCAGAAAAGACACGGGCCTTGGGAGTTGGGCAGATGCGCATTTCAGCTCCTGCGTGGTCGCTGAGGAGCTGGGCAGCTAGAGCCGGGTTATTTGACCTCTCTGAGCAAGGCTCAGCTTTGGCACTTCGCATGGAGCAGGTGTTTATTTCCTTCCCCCTGCCTTCCTCTCTTCCTCCCTCCCCAGCAGCGCTGGGAAGCAGGCGTCTAGGTTCTCCACCCCACCTCTCCTGCTTTCTCTCTTGCCCTCCGCTGCTGCCGCCTGAGAAAGGGTCAGGTGGGCTCAGGTAGCCATGGTGGGATCCCAGGCTCCAGCCACAGCGTGAGTCAAGGGAGAAGGCTTTCCCTGTTGCCTCTGCACGGGGAGCCCACTCTCCGCCCCTAGTCATTCAGCCATCTCTCAGCACCTTCTCTGTGGGTCTCCATCAGCCCCAGTGCCTCCTGTTTTAAAGCTGCGACCACAGCCCCGCCTGTCATCAGGATGGGGCATGACCTGGAGTCACTTGGTTCTCCTACAGCCGGACGCCCCCATTTCTCAGCCTCTTAGAGTGTTTTCCAGATGGGGGCTGAGACTTACTCCAGGTTTCCGCCAAAGTGGGGTGAGACCCAGGTGTGCTGACTCTGGACCCAGTGCCATGTCCACTGTGCTAGTTAGAAGCGGAGCCCACCTCTGACTCTTAGGCCCCGGGAGCCGGGAGATGCAAAGACGCCTGAACGCAGAGGGGGCGCGAGGCTCTGTCTAAAGAGTTGCCTCTTTTTCAGGAAGAGAAGGGGGAGGCTTCCCTGAGCAAAGGGGCCCTCAGGAGGACTGCAGTTTTCCCGACAGCGGGGGAGCAGAGGGTTCTGTCTGTGAGCAGTCTTTCGAACTCGCTGCTGTCACTACTGTCAGTGAGTCGCATGAATCCTGGTGGAGACAAGGAGCGTGGGCAGGGCGGGGTGGGGAGAGATGGGGCCAGAGAGCAAGAGTGGCAACCATTGTAGGTGCGGAGGAATACAGCAATGAACAAAACCAGCATCCTCCCACCCCCCCCACCACCTAAAAAAAGATAAAAAATCTCTGCCCTCAAGGAACTTACATTTTAGAGGGAGTGACAAAAGCAAACAGAAGCAATTAAAAAACCCAGCATTAGTAATAACGATGCATGTTATGGCAGAGGCAGCCTGGAGGGGAGACTAGGGTGTTGGTGGTACCACTCACCAGTGCGAGCTGCAAGGCCTGGCCTGGCAGCAGGCACCCAAACACAGATCTGAGAGGGGGGTGATTTGAGAGGTGAATGTCTGTGCACGTGCAAAGGCCCTGAGGCTGGAGCGGCCTGGCAGGATGAGCAATAGCGAGGGGGAGGCCGGTGGGGCTCGGGCACAGAGGGGGTAGGGAGAGTGGTAGGTGACAAAGGCAGAGACACAAAGAGGGTCAGACCAGGCAGGGCCTTGTGGGCCATTGTTCTGACTCCGGCTTTTACCTGAGTGAGGCAGGGTGCTCGGAGGGTCTGGCCCGGCTTAGATTTTCGCAGGATCTCTCTGGTGGCCGGGTTGAGCCTCGTGTGAAGGAGGCCGGAGCCGAAGCAGGGGGACAAGTGTTTCAACACGAGCAAGTTTCGGTGGGGGAAGGAGATAAAAAGGCGCAGTTCCTGCTGTCAGAGCTAGTCGGCTTCGCGGGCAGCGTGAGGGCCGCGGGGACAGGGCACGTCCACCTCCGTGGCGTACCCAGAGGGAAGGAAGGGCTGGACTTACGACGGGAGCTTCTGAGTTAGACATGGGAGGAGATGAGAAAAGCAATCTTATTAAGTAGATATTAGATGCTGAGCGCTGTTCATACAGGTAGAATTTCATTTAAATCATGACACCAGCTTCCGAGGCATTTCTCTCTTTCTCGAGATGAGACCCCCAGGCTCCCCGTAGTTCAGGAGCGTGACTGAGCTCGTGCAGGCAGGCGGGGGCCGCGGAATCCAAACAGAGTTGGCCCGGCTGGAACGCCCCACTAGTGCCTCTGGGTCAATGCCTTGCGTGGACAGCCCCTCCCTCGTCCCCACATCTCAGGAGCCCCAGGGCCCCTTGGCTTCTCCGAAGTACCTCGGTTCCCTCCACTCCTCTCTTTTGAGGAGGCTCTCCTTCGCCCTTGAGTGGGTGAGTCAAGCCTTCCCCACTTGGGAGCCTCATACAAGCTGTTGCTTTACGTGGAACTCTCCTCTCCAGTAGCTTTCCAGGCAAACCCTGCTGCCTTTCAGGTCCCGGGTGCTGAGTTACATCCCTGGTCCCCAGAGGAGGTCAGCCTGCCGATCACATGCCTTGTATAGCTCTCAGGAAGGTTCCTCAGTGCTCCTCCTGGGCCAGCATGGGACGGGGAGGGGGTGAGAGATGCCCGCGGAGGGAGAAGTGGGATGTGAGGTGTCAAGGGCATGGAAGGTCAGGAACATGTTGCTGCTACAGCTGTGGGATGATGTGGGCCAAGGCCAGGTGGACCTGGCCAGGGTCACACGTGCAGAGAGCTGGGGGCAGTGCCTAGACCTTGCCCCTGTATGGCTGCATGACAGTAAGCTGTCCCCGATACCTCCTGTCCCCTTCTCATCTTCTTGCCCTGTGTTCACCAGAGGGTAGGCGGAGAAATCAAGGGGAGCAGGGACCTGAGAAGGTGAGATGTCTGTGCCCAGGCTGAGTGGAGCATGAACTTGGACAGAAACACTAGCACCCATCCCCCATGTAGATCCCTCCCACCCAGCCACAGCCCTTTCCCCGTACATAGGGCCCAGCGCCAGGGACCCCTGTTTGCCCTCCTCGTACACACTCTTCCCAGCAGCTGGAGACAGCTGCTCATTTGCCCCTGCACTCGCTGCTCCCTGGGTGCCCTGCAGCTCCCAGTTCTCCTGCCGAGTCCAGAGGGAGGAGCCTGAAGATTACCCGGGTCTGGCAGGGCTGCGTTGGCCAAGACGAGGGGGATATGCCAGGGAATGACTTCGAAGCAGTTGGGAATGGCTGGCCTCTCTGGGGAGTCTCAGCCTGGAGCAGCCTTGGAAACAGAATGTGGCCCTGGTTCCTGGCTCAAGGGAAATAAGACCTTAGGGCAGGTGAAATTCCCTTTCTTCTTTTTTAGTGTCTTGCCTCCAAAGCCCACGGGACACCTGCCTGTCTCACTCAATCCTAGAGAGGGAGAGTGTCTCGGGGACCAGAGCCAGGTGGTGACGGTTGTAGGTAACCAGGAAGGTTGATGTTGTTGAAAAGCAATTGTTCCCGGCCTGGTCTCACGCACTTCGGCTTTGCTTTCACTTTGTTGGGAGAAGGTCTAGTGTAAGGTTGTGCTTATTTTTTGTCTTTCTCCACCACCTGCCCACCTGGGCTCAGTGCAGTTGGTGCTGGCGTCTCGCAGCAGGCAGGAGGGTGGCGCAGTGGGAGGGACAGGCCAGGAGCTAGGAGGCTTGCGCGTTGCGCTGAAAAGCTGTGTGACCTTAGGTCCTCACTGTCCTCTCCAGTCCCTATGTTTGTGGGATTAGGTTTCACCAGAGGACCTCCAGCCCCTGGGTGGAGTGTGGAAGGTCAGTGTGGCAGATGGATACGGCCAGGCCCTCTGGAAGGTAACTCTGGGGTCCCTGGGAGGTGAGGCCTCTGGCTGCCACCAGGCCCCATTTGTCTGAGGTCCTTCTGTGCTGGGGAATTCCAGGCTGGTCACCCCTCACCGGGCTCATTTCCCCTGCCTGGGCCACTCTCAGGGAGGCCTGGCCCCCACTCTTTCCCACTCCCTGATGGGAAAGTCCACCCCCCTCCCCCCGCCCCAGTGGGGTGGCGGCCTCTGTGAATCTCAGCTTCTCCAGGGCTGGGAACACTTCACTCAGCAGACGTGAGGCTGGCTGGCCCCTGTCTCCTTCTCACTGACCCCCTGGCCAGGCATAAATGTGGGGACCTGTGGAAGCATCAGCTTTGAAGCAGGATGCTGCTCTCCCGGTGGTGGTAGTGGGGCGGGGCTGCCTTGGGGGAAGCGGGCCGGGAGGGACACCCTCTGTGTTTATTCCTCTCACTGTTGATGGTAGCAAGGAGCCCCAGCACTAGAACACAGAGCTGGTTCTGGCTCAGGTTTGACTAACTCAGAGCACCTCTCCTGCTCTCTGGGGCTCTGTCTCCTGTCTGTGCGATGAGGGGTTGGATGATGTCAGTGACCTCAAATGTGGGTGCCTGTGTCAGAGCTTGTTAAAAATGCAGGGACCAGTGCCCCTGTTGACTTCAGCATCAACGCTCCTGGGTAAGGCCTGGGACTCTGCATTTTAACGAGCTCCCCCAGACTATTCTGATGCATGTACGGTCTGATCAGGGCTGCAGCAGAGGACCCCTAGGGGCCCTCTGGCGTGAGTGCACTCCCAGCCCACCTCCGTCCTGCTCTGGGGCACTACTGAGTGTTCGGTGCCGTGTGCACCTGTTATGTCAGGTGGAGTCCTGTGGGAGGGCCCAGGGAGTCTAGCCCGGAGGGACGAACACCTGGAAGGAAACTGGCCCTTCTTCAGGAGATGCCACAGAAGAAAGAAGTGGCCTGGTTTCGTGTGACCAGGAGGCAGATTAGGACTGTGGTGAATGTCGGAGGAAGGAAGTGCTTCCTCACAGTCAGTGCTCTGCAGGCTGCCTTCATGGTGGTGAGTGCCCCGTCAGCGGGGGAGTGTAAGCTGATGTGTACTCTCTGGGGAAAATGTGGTAGACGAGGAGCCTCAGGCAGCAGGTAAACTTGGAGACATTTAGGAAGGTCCCTTTGTAGTCAGAACTGAGAGGATTCTATAAAAGTCCGGCAGCTTTGCCTGCGCGGGATGTAAAGCAATGTGTGTACACCCGTACACACACGTGCTCACACATATACCAGGGGATACTTGTGTGTGCAAACCTTCAGTCACACCAGCACACATATGTTCCCTTGTGCAATGAGAGTACCCAGGCCCTCAGGCATGAATACCTGTGCAAACACACGGACACATGTGCGGCTCACAGACTACACACGTGTGTCCCTGCCGCGTTCCTCCGGCTGTCTGTTCCCCTGCCCACCGCAGCCGGGCCTCCCTGCACGGCTTCCAGGCTGGTCTCTGGAGTCGGAGCCTTAATTTCCATAGCGCTCGTTTCCAGCACCAAATTAAAACTGTGACCAAAAGTTAATTATTCTAATTCAATTGGGCCCTAACGTGGTGTGTGTGGTGATGGGAGGCCCAGGCGGAGGGGAGGCCGGCGTGAGCAGGACAAGGAGACCTCAGGGTTTGACACGTCGTCTTAGCAACTGTTCTAGGAAAAGGCCCGAAGCCTTCCCTCTGTTTCCCAGGCCCTCCCTCAGGCCGTGCCGAGAGCCCGGAAATCTCAGGGCGCTTCTGGGGGCTTGGCTCTGGGACACATTTGAGGAGATAGCAGGGCTCTCTCTGGAGGCCAGAGCAGAGGTGGAAGGGGGGGTGTGCATGCGTGTGTACACGCGTGTGTGTCCGCTGATGGTGCACACAGAGCGCTTTCATGTCACAGAGCCTCTGGAGGGCCGAGCCAGAGCTCCTCTCGCCAGGACACACCATGGCAGCACGGCAGTCGAGGCTGGGCCGCCCCCCGCACGGAGCTGAGAGAGGAGGGCTCCTGCCCTTGCTGACGCTCCGGAGCAGCAGGCCCCGCTCTCCTCCGGCTCAGGCCGCCTCTCAGGTCCGGCTCTGCGCTTGCTTTCGCTCTCCCCTCAGACTTGCTCATTCATTCCTCACCCCCTCCCGCTTAGGAGTGTCAGTTTAGGGGCTCAACTCTAGCTTTCCCGGGGACCAGGTCTTCCCCAGACACCGAGTGCAGGATGTGACCAGGATGCAGGGGCCTGGAGGAGCTGGGGAGCCTGATAGGAATTAGGATTCTGCCCCAGGGTTTTCTGGCCCCTGGGGTGAGTCAAGCCTGGCTCAGAGAGACCCTGGACTGAGGGAGGAGGCAGTGTGACTTCGCTGAGAATGACAGAGCCAACTTCCCCCGTTGGTCCCACAACTGCTCTCCGGGGTCTCGCAGCACAGCTCTGCCCCCACAGCGTGTGAAGTATTTGAGGACGTCGGATAACGTTCTCCACTGCACCTCCCCTTCTCCGGGGCACAGCCCCTCAGCTGTCCCTCCCACGATGCGGCTGCCCGTCCATCTGTGGCAGGTGGCACAGCTGACTGCTGTAACACACCAGGCCCGCGTCTCAGCGGCTGTGCTCTCATAGAAGAAGTTGACGTCTCACCCCTGTAACTCACGGTCCAGGGCAGGAATTCAGCGGGCAGCCTTCAGTGCAGCAATCCCGCACCCCAGCGTCCGTCCTTCTTGGGCTCTGCCGTCCTGTGGGACCTTCGAGTCCTCTCCCTTTAGCCGGTGCAGGGGTCTTGTCTGGGCGTGATGCACGTCACTCCCGGCCACTCTCTATTGGCCAGAACTCAGTCACACAGCCGCCCCTGACCCCAAGGGAGGCTGGGCTGCAAAGTCTGGTCAGGTGCCCAAGAGCAAATGGGAAACAGCTTGGTGTACGAGCCAGTCCCTGCCATACTGTCCTTAGGTCACCCTTCATCAAACATGTTCCAGCACGTCCGTGCCCCTCTTAAATGTGACACTCAGACATTAAAAAAAAGAAAGAAAGAAAAAAAAAAAAAAAAACGGGCCAGGTGTGGCCTGACCAGGCAGTAACAAGAGCTCACCACTTCCTGAGTTTCCCGTAAGCTCAGACAGTGATGTTCTGGAACGGGTGCGAACCCCCGGAAGCCGGTTTGGCGCATCTTTCCCCAGCTCGGCTCTCAGGGAGGCCCTGTCAGCAGCGGAAGTGGGCCAGGAGGGGAGCGCTGAGGTCTAGGCAATGGGCACACGTTACAAGTCAAGGCTTCCCCTTCCTGCAACTTAGCCTTGGCACCCAGCCCTCCGGCCTCACCTGTCATATCGCAGGAGCCTCACAAACCCCGGGAGGCAGCCTTTGCCGTCTGTTTTATAGTTTAAAAAACTGAGGCAGTGGGACTGGCTGGAGCCATTCGGGTCTCATATGGCAGAGCTGGGGTGTGACTCGTCTCTGCCTGCTCCTGAGCCTGTGCAGAGAGCGGCCAGGCACTGCCCGCCCTGTCCTGCCCCGGCACTGCCCTGTCCTGTCCCAGCACACCCGTTTCTCCATGTCCCCTTCATATGGTTGTCAGAGTCAGGAGAGATGGCCCTGACACCAGCTGATGGCCCCGTGGGTGGGATGCCGTGCCTCCTGCTTTAGACTGGCCCCGCCTCACACTGGGACCGGGGGTCCTAGTCGTTGTTCAGGAACAAATTGGCAGTGGGAGTTACATACACAGCTGTTTAAATGGGCCTAGGGGCCCTGTCTTGGGGGAGCCTCCAGTCTGTGAGGGGGAACAGAGTTTTCTCCGATGCAGCCCCCGATCCGATGGGTGAGGTGGAGCCCTGTTGTGGGGGTGCCCCAGTGTGGAAAGGGCTAATGGTCTCCACCCACAGAAGCCCTGGTCTGAGGGTGGGCGGAGTCTTGGCCTCCGTCTGATGGGAGCTCACAGTTATTTGGGGAGCCGTAGTCCTCCCCGTAAGGAGCTCCTAATCTGATGGGGAAGGGTTTAGATCCAAGTCCCTTACTGCTGTGTGCTGGTGACCGTGGGGGAGTATGGCTGGGACTCAGGGAGAAGACGCTGACGGTTTGTCGGGGGTGCTGGTGGCATCCTCCACCCCAATAGCCGAGAGCCACTTAGGTCTGTACTTCCTCCTCCAAGAACCCAGGGAAACGGGAGCAGGTCAGAGGAAGTAAATGTTCCAGAAAAGAGATGCCAATGCCTTTTCTCTGACGCCTGGAGACAGAGCCCTTCTTCTTCCTGCTCATGAGTACATGTCCTGGATGCAGGGATGGGGTGGGGGTGGGTGCAGGGCTCAGACAAGGGAGCTGGGCCTCCAGACGCCGCCCACTGGTGTCCCTGTCCTCCGGAGAGCGGGTGCTGGTGTGTAATCATTAGGAGCGCCGATATGGGGCATGCACTAGGAGGAAAAGGAGGGAAATTGAATTTCGTTCTTAATCCAGCTAGGGAAGAGTAGCAGAGGTGGTGGGTCTGTGTGTTTGTTGCCCATCCAGCCACTCACCTGGGCATTCAGGTTCAGAGGCATCGCTCTGTGCCATTAGCAGCCCAAGCGGCTGACGATGAGTGTGGAAGGAGGGGGAACAATACCGGGCAGGGGGTGTCTCTGGGATGAATGAGAGCTGGCCTGCACTTCACCTTTCATTAGGTGACCCAAACGGGCTGCTCACCACACTGCGGGTTTCTGGACCCCCCGGCAGGACGGAATTTGGCAGAATGTTTTAGCCCTTGACCGTGAGACTGGATTTGTGTTTTCCAGTAGTTCTTTCTCTTCCTCAGCTTCCTCTTCTCTCTCTTTCCTCTTTTGTCCTCTGGGAGTTATGGGAGGTGAGACGTGGAGAGGTGTTCCCAGCAAGGGTTTTCACGTGAGTAAAATCAGCGAGTGGGAGAAGCCAGGGGAACGGACCCTCCTAGCTCGGGGAGGCTGGGGTGGGAGAACAGTAGGGCATGAGGCCTGACTGATTATTGTCATTATTATTTTGTGTGTGGCAATAAGTAGATTTTATTCCTCACCCTTTATTCCTTATATTTTCTTTTTAAATTTTATTTTTCAACTTTTGTTGACGTTCAGGATTACTTTATGTGGATTTCAGTGTGTAGCCTTGTGGTTGGAAACAGCAGGGCCGGTTATGAAGGGCCTCGGATGTGAGGCTGCGAAGTCCTCGAGGTCAGGGGTGGCGTCTTGTCCCCCGCTGCATCTCCAGTACCCAGTGTGATGCCCAGCTCATAGTGGGTGCTTGGCGGTTTGCTGAGTAAGCCAAGGACATTGTCCATCAACAGCATGGAACCTGAACTTCAGCCAGCTGAGATGGTCGAGGGCCAGACCAGCTCAATCAAGACACATATTAAGTTTCATCGCACACGTGTGTGCACACACACACACACATACACAAGTACCATCCTTCTCCTTATCACCCAGGATGCCCGGGACCTTTCTAGTGTCTGCAGAGGTAAACATTTTCCAGATTCAAGACATGTAGAATGATGAAAACACCCAGAAAGAGCCCCAAAGTCTTTCTCCTCCCTTGACACATTGAGACTCGGTTCGGTCCTCTGAGTACTTGGGCTGTGACCTCAGGCTTCTCGCTCGCCCTCTCTGAGCCTCACTGCGCTGATCTGAAGGAGTTAAAGGGCCTTTCGAGTTCTGCAAGGTCATTAAATACGGTTGAATACATTAACTACAGTTCTGCAATGTCATTGAATACGGTGAGTCGGTCTGTTCGCTGTCCTTGCCCAACAAACACCTGCCGCTCCTGGCCTTCGCCCTGGCTGGCCTGCTCGCCAAAACTGCCCTCCCAGCTCCCCTCCGCCAAATCCAAGTCGGAGCCCACCGCTACCTAGGAATCTTCCCCCATTAATTCCACAGCCGTGTGTTCCTTACTCCGCAGCCCCTCAGCAAGCCTGCGCTATTGCTCGCACACGTTGCCTTTCGATGCATCGTGCAGGAGTGGACTAGCTCTCCCTCTGGACAGTGAGCTCCTCCAGGGCCAGGACCCCAGCCTCCAGTTCCTTTTCCCCTGTAGAACCTGTGCCCTGTCTGCTTGGCTTTGACCTTGACCACGGAGTTGGTCGTTCTGCATGGGGCAGGCTCGCTTGCTCCCACTCTGGGATTTGGGGACTTGGGCTGGAGCTCCTTACTTGACCTGCTCCTCTTTCCTCTTCTCGCTGTCAACGTGGTCCCCATAATGATGGCTTTGGGGAAGGTGCTGCTTTTCCCCTACTGACTCCCCGGTGGCTCAGACTTCGCAATGTGCACAATGGGGCTGATTCTGGCTTTGTTTCTGGGACCACAGCTATTTAAAAGGAAAAAAGAACAAAGCTGTTCTTTTACTTCCAGGGAGTGAGTACAATCTGCCAGTACCTCCAGAAAGACAGAGTTATGTAGAGTAGACTCCAGGGTCCTTGCTCATTCTCCCCGATAGAGAAGAAAAACAGTCAGATCCCGTCACCAACTGTCTGTGTCACCCTCTTCTCTGAGCTTTAATTTCATTCCTGGGAGTAGGAGAGAATTGGATTGGATTTTCTCTAAAGTGCACTTTAGTTATAGCCATCTAGAATTCCATGTTCATGCCTCAGTTTCTCCCTTGGTCAGAGATATTTATTGAAAAGTTCTTTTGTATAAAATATCCTCCCTCTTCCTTCTTCCCACCTCCATACAATAAGGACTTAAGATACAATTGCAAAGTAATGCATCTCATTATACACTCATTACATAAGCAGCGAGAGGGAATGTTAACGTGAGCACCTTGGCTCCGGGCATGGGCTCTGGAGGCGGGCCTCTCTGGTTAGAATCCCGGCTGCACCGGTTGTTTGCTGTGTGGCCTGGGGCTAGTTCCACGGTCTACCTGGGTGACGGTTAGAAACAGGGATGCTCACAACTCTTATCTTACCGGCTGGAGAGTGCAGGGTGAACGCTGAGGACCAGGCTCGGCACCGGGAAGCACTCCATCCATGGTAGCAATTATTGGGACGACGATGACTGCTTTGCTAGGCATTTCAGCACTCTCCTGCCTGGAATTCTGCATCTCGACCCTCTGTGCCGCCTGCACCTGTGGTCCAGACCGCTGTGTGCGGCTCTCAAAGGTCCCTCTGACAAGGGCTCTGACTGCATTTTGAGTTCCCGATTCCTCCTCCCACCAGAAAACCATGAATAACTTTACACTCCAATCATACTCAGCCGCTAACAACTCTCTGAAATGATGACACCAATTCACCCTCCAATGTCTTTGTAAAAGCGGGCGCCTTTGCCAGGGACGCCTGCCCTCGCCTTAGCTTCAAAACCTGGTCCACAGGCCTCTCACCCGGGACGATGTCTCTAATCCTTCGAGCCAGGACGGCTTCTTTCTTCCGGGGAATGATGTAGCCTGGACACACTGTACCTGGCTGGATTCCCCTGGAGCTGACAAGATTTGTTTGCTAAGCTCCCTTCTTTGCTGCGAGCTAGCAGAGAGCAGAGACAATTCATTTTTATTTCTACCCTTAGGGTGTTCACTCTGCTCCCAGACAAGCCATCTTCCCACCACACCCAGGGCACGGAGTCTGTGCCCAGTGGAATTTTCCGAGCTTTGTGTGAAGCCCTGAGAACGGGTGTCGGGCACGTCAAGAGCAAGTAGCACGTCCAATGGTATTGGGGGTGGGGGTTCAGGAGCAATCCAAGCAGGTTTGCTAAGAAGGCGAGCCTTGAGCTCATTTAGGAAGCTGGTTCAAAGTCCTGCTCATGGGAGCAGGTGCCTTTGGGGGCCTGGTGTCAGTGTCTCAGTCCCTACTTAGGAACAAAGGAACAGGGTGCCTGCTCCCCCGACCCCCATTACCAGTCTGGGTCACACCGCTGCCCCTTTGCTCATGCGTAGGACCCGACCATCACCTAAGTTGTTCCTCCTTTCACAATCTCTCATCTTGGTTCCCATCGTTAACCTTTACTGGATTTTCCCCTTTCTTGTCTCACTGACCCTCCTCTGTATTCTGGTTTCCTGGGACCATCTCCCAAGTGAACTACCTCTGCCTAAGACCTTACCTCAGGTGTCGCTTAAGAGGAGCCCCAAATATGGAAGTTGACACTAGAGGCAGCCCCGAATGGACCATCCTTCTCACGGGATCCTGGAACACTCCTCACCAGTCCCATGGCGACAGGGTGTCCACTGCAGGCGGCTAGTGGGGGTGTGATCGGCTCCGGCACATGGAGCAGTGCTGAGACCTCACTTGGCGGACTGGGCGAGATGCAGTCAGAGGGTGGGAAGTGCTGAAGCCCAGGAGTTGATGGCAAGGGCAGCGGATGGCAAGGGAGGCTCAGTGTGTGACCTCGACAGGCCTCCTCGGCTCATGTCGGGTCCCCAACACGGAAGGAACGGGTCTCTGAGAACGGGACAGGGGCATTTGGCAGTGCGCCCGGGGACACTAGCCTCCCAGGTTTCCCTACACCCCCGTGACTGGCACGAGCAGTCCTCTCCCCTTGGTCAGAGCAGATCAGCACCTCCTCGCCTGAACTGGAAATGTCTCCTGAGCTACTGATGCTTGAACAACGTAGTGATCCACCCCCTGCCTCCCACCCAGATCAGGAACTAGAGTCAGGTCTCAGTGGAGCTCAAGGGAAGATGCACAACCCCCGTGTGGAGGAAACACACGGCCGACTGGGCGAGCCGCGGGAGGACCTGGTCACGGAGACAGTGGGGCCTGGGGACTTTGTGTGGGATGGAGCTTGAGGGGTCAGACCCGGGCACAGATGGCATGTTGGCTGGAAGCAGGAGGTGTGCTAACCTGAGGACTCTGTCCCGTGACACAGAATTTAACATCTGATGGGGACTCCAGGGGCCAGTCCTAACACGCTTCCGAAGGTGTCAGAGTGGCCTCAGCAGAGCCCCGAGGACGGTTTCGGGAGGCCCAGAGCAGTGGGTGCATCGGGATGGATTCATCACGTGGAGCCAGGAGCGCGAGTGGACGTGCCCTGGGGGCGCCGGTAGGACACTCACCATCACACCGGTGAGGAAAGTGCCGGCGAGGGAGGCTCTGGCACCGCCGAGCAACTCAGTGGTGGCTGTCCTCTGAGGGCCAGAGCTGGATTCCTGCGCATCAGGGGGGTGGGAAAGTTTGGACTAGCAGTGATCCTCCCGGACACACAGGCAGCTGCGGCGGTGGCTGCCGCACTGCAGGGTCCCTGGGGATTGGATACATGGGTTGCCAACCAGACTGTTCCATGGCTTGGACAACCAGGAAAAGTGTTGAAAAACCTGGCTACCTAAAGGCTGATTTCACCCAAATCTGGGCTAGTTCTCCGGTCCAGGGCCCATCCACTGGTGGGAGGACCGGGTCCCGGCGAGGAAGGACCTATAGTTTCAGCACATGTCCACACAATGAATACCCCTTAACCCCCTTCCCAAAGGCACGCATGCCCGTCCACCCAGGAAAGAGGGATTCCAGCCCCTTGTGAGGGCCATTCGATGCAGGGTCTGAGCTTCCACTGATGCTAGGGGACCTGTCGTGCCACCAAAGTTCCCGGGTAGACTGGGAGGCCAACAAAGCCCCACCTGTGCACACTTGACGGCGTTTGCGATCGGCCCAAAGGCTCTCCTGGCGGCCCTTTCTCTGGCCTTCATGTGCCTCCTCAGGAAGGGTGTCCTTGGACACTGGTGGGACCCGCACAGTGGCACCTAGGCCTGCCCGTGCAGCAAGCGTTTTTACTGGTGCAAAGAAGCAAATGGAATCTCCTGAAACTATCCCCCGGCCCCCTGCCTTCTAGACAAGATAGAGAGTCAGAAGCTATCCAGGTGGGACTGCAGAGGTTCGTGCCGCCCGCAAACAGGGGTGTCGCAGCCCAGGCTGGCTGTGAACACGGCCCAACACGGGACCGTAAATTTTCTTAAAACTTGATGACATTGTTTTGCGATTCCACGTCGCAGTGTATGTGATGTGTGGCCCAAGACAACTCTTCTTCTCCCAGTGATGCCCAAAGACGCCAAAAGTTGGGACACGCCTGAAAAAATTCAGGGTGGTGGCCTCCATGAAATCCCTTTCAAGTCACCCGGGTGGCCTCTGTCCTCACTGTATCAATATTTGCTTTGTTCTTGTTTGCGGTTTCCTTTGCTAGGACTGCTATCTGAGGGATTCAAGCAAGCCTGAATCATCAGCACGGGACCCCACAAAACCGCATCTCAGGCCAAGACACTCCTCTTTGGTGAAGGCCATCGGCGTGGCCCCCACAGCTCGCTGGTCCTGCTCTACAACGCGCTGTCTGGACACAGCTGGTCTGGTTTAACGCTGGCATAGCCCTTTAGAGGCTCAGAGAGGTGCCAGTTCACGGAAAACATGCCTCAGGGTCATGCTCTGCTCTCCAGGAGACGGTGGGCGTATCGAGTCGATGGCTGATGTGTTACGGTCCCCAGGAGCTGGAACACGTGCGTCTGGGGCACAGGGGACGGAAGTGGGATTGGCTCCACTCGTCACCATTTCTAGTAACGTTCCTGGGGAGTGTGTGTTCCTGGGGCCACCACTCCAGGCTGGCGCAGGAGAGGTCCTGGTTCCCGTGGGGAGTACCTCCACCCGCAGATACTGTAGGGTTCCACTGTGAATGCGCCCAGTCCCCTCGGGTTCTTCGTGTCGTGGAAAAGCAGGAAAAGAAAAGGCAGGGGTAGCTGACCACGCTTTTCGTAAAGATCTGGGGATGCTGCTACCTAATGGGGGCAACGAAGTGTTTTTATGGAGTCCGGGATTTACTGGGACGTCTTTGGTGTTTTCAGGCCGGACAATGGTGGGAGGGGCAGCTGCGGGCGACCACAGGCTGACAAGGGCCGGCAACCAACCAGGGGCTTCACCCTCAGGGAGCCAGCAGCCCGGCCGGCTGGGCTGCCGTACTGGCTGAGGGCCGGGGAAAGGCAGCATCTGCGGTACAGGATGTGGATTATGGATATCGGCTGTAGCCTGCGGTCCTGCTGTAGTCATTGGTGGTGTACCTTGACCCACTAACCTTCCTGCCTGAAGAATTTTTATGTTGGAGGTTAAGGTCAGCCACATCTGCAAGCTCGGTGACACGCACACTTCCTCTCGGGCCCGAGCTGAGCGCGTCTGGGCACTCCTGGGGGTGGATGGGGGCAGCAGTCTCCAAGCCCCGGGCAGCGTGCCTCCCAGCAGCTGACCTGATTTCAGTGCAGCTCTGCGTGGACAGGTCTGGGCATGCTCCCCGCGTCTTATCTCAGGCATGCAGAGGGGTGTCTCTCCGCTTTCCTGACTCAGGGCTTTCTTTGACGCCGGAGCAGCCTGCTCGGTCTGCACCTGGGCCGTGTGGACGTGCAGGACAATGAATGCCTCTGCGGGCACCCTCACTCAGCAGGGACAGGAGTCAGAGGCCAATGCCCCAGCCTCCTCCCTTCAAAAGGGTTATTTGGAGGGTCCTGAGCTTTCCGTACAAGAAATTAGCGTACTCATCTGTCCATCGTAGGTTTTCCTTCTTTCCCTGTCCCACTCCTGCTATTCCCTTGCTCTGGTTTCCTGAGATCATCTCCGAACTAAACTCCCTGCCCCCAGGACCTTGTTTCCAGCCTTAACGAGGCACTTAACCACTCATTTTCTCCTTGGAGCCTCTATAACTCCATTCAGATTTCCTCCACGTCTCTCTCTCCAGAACTCTTCCCTGACCAACATGCCCCTCCTATGGCTACACTCCCAGCACCTAATAGAGGCCTGGTCTATTAAAGGCTCTCAGTAAATATTTGTTAAAAAGAAAATGACTCTTCCAGTGGGCTCTTCCCAGCAGGAGGAGAGTTACTGAAGACAATTGTGAGCCTTGCCACCCTCGGACACGGCGCTGCCATCTCTGGGCACACCAGCACCAGCTCCCTGTGTGGGCCAGAAGTCCATTATCTGCTCACATCAGACTCTAATACACCTCAGCGAGGGGCCGCGGTGACTAGGCTGGCTAAGTGCGGCACCGCACCATGCCCCCCCTCCCCGCCTCTGCTCCCCTCCCCCCAGCCAGCCACATCGAGTAAGTAATGAGAACGGCTAGAAATTGAATTTTACGAAAAAGTAATCTGAGGCTTAGAGAACAAGCAGGCAAGAAACGGGAGGGATTTGGTGATACAGGGAAGATGGTTTTAGGGCCGTGAGGGGGCACGAAGGAACTTGGGAGCGGACAAGGAGTCAGGTAGGAGAGTCGTTCAGTTAGGGAGCCTGGGACAGCGGCAGGATCGCATCTCCCTTCTTGTCCTCTTTGCCTTTTTCTCCATTCTTTTCATCTCGTCTGTAGGTGTTTGTCTTCGTGTTCACAGGGTGCAGGGGGAGAGGGCTGAGGCAGAGATGGCAGCGGGGAGGGATGGGGGAGCAGACGACACTCGTTGGGAATGGAATGAATGCCTGCCTGCCATTCGGAGAGAACTAGCCTTGGCCATGGAGGAGGAGGGGAGGTGGGGGGCTGGAGGACGTGGCGGAATGGATGGAGACGTGGGGAGCTACCACGGCCACGGCCCCCCACCCCATTTCTGCCTCCTTAGTGGCCTCCCTGGCTGTCGTGGGCTGGCTGTGCCGGGGGAGCCACTCTGTCGGACAAGTCAAAGCAGGGAGCCCACGAAGTGCTTGCTGCAGGGAGGGGAGTGTGTTTGCCACGTGTCCATGGGTGTGAACTTCTCACGGGGCGTATATGCGAGTGATCATGCGACCTCCCGGCGGCAACTTCGCCAGGTCACTGTTTTCAAGGTGAGCAGAGTGTGGCCCTCAGGTTAGGTGAGCTCCCGGAGACTCACAACTGGCGACACAATCAACCCGCTTTGAAGGCACAGAGCTGCCTGGACGTGCCGCAGGAGCTGGGCCGAAGCTCGTGCTGATCAAAGCCCGTGCCAGCGGTTAGGAAATGGTCAATGTCGGGATGTGACCTAGGGAGCTAGGGGCCGACCCATGTCCTTGGCGCGTTGCTCACAGCCAGCCAGCCTAACTCCCACGCCTGCCCAGACCTCACCTGCCTCCCCAACAGCCCCTGCTATGGCTGCATCTTCTCACAAGCTTCCAGGCCCCCCTCCCTGGACTTCGAGTCTCTCACATACCCATGTGCCCTCCCCAACTCCCCACACCATTTTCAAACAGCTAAGTGGAGCGCAGCTTGAGCTTGATGCTTGGTGATGATGAGTTTCCCAGCAGGGAAGAGTTTGCTTTGCAGGGACAAAGATGACAGCAGCAACATTAAATCTTCCTGCTTGTCCACACTCAGAGCTGCACGGAGGCCAGACAGCCGTCCCTGGGAAAGCAGCAACGGGTTGGAGGCTGTGCAAACAGAAACCCCGGGGGGTTAAAAGCACCAGTGGAGAGACCCAAGCAGGGCCGATGGGGTGATGGAAGCGGTTATGAGCATTCGATCATTAACAGGCAGATGAGATGACAAGCACAGAGGGAGGCCGGGGCTGTCTGCCAAGGGCTGGGGCGAGGGCTGGGCTCTAGCCCTGGCTCTGCCCCCCAATTAGGAAATGAGTTTATGCTTTTTCGTAATCTTAATTCAACGTGGTTGGTTGTTTTTTTTTTTTTTTTTTTTTTTTTTAATGGGAAGGGAGGATTGGATTGCTTTTAACTCCAGGCAAACTAGTGTTTAACTAGCAACAAAGTCATGGGCTAGTCTGGGAGAGGGGCGGTATTTTCAGCACAGTCCCTGCAGACAGAAGGGACTCTGGGATTTATTCCCTCAACACCTGTAACCAGACCAGCTGCCGGCTGGGTATACAGTGGTGAGCAAGACTAGTCGGGACCCCGCCTCCCAGAGCTCCTGTTCTAGTGCAGAAGGAGGTGTTAATTGATAACCTCGCACATCTCTACCACAACCACAATTAGCGCCAGGAAGGGAAGGGGCGACGTGCCACGTGATGGCAGAGATGGAGATGCCACGCGGGCTGCACGTTGGGAGTCCCTCTCCCTGATAAACTGATGCTGAAGCTGATAAAACACTTCCGGAGAATGGAGCCGGACGCGCCCTGACGCCCTGAGACGGGGAAGAGCTTGTCTACTTGGAGGCATGCACAAGGGGCCCATCAGGCTAGAGCACGGAACGAGGCGGGAGTGTCCCTGCGGAGGAGCAGCCTGGGCCTGGCTGACTGCGGAGAGGGCGGGGCCGGGCGGCGGGGGAGCTGTCCGAGGTGCTGCCCAGGAAAGCGTGCTGAGGCACCACCCGCGAGACCGCGGGTACGGTGAGAGGTGAGAGGGAAGCTTTGGATGGTGGCGGCTTCAAAGCAGGTGGGCAGTGGGCCCCTGTCCCTGCAAACTGCTCAAGTCACTCTTTCCCTGGCCTTTGTGTGATATGACACTTCACTGTCCCGGACACTTGTTTATTCTGAATATTTTATACACTTACCTCCGTTCATTGCCATCTGAGGGAGCTAGGGGCAAGAAAGATATTTCTGCGGTAGGAAGGCAGAACCGTGAAGAACCTATAGTGCTATTTCTAATAAAGAGGGAGAAGGGCTTGGAGCCCATTAACTGTCATCTCCTTCCATCTAGTTGCTCATTCATGTGCAGCATCCACAATCACAGGACACAGGGGCCTCTGCCCAGGTTACGAAAGCAAAACCTAAAGGCCCACTGGGAGGTCACAGCGATGAGTGACGTGGGTCAGGCGCAAGAGAACTGAGAAGCATGCTGGGGAGAGGTGCGGCCTGGGGGAAACCGGAGAGGCACAGCCTGCCCGTGGGAACACTGGTCCCGCAACCCCATGCGGTTGTTGCCGTGCAGGGCTGTGGGCCCAGAGTTGTCCCGTCTTCTAATTTTTAAAGAGATACTGGAAATGTGCATTTTCAGATGAAATTTACTGTTGTATAGAACCACCAAATCATTGAATAACCCCCCCCCCCCCCGTCTTATGAGCTGTATGATACACATGTGTGAGCCAGTGGGCCTCCAGTGTGCCAACTCTGCAGTGGTTGACGGCCCTCACAGCGTAGACAGGTAACTTGTCTAGGGCGGGGCTGTGACTTGCCCAAAGTGCCAGGGGTGCACATGGTCACAGACTAGAATGCACGTCCTCTAACCTGGAGTGCGCGCCACATGCGAGGCTTGGCAGACAAACAAGATGTGTCCAGAGATGTGGCCCCGACCCTGGGCAGGCTCACGGTCTGGCGGAGAGCAGCCCACCCCCTCCAGGACACAGTGGGGCAGCTTTTCGAAGCTGGCACTAAAGAAGCCCAGAAGAGGCGCCCCAGAACTTTCTGGCATAAAAATTTCAGTGGGGGTTCGTATATTCAAAGAGCTTTGCAGTTTCCTAACAGGCAAAGGCTGCTGCTCAGGGGCCCAGGCTCTGGGGGGGGACCTCTGTGCAGACAGGAGGACCTGAGACCAAGCTCTCGTGGGAGCCTGGGGTGCAGGCATTGAGGAGGGGGCTCCTCGGTTGTGCCTGGCAGAGCCCACTGCAATTTATAGCCCACTCTCTGCCACCTTATTGCGCCACCAGTGCTCAGTGTCGCGGATCTAGGGTGAGGATGTATGGGTTGCAGTTGTGGGCCTAATGGCAGCAGTAAAGTGTGGCGTTCACAGTGTCAAATAGCCCGGCCTGCCTGTGCTTGGGGGCCGCCCTCCCACTCCATGCTGGGGCCAGGAGCTCAGTGCATCGAGGCCGGGTTTGAGAGTGGCTTGGGAAGGGGCTCCCCCTCAACCTGCTCTGTCCCCTGCATCCCTGCGTCTTTCTCCCAATCTCAGCAGTGAAGCTCCGAGTCGGAGAAGTGGTTCAGGCACTCGTCCTTTTTCTTCCTCTCTCCGGGCCTCTGAGCCAACTGGCAGCCCCAGAAAGGGAGGGGCTGTGCCTTTACCGACAGAATGGGGCTCCGGAGGCAAGGGCTATGTCTCCCCAGTCCTGGGGGACACCCCTGGGCAGAGCTTCATACCCCTCACACAATTGGATACCGCAGGTTAAAGCTGTGTCCCCCTCATCGGACTTGGGGCTCCCTCTGAGGGAGCATATCCCTCCATCATCAGACCGTGATTTCTCTGAGAGTTTGTGTCCTGTCTCCTCGCCAGAGTCCTCAGGGTGATGACTCCATCCTTTGGTTCCTTACTTCGCCTCAGCTTCCTCATCTATGAAATGGACTCTCGACACCTTTCTGCAGGAACTTTTTTGGTTTCGGTAGGGATTCAGCCTTGCTCCTCAAAGCATGGCCTGAGACCAATAGCAGAGATATCACGGGGGAGCTTGTTAGGAATGCAGAGTCTCAGGCCCCAGCTCAGACCGTCTGCATCAGCATCTGAGTTGAGCAAAACCCCGGGCGGCTGTCACGCGGATGTTTGAGAGCTGCCGACGGACAAGGCACCTAGGACACGCACGCTTCATTTCTCCCGTGCCTTCATTTTTAGTTTCCAATGTCGGCGCACAGGCACTGTAGCGGCCCAGGTGGGTGGGGGTGGGGAACCAGTCTCAGGGCCGGGTACACAGTGGCTCTCAGTGGACGCCTGTTGAATGCAAGGAGGGGTGATTGCCCCTGAGCGCTGTTGCATCAGCCCTATTCACCAGACTCTGGTCTCTGCTGCCTCTCCTTCTCTCCAGATTTCTATTTCCTTTCCCTAAAGCAAGGGTTAAAACCTCTGAGCCAGCCAAACTCCCGTGCCATGCCGGATGGTGGCTGCTCGGGCCACATCGCTTGGGGACCAGGTGGGGGAAGGGTAGTGGACGGGCTTCCTGCTGCCTCCAGAAAAGGGACTCCACGTCCCCGGACACAGCTTTAATTCTCTCCGGGGCGATCCAAGGCCAGGCACCCCTGGCCTCCCCTGTGCACACTTGCTGCGTGGTCCAGGGTAAGTGACCCTCCGTATTCGAGGAGAGGAGACTAATTATGACTCAAGTCTGAGGGCTCCAAGGCGGGGCCTGTTGACCTCACACTGAGCTCAAGCGCCCTCTCTGCAGGGCCCTTTGGAAGGGGGTGCCATCTCTGCTGGAGCCCTCCCAGTGCTGGGGCATCCCCAGCTCACCGGGCAGCCTCCCCGTGTGTGCCCAGCCCTCCTGGTTACCAGGCACCCCCGGGACAGCCTGCCTCAACAATCAGTGCCTGGGGCAAGGCTTTGAGAATAGAAGATGCTGTCCCTGCTCTCTGGGAGAACTCGGGACTGACAGGGGAAAGTTAGACCCTTCTGACGCAGGGCAGAATGTGACCGCGAGTTTGGTGGCGAGGTCAGAGGTCAGCACATGCAGAGGAAGGAGGTCATCATTGTTGTGGGCATGGAGGAAATCAGGGAGGCTGCATGGGGGAGGAGGGTGTTTGAATGGGGCTTCGAAGACTGGGTAGGATTCCTGTAGATGCGTTGATGGTCCTTGGATGTTTCCCAGATTCACCCCTCCTCACACGCTCACCACCCCGCCCTGGTGCCAGCCTCAGCTACCCTCCTACTACCCTCCATGTGTGCTTGTCACTGCCTCTTGTCTCACCCCTTCCGGCTGTCCTTCGCTCCGCTGCTGGAGGGGGCCCTGCTGCATGCTCTTTGCACCGTGACGCCCTGAGGTCTGTGTCTCATCCGGACGCTCCCACTCTTCACCGTGCAGCGATGACAAAGTGCTCCAGGCTCCCCGAATGTCTACATTCGTTATGATTCCGAGGCACCACACATCCCATTGCACGCCCCTTTGCTTAAAACACCCCTCCCCTGCGTCCTCATCCACCTGCTGAGCTCTCCCTCTCCCTCAGGACCCAACCCCGGGCTGCAGGTGCCCTTTTTAGCTCTCTGCCACTGCACCCACTGCCCTTTATTGTAATTGCTTGTTGGTGAGGTGGTCTTCCTGTTTTACCAGGCAGGGGCTTGTTAATCTCCTCTTTTTCAGTGTTTTATTAGTAATGCCAGTGTAGAGACTTAATACATGTTGAAGGAGCAGGTGACTAAGGTACTACTAAGTAGCAGTCCAGGCAGAGAGCACAGCCTGGGGAAAAGCTTGGAAGGGGGACAATGCCGCTGTGAGTTGCTCCCCGTAGATGGAAGGGGAGGTGAGGGAGCAAGATGGGGGGGTACAGGTGGAGGCTGAAGCCCTCTGAGTCTTTATCTTATCCTCTGGGGAGGGACCTTCTAGCCCTGTGTCCTGGGCTGGCGTGGGTGGGAGAGGCTGGGTGCCAGCCCAGGACCTGCCAGTCTCCTCCAGCTTTGCCTTCCTCATTGAGATTCTTCCCAGAGGCAAGGGGGCGGGGAGATGACTCAGGGGCGGGAGCTCTGGGATGTATCCTCATCCAGCACCAGCGCCTGCCAGCTGCCCGTATATCAAGGGCCCTGTCGTCTTCTTGCTCCCTGGAAAGGGAAGTGGGGGAGATAATTGTGTCTCCTTGGGAAGAAATATGGGCACAGGCAGCAGCCTCTCTTTCAGCTTTGGGAGAAGAGATGCCTACTCAGCATCCTGAGGGAGTGGGGTGGGGAGTGGGTAGAGAAGAATGTTTAACCCTTTCCTTTTAAATGCCCTCTGCAAAACCAATTCCCAAAGGCAAAAAATGCCAAAGGATTTGTAGTCATTCAAAGAGGCCGTTGGGGGAGAGTTCCTGGAGGGCAGAGAGCAGGAGGAGGAACCAAGGGGATCGAGGGGTGCCAGCAACTCAAGACCAAGTATCGATTTAGAAAGTGGCCATGGTGTCCCAAGGCCTTTGCAGAGTGTCCCGTTTCCCCAGAACAGGACACCCCCAGGCGTCTCCTTTCTCTTTTGCCCGTGGGAAGTCTGAGCCTTGGGCCAGGCCGGCGTCTGGCTGAGCAGGTACAGGAGGGTGCTCTTGCTCTGGACCGGGCAGCCATCCCCCTCTCTCCATCCATCGATTAACTTGATTTCCCAACGAGCTTAATCACTCCACCTGCCTTCATGGCCTCCATCTGCAATTTCCACTAATTAATTATTACAAATTGCTAAGTACCGAACCACTTGGCACTGCTATTATTAATGGCTGGGAGTGGGCCTAGATCAGAGTGTGGGGGAGAAGGGTCGTTAGCCTTGTGTTGAGGGGACGTGGGGTGGGGTCAGGGCCGGAGCCCATGGGGAGGGAAGAGGGAAGGCATGACAACTCCTGAGTCCTATCTGCCCCTCAGCAGTTTGGGTGGTAGGGAGGCTTCGGGCTAAATGACATTTCCTTGGTGGTGGCTCTACCATCCAGGGTGCCAGGGTTGGAGACTGAGGGAGGTGGTGGTCAAGGCTATTCCTAGAGATGGCAAGTTGGGGGATTGCACAGGGCCTAGTCAGCTGGAGCCGTGATGTGACTGGGCCAGGTAGCTGGTGAGGGCGAGGGGAAGAAGGCTGGGCCACCAGCACATGCTAGAACAGACTTCAGGGCCTCAGAGATAGCCCTGTGTCCACGAAACACCCAGGTGCAGCTGGGCCCCACTGCAGCCTGCCTGACCCGCCTGAGGGAGATGTGACCGTGACTGCAGGGCTACCGGAGGCTGAGGGAAAGGAATAACAGTTTGTTTGGCCTGGGGGAGGCTTGCAGGTCTCGTGGAGAAAGTGCTATTTCAGTAGGACCTTCTGCAGATGGGAAAGACCTAACTGACGCTGAGCAAGGGACAGAAGGCCATTTCAGGAGGAGCTTCCTGCAGTGGAGCCAACGTGAGCCTGATCTGGTGGCAGCGAGTCCAACGTGCTAGCTGGGGTGCCTGTGCCGTGGTGGAAGGAACAGAAGCCTTTGGTGACATGACCCCCGCAGGCTCACGGCGATGAGGGTGGGACTGATTAAGTTGGGAGGAAGGCGTTGAGGGGCTTGGAGGGGATGAACCTCTCTCTCCCTCAGAGCTTCCCCTATCCTTTCTCCCTCTTTATTCATGTCCTCACTCAGCTCACCCAAGTTGCCCACCCACTCCTCCAACTCTGCTGCGCAGGCAGTGCCTCTGCTCGGCTCAGCAGCCTGCCTATCTCTGCTCTCACCAGCTCCCTGTGCACGGCAGGATTTTCATAATTCCTCCTGGGCCTGGGACCAACGCTGCTTCTGATTTTCCCCAGACGCACTCCCATACCACTTAGCATTCTCCGGCTGCTTCCCAGTCCCTCCACCTCACTTCTCTTCATCGCTGTGCGTTTATTGCCACTTCTCTCTGACCTGTGGCTCCCTTTCTTTTAGGGTTCATGGTGAGATGCCTCCACAGCCTATCCCCACTTCTACTAAAGTCTCGAGGAGACGGGTAGATGTGTGGAAGGGTTTCCTGATGTCAGATGTCACCACAGCATCCTTCTGAAAAGACGGGTGGAGGGAGACAGATGCCGATCCGCACGCGCATCTCCGGGGAGCTGGGTGGGGGTGGGAAGGGAACTTCAGGACTCCGCCTGGTGGGTTTGAGGGGAGTATTGTTCTCCCACCGTTGGTTCTCCTCTGCTACTGTGGGGCAACTGAAACATTTTTTGACACCGAACAGCTCTCAGGGAAAGAACCCCCTGCAATCGAACCATAGTCCATTGCGTCCCTCCCCATCTCCCCTGGCCTTCGTTAACGCAGCCACTTGTTTCACTTGGTGGCAACCAGCGTGTGAAGGCAGTTTCTGCTTTTCCCACTTAGCAGTATTTCACACGGACGTTTCTATTGTACCCACTCAGTCTGCGGCGCCGTCATTTTTAATAACCACAGCGCATTAATACGCTGCAGTTCGCTTACTGCTATTGTCAGGCATTTGGGTGGCGTCCAGATTTTCAATCTCGCAAACTGTTCCCGTGAACGTCTTTGTCAAATGACTCTTTTCCCCCTTTGCATTATTTCCCAGGGGACCCATCCCCCAAGGAGGATTTCCGGGCCGAAGGGCAGGCTCAGTTTTGTGGTTCGTGTCGCCACTGAAGATGGCTTTTCCTGAGGACAGACTCGAGAGGTAACGCTGCCACCAGCGTGCACAGGGAGGGCACCCTTTGGGGGTACGGGGACTTTTCTTTCTCAGAACCGGGGTCTGTCCCCAACTTGCTCTGTGACCTTGGGCAGCTCTGCTCCCCTCCCTGGGCCTAGGTTTTCCTGTCTGTAAAGTAAAGGAGTGAGGTGAGCTGATATGAGATGTGCCAGGCCCCTGGCCTGCAGGCTGGCTTGCTGGTGGACACCGGGGATTCAGACTTGTTGGGGTTTGAGTTCCTTTCCTCAGTAGTGAGCACAGTGCCAGGGGGATCTGCTGTTTGCATTTTGGATGGGTCGGGTGTGTGTATGGGGGGCGGTGTGCTGGGTGCTGGGAGATTCGAGATGGCCGTCCCAGGCTGAGGTTGCCTGGTGCCCGCCGCTCAGCTGTGCTGGGTTTTATGCTTGGCATCCATGGTTGATGCTGGGCAGTAAGTTTTGAATTTCATCTTTGGGCATACGGGAAATGTTTGGGGGCTGGGCGGAATTGGGTTTGAGTCCAACCTTGACACTCATTGGCTTTGTGGGATTTGAGCAGATGGCTTCATATCTTGGAACCTCAGTTTCCTTATCTGTAAAATGGGAATAAAAATACCCACCTTATAAGGCTGCTCCAGAGAGTTGGATGAGATGCTGCATGTAAGGACTGGGACCATGCCTGGCCGCCGGAGCACCTCCCATTGGTAATAGCTTTCAAGGACCTTGTGCCTTCCCCATCTGGTGTGATGCTTTTCAAGTGAGACGTCCGCAGCCCAAGTTCTGGCAGCTTCCTCTCCTGGGAGGAGGGTGGGTTGGGCAGGGTCCTGCAAGGTGCCGAGGCCTTATCTTCCTTGGGGGTAGGCCAACCCTGGCCTTTTCTGGATTCTGTTCATCATGGGCCCCCGAGGTAGGCTGACCCTGCTCGCCCTCCTGCCGACCTCCCTTTCCTCGGTACTTGGTGATGCTCCCCAGAGGCTCTGGGTTGCAGGGCAGTTGGAGAAGGCAGAGGCCGATGGGGCCCAGCCAGCACAAAAACAGCCAATGCTGGATTCTCTCCCGTCTCCAACTCTGATTCCAGCCTTTGCTCTGTGCTCCATACATACCTCTTCCTTGTCCTGGGGCCTTTTCCCAAACCTCCAGCTTTTGGAACTGGGATCCCTTGGAACTCTCTCCAGCCTCCGGGAGAGCCCTGAGTCCACCCTCGGAGCCCAGCCCCTGCTGCTTGCGACTTGCTCGTCCCTCCTGCCCTGGCTACAGGCTTGCAGCCAAGCTCTGCTGCGTCCAGCTGCTTGGGCTCTCCCCTCTATTCATCATGTTCCTGGATTTTCCCAGAATGCTTGCCCTACTGGTGCCTCTCTCCCTCCCTGGCCCTGCCACGGCATTGTTTGGCTGCAGAGAGACACTAGTGGAGGCATCTCCCGGGGGAAGCCCACAAACTGGGAAACTGAGCCAAGGCCCCAGACCAAGAAGCTTCTAGGCCAGCGGATTTGATAAGGGTGGTAGCCTTACTTAGACAGTTAACCATGAAAAGTGTTGGGGGAGGGGAGTGGGGAGGTGCAGGGGGGCTTCTGAATCTGGGGACCACAGGGGACTCTGTGGCAAGTGCCAACAGCACAGGCAGCCCCTCTTGTGTGCCCAGGCAGGAAGAAGATTTGGTACCTCATCCCAGGGCCTGTGCTAGAGTCACATCCCTGCTTCCTTCCCACGTGTTCACTGGCGAGCCTGTTTTTACTTGCCTCCTGCCTCCTGCATCTATCACAGAAGAAGCCTCTGGTGCGTGCCCACCTGTGCCCAGGACAGGAGGGAGGAGAGGAGGCAGTGGCTGGCTGCTGCCCTGAGGGAGTTTTCCCCAGCCCAGGGTTTGGAGAGCTATTGCCTGTGGGCAGACTGGGCCCACCTCCTGCTTTTGTGCACAAAGTTTTATTGCATAGCAGCCGTGCCTGTTAGTCTCTGCACTGTCCCTGGCTGTGTTCCCTTGGTAAGGGTGGAAGTGAGCAGTCGGGGCAGAAACTGTATGGCCTGCCAAGTGTGAAATATGTACTGCTGGCTCTTTAGTGTCTAGGCTGAACGTTTGGGAAGCAATCAGAGCCCCTTGCTATTCAGGGACTTGATGTAGACACTGGCTGTGAGGGCCACGTGTCCCCTGGAGGGCCGGGCTGGGACTTGCAGCCCCGGGGAAGATCCCCACCAGCCCAAACACCACTGGTTGTCAGGTTCCCTAGTGAGGTGGGCAGATGCCAGGGGAGGGGGGCAGCCCCAGGCAAGTTCACCGGCCCCTCAGCAGGCTTTCCTCACGCTCCCCCGGAGCTGAGGGCCTTCCCCTCCAGTCTGCACTCACTTTCTTCGTCATGAGTGGAGAGAACTTTGGGGAAGAACCTGCCCTGTCTGGCCCTGTCCTTTCCTCCTTCCCTGTCAGATTTATGGCAGACTCGGAAAGGGGCCCACGCTGCCATGCCTCTGAGTCCTTGTCCCCTTTTTGGTTTCAGTTGGTCCATGTGTAACACAGGGACCAGAAGACCCATGGGTTCTTGGCTCTCCCAGAGGAAAATGGAGACTCCATTCCTCAGCCAGGATGGCGGTTGCTGCGGCTCTTTTATGGGGGAGAAGGGGGGACAGGCCTCTTTGCCCTGAGATTCCTGATTCCCCCTCCAGCAAGTCCAAGGCAGAAACTCCCATTCCTAAAAAGTATCTTCCCAAGTCATGGAAACAATGCAATTAGCAGCCTCTTTGTTGAGGGCGTTAATTAACTTGTTTTTTCTGAACACACCTTCTCCCAGGTACAGCCCGTCCTCTCTGGGGTGCTGGCGGAGGGGGGGAAGGCAATTAGATCCTCATTACCGTACAATTAATTATGGCTTGAAAAGGCTCGAGGAGGCTGGGAGGAATTCCTCGACAGCGCGCCCCAGGAAGAGGCCTGTCTTACAAGTAGGCATGGAGCTGGGCCTCGTTTGGGGGCCTGGAGAAGAATGAGCCAACTCCAGGGCATCACAGAAAGGCAGATGCGGCACCTCACTCCCCTGCTCAAGAACTTTGAGTGGCTCCTGGTCCTACCAAGTCAAGACCGAACTCCTTCCTTGAGCATCCAAGGCCATCTGTTGTTGGGAAAACCCCTTTTTCCGGAGTTATGTTCCATCACAGCTCCACACTCCACACGGTCCCTTTCCCCAGCGAGCTCAGGCCTCCTGCTCCCTGAGTGTGCATTCCACGCCTTTGCCCACGCTGTTTGCCCACCTGGGGGGCCCTCCGTCTCCCATCTCTGCCTGCTGGAAAGCTCTCTGTCTTTGAGCTGGAAGGAAACAGTCATCAGCGCGAAATCCGCTCCTCACTGGAGCCTTTCCTGAGGACAAGAGAGGTCTTAGAAAGAGAAAGGGCTTTGGGTTCAGATAAACTTGGACTCAAGTAATTAACCTCCCAGAGCTTCAGCCCCCCAACCTGTGCAAAGAGGACCCAAAGACCTGCCTTGCAGGTGATGCACGCCAAGGTCCCAGCTTGGGCGTGTCTCCTTTGCGCACTTCGATGCTCAAGCTGTTGCCGCCAGCCTTTGCCCAGCGGTAACGACCCCACCTCACCTGGGTCACATGCTCTGCTGTTTTTCAGACTGGTGTCCCATTGTTTGTCCTCTGTGTCCTCACCCTCAGCCCACTGAGGTAGGCAGCCGTACTCTGGGCACAGCCTGAGACAGGGTCCGAGGTGGAGGTCCTGGTGAGGGCAGGACCACCCCCAAGGGGGTGCTTGGGGCCATTGCCACCTCCTGCGGGCACTCTGGTGGTTAGTGGGCAGGACTGAAGACACAACCTTCCTGCCAGATGTCACGTAGGTAAGACACCTGTGTATGTTTGTCCGGCGCTGCCATGGCTCCACGTGACTTGATTCGTGCATGTATGGATATAATCTTCCATACAGATGGGAAGATGACACCTTGTTTTGATGGGCATTTTACTAAAACTTGTGTACCAGTTGGGAAACCACATCCCGGGTGGCAGCGCTGCTCCCGGTGCCGCCGTCCTGGAGAGAACCTGCCCGACTTGTCAGTGTCCGCAGATGTGGTGTCCGTGGTGTGTTCAGGTGCAAGCGTTTGACTCGCGGGCGGGTCTCCGTGGGCGGGTCTCCGAGGGTGGCTGTGCACAGGCACAGTGAGGTACGCATTACTGTGTTGCGATGTCCCCCTACCTATTTCTCCTCCATATTACAATCAGGGCACTTCAAATTACACGTGGCAGGAGGTTATGTTCTCTATGAATTTCATTTTGTTCCGAGAGGGCCTTCCAACACGTTTGTTCTCACAAAGGGTGATGGTAAACCCAAGACTAGTCCAGCTTGGGAAAACTCCTTGTCAGGCCCCCTCCCTGCTCAGTCAGGGCCAGGGCCCAGGTGGCAGCTCTGGAGGCTGCTGGGGGGTCACGTTGTTACTTCGGGCCCCCCCCCCCCACTGTGCCCTCACTGCTGTGAGTGTGCATCTGTGCTGAGCTGTATGAGTGGGTGTGTGCGTGGCAGAGCAGGCCCCGTGAAGACACCTGCCCCTGTGGGACTCGGGCTCTGCCCGTGTCTGTGGGGGTGGGGCGGCAGCAGCTGGCAGCTGTTCCAGAGCCTTCGGTCTCCCAGACAAGAGGGAAACATTTGTTCAACCTCAGGGAGAGCCCACCCACCGCCTTGCTAGTCTCTGCCTGAGAGGTGATTATAGGGAGGCTTCCTACTCTGCTGGCTCCTGCCAGTCCCCTCTCCCCAAGCCACCTGGCCCAGGTCCCTCTCCCTGTCACACCCTCCACTCCCCACCTCCTCTCAAGGTAAGCCCCTCAGCCAGATAAGGGGTTGCCAGGGCTCTGGGCTTAGGATGCACTAAACCAGGAGGAGCCCCCCACCATCCGGCTTGAGGCAGCTCTTCTCCCCTTGATGAGCCTCAGTTTCCCCACCTGTAAATCCAGGTGTTCCTCCTGCACTCACATTTCTCTAGTCTACGACTTTTTCGTCACCCTCAAATATTCCTCCCAAGACCGTCACCCCTGTAGTGCAGGAGCTGAACTCATTAGAGAGCGAGTATGGTGCTCCTGGGGGCGCTCTGTTCTTCCCCCAGCCCGGGCCAGCCCCCAGGCTGCCTGCCCTCCTCCCCGCTATGTTTGTGTTTGCAGCGGAAAGTGACTCCTAATAGGAAGCTAATGTCCCAGAACGGCGGTGCCAGCCTTTTGGGAGTGCAGGGCCCTCGTTACTGCACAGTGAATTAGCTGGTGGCTCTGAGGTGATGGCTTTATGGGGTGGGGAGGGGCTGGCAGCCTCGTTATTCATCAGTCTTCAGTCTCTGAGCAGTGAGGTGCCTGTCCTGGGAACTGGGAGATCAGGTTGCCCGGCTGCTCTGAGAATATCAGTTCACGTGTGTGTGGGTGGGTGGGTGGGGTGTGTTTGGTGATAGACTGTGGGATGGGAGGGATTTACACAATTGCCCGAGAATGGTGACTTTGAACTCCTTTAGGCCTGGGCCTGAAGTAGGTCAAGGTCCTGCCCTGTCGTTCTGGGGGTGGGGACCAGCCAAGGTGGGTGTCCCCAGTTTTCTGCTCAGTTCCCATCCCACACAGTCACCAAGCCCCATTGGCTTTCTTCCCTCTCTCCTTTCCACGCCACGCCTGGCCCTGCAGCCTCACCCAGGCCTGGGCCACATCCTCCGGTCTCCAGGAGAAGCTCCTCTCTCTTACTTCTGAAATGCACCTCTTAGTCCATCACTTTCTCATTTAGAATCCTTCAGTGTCTTCCCATGTTCCTCAGGGCCAAGTTCAAGTGTGGCTTACATGCAGCTGGTGTGTTCTGGCCTCTGCTCACCTCCGCAGCCTCAGTTTCCAATACCCACCGCACACTTCAGACTTCCGACACCGCTGTGCTGAACGGACAGCCTGCAGCCCCCTGCATTTGCCGTCCCCTTCCCACCGCGGGGCCTTTGCACGTGCTCTTCTCTGCCTCTCACCCATCCGCTGCCTTTGATGCACACTTCAGGTTGCTGTTTTCCGAAGCTTCCCCTGGGGGTCGCTGACACCCAGGCTCCTTGCGTGTAAGTAAGTCTTCGTCCGCTCACTGCGATTTATCACCTCTTATCTCAGTAGACACGCGTCACATCTCGGTGTCAAAGCCCGTGGATCGTTCCCAGCAAATGGTGGGCCCCCGAAGGGATCGTGTCTGGTCCATCTTGTGTCCTTAGTGTCCCATGCTGTGCGCGCACGAGGGGAGTGGGTGGTGGAGCTCGGCGGCTGAGTACCCAGACTCGGGCCTGCTGCCGTCCGATGGGCAGCCGCTCACCGCCTGCGGCCACTGAGTGCTTGCGGTGTTGAGTCCGCACCGAGAAGGCTGTGCGCGCGGAGTGCACTCACACTGGGCTTGGAAAGCTCAGGATGAAAACAAGAATGCAGAATGTCTCGTTAATTCTTTTTTGTATGGATTATGTGATAAACTGGTAATATTTTGAATATAGTGGGTGAAGTAAAGTATCTTATTAAAGTTAATCTCACGTTTATTTTCACTTGGGGATAGGGCTCTTAGGAAATCTAAAATTACACGCATGACCCATATTTTACTTCCAGTGGGCAGTGCTGCCCTGACCCAGACCCTCCAGAGTCAAATGCCCGCTCCCTTGCTCAGCGGCTGGGCAGCCTCGGCCACGGCGCTCAGACTCTCTGAGCCTCAGTTTGCACACCTGAGCAGTGAGGCTGGTGTTAGAATTCTCCACGTAGCGTTGTTATAAATATTAAATGAGCGAACTTGTGCTTTGGAGATAGGAAACCCAATATAAATAGTAACCATCGTCCTGATTAGTGACTCAATTAGTATTTGTTGAATAACGCACGGAATTCCTGAATCCTAACCTTCTTTCCTACACCCAACCCCTGCACCAACCACTTATCTATCAGTCAACATTTATTCAGCAAATATTTGCTGAGAAACTACGAGTCAGCCACTGTGATTGACACGGCAGGCAGGGAGGAGCAATTAATCGATCAATTAATTCATTCAGTGAATCTCTGTGGGGCATATCTCTCGTGCCAGGGGCTGGCTGGGCTCTGAGGATTCTCTGGTGCACAGAGGAGACAAGAGCTCAGCAAGGTCACGGCTGGCCCTGTCCTCCTGGGAGAGGAGGCGAGCATCAGAAATGCTTCCTGGAGGGGGCGCCTGCTGCCTGGACAGGGTCTGGCCTGGCAGAGGGCTGCCACGCCACGCCTGGGAGGGGAGAGCCATTTCCTCCGTCATCCATCAGACGCGGAGCAGGAGATGCAGCAGGGTCACGGAACTTAACCCGAACCACGCTGCCACATCAATATCAGTCGGGAAGGCTGTTTGTTCCTAAGTGGACAAGCCAGCTGGTTGATTGAATTTTTCACTCATCATTAGGGTGTTGCACAGAATCTAGAAAACACAGCCTCCCTTGGACTGGAGCCTAGGCCCCCAGACACCAGCAACCCTTCAGCCCCCCGCCCCCAACCCCAGAGCCAGCCTCCTCTGCCGTTTAGTGCACAGCTGGTGAGTTAAAAGCAGTTTAGCGATAATTCCACCTCCACACGGAAGACTTCCAGCGACTGTTAATGAATTTAAATGCTGGGGATTTGCTCTGATACCTCATTGCATATGCTCCTCACATTACGATGGTAATGAGGAATCTCTTGGAGAAGCGCTGGAGCCAGACCAGGGACAGTGGCCTGGGTGGGGTTGCCGGCTGATCAGGTGGTTTCTCATTTCTTATCGGCTAATCAGTGAACTCTCCAAACAGGTTAACTGGCGTGGGTCTCCCTGGGGACTGGGAGTCGGGCTGCTGGGCCCGGCTTGGGCGGGCTCACAGAGGCCTTCTCTCAAACCAGAAGGCCACTGGGCACAGGCCTCACTATGCAAGCCGGACAGTCCCTGTAGGGCTGGAAGGCCTGGGACCCGTCCGTCCCAGGAGGCTTGAGGGGAATGCAGATTTTCATCTGTTCATCCCATGGCTTGGGCGGCAGAGAGGGATGGAGATGGGAGGCCGGGTGGGGGAGGATGGGAAGGGTGTAAGGGAAGCGGTCACCCTGGCACTGAGTGGCTAAGCCACTTTGAAGCTGGAGGATGGCCAGGAGAACACGTGGCATTGCCCTTGGGGACAGCATGGGAGGTAGTTGGTCCACAATCTTCCTGGGGATGGGAGGAAGGAACTTGGGTCTCCTTAACCCCTTCTCCTTTTTACAGAAGCCGACAGAGGGAGAGCTAGAGAGGGAGGGAGAGACAAGGCTGTGGCAGAGCGGAATCCCAGAGGCTGTAGCCCGGCTCGGACCTCTCCTGTCTTTCCCATCTGCGAGCTCCGTGACCTCGGGCCACCGGTGAGTTTAACTCTCAGTGCCTCCGCTTTCCCACTTGTAAAATGAGGCTCATGATAACTCCTGCTGCATCTATGAAGGTGAAATGATCAGTTTCATTTGTCAGTTGTAGCTCGATAGAGCTGGAGAAAAAGTAAAAAAAAAAAAAAAATAATAATATGAACTGAGTTCGTGCAGGCTCTGCATCCGGAGCACTGGAAGCACTCACTCGGTATCTTAGAATTGTTTCTGTTCGTGGCCAATGTGGCCGAAGTCCTTCCTGACCAGTTTCCAGGCTGTGCTTCTGGAGAAGAGACCGAGGGGAGGGACAGAGAGCGCCCCCAGCCAGGAGGGGCTGGGGAAGGGGCTGTGGGGCATGCGGCCTCCTTCCTGCCTGCCCGCTCCCCTCACAGCTGCTGCCAGCTCCCCTGGAAGCCGCATCCTGTGGCTTCCTGCAAATCCACTGACAATTTGGTGAATTTGCTTAAGGATTAAATTAATAAGCTGCTCTTTCTTAGCTCCCCAGCTGTGCAGACTTGTGCTCCCATGCTCTGGGAAACACCCTCCGAGGCCGTGTCTGAGGAGGTAAAGCTGCTTTTGAACACACCTCCTCCCCGGGGCACTCCAGGGTTGACCTGGGTCCTTCCTCCTGCATACACACCGCTCTTCTCAGCACGGACACGTGCGGGCGTGACACCCTCCGCGTGAGCCTCCGGGAGTCCGTCTCTGCTGTGTCTGTCTTCCTCCCTCAGACTGGGTCCTTGACCTCGGAACTCTGTCTCCCCCATCAGACTGGCGGCTCCGCCAGGGCAGGGCATGTGTCTCCCACAGCAGACTGCACTTCCCAGACGGGAGCCTCCCTCTCCTCCCCAAACCCCACTTAGACACAGAACACAGCCGCTCACATCCTGCCTCTGTCCCAGTCAGGGTTTCCCTCCATTCCCAGGCAGAGGGGGGCGAGCTGTGCCGTAAAAATGGCCCTGATGTTAAGAGGTATTTTTCCCGACATTGAACTTCATCCTGCTGCTGCCATTGGGTGTCCATTTTCTCTGGCTGAGGCTGCCTGGAGAGAGTTCTCCAAGGACTGCAGGCTGCCTCCGCCTCCTCACCCCGCCCTGAGGAGCCCCGGCCACCACCCTGGGCTCAGCAGGCACAGGGGCACACTGCTGAGACACTGCCTTAAGGCTCCTCGTTTCCAGAAGTTGCTTGAGTGCCTCTGGAGACAGGTCTGAATGGCAGACCCCCATGAGCAGGCGGCATACACCGTTCGTGTTCTTCTGTGAGTAGTTGTAGTTTTGGAGAATTATGCCGTCTTGTGGAAAAAGACAAGTTTGACAGTGGAACTGGAGATGCCGAGAAGCCTTGCTGGCCCGCCAGCCTGTGTCCGTGAGCAGCGTGCCCACATCAGCACCGGCAGTACCACGGCGCTTCTCACACAGCACCGCCTCCCATCCATCACGCCGGCAGGTGCTCGTCTGCGCCTTGCATTTTCTGATTCGCCGATGCCTTAATTTAGGATTATACCCCCTGCCCCGCACCTCCCCACCAAGCAGACGCCAAGTGGAAGAGTGTTTAATGGTCACGTGTCCCTCCCATCTCTGCACGCACACACCCCTCTACTGCCCGGAGGGGCCGCTTCTCCACCCCTCGGGGGCTCTGACTTGCCTTGACCTCCATTGTGCTGCAGAAAGGTGTTGTTTGCCACCTGGGGCCTAAGCCCAAGAGGCTTGCAGCTTCCTCCTTTGCCACCTTGGGGTTCTGTCCCCAGGTGTCGTGCAGGGAAGCCAGTCCAGCTCCTGCAGGAGGAGGGGCCAGTCTCCCTGGCCAAGGGCCAGCACCGCCTGCTCGACATGTGGGTGAGGCCAGCTTCAAGCTCCCCGCTCAGCGGCCCCTCCAGCTGCATGGGCTGCATGAGGACAATTCAGCAGAACCTCAGAGGGGAGTCTCAGCAAGCCACAGAATCTGGGGGAATTGCTGTTCCGGGCGGCTTGTTACACAGCCATAGTGCCTGCAACAGCACCTGGGTGCCGGTCGTGTCTGTGCGAGGGGCCCAGGACAGCCTGGGGAGTGGGGGCAAGGCAGGGTGCGTCGGTGCAGGGCTATCTCTGCGGGGAGCCAGGGCTCTGCCTTCTGGGGACCCTCTGAGACACTGTCCAGTGTGCCTCACGTGGGTCCCCTGGAGAGGGGCGGGGCGGGGAGTTTACCCCTCTCTGCGGCTGGCTGTCTCCAGGTGTTAGCTCCCTGGCACTTTGGATTCTCCTTCGCGTGGGCTGGCACCTCCGGGGCCAGAGGCATCTGCAGGCTGAGGCCTAGGCAGCCGTGGGTGCGTCTGTTGGCAGGTGGCCTTGGGGGTTGGTCACGGATATTGGCAGGGCGACCCGCAGATACTTCAATGATCAGTATTTGTCGAGCGCCCACGATGTGCCAGCTGCTTCTAGGTCTGGGGCACACGCTGAGGGACAGCAGGAGTTGGGTAGCCCTCTGGTTCTCACGGCCAGGTGAGAGAGACACAAACTAGAACAGAAATCCTTTCTCCACGGGGACGGGGCCGTCTCTCAGGGAGAGTTTTGGGAATGGTCACAATTCCTGTAGGGGGTGGCACTCAGTGGGCAGGGCCAGGGGTGGCCAGTTGGGCCTGCTGCACAACTTCCGAAAATCCCGGTTGACATTCAGGTAGGTCAGAAACCTGTTTGTCATTATTTGAGCCTGGAACCGAACACTGTTTTATATACAAACACGATGTATCTGTGTCATGGATTTCATACGCTCTGGGTTTTCCACGAGCACAAGGACCGTATCAATGGAAGGAAGATGGCGCTTTGTTTTGTGGGAAACGCCACCCAGGGTTGTTCATCATTTTGGAGGATCTCGTTTCCGATGGCAGCCCTTTTTTGTGTCATCTGAGCCCGGACACAAACCCCGGGTGTGGGGCTGCCCCCAAGACCGGCCCTCGTCCCGACCCGACACGTGGGTTGCGGCTCGGGCTTCTTCACTGTGCTTTTCGGTGTTGCTGGGCCCCAGCGCTTCCATATTGAAATACGTGTTTTATTGTAAATAATCTCCCTTTTACTTTTTTATTGTAGTTAGGGTACCCTGTTGATTTATACTCAAGTGATGTGTCTGCCACTATGGAGCTGATACTACCTGTGCCTCTCACCACCGGGTCGTAAAGGACCCCAGCAAACCATCTGTTATACCAGCGGGCGGACCTGATAGGCTGTGGCCTGGACGAGCTCTAGAAGCAGACGGCGCTGCCCTGCGGGGGTGAACGCAGGCCTTGGGGAACCTGAAGGGGAGAGATTTTCTCACGGTAGTGGGGGAAGCCAGGGAGGGCAAGGATCTGCGGGAGGTGACACATCAGCGGGCCCCCGAGGATGAATCCAAGGAGCTCCTGTATCCCCAAAACGGCCCTGAGGACTGGAGCAGGCAGGGGCTCCGTAAAGGTCAGTCGCCCGAGTGCACATGGGACACTCTTTCCCAGTGAGCAAATTGCGGGCTGCTGCTCAGAGAGGTTAAATGGCGCACCTAAGTCACGCCGCTCCTGAGTCACTGAGCTCGTCCCGCACTCACCCAGCATGTGTGCGAGCCAGCCACGTGCTGTGCTCGCGTGTGTAGGCACTGCCAGTCAGCAGGTGTTTACTGGGCGTCCTTGCGGCATCATTATTGGGCGGGGGCACCCTGTGCGTTTTAGGGTGTTTAGCAGGGCAAAGGGAAGAGCATTCCCTCTGTTATTATTGTCATTGTCATCGTCCTGGACGTTTTCATCGTTGTCGGCATCATCATCACCACTTCTGACTAGGGAGCGCCTCTATGTGCCGGGCCCTGCTCTTGCACACAAGGACTCACTTAATCCTCTCAACCGCCCTGTGAAGTGGGTGTGATTATTGTCTCCATTTTATAGACGGGGAAACTGAGGCAGCAGCATGAGCACAGTTCTTGATCTTGGCATGTTTCAGGAGACGAATGACAGTGAGCATGTCTGGAGCCTAGTAAACATGGGCGAGAGTGGTGGGAAATGTGGGTCTGGGAGGCCCTGGGTGCTGTGCTGGGCTGTGCACCTCCTCCTTCCGGCGTTGGGAGGTAGGCAGCTGAGAGTGCTCAGCTGAGTCCTCTAGGAATTGCAGTCAGCTGAAGAGAGCTGCCTGGTCCGACTGGGGTGATGCCCAGGCCTCGGGGAAGGTAGGCCACAACCCCGACAGGTCATGTGGTGAGTGGTACAGGGAGGGCTTGACCTCTCGGCCTGGGGCAACCCTGAAGGACCATCCTACCCCAGAGCTCCTGTGGGACTGGCCGAAGCCTCTGTTACAGCTGCATCCCTTCCCATGTCTCCCTCCTCCCACCCTGCTTCTGCCCCTTTCCCCACGGGTGTGGTCCTGAGCGCTCTCCCCAGTAAACCCGCCACATGCTGCCTTTCAGCTCCGAGTCTCCCCAGGGAAATCAGGTCTGCAGCTTCAGGGGCAAATGTTGGGGTTTTATTCTGGTCGCAACAGGAAGCCAGTGGGGCATTTAAGCAGTGACATCTGATGGACACTAGAAAGTTGGCTGTAGGGACAGATGTAAAAGTGTAGGCACAGGTTCATGTAGGGCTGTAGCAGTGGACGGGGTGATAGACAGCGGGTTTTCGGGTCTGTTTAGGAGGTGGAGCCAACAGGAGTTACTGTCTGTCGCAAAGGAAAGAAGGACCAAGGATAACTCTCCGCGTACCTGACGGCAGGTGGGGGCACTGCTTCCTGAGACACAGAAGGCGTGCAGGGAGGAGGCAGAGTGGATTTGTAGGGGACACCCAAAGTTCGTTTTGGACTGTTTGACTTCGAGATGTCTCAGATAGTCAAGGGAAGGTGTTGAACAGGCAGCTGGAGAAATGAGTCTGCCGGCCAAAGCAATGACGAGAGGCGGGGACGCAAACTGAAGGTGATCAGCACGGGTGAGCGGATGAGGTCCCCTGTGGGGAGAACATGCAGACAAAGGGTACAGGCCCAAGACTGAGGGTCCAGGCAGCAGAGACGCCTTGAAAGGAGACGCAAGTGTGCACTGTGGTGAGGACGCAACAATTTCAAAAGGGAGGCAGAGGTCGGCCATGATGGGTGCTCCAGCGAGATTAAACACGGAGAGCACAGCGATGTGACAATGGACTTTTGTTAAGTGGAGGTTACTGGTGACCTTGAGAACAGCTGTTTCAGTGGACAGGTGGTGACGAAGCCTAATTGGAGATGATGAGAGAATGGGGGGCAAGGAGGTGGGACAGTGAACCTGTGTGAATGTTTGGTAGAGTTTTTCCACGGAGGCAAGTGAGAGAAACAGGCGACAGCAGGAGGCGCTGTGGAGCCATGGGGGCATCTCTGAGACACTGTGTTCCGGCATGTTTGGTGGTGATGGGATGTCCCAGGAGAGCAAGGGGTGATGCTGGTGCGGGAGAGGAAGGGGACAATGATAGGAGCAAAGTCCTAGAGTTGGCAAAAGGGGATGGGGAGCCCTGTGGGGGAGGTTGGCGCTGGGTGGGAGCAGAGGCTCTGCGTCATCGTGGGTCGGAGGATGGAGTGTGTGGGCTGGGATGCAGGTGAGCAAGTGAGAGCCGAAGGGAGGGGATGAGGCGGAATCTTTATTTCTGATTCTATTTTTCCCTATGAAGCAAGGTCACCAGGTGAGATTTGAGGGAGGAGAGAGGCGTATTGGAGGTTTGTGGACAGATGGTGGGAGTGGTCATCTCGGACAGTGGGAAAATGAATTTCCTGGGGAACTGTGGTCAGAAGGTCCTGCAGGGGTGAGTGACCCTCTGTACAACGTGGGCTCAGTGTCACGATTGCCTGAGTTTCCTTAGTGGCTTCCCATTGCTAGGTGCTGGCATGCAGTGGGTGGGTACTTGGGTTTAACCAAAGTCAGGGTCCTGCCAGGTCATGGGACAAAGGCAAAGAAGGGCAGGGGCATGGAGGGCATTTGCAGTGGAACAGCAAAGGCCGGGTGAGGGAGTGGCCAGGGCGATGGACTGTGAGAAGGTAGAAGGGAGTCTCAGTGAGGTCGGCACCCTGCAACGATGGGAGTGCCAGGGTGTGTGGGGTGGCGGGAGAGAGGGGATGGTCGGAGTTACAATCAAGGCATCAGGGCAGGTGCAGATGTGAGGACACAGGGCCTAGAGAAGGAGCCGGAGACAGGGTGGGCAAAAGGTCATTGGCGTTTAGGAGACCGAAGAACTGGGAGGCTGGTGCCCTTCCCAGAGGCTGACCAATGACAGATGTGGAAGGAGAAGAAGATGGTGAGTGAATGCTAACCCATCAGCAAAGAGGGGAGGCGGGCGTTAGGGATCTGCTCGGTGCCCTTATAGAAGGGGAAGGGAGAAGCCAGGGACATCGCTGGGAAGTGAACCTCAGGAGCAAGGAGGAAAATGCAAGGGCTGTGGGAGAACTATGTTCTCAGAGGGAAACGGTTGTCTTCTGCTACAGGGTGAAGGGCAGCTTCAGAGAAAGAGGAAGGACTGGGTGCGTTTGCTGGAGGCCAGTGGGGGGATCCAGAGGGCGTGGGGAAGGGTCTGGGAGGGCGTGGGAGGCGGGGTGGGATTAGGGTGTGTACAGGCCAGTACCGGGGGAGACCTCATTTGTGCCCATGTCACCAGTGAGGAAACCGAGGCTCAGAGGCCAAGCTGAGTTTTCTGAGGCCACATAAGTGATAAGGGAAAGGAGTGTGTTTGAAAGTGGGCTCCCCGACTCCAAACCCAGTGCTCTTTCTGCTGCCCGGGGCCTGGGGCTTCCCGTCTGGTCACAGAAGGAGTCTGGCCTGCTGATCTAGACATTTCCTTCCGGGTCCATATTTTAGGGTGTCTCAGGAGAAGGTGTGCTCAAGAGCAGAGATTGTCCTGGAGGAAGAGGGGGTGGTAAGGGCCAGGCGAAGCGTTCAGGCTGGGTCCCCCATTCTCCTGGGCGTTTCCGAATGAGCTATTTCTCCTGTGTCAGCAGCATCCTCCTGGGCTCAGAATAAGCTCTTTCTCCTATAGCTTTCGACTTGGTCTCATTACCAGACCACACCATCTGCAGCATATTATGAATTAATTAAAAAATAAACCTGTGATTATCTTGTTAATAGAGCAATTATATTGCATTGTAATTTTTGTGTTAAAGCGTTAAATGTTAAGTTGTAACACATACCACACTCTCTGTGAGCTGACTTTAGCCAAGTCTTTACTGTTTGCACAGGCAGGGGGGCCTCCCAACACGGCAGCGCCCTCTCGGGAGCCCTATGGTCTCCCCCCTGAGCCTGGTCAGAGCACCGTCGGGCTGGGGAAGGAGGCCGGCTCACTTTGGTTCTGCTTTTCCCGGGAGCCTGGCCGTCCCAAACCCTGCCCAGTCAAAGCAGAGAGAAACTGGAACAGAGGACAGAAACCCCGGCTCCACATTCCCCCTGTGGGCCTCACGCAGGGGTCAGAGGTCAGCCCGGTCAGTTAGTGGGAGATGTGGGTTTGCAGGGTGGGGACATCAGAGTGTGTGTGTGTGGGGCGGCACCCAGACAGGATGGGCTGGAGAGGAGGGTGGCCGACAGGTATTTGCAACAACCACAGGAGCTTGCCCAGGGAAGTGGCATCCTCTCCAAGCTGCCCCAGCACCTGGCATGAAGACGGAAGAGCCCCTCCAACCCGCTTGTCCGCAGCCACGCTGACCTGTGTGCTATCTCACCTCCCTTTGGAGGGTGCTCCGCCCCAGGAGGAATTGAGTTAGCGCTGCTGCCACCCTCTCCCGACGCCATCCCCCGGGAAGCAGGTAACCTCGAGGGAAAACGTGATTCATTCATAGGCCAGAGCCCCAGGCCGGCAGAGCTGAAGGGACTTGAACCACCACCCTGCCGGAGTCTCTCTGCTCCCACCTTACAGATGGGAAACTGAGGCTCAGGGTGGATCATGGACTCTCCTTCTCAGTATCTTGGGGGAGTTGGAAAGCTGAGTACCGGGTCAGTGGGGTGGAGGTCAGCAGGTCAAGGGCGTTTACGTTTTCTTGGAGTCCCTGGTATCTGGTAGAAGAGTTTGTGGATGGTGAGCCGTGCCAGGGCTCTGTTGGGGCTTGGGACTGGGGGTGGGGGCAGTGTGGGGGTGGTGGGACAGAGGCTCAGGGAGCCAAGTGCCTCTCCCTGAGCTCTCAAGGCTGCTTCCTTCCTTCCCTCCCTTCCCTGCTTCTTTTCCTCATTCATTTACTTGTTCATTCATTCACTGGATTGTTCATTCATTCACTGGATCGTTCATTCATTCACCTGTCCATGCATCCTCCCAGCATCCCCTAGGCATTCATTGAACACCTACTAGGAGCCTACAGACCGGCTCCTAGCTCCTGGGACGGCATCAATGAATTGACAAGTGCACTTGTGGCCCACTAAGGGCTATCTGCTCACAGCCCTGGTGACCTGCATGTCAGCCCTTGGAGGCAGGCCATTAGGGTTCGAGCCCAGCCTACTTACCGGGTTGGGGCTTTTCATACCACCCCGTGCTCTTCCCTGGTGATTCTGGCTCTGCAGGGTCTCAGGGTTCATCTTGCCATCCCCTTCCCCATGCCCCCCTCTGGCCCACCCCAGGCCTCACTGCCTATCCCTATAACCTCCTCCTAAGTGGCCTCTCCCTCCTCTGATTAGTCCTCAGTGTGGCTGCCCACTCTCTGGCCCCACAACAGACCAGGAGTGAGCGAGGGGTCTCCTGCAGGCCCAGGGAGAAAAATCCTGGGGAAGGCTCCAACTGGGCCAGCCGGGTCACGTGGCCATCTGTGGAGGAGGAAGAGGAAGGAACATGCAGTTCCCTGAGGACAGCAGAAGCTGTTGTTAGATGAAGCAGACGGAGAGCCGGGCAGAAGAGCGGAGTGGATGTGCTCTCCGGATGTGAGGGCCCGTGTTCATCCATCCACGCTGCGTGAGTGCTCGCTGCGTGCCTAGCGCTGGGCCGGGCCCTGGGAAAATTCAGAGGAATGAAACACCCTCCTGGCCCGGAGCGCCCCAGAGTCTAGCAAAGCAGTTCTGTGAATGAAAGTATCTGCTTCACAGATATGAGGCAGTATCGTGGTTTTTATTTCATCGCGTGCAACGCTTGTGGGAATCCCCAGGAGTCAGCAGACAGGACGGAGACAGTGGGGACCGGACGTCGCGGCGGCTCAGAGCACGAGCACATCCTCATGGCATCCTTCACAGTGACCTTTCCGAGTAGAAGTGGTCCGCGTGTGAGAGGTCAGAAAGGGGGCGCCGGGAGAGGCACGATGACCCCCAGAGGGCAGGTGGCCGTCCTGGAATTTGAGCCCAGGTCGGTCCCAGCTGGGTAACACATGCTTTCTGCGCAGGCCCACGGACTGCAGCAGTTGGTGGGCCATTCCTTGCCTTAGAAACGCATCTTCCACCCCCACTTGGAGGGGTCCAGAGAGTGCTTGGGAAGAAGGTGGGGGCCCGCAGCTGGGAGTCGAACGTGGAATGAATAAGTGGCCAATGAGAAAACAGTTCAGGAGGCAGGACTGACAGGAAGACTCTCACCAGGGTGTGGGGGGGATCCTATGCCTGAGTCCCCCTCTCCTACCTCCCTCACTCTTTTTCCTCTTCAATCTAACTCCAAGTGGCAGATTTATTCATTTTAATTAACCATCCAAATGCTGGGAAAACATCCAAATTCCAGCTCTCGGCATTGCTGGGTTTCCACAGAAAGGGGAGTAAAGGGGTGATGCCAGGAATAGTAATGAGTGGAGCAGGACAGTGGGGAGGTGGTCCGCCCCACCTGACCCTGGTCTGGGACCCCCCACCCTTTCTCCAGCCCCAGCCAGGCCCAGCCTTGCCTGAGCTAGAGCTGGGCTGGCCTTAGGGGGGCCCAGCCTAGTGTGGGGCCATGCGGGTCAGGGGCACTTGGCTCTGGTCTCAGCTCTCCTGCTGTGTGACCTTGACCAAGTCACTTGACTTCTCCAGGGCTATTGTGGCCTTAACCTGTAAAGTGAAGATGATCTGAAGCCCTCTAAGGGTCCTGCCGCTCTAACGCTGGAGTCTAAGTTTCTTCCAGATCTTCTCACGGCCCCGCTTTTCCACACTCCTCCTGCCTCAGGGAAACTCCCGGGATTCCTGTGCTGGACTCTGCGCCTCTCCTGGGGTGGTCTTCCGGTTTGGAGTCCCATCCCCAATCCAGACCCAATGCCTTCTTTTAAAACAGTGAGCACACCCCCTTCTGTGGCCTGTCAATCCCAGGCTCCATCGACCCTTCCTGGGTGAGGGTCTCAGGTAAGTTCACACCACTGTTTCCTCACTGGGGATGACTGAGCCTGCTTCCAGGGGGTGTGTGTGTGTGTGTGCGTGTGTGTGTGTGTGGCGGGCCAGAGGTGGGGAGGAATCAGCGAGGTGACGCCAATGCAGGGCCTGGTACCTTGATCAAAGGGGGACCCATCCATGACTGCACAAGCCTGGGAGCCACCCCCGGGCCCTTCCCCTTTGCAGGCCCCTGGGAGAAACGCACGGAGGGAGGTGCTGCCGCAGTGTGTGGTGACCGTCACCACCGGTGTGGGGAAGAGACGCAGGCGCTGACGGAGGCCGGTGTGTAGGGAGCTCTGCAGACTCTAATTGGACCCTTTCCCCGTGTGCATGCGCCTCACCCTCAGCTTGGCACTCTCTCATGCTGAGCCGAGATCATGCAAAATTAGTCAACTGAAGTCATTCAGCAGGAAAGGCAACTAGCAACCACGGTTTACTGCTGAGAAATTATGGCCTTAACTTGGGCTGGACAGCAGGAGCCCAGCAGGGGCCGAGGGGCTGCTTGTTTTTGCATTTTCCAGAGGTAGGGAATGCAGGCCCCTGCTGGGCTCCTCTCCTCCAGCAGGTGCTCAGCAGTGGGCCCCAGGGGCTGGGCAGCCTCCGCCAGGGCCCCGGGCCTGTCTAAGCCCCAGCTCCGCCAGCTGGAGTCGTGGGTATGAGCAAAGGAGTTTGGAGCTCACAGCCATTATTCTGGAGGTCTCACAGGCACTGGGAAAGGGAGACCTAGGAGGAAGTGAGGGTCAAGTGTGGGAGAGCAGGTGGGGGGAGAGGGGGAGGGGTGTGGGAGGAAGTGCAGGAGTACAGTTCTTGGGAGCATGTCACATGGGTGAGGTGACTTGTTCGTAGGTACTTATTCCAAATGGGGGTGTCCCTCCAACCCCACCCGGAGTGCAGCGGAGTCTCAGAGAGACCTTGGCCGTGAATGTGTTTTCCCCTCCCCTCCTTCTCCCAGCTGACCTTCTGTCCATCCATCCATCCACCACCCGCCCACTCACCGTTTACAGAGTTCACACTGCACAGCAGGCTGTTTGCGAAGAACAGAGACGTGAATAGCGAGACTGAAAGTTTTCAGAATTAAACCCCTCCCCTGTCAGACCTTCTCTGTCCCGTCTCAGAGCTGGGCTCCATCCCTGACTGGGCACCCCCCCCCACCCCGCCCCTGCTGGAAAGCTCAGCCTGTTCGCCCTAAACCTGGCCAGCCTGCCTCCTTGCCCCACCCAGCTCTCATTCTCTCTGTCAGTTCATGTCACCTTCCATCACCTCTGACTCCTCCCTTCGTCCATCAGCACCACTGTCCCATCAGCATCAACCAGGGCAGGGGAAGCCAGGCCTCGGGAAGAGCTGGCTTCCTTTCTTGATTCCGTGCCAGCACTGGGCACGGGGGAGAATAAAGACAGGCCTGTTTCGAAGGCCGCCTCTGCCGCTCCCCGGCAGTGTGCCTTCGGGCAGGTTGCTTAACCTCCGAGCCTCAGTGCCTCCCTTTGCAAAATGGAGGCGTCGCTATTGCTTCCAGGTGTGCGAGGAGGCTGATGCAACCGGGTAGCGAGTGCCAAGTGCCTCCGCAGTGCTGGGCACACAGTGGGGGCTCAGGGAGAGCGGCTCCACCTCCCACCCTCTCCCTTCTCCCTTTCCTCTCTGCAGGCCTGCACTTCCCGCCGCTCAGGCTGCCGAGCCCTGGGAGGCTGGGTCTGGCGTGGGCAGGGGACTTGAAGCCACATCAGAGCTCCTTACAGCAGGAAGGAAGAAATCGTGCTTGGCTTCTGGGGTGTTAGTTTATTATTTTTTTTTAAGGGAAGTACTCAGAACTGGACAAAAGGCTCTCTGCTGGGCATGAGCCTGGGGAACCCCAATGCTCCCCACAGGAAGGACAAGCCTAAAGCTCCAGGGCAGGCAGCAGGGTGCCCCCATCTCAGGGTGCTGGCTGGGTGGAGGGACGCGGCCGCTTCCCAGGCAGGAGGAGGGAGGAAACAGCTCCCTGCCCAGGTGTGTCCAGGTGCCTCTGGGCCCCACTTCTCCCTCCTGCATCCCTGGATTCCCCCTGCAGAATTCCCTTCCTGCTTCTTGAGGGCCCCAGGCTGCTCTGGCTAAATAGGCCCTGTGCTCTACCTTACAGGTGAGAAAGCTGAGGCCCCGAGAGGGGCATGGAACTGGAGCCTTGTCTCTGGCTTTTAGTCTTCCTTCTCTTGAATTCGCAGGTGAGTGAGCTCTGTACAGGGTTTAAAAAAAAAGGGACTCCCAGCCTCCAGTGGAGGCGGGGATGTGGTTTCCCTGAGCAGGGAGGGTCCTGGCAATGCCTCATTTCCTGGGAGGTGCCTTCCTCCTGGGTGTTCACTTTATAACTCATTAAGCTCTACTGTTATGGATTATTTGCTTTTTGGTATTTGTGTTACATTTCATAATATAAAAGGTTTAAACGCCTCAATAAATCTCACTGAAATCAATTACACATACAAAAGACAACCAAGGAGACCTTGGGTGTGAGGAAGGCCCCGGCCAAGCTCCAGTTCCGTGCCCGAGTCGCTCCCCGGTGCAGAGTGTGGCTGTGCTCACCCCTCACCTGTGCCGCCCGGGGAGGTGAGCCCAGGGGCAGGACGTCTGTTTGGGGCCCCTCTTCTGCTCTAGGAGGACGATGGGCACTGTGGCCCTGGATTAGGGGTGGGAGGGCGATGCCACAAGACCGTGGGTGTGAGTGCCACCGCTGGCCTCACCTTCAAGGCCATGGCCACCCGGAGAACCCACTGTGCTTCTGCCTCCTCGGAGCAGTGGTTCCTGGGCATCCAGTAGCCGGGGGCCCCTCTGGGTTCTGCTTTTCCCTTCTGTAAAATGGGAGGATGAAAGGGAGGGGAGGCATCACACCTTTCCTGAACCATCTAGATTCTGTTCCCCGAGACGAAGCGTGTCACCCGAAGGCCCAGAGAACTCTTCTGACCTTCCAAGGTCACACTGTGTCCGAGGTCGCACTGTGTCCGTTCAGCGCAGGTCAGAGCTGAGGGCCCGGTGCCCAGGGCTTCTCAGGAGGGTGTGCCCTCTCCCTCACTTTCTTGCTCTGGCCTGGACCCCAGCGGGCATAAGGCAGGGCTCCGCCCAAGATGCTGCACTTCTCTCTGCTGTACCCTAGTGATGCTGGTCTGGCCCCAGCACCCGTGACTTCTAAGTTTCCTGAGACTTAAGGCCAGGCCGGCTGGTGGCCTCCACCTGCCTGGGCTGTGGGTGGGAGGAGGGGGTATGCTTCACCTCTCCTCTCCTGGTGCCTAACAAGAACACGGCTGTGAACGTAACCAGCCAGCAGCCTCCAGAAGTCAGTCTCAGAGGTGGCTCCTGGGCCCTCCGAGCCAGCCCCGCCCAGCCAGCCCCGCCCTGCCTGTGCTGCCTCTCCCCGGGGAAGGAAAGGGGGTTCTCTCCTCAGGATCCCCCCTCCACCCCAGGGAGAGAGAGGACAGCCTTGCTGGGATGTGATTAATTCAATTGCCATTATTAATCTGTTCAGTGTTCCTTATGCGCCACTCACTGTGCACCTGTCAGGTGCAGGGGACGCAGTGACGGGCAGTTTCCACCCCAGCACACGGGACCTTGCTGTGTCTGGCGGACACCGTGAGAGGGTGGGTGATGACTGTCCCTCACTAAATGCTCTGACAGCCCCCAGCACAGGTCGTGGGTGCCAGGCGGAGGGCTCTGACCTGCTCTGGGACAGGGAGGCCGGGGAAGGGTCCCTGAGAGAGGTGACTGCTGAGAGCCGGGTGTGGGTGGGGGTGTCCACTTCCGGTGGGGAGGGGGCATTCCAGGCACAGTGAGCGGGTTTACAGGACAAAGGTTTGGGGACAATAGGGAGGAGTTGGGGTCAGCAAGCCTGCAGGTTGGCTGGTGCTTGGGAAGGTGTGACTGGGAGGCCACCGGGGCCCGGCCATCCCCAGAGCCTGGCCCTGATCACGACGGGGCTCTATCGGGTTTGGAAAAGGGTGGGGGTTGGAGTTAGGAGATGTATAAGTGTGTGTCTTAGGAAGGTCCCTCTGGCAGGCACACAGTCACCTCCTGCTCACCAATCCTCCAAGGCACGCCACCACACGGCTCCTCATGTGGTCCACAGGCCCTGGTGACCTGGCCCTGCTGTCCTGCGGCCACTTGCACCCCCTGAGTGGACCCCACTGCAGAGCCTGTGTCCCTGCAGGTTCTCTGTCTCCCTTCACGCAGGGTCGCTTTTCCAGCAGGCCTCCTGACCTCCCCTGTGCAACCCCTAACTCCACTTCCTGTCTCTCCAAAGTGCTCATCCCCTCCACGTGGTTTTCCCTATAGATGACACATGGATTAATCCTTCATCTCTTTTTGTAGCCCCACTGAGGCAGGAATGTTCTACACTGTCTCTGGTCCCAGCACCTAGAACATGCCTGGATCCTCTGATGTTTGCGGGTTGAGTGGATGGGTGGATGGATGGATGGATGGTGGTCAGGCCAAGGCCAGGGCCAGGAGGCCACCCAGGGGACCACAGAGGTTATTGGCATCTCTCTGACAAGGCCAAGAAGTGTGGGAGTGAGAGGACTCACACCAGGTATCCTGACTTTAGACCAAGACCTTTGACCTTCACCTCGCTGCTGCTCCCACGGAAGCCCCATCCCAGTCTCCCTCTCCTACCAGGTACCTGGGCATGCTATGCCAGTCTCAAGCCCTGGTGACATCACAGGGGGCTCTGCCTACCCTGCACACACCAGGAGCTGCAGGCCTGCTATGTCGCAAGGCCCGGGTATCACCAAGGGCTTCTCCGGTCCTCGGGGACATTCTAGACATGAGTCCTTCAGGTCAACCCTAAAGGTAGCTCTGTAGGGCCCAGCCACTAGGTGACTCCATCAGGGAGGAAACACGTTGGACCTCCAATTGGCTGCTGCGAAGACCAGGCCGGGCGGTCCGCCCTGGGGACCCGCCTGCCCAGCAGGCTTGCCGGTGGCCAGCCCACTCCACTGTGTCCCCACCAGTCTCTCTCCACACCGCCTTGCTCCGTGACCACATTCTGCTCCCTCTCCCCTCCTGGCACCCTTTCCTCTTGCCCAGGCCCTTTCTCTAATGAGCTCTGAGCTTCCCCATCTGGGGGGGGAAATAACTCACACTGTGTCACTGGCCTCTGAGTGCCCCTTGGGCTCTCTGCATGTCACAGAGAGGCAGCCTTCCCTCTGAAATGGACCACCCGCTGAGGGCCACATGGTGAGCTGGCCAGTGATGAGAACGCACACGCCCAGTGAGGGAAGCAGTGGGTTCCCCACTGGCTCTGCCGATTCCTGGCTGTGTGACCTTGGACAGGTTTCTGAACCTCTCTGAGTCCCACTTTCATTTTCTGCAAAATAGGAGGAAAAATGCTGACCACACTGGCTTGTTTGGTTGTCTCAGAGACTGAGTGGCAACGCTGCCTGCGTAGCACCTGGCATTAATAGATGCCCTGCGTATGTGACTTTCCGCCTTTCCTACCTCCCCCACTAATCCTGAAGAGGCAGTTGAGTTGGGGGCTGGGGGCTGGGTAAAACTAAACAAAGTCAAAATAGAAATCTCAGCAAAATAGAATCCCAGACTCCAGGAGCTGCCCAGTCAATGCAACTGCAGAACCCGACCACGCCGTCATCGCTTAGCCAATTTTGCAGGGAAAAAAATCAAAGGATGCCTACAAAGGAAAAACAAACAGAGCAAAACCAATACTCATTAATCTAGAACTAGTTTGCTGTCAGAAGACGGGTGAGTCCCTTTGCCCGAGGACCTGTGGATTCCAACTGTGCAGAAAGATGACAGGGAAGAGGGACACTTTCTTCCTCATCCCTGGAGAATGAGGGAGAAGAGGAGGAGGAGGGAGCTCAGCCAAAGGAGCAAGAGGGGGACCCCCAGCCAGCCAGGGCGACAGAGACCCCAGGCGGCTCCGTGGAACTCTTCAAGAGCTTCCCTAGTCTGGCTGGGGGTAGGGGTGGGGGTCTTGCTCAGTTTGCAAAGACTTTTCTGATTCTGATCAAAGGCCCAGGAGGGTTTAGAGAAACACAGCAATTTACCGGCTGAGGTGTGAACCCCAGGGCAGGGCTGCTGCGGACTCTCGGGCAGGTAGGGCTCTGCGTGAAGACTCAGCCCAAAGGAGAGTGGGGTGGAGATGCTGGATTCCCGGAGGAAGAGGTGCCTTTTCCTAGTTATGCACAAGGGCGCCCTGAGGGTGGATGGTGCCCTGGCCCTTTGAGGAGGCTGAGAAGCTTCTTGCACTGGGAGTACTTTTGCTTGAATTCGGGGTAGCTGGAAGAGAGGGAGAAGCTTCCTCCAATCAGCACAGGGGCCTGGGTGTTTAAGGAACGTGTCACATTGCACTCTCACGCGTGTTTCTTACTAGAACTGTGAGCTCATCCAGGGCACGGTAGTGTCCTTCTCTTTCGGGAATTGTTCGTGTTTATACCAGTGCCAGGCCCTGGGTGACTGTTGAATGAACGGATGGATGGATGGATGAATGAATGAATGACTCTATCTGGAATGGACAAGACAAAAAGAATAGGGAGAGAAGAGAGGGAGTGAAGGAGGAGGAAGTGTTGAGAAAGGGGAGGAAGGAGAAAGGGTGATGAACAAGGGAAGAGATGAAGAAGATAAATCACAAGATCTAGCAGGGGGCGGAGTTTTTGATGAGGGCACAGGAGATGGGAGGTGCCCTTACAGCAGGGCTCAGCATCCAGTAGTAACGTGGCATCAGAGACTACTAACCGTCCCTCCCTCCCGGAGTCTCTCCCCGCTGCCCTCCCACCAGTGCAATCAGAAAAGAAAAGTAAGTGAAGTCGTGCAGCCTGGAAAGTGATGTACAGAAGGGTCCCTGTTCACAGACCACACGTTTGCACGGAGACTATTCTAAGGGGTCTGCAAAAATAAAACCGCCTACAACTAAGTCGCATTGTAGCAAGGTCACAGGATATAAAAGCCACACAGAAAAATTCATCCCATTTCTACACGCTAGCAACGAACTGGAAACCAGCATTTAAAAACGTTCGCATTTACAGCAACTTCAACAAAATGTGAAACACGTGTGAGTTTAACAAAACACGTAGAGGTTCTGTATGCCGAAAACAAGGGAACGCTGATGAGAGACATCAGCCAAGGCCTACACGAAGACAGAGACACATAATGCGGACTTACTGGGAGAATCAAGATAATAAGTCAATTTGCTTCAAATAGATATAGACAAGGAAATTCCAATGAAAATGCAGCAGGAAGTTTTGTAGCTACAGATGACCTGATTCTAAAATTTATAGGGAAAAGCGGGGAACTGGAATCATCAAAACAATGTAGAAAAAGAAGAATAAAGTCCTAGGACTCATAGTACCTAATTTCAAGACTTGCTGTAGGACAGTGCGCCTTATGCCGGAGTAGCCAAGGCAGTGTGGTAATGGCCGATGAAAGAAAGAAAAAAGGACTCATATGCAAAGAAACCCCCACAGACCAAGTCCAGAAACAGACCTGTGTAAATAAGATTGTTTGATTTTGACCAAGTGCACAGGCGATGCAATGGAGAAAGGATGTATCTTTCTCCAATAAACAGTACTGGAACGATTGATCCTCCCTCCTCACGAAAGTGCACCGTACCCTACACCTTGTACTTCGTGCAAAAACTCGGTCAAATGGGTGGGGCATCGAAGTGCAGAACACGAAGCCATACAACCCGTAGAAGAAAGCGCAGGAAAAATCGTAGTGATTTGGGGCTCGGCAAAGCATCTTGAGATAGGGTCCCAAAAGCATTATCATACAATAAAAGTGTGATAAATCGGACTGCATCAAAATTAAAAATGCTTGCTAAATCAAAGACACTGCTAAGAAAAATACAGACTGGGAGGCAATATGTCCAATAATGTATCTGTTGAAGGACTTGTATGCATAATTTATAAAGGACTCTCCAAACTCAATAATAAGAAAGCAAACAACCCAATAAAAATGGACAAAAGGCATCACCTCAAAGAGAATGTACGGATGGCCGGCAAGCACAGGAAAAGGGGTTCCATTTCACAGGTATGAGACGAAGGCAAGTGGAAGCCACGGTGAGAGGCCCCTGCCCACCCACTGGAGCGGCCGAAGTAAACAAAACACACCAACAAGTGCTGGCGAAGATGTGAGGAACCTGGAACTCACATCCCTGGTGGGGGCACAGCGGGTCCGGTCACTCCAGAACACCGGTCACTCTAGAACGCCGCTCGGCAGTGTCTTATCAAACTTACGCATCACAGACCCGAGCAACCCTGCGTGTCGGCGCTCACCCTAGAGAAGTGAAGACTTATGCTCTGTACTGTGACCTGTGGGTGAGTGTTCATAGCAGCGTTATTCACAACCCCCCCACTGGACACAACCCCATGTCCTTCGGTGAATGCGTGAATGGTTGTGGTGCACCCCTACAAGGAGATGCGGCAATAAAGGGGTGCACTATTGACCCACACAACACCCTAGATGAGTCTCCAGGCATTGTGCTCAGTGAAAAAAGCCAGCCTCATGAGGTCCCACACTGTGTGGTTCTGTTTAGATGGCATTTTGGAAGAGGCACAGCTAAAGAGGCGGAGGAGATCAGAGGATGCTGAGGGACAGGCATGGGGGGCAGGGGGCTGAACGACTGAGCGGGGGTGGGAGGGACTTCCAGAGCGAGGAAGGTTCTGTTGTGGTGGGCAGGTGGACGCACGCATGTTACAATCCACAGAACTGTCATCAGACAAAAGCCAGCTCTCTCCCTCTTTAACAAATACTTCTCTTAAAAAAAGGAACAGGCGGGGGTGAGGAGAGGGAGAGTCAAAAGTGTGGCAGCACCCCACCAGGCCAGGTGATGGGGAGTGCAGCGTCTAGCCTGCCTCCATGGGGTCTGGCTCCTCCCCACCTGTTTCCTTCCAGGGTCTCCACCCAACATCTCCTTCTCCTGGAGGTCTGAGCCCCATGCCTCCCTCCCCTCCAGGATTCTGTCCCCATTGTCCCCATTGTCCCCTTTGCCTGGAATTACCCCCCACCCCCTTTGCTCTGCTCACTCCCACTCTTCTTTCAGTCCCACCTTGGGCATCCTCTCCTCCCAGAAGTCTTCCCTGACCCCATCCTCCCAAGGACGGCTTAGGTGCCTGCCCTGTAAACGCCCAATGCTGAGCTTCTGACGCGGCACGTCCACTTCAGTGACGTCCAGTGTACACGCACCTCACCAGCAAGACGACCGGGTAAGGAACCCGGCTGCCCTGCTGCCCGCAACACTAGCCCTGGTGGGGGGAGTGTCTGGGGGTTCGCTGGGCGCCTTCCCTCCCGGCAAGTGCCTCAGACGTGCCCCGCTGAGAGCATCCCACCATCGACAGACTCCCAGGGCCCTCTGTGCCTGCCCCCCTCACCGAGGTTTTGAAGGGTCTGAGAGGGTCAGCTAAGTTTTGTGAATGCTCTTGGGGCGGAGTCTGGGTTCAGTCTCCCTCACTTCCCCGCCGGTGCGCGCCTGTGGCAGGCACTCCGTGCATCGTCGCTGGCTGAGTGAGCGGCATCAGGCCCCTTCCCACCACCTTAATGCTGGGAAGGGGGGTTCACAGTGCTGGGTGGGCATCCATCGCATACGTGCACATACCCCCCTCCCCCACCCAGAACTTGCTAGGCTCAGCCCTGTGACCGGTGACCTAGAGCCTGCCTGGGCAGTGGGAAGAAGATACCCACTCCCCTCCACTGTGAGCTATCCACAGCCACTCAGCCTAGCTCCGTGTAGGAGTAGAGGTCCAGACCAAGTCATCCCCGGGGGCCCCACTGGCTCTGCCCCTGTGACCTGGACCAGGCCCACCTCTCTGCAGACCTCAGTTGTCTGCCCACCCAACAGGACAAGTGAATCACGCCCAGCCTGCGTCGCTGGTGGTCAGAATCCACCCAGGTGTGCGAGCTGGGTGGGAAGTTTCAGCCGCGGACGGAGGGGGGATGATCCAGAGGGAGACTGCGAGTGGCAACCTCACCAGCGGTTAACAGGGGGCTGCTCTACCCGCTCTCAAAGTGCTCAGCCAAAGCTGGGCTACACGAAGGAATGTTTGTGGGATGGCTGAACAGTCCTGGCTCCCTCTTGTTCTCATCCCCCGCTTAATTGCAGGGTGGGCAGCTGCCATCTTTCCCCCGCCCTCACCCGCGTTTTGTTCAAACCCCTAATTTGTCAGTCAAGGAAGCAACAAAGCCTTCACGGTGGCTGGGACTTGCCCAGCAAAGATGCGGTGCTGGCTTAGCTGGGGCTGCGTGGGGAGGGGCGTGGAGTTATTTCCCTGCTGTGGGATTGGGGAGGGGGTGACCTCCTCTCCCCTTTTGAGAGAGCAAGCTTTGGAATGGAGGCAGGCAGCGGCACGCAGTGGGCTCTTTGCTTTCCTCTGCTTGTTCCCATTAATGAAACAGTACATTACATCGGAACTGGGAGGGGATAATTGGAGCCATTTATCATGTCTGCAGCCGGGGAGGGAAGGGAAGGGCTCATTGGCACAGAGGCTGGTGACCAGGCACGGAGGGGTGAGCTGAGAAACTGCGAGGGCTGGGGGGTCTCGGGGGGGTGGGTCCCTTGGGGAGAGGGTGGCTTGATGCCTCCGACCCACTCCCAGGGTTTTTAGGGGTTTTTAAGGACCTCGCTTTAGCCTAAACATGTGCCCTGGGGCCAGCGCTGCTGCAGACTGGAGAGGCTGGAATGAATTCTGGCCCCCGACTCCCTCACGGGGTAAGCTCTCTGACCTTTCTGCAGCTCGGTTTCCTCATCTGTAAAACGGACTCAGTGCTAACCTGAGGCTTACACCCAGGGCCTCTGCCGCAATGATCTGAGCCAACGGCGCCTTGGACGTGCTCTGCAGCTCCCTCGCACACAGGATCGGCTCCGGGACCATCGGCTGTTATTTTTGTAAGTTTGGCTGGCTGAGGGGCGCTTGGGGCCCAGGGTCTGTGCACCCACTTCCAGGGCGAGGGGTCGCTGTTCCAAAGTGGGGAAAGCATGTGCTTCGTCCTCAGGCAGAGCCTCTGGGCGCTTTCCACCCTGACCAGTTCGCCACTTCCTCGCCCTGGGAGCCTGGGCAGCCACATACCCTGCTGCCCCCAGGTCCTGTTTGCCCAGCATGGTGAGGAGGGACAGCTTCTAGCACAGAGCTTGGCACAGAGTGGGACTCCATCTGTGTTAAGAATCCTCCTTATTCTCTCAGAAGAGAATTTCCTCCATTGATAAAATGCGAGGTCTGCCCCGGTACAAAGCGGGCAGAGATGGGGAAGGAAGTTCAGCTGGCCTCGGGCGGCGGCCTGGCTCAGGCTCCGCAGGCTCCGCCAGCTCGAATGACTCCACCTGCAGCGGACTGCACTCCTGGCCCGGGATCTTAGCCCTCTGCATATCCACGACCTTTGTGAGGGGATGTGGCAGTTCTGAGTGGATTTCAGTTCTCTCTGACTCTGGGCTGGGCCGGGCGACTCCCGTGGGCCATGGAACGGGGCAACAGCAATGGAGTAACAGTTTCGAGTCCAGTCCTTACGAGACCCAGCGTGTGTCTGCTTGCTCTCCTGCCCCTTTGATGGTTTGTACGAGAAGAACTAGCAAGCCTGCCGGCCCAAGGAGGGTGACAGCGCGTGCTGTGGGGCCACTCCAGCCACCCGCACCTGTGGCAGAGGGGCCCGGGGAGCCCGCCCCAGGTCAGCCACAGCCCCGCCGGCTTGCACATCCTTGCAAATGAGAGCGTACTAGTTGGTTATCACACCGAAAGCTAACCCAGCTAACCCTGGTTGGTGAGCACACCCAGGCCACTGCCTCTCCACCTCTCAGCCTCCTCCCTAAGCAGGTACTATCCCTGGAGTGGCCAGTTGGCATCAACACGCCCAGCTTACGTTTTACAGCCAAGTCACCTCAGCACAGTCCACAGCGGGCTCTACAAATGTCCAGGACCTGACTCTAATTGGCTTAGGTTGCGTCAGACGTCCACCCTCAAACAATCACTCCGGCCAAGGGTGCGGACTTCTTTGATCGTCTGGGCCTTGGTCCTGTGCCTGCATCCCAGGCAGCTGGGGCGTGGGGTCAGCCTAGAGTGATTCGTCAGTCCGCATGCGCCAAGAGAGAGGTCATTCCCCGCAGGAAACCAGGGCACCCTGACCTGACAGGGAAGGAGGGAGGGAGGGGTGCCAGCAGGCAGAACAACAGATGTTCACTACAGGGAGAGGGGGAGGGTGCAGTCACACACTCAGGAAGGAAAATTTGGGGTGTTGATGACTGATTGGGCAAATGAAACACGACCTCGGAGTTTCTAACTGGTGGAGGACAGGTGAGGTCACCTGGGCAAGGAGAAGGCGCCTGGGTGTGGAGAGAGAAGAGGGGAGACTCAGGACATGGAGGCCCCTGCGACTTATTCAGGCGGACAGTCAACCCAACCCAGCTAGACCAGAGGTCTTCATTCATGTTTAACTTTAGGTTCCAGAGAAGTCCCAAGAGAAATGGAGCATTTCGCACTCCGCAGGCCTTCGGAGTGATGTTTTTAGGGGTGATGAGGGTTATTCCGGGTTTGTCCCCAGGAGGGGGGGTGCAGTGGAACACACAGTGATGAAGAAATCTGCACCTTGAGAAGGGACAGGCAGGTCCCCTCCCACGAAATGCAGACGCTGAGCACAGGCCAGGATGCGAAACGTCAGCCCTGAGGCCTGGCGAGAAGCTCCCCTGTCTCGGGGGGTCAGTTGGAGGGATCAGGGGCTGGGGCGGGGGCCTGGAGACCTGAGCTGGACTCCCCCCCTCACCGAAGCTCAGGCTGGGTCCCAAAGCCAGTCTGGGCTTTTGTCTGAAATGTGAGCTGTCAACACGTCTACCGTGTTGTTTCGAATGTGGATGGACCGATGTGACCTGGGACCTCCGAGATCACGCAGTGAGAAGAAGGCTGTCGGCAAGCTAGGAAGAGGGCTCTCTCTCACTGGAAACCAAACCCTGCCAGAACCTTGATCTTGGACTTCCAGCCTCCATAACTGTGAGAAAATAAATTCCTGTTGTTTAAGCCACTTAGTCTGGGGTATTTTTGTTTTGGCTTCAAACAGACTCCTACGGGGCAGAGAGTAGCAGTAACTGAGGTCCCTGGGCCAGGTGTTTCGCAAGTGTCATTCCCCGTGACCCTCCAGGGACCTCCTGGAGGAAGGGAAGGTCGCTTTACGGATGTGGAAACTGAGTCCTGGTAGCCAGATCCATCCGAGGCTCTGCTTCCCCACCTCCAGGCCCAAGTCGCCAAAAGCCGGTGGTGCTGAGTGGGGGGCCTCAGTGGTCCTGGAGGTGCCACAGCACCTCCCTCCTCCACTCCTTCCCCTGAAGAATTCCTCAGGTTGAATCAGTGATCCCCACTGACAGTCAAGGAAACTGAAACTTACAGGAGTTAGATGACTGGCCCCAGCTCACGTGGTCAGCAGGCCCTTGGGCCCAGGCCTCTCTGACTACAGAACCCGAGTTTGGACCACAGACCCCGTAGAGCAGGCCTCCCTCAGATGGGGGCCGCCTCCTTCAGACCTAGTCTAAGGAACATGGCAGCTGGAGCGTAGCAGCTGCTCAATAAAACTTTCCCGAATGGACCACTGTCTTGCCTTGTCTGGTAGCCATCCACCCACTGGGTAAGCCGGACCTCCACTGACGCACAGTGACAGACACAGCGCCAGGCACATCGGAGGCCAGAGTGTGACCGGAGCACGGTCTCAGGGTGGGCGTGGGCCATAGGGTAAGGGGCCCCTCACCCTTTCTCCCCTGAGTCTCGTCTTCCCCTTGGGAGCTCTCCGACTTTGACCCCTTCCTGCTCTCTTCGTAACAGAATTACCTCTCCGGAGGAAAAAATATATACAGACCTGACACTCCCCACCCCCTAACCCCATGCCACCAGGCCCCAGGTCCCCTGGCCCTTCAGAGGGCCACCCTCCGTCCCTCTCCCAGCCTTCACCCGGGCCCTGACTCCCGCCTGATGTTCTTCCTCCTCAGACCCTCTCAGGACCAGCTCCTACAACTGAGGTCTTGGCTCAAGTGACTGACTGCTTTCAGGACTGTCCCCAGTCATGCCCCTCCGGCAGCCACCCTCCCCGTCACTCCTCCTTATGCCGCTGTTCCCAGAACACGGCTGCCACCAGATGCCATCTTGCTCATTGGCTTCTTTGCCCGTCTTCCCCTGCTGTGCCCCCAGCCGCTAGAACAGTGCTGGGCTCTTATGTAACAGCTGAAAGAATGAAGGAAGGAAGGTGTAAGGTGGGGGCAGCAGGAAGTGTGAGGGGGGCAGACAGAACCTTCTCTTGGTGGGCTCCACCACTTGTCTGTGCTGGCAGCCATCAAAGCTGTTCCCCTTCAGAGGTGCCCAGCAAACGAGCAGTAGGCTCGGGGGGACGCAGCCGGGAGGAGTGGGGCCACGACTGGGGAGTCTAGCTCAGTGCCCCTGCCCCTCCCAGTACCGGGGAGACCCCAGCAGGAAATGTGCATGTTGCAGGAAGCTTCTCCCCAAGCCTCCCCTGATCCGGGCCTGCCGGGCCCTTCCCCGGCTCCTGGGCTGAGCAGGGCTGGGCTCGGCCAGGCTGGCCGACTTCTACTTTATCATGTGATGATGACTTCCCCCTCCCTGGAATGATGAGGCCTTAATAAATAACATTTCTCTCTGATATTGTGCCATCATTAATTCTGCTTAGTTCTCCTTGGAGAAAATTTTGTGGAAACATTCTTAGGGCTGCTATTTAAAGCTAAATTAATTCGGCTGGTTATTTCTGTCCAAGTAGATTTGTGCCCGGGCGGCAGGGCCAGCCGAGGAGCAGCAAGGTGGGTGCTTGTCCCCTCCCCGTGGCCTTGCCCAGAGTCTCCGCCTGCCCCTCGCTCTGCAGAGTTCAAGCTTGAGCACCCCTGGCTGGGGAAGGGAGAGCCGATGGGGGCCCTGGGCCCTGATTTTGGGGGCACAAGTCCTCCCCGCCTCCCTTAAAGCAAGAGCGGTATTAGGAGGGTCCCCCAGCGGCTCCTCCTGCTGCTCCCCTCACAGGAGCATGCGCAGGTGCAGCGTCCTTAGAGAAACCACCTGTATGACACCTGGCTTTACTGAAGAACGCGCGCCCGGGTGGGGCCCTACCTAACAGGCGTGAGTTCCATGCAAACCACTAAGTTTCCATGTACCGCTTCTGGGGGATCTGCATAAAAACCGGGCTCCCGAACCCCCTGGGAGGGGTCACCGAGATTGGCAGTGGCAGTCAGGTGGGCAGTGGGGTCCTGCACCCCAGAACGGGTGTCAGCGTGAGCGACGCCGGCACTGAGCTGCCCACGAGGCCCAGTTCTCTCTGACGGGGCGGGGCGGTGCAGGGCGTAGCAGGTTTCTCTGTAACAAAGCAGCATTCTGTGAAGTCAGATTTCTAAAGAACTGGAGAGGGTTTGGCACAACCAAGCGTGGTTCTGGAAAAATAAATAAAGGCCGTTTCTGTGGAGCCAGGTGAGTTTCTGATGCAGGCCACCAGGGCTGTAGGGCGTGAAGGCAGTCTCTGTATATCAGCACTGGAGTCTGTCTTTACAAAGGCCAGGAGTGGAGTTCTGGGAGGCTGGGTGGGGTTCTGCAGAAGTAAGCGGGGTCCTGCGTGAGAGCGCAGGTGCCTGGGTCCACGGAGAGGGCTCCGTGCCAGGGCGGAGCTGTGGGTAACAATGGCGATGGCGCGTTTGGGGGTTATAAGCAGATTTCTATCCAGTGAAGGGGGGCTGTCTCTGTGCAAAGACGGACATCTGATAAAGCAGGGCTCTCAGCAGCAAAGCTGAGTCCCTACGGGCTCCAACCGACCGCAGTTCTAAATGATATGTACAGAGCCCTACACCCGAGCTCTGTGCGGCCGGCAGGGGCCTGGAGGACGGAGCACGGCACAGCATGCCTCGGATGACCTGGCACAGGCCAGGGGCCTGCGTCCTAGCTGCAGGGGAGGCTGGGAATGTGATTATGCAACACTTTTATTGGCCATGATGGGAAGCTGGTCTTGCCAAAAAAGTAAGGGACTCCTCAGACATGGGAAGGGACACAGGAAGGGGGCTGGACAGTCAAAAAGAATGACGCATTTCCATCTCACCTGTTGCCAATCATGCAGAGCCTCTCCCCAGCTGCCGGGCCTTTGCATGGTTGTTTCCTCTGCTGGTCCCCCCCCCCCCCCACGCCCCACCTTCCGCCCCATGTCCACCTACTGTTTACCTGCCGACAGCCCACACCGTCTCGGCCTCACTGAAACATGGCAAACTCATGGAGGCTTTCCCCGACCCTCCTCACCCAGCTGCTGTCTGCTCGGCGACAGCACTCCAGTCTTTTCCTTCTCTGTTCCTGTCGCCTGTGTACACACAGGCTTGTTTGGGTGCCTGTCCAACTCCTGTCCAAACGTTTTCTTTGCCCCCATGCCTAGACACGGGCTTCTCCACCCTCCAGCCTCTGAATCCCCCCTGCATCCTGGGCGCCTCTACCTGGAGCCACGCACACACCTTAACTCCGTGTGGCCCAGACAAAGCTCGTCGTTTGCCTGCTCAGGTGGTCTCATCCCCCCACCCTGTCCCCGCCATGCTGTGTAACGAGCTATGTCATCGTTCCTTTCATGTTCCGAACAAGACATCTTGGAGTCACCACAGACTTGTCCGTCACCATGTCCCTCATCACTACCCTGGTCTCTCCCTTCCTTACGGCCCATCGCTCCTTCTTGCCCCAGGCAGCCCCTCTGGGGTGATTGGAGCAGCTCACCTGGGCACAACCCTTCACCATCTGTGAGGAGCATTGTTCTCACAGTCTTCGTTGCTCTTCAAACCGGGCCGCAGTGGCAGGCTATGGTGACGCAGGAGAAGCAGCATCACTATTTTGCCGGGGATACAGTTTCAGCTCTGTACCACAGACCTGAGCTTATGGTCCCTCACACAAGATCAAAGTTTCTTTCGTTCGTGTTTCTAGGCTGAGCCTTGGCAGTCCAACCTAAGGTGGTGGCTCCTTGGTGTTGGGGACCCTGTCTGTGTGACTTAGGGTGCTGCCCCCCTTAGCATGGGCAGGACGATGCACCAGCCTGTCCACCGGGTTTGTCTTCCAGTCAGAGGGAGGGGAGGAGCAGGAACAGGGGACCTGGGGGTGGGGCCAGGGAGCCCCCTTCTCCGAGAGCATCCCCAGAGGTGCACACACCACTTCTCACACACCGCTGACCAGATCTAGCTGCAAGGGAGGCCACGCGCCATTACTAATAGAAGGTGGGGAGAAACCAGTGGCCTTCCCCACCAGACTGAAAAACCTAAAATAAATAGATACTAAAAACAAGCATTTATTGAGCCCTTAGCAGGCATGTTCTCTCACCTCACCCCACCCCCAGCACAGCATTGCAGGCAGGTGTTACAGTCACCTCCTTACAGGGGGGCACTCGGGGGAGAAGAGGATGACTCGCTCAAGGTCACAAAACTTAACAGTGACAAGAGGGGGTCCAAGGTGATGGCCCCGATACCAGAGCCAGGATTTTCCCATTGTACCCCACAGAGGGGCTATTCCAAGGGAAGGAGGACAATTCCAGTTTTCAACCCTTTACACAGCCAGGGGTGAATTAGTCATGTGTCTGGCGGGAATGGATGAATTTCTGTCCCTTTCTTTCTGTTGGTGCTTCAGCCCAGGTGGAGGGACTTCCGCCCTTCCTCGCCCTGTGGGAAGGTGCTGGCAGGGTCTCCCTTTCCTTAATCATTCCCTCCCAGTGGGGGGCGCCTGCCTGAGTGGATTCCTTTCCTTGCTGTGTGGTTTTCAAGCCTGAGAACTCAGCCGCAGAGAATTCTTGCTGCGGTCTCCTGGGCCCTGCATCGTCTCTGCCTGCTACTCTGCGTGACATGCAGCCTGGGAGTCAGAGGCTGGGTAATCTGGGGGGGAGGCTGTGCCTCTCTAATCAATTTCCTCCTTAAAGTAACATTAAGAGCTAACATTTATTAGTCCCGTAACATGAGCCAGCCCTGTTCTAAATGCTGTATACGTACTGCACTTATTTCTCACCCACTTTTATGAGTGGGGTCCCTTTGTCGGCCCTCTTCCACAGAGAAGGAAATGGAGGCTCCGAGAGGTTAAATAGCCTGCCCAGGGTCACACAGTAGGAGACGGAGCCAGGATCAAGCCCAACTGCCACAGTGAGTCCTCGTTGCAGCTAAAATATACTTTGTTGCACAGGGAGACTCCTGTTGCAGCTGAGAAGACTGAGGCGCGGAGAGTTGGGGATGCTGCCCAGCTGCCCAGTTGGCTGCTAGGCCTGTCCACGGCTCCATGCGGTCTGGGTGTGGAAGAACCTGTCCCTGAGGTCCTCTGGCTCAGAAGGTGGGCCTCTGGCTTGTCTGTCTCTCGTTTCCCTCCAGGGGAGCTTCCCTGGCTTCCCTTTCCGCAGGGATCCCCTGCCCCGAAGGCCTCCCTCTCCCAGCTGTTGCAGCTGTGCCTGGGAGCCGGAGCCGTGGCGGGTGGTGGGTATGGAGTGGGGGAAGAAGGCTGTTTATTTAAAATGTGACAATTTTGATGTATTTGCTAGGGGGAATAAACACCCCAGCACCGCACAATTAAATTACAAGAGCCAGCAGTTGTGGGCGAAGCTTGTCTACAGCTGACTTAGAACCAAATGGATCGGAGAAAAGTAACACAATTGCAGTGGCTGCGGCAACCCGGCCAGACAAGTCCCCGCTGCAGCTCTTAGAGGCTGCCCTGGGGGCCCCAGATTGCCCAGGTGTAACCCTGCTCGGGTGGGCAGCGGGGGCGTGGGGAGCGATGGGCCTCACGAAGGGGTGTCATGGACCAGAAGGGCTCCGGGTTCTCCGGGACCTGCTGCTTCTCCTCTCTGCTATTCTTCAGAAGCGCGGCCATTATCGTGAGCGCCTGTCCCGAACTCTCGTCCACCAGGCAGTCAGCAGGCCCAGCGGTCCACCCTTTTGCAGTCACCTGTCGCTCAGCGAGGGACGAATCCTTGACAGTGGTCCTCGGAGGTTACGTACAAGGAGGCTAAACTTTCCTATAGCCGAGCAACACCGTAGTTGTCATCCTGGCACTGAGCAACTCAGGACCACGTCTGTGGCGATGCTGGTGTGAAAACCTGCCCGGGGCATGAAAGTGGGGCCCCTACAGCTAGGTACAGTGAGTAACACTTGGCGGTTAGTACACGGCTGCGTTACTGGTGCGTGCATTTACCATGCCGTGCCTCCCTCTTTATTTCAGAGTGTGCTCTCGCCACTTGTGTAAAATGCACGCTGCTTGAGTACAGTGTGTGCTGTTCCGCCCACGGCAGCCTCATCACACGTCCCCTGTGTGTCCTGGTGGCATCGTTTTCCCTTGTGCTGGCGGAAATCTCGCGCCGCTGCGTACAGCGATGTGCTGCAGAGGCCTGTAGCCTGGGAAGGACGGGCTGTGCCGTGGGCCCGGCTGCGCAGCAGGCAGAGGCGTCCAGGTCGCTGCGATGGCACCCTGAGACAACGTGCCCACGAGGGCGCCGTCGCCTCACCACATGTTTCTCAGAACATGTCCCCACTGTCAAGCAGCACCTGCCCGTCCCTCTCCACTCCGTTCCCCGCTTCTCTCCTCTGTCCCCCAGACTCTTGCCCTGTGTCCCATCTGGATGGGCTGTGGCAGCAGCCCCCGCCCGGGCCTCCCTGCCTCCACGTTTGCCCGATGAGATTGACTCAACACTCAGATTTGTTCTCCTACCTTTATTGATTCTAACTTTCTGAGCACGTCACCCCAAACCCTTGTACTCAAAGCCAGGTTTCTGCTGTGATGATGCTGGATAACAGACACTCCCCCAGTTCCCATGGCTGAGACCACCAACACGGGCTTTCCTCACTCCTGGGCCTTCGGGTGGGCTGGGTCCTCGTGCGTGACATGTGGTCCCTGGGATGGGCAGGACACAGATGGGGACAGTACCTGGTGCCTGGGTGCCCAGCAGCGGTCCTTGCTCATCTCAAGTCTGTTCAAGGCTCTCCCAGGGACGCTGCACGTCTGGGGGAGCCCCGGTCGCTGATTAGATGGTGTGAAAGCTGGCTGAACATCCGACTGAGGGATCTTAGGTGGAGCTGCCACCCCCATCAGATGAGGAGCTCACCTGCTGCAGGGCTGGGCCTCCCCTCTCAGGCTGGGCCTCCCCTCTCAGGCTGGGCCTCCCTGGCAGCATGCATTGTCTCTGCCTCATCAGACTAGGGCGTCTTTCTCTCCCCAGTTGGGCTGTGTCTTTCCCATCAAACAGAGGTCTCCTGGCATAGAACTGGGTCCCTCCCACCAGATTTGGGTATCCCTGAGTTGGGGCAGGGCCTCTGCACCCCAAAGCAAGAGGCAGAGCGCCCTCAATTCATTCTCTGTAGCTGAGATCCTTCTAAGGCAGTTCCAACTGTCCCTCTGCCTTCCACCCCAACACGTCTGTGGAGAAGCTTTCTCCTCCCTTCCTGCAGCCCTGAGAAGGAGCAGTCAGCCCAAGGAAGAGATGCGGGGAGTCCGTGGCGGGATGGGAGGTATGGGCCCGGGGGCCGGGGCGGAGGGCAGGTGTGGCAGGACACGAAGCCCCTCCACTCTCTGATCCACTCCCTCCGGGCTGACAGGCACACTTCAGGGGAAATTGAATCCGCACATTTCCGCTTCATTTGCACTTAAGGCGTCTTTTTGGCAGTGGGCAGCAGGCTTTTGATGTTTGCGTGTTGGTGCCCAAGCCTTTTTAAGCCTCTTTTCTTTGAAGCCAGGGAGACTTGTGTTCCTGCCAAGGAATAAACAGACTTGCATATCCTCCGGCATCTTAGTCTTTGGAGACCCAGCTCCTGAAGGCCCTGGGAGGCCCCGCCTTCTTCACCCTCCAGTCTTTGTCCACACAGCCCACGGACACTCATTCTGGACTCACTACGTGAAAGCTTTTGGAAGACTGTCTTTGATAGACGAGGCGGGGAGAAGCCCTGGGAGAGGTGGGCATCAGACACACCACGCTCATCCTTCTAAGAAGCAGGGGAGGGGCCTGCATCCTGCCTGGCCAAGGCTTTCTGCAGTGGCATTAACTTCCACGTGACCTCCCCTCCCCATCTGCCCACCCACCTTAAAGGCCACCTTTTAAAGCGGTGTGCTTATTTTTACTATGGGCAATTGGTGGTTTCTCCATCTCGTGTGAAGTGTGAACAGAGCGTCTTTAGGAATCCAGGCCGGTCTGCATGGGGACAGCAGGCTTGCTGTCCCAGGGCGGCCCCCGTTGCCGAGCTTCTTTTTGCAACAGATTGATGCCCCAAAGCCCCTCCTTTAGAAATTTCGCAAGAGACACAGGAAAACACCTTGGCCCCCTCTTTTCAGGTTGGCTGACTCGGCTCCTCCCCTGATCTAATTCCATTCCCTGTCTTTACACTCGGTGGGAGAAGTCCCGCTTTGGGTCCTGACTGCGGGAAGGAGGGCGGGTTGGTGGCAGGTGAGCGCAGCAGCTGTCATTTCTGATTGGAGTAATTAGTGGCTTGATGGGAGGGGAGCCGTGGGCCTCGTTCCCAGCTTACCTGGCTGGCCGGTGGGCACAGGGACAGAAGCAGGGCCCCCTTTGACTGCCAATGACTCTCTGAGCTTCCACGAGGTTTGGGGCCTCTCTATGTACCCTTCCTCACTCTCCGGGTACCCAGACCAAACATCTCCATGGGGCGGGGGGTCGTGTTGCAGAGCTAAGAGGCTCCAACCCAGCCTGCTCACCAGGTCTGGGGGTGGGGGAGGTGGAGTCTGAGCCCAGTGATGTGGGGGCCCCGGGAGATCCGAGGAGGGAGGAGAAGCAGCATCATGATGGTGGGCCTGGGGGAGGTGCCACTCTGGTGGGGAAGGAGGGAGGTGCTCTTGAGTGTACGTTAATGTGGAAGTAGGAGCAGCTGGAGACCTTGGCCCCAGGAGCAGAGAGTGGAGTGGGTGGAACTCTTCTTCTTCACCGTTTCATGGTGGCCGAAGTGGGCAAGGCACGCAGGAGAGGGTGGTGCCCGTGTCTTCTGGGGTCTGAACAGCAGAACGAGAATCATCTGCAGGCTGTCTCAGGTTTGAACGATGAATTCACGCCTCGCAGTCACTGCCTAAGCTCCTCCTTTGACCCGGGGTTGGGGGGAGGTGGGGGACACAGCGTGGTAGTGGTTGAGCCAGGACAGGGGACTTGGGGCCCTTGACTCTTAAACTAGTGGATTAACCCTTCCCATTACAGGCTGAACTTGAGAAAGAACATCCTGCCTCAGGCAGTGGACAAGCAAGCATCTCCAGGTAGCTCACCCACCAAGGGCAGCCTGGGAGTTCCAGCCTGGAGTCCAGAGGCCGGTGCAGCCTCTGGGCCTCAGCAGAGGTTTCCTGGGATGGGGAGGGCGGCCTGTGGAAAGCAGGTCTTGTGTGGGAACCGAGGTTAGTGCGGGAGGAGGCACCCGGCACAGGCAGCAGCCTGCTGCTTAAGAATAGACATGGAGTCATTACCCAGCAAATAAGCATCATAATCCTGGAAGACGTGGTTCCCCTCCGGTGCCTTCAATCACCACCCAGGATGGGAGAGGAAACTTGAGGCAGGCGTCAAACCCACGCAGGTGGGAGCTGACAGCTCTGTCTCCCAGCGCAGCCCATTTCCAGGTGCTCTGGAGACACCTGGCTTGGGGCGGGGCTCGTGCTCCATCCTCACGGGCTCTGACCCGGATGGGGGAAGGTGGGGGAAGCCAGGGGGTGGAGGCGTGGACCGTGGGCCATGGGCCCCGACTCTGCCACACCCTGGCGGAGCGTCCTGGGCCTCGGGGCCTTCACTGGTAGCACGATGTGGATGTTCACACTGGTCTTTTCATTCACGGAGGGGACACGTGAGATGCCTGGCGTGCGCTGAGTTCCTTATCTCGGTGACAAGCCTGTGCCCCTGCAGCTCCCTTCTCTCCATGTGCTATGTCATCTCACCCCCATGTGAACCCCGAGGAATGAATGCCCGCTGGACCAAGGCAACACTGACCCAGTCATCTCCTCACCCCTCAAGGGCCCCCGCCTCTCAGCCGGCCCCTGAGCCTGTGGTGGGAGACGCTCCCTCAACAGGAGGGTGGCAGGGTGCGGCTGCCATTGCTTCACCCCCCCCCCCCCCCCGCCCATGGACTGGTGGGTGTGGCTCCGTCCCTGCTCCTCTCTGCACCCCAGCTTCTCCCTCTGCTGAGTGCAGGGAGGGCTGGCTGAGAGGGTCATCCCTATGCAGACCTCCTGGGCTCTGCGGGCTTTTCCTGGGGGTCCCTGGGATCCCTGAGGTGACAGGTAGAGGGACACTGGGCTCCCCATCATTCAGGCTTCCTGTCAGGAAGGCAGGGTCCAGGAAGTGGTGGGGGGGGTTGACTGCTGCTGGTGGATAGTCACGGGTGGGCCGTGCCCCTCTCCCCATTGGTCCCCCGTGGACACGACCCGCGTGGCTGTGGGCACGTCTGATGAGGCACAGACAGCCAAGGCTTCCGAGCACTGTGCCACAGAAAGAACGTGAGCTCGGGCCAGACCCTGATTCTGCTTCTTCCAGGCTGTGGACGTCCCTTGTCTTATTTGGGGCCATGAAAGGGGACAAAAGTGCCTTCCTCACGGGGTATTTGAGGATTGAGTGTGGTGCCAGGTGTGAGGGGACACACGCAGGGCTCAGCACTACTGGACCCCGCCTGTCCCTGGCTGGTCTCACTCCCGGCCTGAGCCTGGTCTCAGGGTGGCAGGCGATGAGTGGCTACCTGGGAGTCCCCCTGTGCCCGTCCTCCCAGGACCCGTGCCTTCCCACCCTGTCCCTCCAACGTGGCACCCCAGCCCCCACTAGGCAGCCCAGCAGAGGCAAGCTCCAGAGGCAGATTTGGTGAAAAAGTCGTTTGGGTGAGTTTCCATTTCCTGGTTGGCACTTTGCTCAGGAGCAGTGTGAGTGAGTCGGTTCAGGGGCCAGGCTGGAGCAGGGGCTGGAGCTGCAGATGCAGAAGCTTGTGTGGAGGATTCCAGGCCCGGGGCTGCTCCAGGAGGCCTGGCTGCCTCCGAAGCAGGGCGCCCTCACCCCTGCCCCCGCCCCGGGGCTTCCCCACGTGGGAGGGGGTGGCAAGGTGAGGAGGAATAAACGTGGGCTTCCGAGCCAGGCTGCCCTGGGGTCTAGTCCCAACTCTCCTGCTCGCTTGCTCGGCTCGCCGTGTGGCCTTGGAGACAAAGTTGACCTCTCTGCACGTTGGTGTTCTCAACTGCAAGGTGGGAACAGCTGCGGTCCCCTGAGCACACGGACAGACAGAAGGATGGATGTGCAGATCAAATGAAGCAAAAATGTGAATTCTCCTAGCAGAGAGTGTAAGTCGTGATACGTGCTTAATAAATACTTGTTTCTGTGTTCTGCTGTGACGTATTTATGGACCTTTGATTGAATGCAGTTTTATTGTGTTTGATCCTGTGGAACCAGCAAGGAATAAGATCCAATCCCTACTCTTCGGGACCGTCTGTGGGAGGGGCCCCCTCTCTTCCTCCCTTTCCCCCGATTCACGCTGGGGCTGCAGGAGCGGGTGGGGGAGACAAGTGAGCACTCAGGAGGGCTCAGGCAGGCTGGCGTTTAAAACAGGACGCGCACAGGCCACCCTGGTGCTCCCTGTGTCCCCAACCCCCAGTCCTGTCTTCTCCTACCCATTCGGTTGAGTGATGCCCCGTTCTAGGCCCCGGTGCAAACCTTCTATTCAGAACCCCGCTGGAAATGGGGAAGGCCCTGGGCCTGCGGGGAACAGGACTGGCCAGGCCTGGCTCCCCGCACTGAGTGGACCCCTGTCCCTCCTGCCCCTGGGAACCCCCACTGTAATCCCTCAACCAAGCAGAGCTCAAGGTCAGGTTAAAAGAAAGAAGATTCAAACAAAAAACACAAGAGCAGGTCTGGCTTTCCAGGCAGCCTCGGAGTCGGGTTGGAGCCCGTAGTGGCGGGGGCGGCACGCACGGGGCATTCTGTCCTTTGGAAAGCGAGGGGAGAAGGCCCCTCACTGCTGCTTGGTTACCACGCAGCCCCTCCTCGCAGGCCCTGGGCCCTCCGCTTCCTCATGGGGGGAAGTTGTTACTGGGCCGTACCTGCACGACCCTTTGCCCCCCTGTCCTGTTCACAGCAGCTCCAGCCCCACCAAGGAGCCCAGGGGCTCTGAGGGAAGAGGCTGGGGATACTGGGGTGATTCCTCATAGAGGGGTCTCAGGGTCTCCAGGTCTCCTCTGTGCCTGAGCTTCCGGCACTGCCCCTGACACGTGAATGTGCCACCATGTGCTTGGGCCTCCTCAGAACCAGAAGACTAGGTGGCGCCTGGCCGTGAGTGCTGCCCGCTGAGCAGACGTCTTCTTGGGAGGCACAGCACTTACTCTGGTGACACTATTCGCTTGGATGGTCTGGGGGCCCCTTTGGGAAGAGCCATCCTAGCCACTGGGAGACTCGGGGTGGGGAGGGGTTAATAATGAGCATGCTTGTTGAGTGGGTACTATGTGCTAAGCATTTATAACAACAACCGACCCGTATTACGAGTTCACACTTTACAAGCAGCATTATGTTCATTCTGCACAATAACCAGGAGAGGTAGGTACTTCTATTATCCCTCCTTTGTCCTGATGAGGAAACTGAGGCACAGGGAGATGAGAATGCTTGTAGCAGAGCGTATTCACCAGCTGAGGCCGTCTGTTCCAGAGCCCACGCTCTTAACCTTCTCCAGATGGGGCAGCTACCGCGAGACCCGGAGAGGCCCTGCCAACCATCGGCCATTGTCCCTATACATATCTGGAAGCAGAGGTTGGCTCGGCCTCCCCGCTCCCAATGACTTGCCCTCTCTTTGCCTCTTCCTCAGAAAGAGGGTGGGCGTGGGGAATTCCCTCTGGTCAGACCTTGCCCATCCTCAGCCTGTTTCCAGGCAACCTGTTTCCTGGGCAGCGCCCCCTGGTGAAGCTGTGTTGCCATGGTGACTGCAGTAGGTACAGGTACATCTTCAAGGTGGTGAAGGAGGCAGCTCCAGTTCTGAACTGGTCCTCAGTCTCCCTTTGAGAAACTCAGGGTGCACAGATTGGTCCCCTGACGTGCAAACTCCCCAGGCACATGTAGGGAGGATGGGGCTGAGCCTCTGGTGGGGCGGTGGGGGGTGCAGAGACTCGAGGTGGGTAGGAGGGAGACAACAGGGCCCAGGGCCCAGGTTCTCTGGAGTGAAAAAAGTTTCCCTCCAAATTCCTGGCTTCAGATTGGCACCCTAGCCTCTGGTTGCTTCTTCCTGGAGGAGAGGGAGATTTTGTGTTTTGGGGGTGAGGGGTCATCTTTTCTTTTCCTTTTTAATTTGAAAGATAAATTAAAAATGCCCACTCTAAGGTAAAAGTCTGCCCCAGCCCAACTGCATAAAATTACACAAAAATAAATTAAAATTGACCCCTCCACACGAGTGATTTTTAATCACTCAGCGATTAAAAATTGTCAGTCGTTTGTGAAATCTACTTACTGATTTTTCTATGCTTATACAGATATATCCATCTCTCTATTCATATATATATAAATATATTGTATTAAATTGGAATTCTACTCTACAAATTAGTTCACATCTTGCTTTTTTAACTTTACAATATATGCTGGAGATTTTTCCATGTCAATCAGTATTGATCTATCTTACATTGCTAGGGAGGGGATTCAGAGCAGAGACAGAGGAGGCCTGAAGTGGGAGCAACCCTGGGGGGCTCCCTAGAGGAGAGGGGGGCGGGGGATACTGACTACCTGAGTGGAGCAGGGAGGTGGTTGCAAGCAAGGCAGGAAAATAGCGCTTGCTCTAACTATAGTGCACCGGCTGTGGCACTCCCATCATGTCATTTACTTGTCACATAATCTGTGCAGGAGCTGTGATCCCTGCCACCTGTACAGGCGTGGGAGTAAGGCCCAAGCCCTCAATGCCAGGACCTGGGGAGAAACCAGGATGTGGGTTGATGCCAGGCAGGTGCCCTCTGCCCTGTGGGGTTTCCCCGCATTTCATGTAGGCAAGCTGTTTGGGACATGGGGGAGCCCCTTCCCCTTCCCCAGGCCCCTCTGTCCCCCCTCTTTGGCAGTCAGAGCCGGGAGGACCTCTGTGCCCCACAAAGCACGTTGGAATTCATAACATGGTAATTTACTGAGCAAGCCTTTGGAGAAGGGAAGTCATGAAAGCTGCTATATAAATTACGAGGTCATTGGCATTACATGGCCGGAGCTAATGTTGTTAGTCCCCAGAAGGGTGCGGGGAGCCTCCCCCAACTCCACCCTCCTCCGCCTGCTGAGATATCTGCTCCCGGAGGGCCTCACAGAGTGACAGGTCCGTGGGTGCATGAGGTAGACCTTCCCGGATTTAGCTGCAGAAGCCCGGGAGGTCACATGCCCTCCCTAAGCCTCGGTTTCCTCTTTGCTGCAGCAGAGAGAACAGTGACACCCGCCACCCGCTGTGGCGCTCAGTCAGTGGGTAGGGGCTGCGGGGTCTGGGCTGTCTGTGTTACCACCGCCACCGCATTTCCCCGATTGGAAGCCCCCCACCTTATCTCCGTTCCCAACATTTTAATTTGGCCATCATGATGCATTTTACATGTAATGTAACGTAACTCCACTTTTGCCCGGGAAAAGCTGTTAACTTGAACATAAAAGCAACTGGCATCTTCGAATTGAAGAAACATTGTATTATTATTGTTGCTGTTTATTGTCGTTAGTATTGCCGACACCTATTTCTTGCCTTGAAAAGGAAAACAACGGCTGGGGGAGGAGATGAGGCTCAGAGGGGCCAGCAATGTGCCCCTGAGCCCATCACAGTCACTGGAGGGACCAGCTACCTGCTTTGTCCAAAACTGAGGGTTTTCCTGGGGTGTGGGGCCTTTAGGGCTAAAGAGGGGAACAGACTGGCCAACCCAGGGGCAGGTCGGCCCTTCTGCTGCTGCGTTGGGGCCGAGTTGTCTCCACCGTCCACCCACCAGCGGTGACAGCCTCAAGGAAGGTGGGGTGGGTTTGTCAAAGTCAAGAGCTTCTCTGCAGACCGGGGTCACTCTGGCTGGTGTGCCGGTGCAGCCACGGGGACTCACGACATGAAGCCCAACGGCAGAGATCATTAGCCTGAACCCTGAGTTTTAGGGGGTGGAGCACCCTTTTCTCAGGGGCACCCGTGTCTGTGCCAGGCTGTCATTCTCTCTGGATTCTTGATATTCCCCAGGGGGCATAGAGGGCGCCTCTCAGAGACCCGAGTTACAAACGGAGGAAAAGGGAAGGGCGGGGGTAGCCAGCCAGGCCGCTGCCTTCCTGCGGGGCGCCCTGCCCTGGTTGGCCGCTTGGTTAGTGGTGGGAAGGAGGGATGGAGTTTGGCCCTTCAAGTGGAGAGCGAGCTAGGACTCAGGCCTCACTTTGGCCTTTTGCTGTGTGCCCTTGGGCTGACCACATACCCTCTCTGGGCCTCAGTTTTCCCACCTGTTAAATGAAGAATGAGAGTTAATGAAGTGGTTTCTAGACCTGTGTACAAATCTGAACTACTAAGGAGGTTGTAAAATACCGATCCCTAGCATCTCTGGGGGAGGGCTTGGTTTCCCAGGAGACCCTGATGCAGTTAATTTCTGGGTTGGCATTTGCTGGGTGGTCGGTAAGGAGGTGGGGTGGGGGGCGGACTCTGGTGGTGGTGGTGGTGTGTGGCGGTGGGGGGGGGGTGGGGGAAGTGCTGCAGGAACGCAGGAAGTGCTGGGCTTGGCTTCAGAGCAGCTGAGGTTTGTTTCTCAGCTTGGTGACCCTGGGCAACTTACCTCACCTCTCTGAGGTTTCGTTTTCTCGTCTGTAAAACCTGGGGGTAATGATTCCCTGGAAGGGTCACTGGGGGATTAAATTACGTGATCGAGGTAGAAAGATCCCTTTTCCCTCTCCAACCGCGTGTCTCACATGTCGCCCCGATGCGTATTGGCCCACCAGCCCAGGCCCTGACCGAGTCCAGTCAGCCTCTCTGTACCCTAGAACCCGGAGGACCACAGGGCGAGGGCCAGGGCTGGGGCGGGCAGGGCAGAGGCCTGGCCGTGGAGGAGGAGGAGGAGGAGGAGGAGGAGGAGGAGAGGAACACCAGAGCCGGGGGGAGGGAGGCGGAGGAGGGCACAGGGTGCTCTGGGGGCTGACATACGGCTCCTGCGTTCTGGAATGGGCCTCTTCATCAACTTAATGGGCCTCTGGCTGAGCTGGGGCCTATACGGCGGTGGCAGCTGAGGCTGAGGGTCCTGGACATGGACAGCAACAGGCAGGGCTGGGCTGCAGCTGACCAGGGGGCCTCAGAGGGTCCTGGTGGAAACCTGGAAGCTGAGCAGGTGGTTGAAACCTTCATTGCGTTCCCTCCTAACCCTCTCCCCATCCTGGCACCGGCTCCTCCGACAGTTGGTGGGGGAGAGAGTTCCTTGGGAATTGGGAGCACCTGGCCCTTGGCTTCTGATTTCTGAGCTGCCACCCAGCTTAGCAGCTTGGAGAATGCACGGTTCAGGTGCTGGGCTGGAGGGCAGGTGGACAAGCCTGCTGTTGGGGGCGGTCGGGGTCTGTGGTTGTTGTAGTGGCGCTCCGTGGTGACTCTCTTTGTGAGGCCACTCATCAGCGGGGTTCCAGAAACCTCCTGGCAGGCAGGCAGCAGCACCCGTGGCCAGCTTCAGAGCCGGGAAGGTGTCTGGGCCAGGGGTGCGAAGGCAGGAAGCAGGGCCAGCGTGGTTCTCTCTACTTTTTTCTCTCTCCTGGAGCCTGTTGTGGGGGGAATGGACAGGCTAGTGAGGGGGCTTCTTACAAGACGCTTCCTTCTGAGCCTCATTCTTCCTGTCTAGAGGTGCGGGCCCTGCTCCTGCCCACCCAGCAGTGGGGGGAGGGGTAATGTGATACAATGTGAAGGGCCCAGTGCAAGTCCGAAGCCGGTGCCCCTCGGTGAAATGTGCTCTGCCGCCCAGCGCCTCCTCCAGAGGTGGTGAGCGGGCAGGGGGAGGGTCGGGACCCGGGTGGCAGGGTGGGGCAGCGTGGGAAGGAGTTCTCAGGTGGCTGGAATGTGTCCCAGCTCCCAGGACAAGGGAGGAGGTGCGTGCGTTTCATGTGGCCGTCTGCCTCGGAGCCTGTGCTCGGGTGGCCTTGGAGCAAGATGCCACGTCACTCTGCCTGGTCGGCTGTGTCGCAGCTTGAAGGGAGCCTAGGCCAGTCCCTTTGGGGCACAAAGGCCATACGCACTAGGGGCTTTTCCCAAAGCCACACAGTGGGTGAGGGGCAGGACAAGAACAGACACCAGGGTCTTCGGTTCCCGGTCCTGCGTGCATTTTCTAGGACAGAATGACGACGATGCTGACGGCGGTGGTACAAACAGCACCATAAGTGAATACTCACGCCGTGTGCTGGATGCAGCCGCGAGCGCAGTGCATGTGCTAACGCATTCAATCCCACATCAACCCCACGGGATGGGCGTTGCGGTTATTCCCGGTTGGCTCCCCCGGGCACCAAAGAACAGAGAGGGTGGTGACTTTCACAAGGCCACAGAGCTGGACGTGGAAGAGCTGGGATTCAGACCTGGGCAGGTGTCCCCAAGCCCATGCTCTTGTCCACTATATTCTGCACAGCGGGTTCATAATGGCGCACACCGAGGGTCCCTCCATGCCCCTGGCCCCCCACTCTCTAAGCTCCTCGCCTCCAGATCCCCCAGCGCCAACCTCTGGGGTCCATGTGGGAGGGGCAGGGTCCCCTGGCTGGGGCTGCTGCCCAGAGATGATTAAAAGCTGGTTGCCTGGAGAACATTCTTCGTCTCCCGGTGTCAAGCCCAGAACAGCCAGGGAGACAATTGCTGCATGAGCCACATTTGTTAATCTTGCATTCGTTAATTTATTTTATTTTCCATCCTCAGAATTAGGATGAGCCTCTTGAACTCAATATGCAAATGTATGCAAAGCAAGACGAACAGGCATCTTTAAAAGCACTGTTTCCTCTCCTTGCATTAGTGGAATTACAGCCCTCCCCAGCCAGGGTGGAGGGGTGGTGGGCGGACATGGGGGAGGAGGGAGCCTTTCCGAAGCAAGTTTCTGTCCACCAGCTCACCCACCCCTCGGAGGGGCCCTCGGCAGTGGGTGTCTTTATTACTGTCCCCATTTTACCTGGACAAGACCCATGAGGCTCGCAGGACCGAAAGTCACACTCAAGATCACGTAGCACGGAAGCGGTGAAGCTCGGGCCTGGGTCTTTTGACTCCACATCCCACCCGCACACACGCCTTCTCCTCCTGCCCACAGCCTCACCGCTCACTTCCTTTCTGGCCCCAGACAGTCGGGGGCAGTGCTGGGCAGGTGGCCAGGCCAGGGCTGAGCTGGGCCACTGGCCCTTAGAAAATGGCCCCCGGGAAGAATTTTTGAGTCTACCCCTCTCTCCTCCCCAGCAGCCCTTCCTGCCATTGGCCTTGGCTCCTTGGCTAGGAGATGGGGAGAAGCTCTGCCCACTGCCTCCTGCCCGCTTCGGCCCTCCCCACGGGGGCCCACAGGAGCAAGTTATTGCTCTCCAGGTGTTCATTGCTAGAAATGCCTCCCTCAGCCCCTTGGGAAGCAACACCTAAGAGGTTTTCCAGCAACAGTCCTATTGCTGGAGGGGGAAATGGAGAAAGAGAATGACTCAGACAGAGAAACTGGACTTCCCGTCTCCAGAAAAGAGGGCCCCTCCTCCTTCCTCACTGCTCACCTTGTCCCCGCCCCTCTCCCCTGTCTCCCTCAGTCTGCCAGGCACCCCTGTTTCTAAGTTAGCCTCCTGAAGAATGTGGATGGATCTGCAGAGGGCTTGGGCCTGGCGTGGGGCACAGAGCCCCTGGGGGTCGGGGAAATGTGAAGGAGAATGGGGCAGACCCCTGGGGGGAGGCAGAGGCCATCAGAGAGTCTGGAGAGGAGACCAGTGGACAAAACTAAATGAATACGGGAGCAGGAAAATGTTTCTGCATTCTTTCGACCAATCTCCAGTGAGTCTGTGCAGCCCCTAAAGCCTGAGGTTGGAATACTGTCCAGCCCGCGGCCTGTTGCCTTGCTGGGCTCCGGGACCTCCCCAGTCCTTAGAGGCCCAGGCAGCCAGGAGGCAGGAGGACCAGGCCAGGGCTAGAGACCGCAGCTGCTGCCTCTGCACCTCCCACCTGGTCCCTGTGCCTGCAGAGCGTGCTCTGGGCTGCAGCCTGGCGCTGGGGGAGAGATGCCCAGGCAGGAGGCAAGGCTGCATCCTGGTGTGGAGGGAGGTGCCCATCGTCCGTTCTGTGAAGACGAGATACCAGGGCTCCTCCAAGTCCAACAGCCCGTAGGAAAGCAAGTCCCCCCAGAACCTCAGCACCGATGCCAGCTTCTCAGGAAGCAATTCTGGATCCTGGGTGGTGGAGCCACACAGCCCTGCCCCAGAGTCTCAGCTTGCCTGCCAACCCCACGGCAACTGGGGGGCCAGCAGGGAACCCCTCCTCCTCCACTGAACTGTTCTCCAACGTCAGGTTTTATTGGGAAAGACTGCGGGGCGGGGGTGGGGGGCGTGTGGAAAATAAATAACCATTTTAAAGATAAATCAATAAATAGGAGAGCAGGCGACTCTTTTCCCCTTTAATTTTTTAAGGAAAAAATTAATTTTCCCTTTGCCTAAGTACCTGTCACCTTAAATTAATATCTCTGAGAGCGAAAATGATGGAGAAGTTGGGTCATTAGGCAGATTTTAATTAGAGGCTCGGATGTCCTTTACTAATAAGATGTTACATATATTCCATTCTGTTTTTGCCCCCCGACTGCCAGGACATCTTCGTAAAGCAACCTGGGGCCCTGGGGGACAGGGGCGGGGCCTTAGGGAGAGGGGGTGGGGCGAGGGAGGGGAGTGGTGGATGTTTTGCTTTTCTATGCAGGGGGCTGAGAAAGACAGGGGAGGGGGCTCATGGGGAAAGGTATTTCTGCTTTTTTTCCAGAATGGGGGGTCCACCCTAGGGCCCACGCCTGCCTCTTCTCTCCCTGGGGGTGTGTGTGTGTGTGTGTGTGTGTGTGTTCACGCGCACGTGCAGAGCCAAAATAGCCAGAGAAAGCAGAGCAGTTAAGAGGTTCTGAAGCCAGACCACTCAAGATTCGCGGCTAGGCTCTGTATGTCCTTGAATTGGTCACTTCACTTCTGTGTGCCTCAGTGTCCTTACCTGAAAAAGTGGGCACCTCCTATGGGGTTGGAAGGGTTCCGCCTGACTTGACCTGGGAACGGTAGGCCGCCCTCCGGAGAAGCGGCCCTGGGTTTGGGGCAGGAAGACACGGCTGCAAGCCGTGAGTACAGCGGCCACTCCAGCCTGGGTGACGCGGGCAGGCCACTGCACTTCTCTCTTCTCTGAGCACTTTTTCTAGGTTTGCCGTCGGCCTAGAGGCTCAGACACGAGGCCTGGGAGTCTGACTGTCCCTCCCGGGGTGGGACAGTGCTCAGAGGAGACACGCAGCCCACCTGTGAAGCCCTGGCTGGGAGTCAGGGGGCAGGTCTGCTCCCATCCACCTGCTGCCTTGCAGGTTAGCATGCATGACTGGATGCAGCTGGTAAGCACACCTCCAGCAGGTGTGCGCCCCTGATGGTGGGTGTGGCCAGGGGGAGAGGCCTAAAGAGGCTTCTGCACACCCCTTGAGGGGCTCCAGATCGCTTTCGGGTCAAGGCCTTCTCTGCCCCTGCAGATAAGTGTCACCTCAGCCCAGCGCATGCACAGATGCCACCATCATCATCACCTGTTACAGAAGGGAACACGGAGGTAGGTAAGGGGTTTTCTCAAGGCCACTCCACCGGGAAGCTGAGACTCAGACTGAGGTCTGTCTGGGGTGTAATTCTTTCCTTTGGGCATGTGGGCTGGTGGTGGGGCCCTGGGGGGTGACAGGACGTCCCACAGCCTCTGTGGGGGACAGCGCTTGTGGTTCAGAGGCCACAGGGTGTGCGACGCTGCGTGCCTTCTGATGAGGCCCTCCAGCTTCTGGGCTTTTGCCTCACCCCCCGCCCCTACCCCGTGCAGTGAATCAATGAACTCGGGCCGCTCCTCCTGCGAGCCGGTTTGGAGAACTCCCGGAGGAAGAGAAATGACACAGAGGGTGAGAGCTGGTGGGGAGAGGCCAGGGCTGAGTTGAAGCTGTCACTCCCCCGACTCATTGGCCCCAAGTTCATCTTTGGGGCATGAGGCACAAGCTGAGGGCAGAGCCATTGCTGGGGCCATTACTCACCACGGCAACACCTTGGCCGCTGCAGCTCACTGGGCCCGGCTTCCCTGGGAAAGGCATAGAAATTGCACTCATTTTCTGGGAACAAAGAGGCCAGCTCGCCCGGTCTTGCCAGCTTCCTCCCACCCTTATTCTGCTCCCTGCCTCTGCTTGGCCGTATGGAGACTTCTGCTACCCCTAAGGGACAGGTGGGAAGACAAGAAATAAGGAAACGGTGAGGCAGAGATCTCAGAAGGGACTCCAAAACTGTCATCGTTGGTCTCCCCCTTCCCCCCAACTCCAGGGACAGGAAGTTGGGAGCACTTGGATGTGGCAGGAAAAGTGAGAGCAGAGGCCCTACAGGCTGGCGGGAGAGCAAATTGGCTAGTAGGGTGGAGGAGGTGCTGGGGTAGGGGACCTGCTGGCGCAGAGGAAGCCCAGGCCGGGGAAATAGAATTCACTCCTTTGATGCTGTCACCTGTGGGCTCTTCCACAGGTGCTGTCTCATTAAATCCCCGAAATGCCCATCATCACCCCGTTCTGAACGTGGAGCAAGCGGGCTCAGGGGTTAAGTGATTTGCCCAAGAACACAGCATTTCAGGTGGGAGGGTCAGGATGGAAACACAGGCCCTGTCTGACCTCAAAGCCATTTCTGCCAGCCCGCGGTGCCTCTACCCTGCTCGGAGCCGGGGTCCTGAGCTTTAGAGGTGGACATCCATGCCAAATCGCCATGCAGATTTCTCCGGGCATCTGTAAAATGAGAGGATAGACTAGATGATCCTCAAAGTCCTTTTTAGTGCTGTCTTTCTGTACTTAAGAGGTGAGAGCTTGGGGGTCCCTCCAAACCAAGTTCAGAACCATGAATGGCTTGGAGGGACCTCAGGGCATCTAGGCAGACCTTTGTCATCAGTGAGTTAGAAAGGAGGCTTTTTGCCCCTCAGGACCTCACCATTACCAGCTTCAGACATTGAGCCCTTTGGCTTTTGGTGCTCACTCCACAGACATGGGGCTGCCACCAGGAAGGGGGGAAGAGACAGCCCAGTCCCCGAGTTGCAGCAGGCAAGGAGACATGAGCACTTTGTCTGCAGCGCGGTTTCTCCTCCTTCCTTGCCCCTCCCTCGAAGCCACAGACCCCAAATAGCAGCTTAGCACCAAAGTTCACTGAATAATGGAGACATTTCTGGGGCTGGGATGAGGAGAATGGGGGGGTCGGACATGAATCTGTCAAACGTAATGAGAGAGATTCAGAGTCCAGGGTGTCGCACTTTCTTCGCGCTTTTAGGAAGGTGTCTGGCTGCTGAAGGGGATCCTGGCCCTGGTGTGATCTTCTTACAATTACCCCATCCCCCCGGGCTCTCACTGCATCCTCAGTGCTGGGCGGTGAGAGGGAGGGATGGAGTTCTGCCTTCCTGGGGAGACCAGTCCTCGTCCTGTGGGCGTATGAACCCAGAGACAGGGATATAGCTCCCATTGGGGAGTAGTACCTAACCCGACCAGATACCATCACTGCCTCTCTTAGGGAATTCTTAAGCTGGTGGGGAAGATCGTACCTGTGTCTTCGTGGGGGGCTGGTCCGAAGGAGTTGGAGGGACTGAAGAGGGGAAATATAGAGTTCAAATGTAGAAGGTGCCTGCAGAAGGGAATTCAATTTGATACTGGAGGGAAGGACGTGACCTTTCTCTTGGAAAGAGGTGAGTCACTCTCTCTCAGGGAGACCAGGAATAAAGAGTGTGTGTGTGTGTGTGTGTGTGTGTGTGTGTGTGTGTGTGTGTGAGAGAGAGAGAGAGAGAGAGAGAGAGAGAGGGTGGGGGGAGATATCTCATGCTTAGTGCAGGAACTCCCAATTTCTAAATTTGTTTGACAGAGACTGTAACAAAGAAACCGGTAGGAAAGGATTATCTTGTCCTGTTCCTTGTCACTTGGGACAGAAAAGCTCAACTTGGGGACAGACCTATAACTCTCATGTCTCCTGCTGCCAAGTGGAAGTTGCGGGACTCTGTATCCTCGGTTGAGGAGGCGTGAGGAAAACGTCCGCAAGGCGTAAGAGCCCACTGGTCACTGTATGACTTGGGAAGGGCCCTCCCCTTGGACGTCAGTGTTCCCTCCCGGAGAGTGCTTCACTGAGCTGGTGCTGCCTCTCAAGATTTTTATATACATTTGTCCCTGTGCGTTTTCTCAACCAGCCTCCCCTTGGAGGGGGGATCTGTCCACTGTCCTGAAGAACTTGGGGCCCGAGGGAATCACCCATCTGGCCCAGCCAGCCATACTTTTCCCATTTGTCAGCCATCAAGTTGTGTCCAGACATGACAAGCACTGTACTCAGATCTGTGAAAGCCACAGCCAAAGCATGAGATTCACACCCCACCTCCCAGCAGCGTGTGCAAGCGAGAGCGTGCGTGGAATGAGATTGGGGCGGCAGGAGCTCGGAGGACGCTGACGCCGACCCCTCACTGCACAGGGACACCCCCCGCCCCACCCCGCCCCTGTGTCTCCCACTGGGTTAGGTTAGGACTCCCACTGACGCTCATTTCCCCAAAGGCCCCTGCGCGTGTGGAAGAAGGGGCTGGGAAGAGGAACTCTGGGGAAAGGGAGACAAAAGGGAACAGGCTCTTCACTCACGCGGCTCATTCATCTTCCGCCATGGGATGAGTGTGGGTGTTTAGTCCACAGTGTGGCCATGGTCCTTTCACCAATGACTGGTGTCTGTCACCTCAACGTTTCCCACCAGAGTCTTAGGACCATGAGAATTGGCCTCAAAAAGCCCACTTTTAGCTCTAGTCCTGGCTGTAGAGCATGTAGGGTTTGCACTCTAGTTATCTGAAGTTCAAGGGGCTTTGCCCTTTGGGGTTTCCGAGGAAGTGCTCAGAGTCTCGCTGTGTGTCGGAAAAGGGTGAGGTGGAGCAGGGAGGACAGCAGAGGACCCCTCCAGCGTTCCCCGAGTCCTCATCACACTCTGGGGGATTTATATTTATCACGTCACCGAGTCCTCCTGAGAATCCTGTGCAAGGGGATGTTGTGCTGTCATGGAGTTTACCGAAGTGGAAGCAGAGGTCCAGAGGGACTCCAACCTGGACCAGACCTCGCAGCTGGCAAGTGGGAGATCACAGTTTCCAGTCTGCATGGCAGGCCCAGGGGTAGGAAGAGAACTGGCCTGAAAGAATCTCTTAGTGAGTCCTTTCAAATTGCCCGTTTTTCCATCTGCAGCCCTGTCTCGGTTGTCACAGGTCAAATACCAGAGTTCCTCTCAGAGGGAGCCCGCCCTTCTCCCTTCTCTGCAGAGTGGAGCTAGGGTGGGGCTTCTTCCTCCTTCTCCTTGCCCACCAGGTCTCATGTAGGCCTCTTGGGAGAAGGTTTTTTGTTTTTTTTTTTTGTCACACTAGTGGCTTTGCAAAATTAGAAATGTCCAAACAACCCACTCTGCTCCACAAGGGTCGTTTGGTGGCTCCCTAGCACAGTTAATCTGCAGGTGGGGAGATGTCCCGCTGTTACCAGCTTCACTTACCCAGCGAAGGCAGTGGCTCCTGCTGATGCCATTATCCCTCCAGTTCTCACCTCTTCCTGTGTGCGGGGATTGTGTGGGTAGCAGTGATGTGTTGGGGGAGGAGCCCCCCAAATGCCCAAAGGAAAACACTTTGTTCGAAATGTGATAGCATTGTCAACATGGCTTGAAATAAAATTGTATCAATTGTGAAACACAAAATAGATTCCAGAATGTCATCAAGAAGGGGAATAGAAGCAAAAGGAAGTTGGACAGGAGTCACCGGCTCCTGGGGTAGGAGAGCCAGTCAGGACAAATTCACAAGCATGACTCAGCACCACGGACAGAGGCAGACCTTGCTGCACCCCCTGCTACCCTTTGCGTTTTAACATGATGCTGTGCCCACGGCTGGGGCCAGGTCCTCCAGCTGGCGGGCCCTCTTCTCCTGACCTGTTTACCTGGCCCCTGCCTCCCCTCTGCCCTAGCTTGCACGTCTCCCGGGGCCATGAACAGCTGGCATGTCCTGACACCTTTCCAGGATGAACTCACTACTTTCAAAGCTCAGGCCTCCTCCCCACAGGGTAGGTGACCTGCTTCTCTGATGGAGGAGCAGGTGGGTTGGCTTGACTCTAGCGAGGGTTTTGCTGTGACAGGTGGCCTGGAGCAATTGGGTGGGAACCCTCTCCCTTCTCCTGTATCCAGGGGGCTCTGGCCACAGAGAGGAGGAGAACAAATTAAAGCTATGGCTTATTGTGGAATTAGGGCCATAAAACCACAGGCTGCAGCAACGTGGCAGCTACAGCCGTAAACCCGGAGCCCATTCAATCATAGAATAGGTGCGTCCACACATTAAGTAGGAACGTTAACGTACAGGTAACCGAGAGGAACTCCTGCTCCTATGTTTGCGGCAATAACTGGAGCTTTATGGAGTTTGGGGGGCTGCTTAATTACGGTGAGTGGACAGAGAGGTCCGGGGCGGGGAAGGTCAGGGTATAGAAAGCGGTGGCTGAGGTTGAATTTCGTGACCAAGTGTGGTCGGAGATAATTTTTCCATGTTTCTGCCCCCGAGAAGGCCACGCCCAGTGTCTGGGTCAGATTGTTGATGCTTCTTTTAGGATTTAGGAAGCGGGGTGTTTTGAATTATTCCTCCAGTTTCTCTTCTTTTTCTCCTCCAAATCTGGACTCAGCGCACTAGTCGGGGTCTGTGCCAGTGTTTGGGCGCGGCCTCCCCCTTCCCATCTGCTAAGGGCTTCTGGGTCTTTGCCCTGATCTGCCCAGGTCACAGGGCAGAGGAGGATGTGTGGGGACAAGCTCATGTTGCCTTCTAATTCCTGGAAAAGGCTGAGAGGTGCCGTTGGCCGCTACCCAGAAATGCCTCTAATGATGAATGACACACTTTTAACAATTAAATTCTAATCTCTAAATCAACCAATACTCACTCGGCATAATTTTGTTGTGCGCCTGTGGACCCCAGGGGTGGGAAGTGAATTAGAGACAATTTCTTCCCTCAGAGAGTTCCCAGTCTGGGAGTGCGGTTGTGAAAGTAACAAATAAATGGTGATGTAACCGCAGAGAGGTAACAGTACAACAATTGTCCTATCACCATTGGGGGCTATGAATGCATTACCTGTGGCTCAAGTATTTTAGAGGCTTGGATGTGCTTACCGTCCCCACAAAGGGGCCTCGCAGAGGTGACAGTGTGTGTGGAGACCTCTACATGAGGGGAGAATGTCAGTGATTCTTTGTCAGAGGGTCCGATAAGCCTCCCTCCGCCTCCTCTGCATCAGTCCACCCCCGCTTCTCCATCTTCACTCCAAGCTTTGAGATCCCAAAGGTAACTTCGTCCTGCTTGTCAACCTCTGCCCAGCTGTTAAACTCCTTCTGGGAGTGGGCACTTCCAGGTCCTGTGTCCCCAGGTCCCCTTAACCACAGTGATCTGATGTAATGGAGGGTTGACTACATTCTGTTTAAACAGTTCTGTTTGTGACTCGGGGCTGTCTGTGACTTCCTTTCACAGTGCTGTGTCCCATCACTCCAGTTAATTGAGAATTAGCCATTTATGCAAGGAATTTGAAAGTGTCCTGGGAAGATGTGGGAGCTCCAGGCAGTCTTCCTGAAGGAGGAGGTGTTTGATGTGGGGCTTCGAAAGATGTGGGGACATGTATTTAGCTGGTTTCACCTGTCTGGATGCAGCAGGGAACGTGGAGTAGGAAGCTGACTTACTCTGTCCCACCGTCCTCGTGTCTCCTCCGGAGAGGGCCCTGGCCACAGTGGACCCCGAGCACCCTTCCATGATTAGAAAGGACTACATCCCCCGACTCTGTAGGTTGGATTTTATTCATACTTTCCAGGTAGGAAAAGGACCCTTCCCAGTCCCCCTGTCCCCTGCAAAGCTTATTTATCAATCTGTGCTGCTAGGAAGAACCTGAGTATGTTCACGAAACTTTATAGTTTATGAGGCTTCCCACGTGGGTGAAATCAAAGCCCTATAGTAGAGACGTGACCGGGAAAGGGTTGTCAGCTTCATTTTATAGACGGGATGCTTGGGCCTCAGAGAGATCGGCTTCGGTGGTAGAGCTGGGACCAGAACGCAGGCCTCCTGACTCCAAGGCAGGGGGACCCTTTGGCTCTACCAGACTTGAAGCTCTACCACAGCCTAACTTGAATTCCCGCTAGTGCATGTGACCCTCATGTCTTCTCTCTTGGTCTTGAAGAGGATCCACAAGGGGAATCACCACATACTCTGAAATTTCCTGGGCTTAGCCCCAAATTCCTAAATAATAGCAATAGCTGGCATTTATTAAATACCATTTGCGTGTATTGTTTTGAATGTGTCACATATATTAGCTTATAAATTCACACAACAACTCTATGAGGTTGGTGCTATTATTTTCCTCCCTTTACAGATGGGGAAATTGAGGCCCAGGAACATTAGCTAACTAGCTCAAAGTCCCTCAGCCGGCCAGTGGCAGACTAGGTAATGTGCTCCGAAGTCTGTCCTCTTAATCTCTGCACCGAAGTCCCTCCGGCGGAAAGGACACTGCAGCTGAGGTCTGAGCCCTTGTTTTGCATTCACTGGTAGTGTGATTGGATGAGTCCCTGACTCCATCTGGGACTCAGTTCCTTGGTTGGCAAATGACAACAGGAATTCATATTTATATAATGCTTTGCCGTTTGCAAAGTGCTTTGTCAGGCATCAGCAGATCTGATCCTAACAAATGTCGGGGAAGAAGACAACAATTTTTATTTTATACTTAAAATAACTCAGGGTTCTGGGGTCTGGCCAAGGTCACATAGCTCGTATGCACTGGGACCCAGGCCTTGGTGGTTTCCTTGACTTGGAATTTGCAGGAATTTCTTGGGCGAAGTGCTCTCTGAGAGTCCTGCCATCCCGGGTGCCCTCAGTGCTGGGGAATTACGAATAGCATGGTCCTAGTCAGCTCAGGGTGCTGCACCACAAACCACAGGATTTATTTCTCACAGTTCTGGGGGCTGGAAGTCGGAAATCCAAGTGGGAAAGAGGGAGAGAGATCTCTGGACAGCATTTTACAAGGGCACTAATCTCATTTATGAGGGCTCTGCCTTCCTGACTTAGTCATCTCCCCGAAGTCCCACCTTCTAATACTGTCACGTTGGGGGTTAGGCTTCAACACGTGAACTTGGGGGGCACGAACGCTGAGTTGATCAGAGGCAATGGCGAGCTCTCTGGGGCCCGCCCAAGCAGCTGGCACAGACAGCAGCTGCTCGGCACGTGGCCCTCAGCTGGGCCTATGAAGCTATCTTTTGCAATCCCTCATTAGTCTCAAGGCTCATTGGGGGTCTCCCACACATTGTCCCCCCAACAGAAGCTGGCTTCAGGAAACCACCTCTCAACCCTCTCTTTCCCAGCCCGAGCAGCCCCATCTCCTTTACCCTTTCATTTTTTTCAGGTGTCAACCCTAAGGATGACCTAGAAGCATCTCTGAGCAGAAGCTCTGCCTCCAGAGAGGCAATGGGAAAAAGGACAAAAATATAAAATAAAGATTATGCAAAAGAATTACCCTGCATGTTTCTCCTATCTCCCTCATCTCCCCATGTAAATTACCCTATTATTCTGTTCCCTTAGGACTCTTGATCGTCCTTATTTCTTCTTTTGAGCTAAAGTCATTCATGCAGTAAATTAATTCTTTGCTTTGAAATAGCTCTGATTGTAGTGGTTGCTGCCACCACCAGCAGCAACACCAAGTCCCCCCTGTCCCTGGGACAGGAGAGAGAGAGAGAGAGAGAGGTGGGTGCCCGTTTTCTGGGAAATAATTTCTTTGGAAGGCAAGCACTTGTTGAGAGGGTGTGCAGACCCAGGTGACATAGAAAACTCAGGTTGGGACAGGGAGAATTACAGTCATCAAGGCCATGGGTCAGCAACCCGAAAGCTTCCATTCTGTTCTGTCCCCTTGAAAACCAAGCCTCAGCTCACCCCCAGTTACCGGGGAAGCAGTATAACCTAGAGGCTAAGAACCCAGGTTTTGGTGTCAGACACTCCTGGGCTGAGCCCTGGGTTCTGCCACGTTTTCAGCTGTGTGACTTTGGGCAAGTGTCTTAGACCTGAATCTGTGTTTTCTCATCTCTGACACGTATCTCTCTCCAGACTCGTGTATCCAGGTGCCTACTCAGCATCTCTTTTTAGACATCTAATAGGCAAGTAAAAGTTAACATGTCTCAAAACAAACTTTTGATGTTCTCCCTTCTAAATCTTCCCCTCCCAGAGTCTCCCCATCTCTGTCAATGTCAACTCCAGCCACCCTTTGCTCAGGCTAAAATCCTGGGTGTCATGCTGACTTTGCTTCTGTTCTCCCCACCCATTCCATGTTGTCTGTAAATCCTACTGTCATCATTTACAGAGTGTTTGGAATCTGCCCACTTCTTGTACCTCCACGGCTACACCCTGAGTCAGGCCACCGCTATCCCCCCAACCCCGCCCCGGTAATTGTAATAGCCTCCCAACTGGTTTACACACTCCCTTCCTTCTCTCCAAAGTGCCTCTTCAAAAACATGTCAGTCCACATCTTGCGTCTTTAAAATCCTCCAATGCATTCCGTGTCACTCAGGGTAAAAGCCAAGGATCTACCCAAACCGCACCCTTCCCCAAGGTGGCTGTGATTGCTATTTGTTCGGAGCTACCACTGCAAGTAGTTGCCTTCCTAAATTCTGGTCTTGTCTTAACTTGGCAGAATAATAGTGTGTGTGTGTCCAGGAGAGGGGAGGTTGAGATGGAAGGGTGGGGAGGAGTGGTGCTAAGAACACATGAGCTCACTTGGAAGTGACATTCCCCACCAATTCTTCAGTCTCTCCTCTGGTGACAGATGTGTCCCCCTAGCCTTCTCTTAAGGACTGATGTCATCTCTCAGCATCTCTTCTCCACTTTTACTGGTACCCTCTACTTCTTTATCACCCTATGGCTGTGGGATTCAGCCTTTAGGCTGGGAGACAATGAAGGGGTTGCTTAAAAACACATTCCAGTCCCAGAATCCTGGTCTGTCAGGAATATAGTAGTGTGTTTACCAAGTGGCCCAGGGGGGTCTGATGTGGGTGGTCAGAACATGTATAGAACATCATAAATTATACTGAACATGAGGTTTAATTTTCAAAAATTTTTATGTATTGATTTTAGGGAGAGGAATGGAGAAAGACAGAAACGTCCATTTGTTGTTCCACTTATTCGTGCACTCATTGGCTGATTCTTGTTTGTGCCGTGACCGGGGATGGAACTCACAACGCTGGCGTGTTGGGATGATGCTCTAACCAACTGAGCTACCCGGCCAGGCCGAGTTTTAATTATTTTTAGAGTGCTTTAAAGGGTTAAATTTTTGTTCATTTTCAAAAAGGAAGGTTTGGAAGTAAAACACATATGGATCACTAAAAGCATGATGCAAACATGGTCAGTGTACACAGGTAGGTTTATTATTAAACATGCGTGGGCCTGTCTGAGGTGAGGAATTATGAGATTTTGGAGGTGGAATTTGTCACCACCGGATGGGCAGGTTTGGATAAATGGGTCGTTAAGGGGTCCCACACAGAGAAACAGGCTCAGAGTTAGTCACTTAAACTGACATTTTTCTCAGCTTCTGGAGTTTCGGTATGAACCTAATAATATTCGCCAACCTGATTCTCTTCAGACAGCCCGAAGGCCATTCCTGTATACTGCTGTTGAGTTCTTTCGGTCAATCTTTTTTTCATCCCTCCATTGGACATTAGAATAGGTGTTATTCCCAAAGACAATGTTTTTTGTTATGTACACGGGTACCAATTTCTTTGCTAAACACTCCACAATGCACCCGTGATTTTCCTTCTGGAATCATTTTTCTTTCTCCTGAAGCAGATCTTTGAGAAGTTATGTTCATGTAGTTCTGTTAGTGATACATTCTCCCAGATTTTGATTTTCTGCAAATATCTTTATTTTGCCTTTGTTCCTGAAAGACGGTTTTGTAGGGCACACATTTCTAGACTGGTGATTACTTTTCTTAGCACTCTCTCCTGGTTTCTGCTTTTATTTGTGAGAAGCCCACCGTCTGTCGAACTCTGCCTCTCTTGTACTTAATCAGTCCCTTCTCTCAGTCTCCTTCAAGGTCCATTTGGCTTGGGTGTCCTCTAATTTCACGATAATGTATGTAACTGTAAATAGAAAGTCCAGCCTGCTATCCATTGTGCTTTCTGTGTATTTGGATGCATTTCTTTGATCACATATAGAAAAGTTTCAGTCATTGTTACTGTTATTCATGCATTTCTTTAGCTTGATTCTCTCTATTCTCTCCATCTGGGCCTCTGACTAAATGCATATAAGACGTTTTGATTGAGTCTGTCATATCTCTCAATCTCCCCTGCATTGTTTTCCAATGTCTTCTCTCGGAGGAATTTCCTCAGATTGGTCTTTCAGTCTACTAAATTCTCTCTTCAGTTGTGTCTAATTTTTTGTATTCCCTTCATTTCTAGAAGTTCTATTTGATTCTTATTTTATATTATTAAAAAAAGATTTTTATTTATTCTTAGAGAGAGGGAAGGGAGGCAGAAGGAGAGGGAGAGAAACACCAATATGTGACAGAAACATGGAACGGTTTCCTCTTGCTCTCCCCCCAGCCGGGGACCTGGCCCGTCACCCAGGCACGTGCCCTGACTGGGAATCAACCCATGACCTTTGGGTTTGTGGGGTGATGCTCAGCCCACTGAGCCACACCAGCCAGGGCTGATTCTTTTGAAAAATATTTTTGATAACTGTATGATCTGTTATCGATTGCTTATTTCTGTGATTTTAAAATTTAAGTATTTCATACATATTTATTTTTAAATTATCATAATTATTTATTGAATATTTATTTAGTGGTTATTACGATCCAGTAATAACTGGACTGCTGTAGAAGCTGGGGACTCAGTGGTGCCGAAGCCACAGAAAATCGTCTGCTTTCACGGAGACTTCACTCTAGTGAGTAATCCCAGTGTCCGAGTCCTTGAGAGACTGGGTTTTTTGTTGGTGCTTCTGCTGACTTTCACTCATAATGGTTTATTACCCTTTATATTTTTCATCCTTGATTACAAGTCCATGTTTGGCTGCAAAAGAACCCAAGGGGCCTATGTGAGGGGTCCTTTCCTCTACAGAAGACTTGCATTTGCTTCTTTCGGGGGCCAGAGAATGTGGCTGTTCCCCACCAGTTTAGCCCTTTTCGAGAATCCAGATTAAAGTGGAAGTCTTGGGTCAGCTTCTCCACCTTAGCACTTGCTCCAAGGTCTAACCTTCCCAGCCACGGAAGCACTGATATCGGCATCTGCCCGCAGGGAACACTTGCCTCAATTTTTTTTGTGTGTGGTAAAATATAGTGATTGTAGTAAAAAAAAAAATAGCCATTTAAACTATTTTAATTATGTTTACAATGTTGTGCCACGTTCACTATCTATGTCCGAAATTTTCCCATCCCCCTGAACAGACACTGTAACTGTTAAGCAGTAACTCCCCTTTCTCTCCTTCCTCCAGCCCTTGGTGAGTGAGGTCTGGTCTACGTTCTACCCTACAAGTTTGCCTTTCTGCATATTTCGTGTGAGTGGAATTATACTTGGCCTTTTATGCCTGGTTTGTTTCACTTAGCGTGTTTTCAAAGTTCATCCACGTTGTAGCATGTATCAGGACTTCATTTCTTTTTGTGGCCGAGTAATGCTCCATTGCACATATCCGCCACCTCTTGCTTATCTGTTCATCGGCTGATGGACATCCGGGCTGTTTTCACATTTTGGCTATTGGGAAGATTACCGTAATTAACATTGCATACAAGTATATGTGTGCATCCTTGTTTTCGGTTCTTCTGGGTAACATACCTAGGAGTGGAATCGCTTGGCTGTGTGATAATCCTGTGTCTAGTGTTTGGTTCCTGTTTTCCACAAGGTCTGTACCATTTATATGCTTACCAGCAATGTGCAAGGATTCCAGTTCCTCCAAACCCTCCACAACACTTGTTATTTCCCATTTATGGTTATTAGTACCATCGTCACCTGGTAGATATAAAGCAGCACCTCAGTGAGGTTTCGATATGCATTTCCCTAACCACTAATAATGCGGAGCATCTTTTTATGCGATTACTGGCTACTTGTATATATTGGAGTGGTGTCTGCTTAAGGTTTTTTTCCCCCATGTTTGAAATCAAATTGTCTTTTTGCTATTGAATGTAGAATTCTTACATATTCTGAATATTAAACTCTAATCAAATGATTTGCAAATAATTTCTTCCATTCTGTAGATTGCCTTTTCAGTTTTTATAATGCCTTTTGATACATAAAACTTTTTAATTCTGGAGAAGTGCAGGTTTTCCTGTATTTTCTTTTCATATCTATGCATCCATTGCCAAGCCCAAGGTTATGAAGATTTTGCCCCAGGTTTTCTTCTAACGCTATGGTTTTAGTTCTTATATTTAAGTCAATGATTTATTTTGAGTTAGTTTTGCGTTGGCTGTGAGGTAGAGTCCAGCTTCATTCTTTTGCATGTGGGAATCCAGCTGTCTCAGACACGTTTGTTGAAGAGCCTTTTCCTTCCTCATAAATGGACTTGGTGCCCTCGTCTGAAATCAGTTAGCCACGGTGCATGAGTCTGTTTACGGACTTACATCTCTGTTCCATTGCTGTATCCCTCTATCCTGATGCCAGTACCAAACTCTTTCGATTACTGCAGCTTTTTAGTTAAGTCTTGACACTGGGGAAATATGTGTTTTCTGACTTTGCTATTATTTATCAAGATTGCTTTGCCTATTCAGAGTTCCTTCCAATGCCACATGAATTGATGATTAGTGTTATCCTTTCTGGGGAAAAAAGGGCTATTGTCATTTTGATAGATATTGCTTTAAATCTGTAGATCACTTGGGTAGGGTAGGTATCTAACAATAGTGTCTTCCTCTCTGCAAATGTGGGATGTGTTCCCATTTGTTTATGGCTTCTTTCATTCAACCCAGCAATAGCGTGTGGTGTTTCCGTGTATGAGCCTTTCATCTCCTTGGTTCAGTTTGTTCCTAGATATTTTATTCTTTTAGATGCTACTGTGAATAGCATTGCTTTCTTAATTCCCCTTTCTACGCTGCAGGTATATGGAAACACAATCGGTATTTTAATTTTGATTGTATACCCTACAACTTTGCCAAATTGTTAGCCCTTTTATCTTTCTGGTGGACTATTTGGGACTTTCTATATATAGGATCATGTCATCTGCGAATAGAGATAGCTTGAACTCATGCTTTCCAACCTGAATGCCTTTTATTAACCTTGTCTAATTGCTGTAGTGGTGGTACATGTTGACTGGGAGCGGTGATTCCTTGTCTTGTTCCAACACCTGCGTTTTCAATTGCCTTGCTGCTCATTACTCCTTGCTCTTGTTTCAGTGAATTCAGGGGATGGATGGAACTATTACATATTTCTCCTACTCATGTTGACCACAGACATGCACTTAAATTTCTTTTAGCAGGAGCTAGTGATCTAGTCTGCCACTGCTGGCAGCAACCCAAGGTGACACTGCAAAGCTCTGACATGGAAAATGATAGACCAGGTCTCATGGCGGCTTGGTGGCCCTCTCTCTGTCTTGCTCAGAGTGATAAGAAGCTGTGTTGTCATGGTGGAAACTGAATTTCGAAGAGATCTGGGAGTTAGTCCAACTTATAGGAATCGTAGGTAGGGTGAAGGGCTCTGGGGAAACTGGCTTAAAAAATGAGAGATAAATATGCCTTGTATCCCACACAATAACCAAGTTTGTTCTATTTCTCAGTCTGATGTCTACTCATGTCCAATCATGCAATACCTTGAAAATGTGTCATCAGTTGCTAGGGAACTTACCCTTATGAACACGAATCCTAGTTTAAACTGTGCATCCATGTATCGATAAGAGGGAGAACAGGAGGGAGGGGGAGGAGGAAGGGAGAGAGGGAATGAGATATAGGGGAGACACACTGTTTGTCTGGTGGCTCTTCCCCTCCCTTCTCCTGCCTGTTCTTCTCCCTGGGGACCTCAGCACTACTCCCCATTCTCTGGATCTCTGGGTACTCCACACCCTCAGGTCTGGCGGGCCCAGGTGTGCAAAGGCAGCTGGGCTCCCACCCGCCCGATGAGCTGTTGAGCACTGTGACCTCCCACCAATGCCTGGGGACAATGTTGCCCAGCTACAGTTGCTGGGGGAAACTCAAGTCAGAATGTCCTCTCTTTAGGGTATGTAAAGTCTCAGTCACCACCAGGAATTAATGTTGTTTCTCCCCGGCTAAATGTGAAACCCATGTAAGTGAGCGTCGGCTTCTGGGATGAGCGAGGTGAGAGTGCTCCTACCTGGGCAGCGCCATTCCCTACTCCCTGACTCTCTGCTGAGTGCTCAGCGGGCAGCGCCCAAGTGGGAGTCGTGGGGGCAGTACAGAGCAGCTTTGGCAGCCCTCTGAGAAGCCCCTGTCAGGTGGCAGTTGCATCCAGACAGGCCTTCTGGTCCAATGGTGTCAGTCCCTGTCCTGAGAGAGTCCCCAAGCTGATGGAAGAGACATAAGCTCTAGCTTGAGGGGAACCCTGGTGTGCTGGGAGAGACCTAAGTTCTACTGAGAGTAAGCTTCTAGTCTGATGGGGGGAGACCCAGTCCCTGCCCCAGGAACCCCTGGTCTGAGGGGAAGACACTTCCACTGGGAGATGGAAAATGTAATGCAACCATCCTGTCCCCCAGATGTCCTGTTGGATGGGGGTGACCAGACTATCTGGGGGCAACTAATGACAAGAGAACCTCTGGGACACATGTGGACTGGGCTTTTTACACACAAGGGCGATAGAACCCGAGATGAACCCTTCACTCCCCTGGGAAATCCCGACCACTCCTTCCCACCCTCACCGCTAGGCTATTCTGAGTTTTTTCCATTTGTAACCAACCCAGATACAGATACCAGATGAAATTTTAAACAGAGAGAAAATTGGAAAGAACGGCGAGTATTCACAATTGAGCACTCAGCACGCAGACTCTACACTTGTCAACGCTTTGCTGTATCTTCATCATGAAATGCTTGCCCGTGTAGCTATCCTGCCGTGCACCTTACTTGGAGGATATTTCCAAAGACGCAGTCCATCAGCATACTTCACGCCCAACCCTTCAGCATGCATATCGTTAAGGAGAATTCAACATTTGCTTGTGGTTCTCTGTGTGTGCGTGTCTTTGTGTTAAATTTCTGTCAGTGAAGTGGTGAAATGCACAGATTATGAGTGTATCCTTTGAGATTTGACAAGGGCTTACGCACGTGTAAGCCAAATCCCTACCAAGACATGGGACATTTCTGTCAGTCAGGAGGTGTGTGCACACCCCTCTCCAGCCAATCGTGGCTGTCATCTTGCAGAAGCCATTTGCTTCCATGTTTGAAATGTCTTTCTAGAATTTCACACACATGGAATTAAGTAGTAAGTGCTCATCATATTTTTGCAACTCCTCCATTTTGTCGGGTGTCAGTATTTTTTTTTTTTTTGCGTCACCGAGTAGTGGTTATGATTCGCTTATCTGCTCTCCTGACCACAGACTGTTTAGGTGGGGTTGCTTGCAGTCAGGGGCTACTGTGAATAAGGCTGCGGTGAACAGTCTGGTACAGGTCTTTCCGTGGACATTTGTTTTCTTGTGGGCAGATACCTGGCGGCGGGATTGCTGGTTCACAGGTTAAACGTACATTCCGTGCGTGTGCCTGCTGGTGAAATGTCTGTTCAAATCTTTTGCCCTTCTCTTTATTGGGTTGTTTGTGTTTTTGTTATTGGGTTGTCGTTCTTTATAATTACTTGATACAAGTCCTTTAACAGGAATGTTTTACGAGTATTTCCTCCTGGTCTTACCATTTTTTTTTTTTTTTTGGATGGGAAGTAGTGTAACAGTGGAAAATTGTAACGGGAAATTGTAACCCACCCCACCGTTCTTTTGACGTCGTTTCTGCAGGTGCTGACTCTGGCTAATATGTGGCTTGTAGATGAACAGCATGTTTGTATAAGAATCCTAGGATCTAGTGTCAAAAGACACAGACCCTGACCTTCAGGCATCCCAGCTCTGGAGATTTGCTGACCTTCAAGCATGGAGCCAGGATGATGTGAATCCAGGATGATGCGAATCAGGATGACTAAACCAGGATGACGCACACCTCACCATCACCTGCCTTATCAGAATGGACTGTACTCGCCTGCATGTAGAGACCTTTGGAACCCCCTCCCTCGATCCCTTTGTTCTGTTCCCCCTCCCTCCTTATAAGAACCTCTGCCTGCACCGAGAGGGGGAAGATGGGCTTTGAGACCCGAGTCCCCCATATTCCAGGAGATGGCTTTGAGACATGAATCCCTCATCTCCCAGATGGCCGGCATCTGCAAATAAGCCACTTTCCTTCCCACCGGCCCCTGCCTCTCAAGTGTTGGTTTTCGTAGCGGCAGGCAGCCGGACCTGCATTTTGATTACAGTGGGATTCATTGGTAGGCGTGAGAAAGGACGGGGTAGTGCTAAAGCCCTTAGGAGTGCAAGGCTCATCATTTGTCCGGGGGACATGATTAGGGATGTATTTGACCCCACAGCCATCCAGGATGAGCCACGTCTTAGCCACCATGTCTTCAAATTCATCCTCATTGAACTTGATACAACTCCACTTCTTGGACACGTGAATCTCCTGACAGCTGGGGAACTTAAACTTGGCCCTGTGTGGGGCCCAAATCACATGCTCCTCCTTCTGCAGCTTAGTGTGGATGGACATGATGACCTGGTCAATGTGGGCCCTGGCCACTGTGCCCTGGACTTTCCAAAGGCACCCTGAATGCAGCAGGCCCTTGGACAATGTTGTTTCGTTCCAGGTGGCTTTGTTACGATGTTGATGAGGTGCTGTAGGAACCTGACTCATGTTTGTATCAGTTACACTGTGGTAAAGCTGGTTCCCTTATGCATCATTTCACTTAAAGTCACAGAACCTGCTGACAGTGTCGTCGAGTAGACACTTATCGGACCTGTCTGGAACCTAGACTGGACACAGCATGAGGTCAGCCATGAATGTCCGTGGGAACCAGTGGTCTCCAGGGTCCCTCGGGGTGCCCTGCAGAAGTACACTCCTGAGGAGGCTGCTGATGGCGGCCACTACACCCCCCCCTTTTCTTAACTATGTTTTCGGTGAACAAAGTGTCTGAGTTTTACAAAATCCAGATGGTCACTTTTTTCTTTGATAATTGCTATTTTTGCATCCCATCTAAGGAATCTTTGCCTCTCTGCGGGGCATGACGATATTCTCCCATGTTTTATTCCAGAAGCTTTGTAGTTTTTGCTTTCATGTTTAGAACTATGATTCATCTCACGCTAAATTGTACGTGTTGCATGAGGTAGGGCTCAGTGCTCGTGTTTCTGCACGCCGACAGCTGATCACACCTGTTGAAAGACTTTTCACCCATCCGATAGGATCGGGTCCTCCGTGAACATCAAATGACCGTGTGAACGTGGGTCTATTTCTGGGCTCTCTGTTCTGTCCCATTGAAGTGATACGTGTCTCTCTATACACCATTCTGTCTGCAGGGCACTGTACCAGCTTTATACCGAGTCTTGAAATTAGTTAATGTCAGGCCTCTAACTTTTGTTTTTCTTTGTCAAAAGTGCCTTGGATATGCTAGGTCTTTTACATTTTCATGTAAATTTTAGAACGAACCTATTAATGTCTGTAAATAGAACCTGCTGGACGTTGGGATCGGAACTGTGGTGAATCCGTAGGTGAAATTAGAGAGAGTGGGCATTTGAACAGTACTGAGGCTTCCGATACAGGAATGTTTCCTTCTGTCTTACTTAACTTGCCTCGGTATTGTTTGCAATTTTCAGTGTCAAGGTCTTGCTCATTTTTGTTACATTTATTTATAAGTATTTAAAAAAATTTTTGTCTTATAGTAAATTGTGAAAAATTTTATTTTCCACTGGGTTGTTGCTAATATATGGGAATACAAATTTTACTGATACTTTGCTAAATTCATTTATTAGTTTTTGTTGGTGTTTTATAGATTGCTAAGGATTTTCGGCATAAATAATCATGTCATCTGTGATAAGTGAGATCATACAGTATTTGTCTTTCTCTGTTTGACTTATTTTACTTAATGTCTTTAAATTCCATCCATGTTGTTACAGTGGCAGAGTTTTCCTCTTTCTTATGGCTGAATAATATTCCATTACACGCAAGCACAACCTTCACATACATAATTGTCGTTACCCACTAATCTGTAGATGGACACTCAGGGTTTTTCACGTCTTGGCTGTTGTGCATAACGCTGCAATCACCATGAAAATGCAGAGACCTCCTCGAGATTCTGACTTCATTTCCGTTGGATACGCACCCAAAGGTGGAACTGCTGGGTCATATGGTAGCTCTGGTTTTAATTTTGTGGGGACCCGCCGTACTGGTTTCCATAGCGGCCGCACCAGTCTACATTCCCACCAACAGAGAGCGAGGGTTCCCTTTTCTCCGCCTCCTGGCCAGCATTTGTCTTCTCTGTTGCAAATAGAACTGTAAGACAGTTAAAGGATACAATGTGATGACTTGATATACGCATGTATTGTGAGCGAACTCCCCCATCAAGTTAATCAACACATCTATCACCTCGCATGGGGCATTATGCCAAGTGAAATAAGCCAAACCGAGCAAGACAAATACCGCATACTATCACCCATGTGTGAAACCTAAAAAAAGAAAGGAAAAAAGTCAACCTCATAGAAACAGAGAGGAGAAAGTGGTTGCCAGGGACTGGGGGCGGGGGGAGTAGGGAGAGGGTGGTAAAAGGCACACACATTCAGCTCATGTGAATGAGGTCTGAGGATTCACCGTGCAGTGTGGCGGCCACAGCTGCCAGCACTGTATTGTATAACTGAACTCCGCTAGGAGAGCAGAACTTCGATGCTCTCACTGTCGCAAAACAACACAACAAAACCTCACTTGATCTTCCCCCACAATACCAGACACTGGGGCAGCGACCTTGAGCTGAGGACGATGAGGACGACAGTAACGATGGTGATGATGGAGGCGGCATACACACTGCTGTGGGGTCCTTGCTCTGTGCTGGGTTCTGTTCTGAACATTTTAGATGGGCTATAGAATTCAATCCTCAAACGAACCGTAGCGCAAGCACTACTATCAACCTCCTTTGACAGATGAGGAAACTGAGGCACAGAGAGACTGAGAAATTTGCCCGTGATCACATAGTAAATGAGAGACCAGGAGCTGGGCATCTTGGCTGGGTCCTATCTGAGCAGTTGCTGGGTTACTAATTGCAGAATCATAGGGTAACCACCTCTTATTGGGTATTTAAGACATGCAAGTGCTGTACTAAACAGTATAGACACATTGTTTCACTTTAATCCTCTCCCCCCGGATCCGATAAAGCCATTATTGTACCTCACATTTCACACGTGAAAAACTAGTTTCAGAGAAAGTTAACTTTCTCAAGATCACACAGCAAGGAAGATGCAGGCCGGAACCCGCACAGGTCTGTCTGGTGCCAAAGTGCATGCTCATAACCACCACTTCCTGCTGCCTCTGCTACCACTAGATCTCAGGACTGGAAGGGCCGCCTTCAGAAGTCTCAGGTTCAATCTTCTACTTGATGGGAGAGTCATTCTGAAACTCTCTGGCACAGGATCTTCCCAGCCCAGTTTGAATGCTCCCAGGAGTGGGGAGCTCACTGCCTCCTGGGCCAGTCCATTAGTGGTTGCCCAGTACTGATGGCCAGAGAACTTTTTTCTAATAAGCCCAAGAAATCAGCCTCCTTCAGTCCCCAGCAAGTCCCCTCCAGAATGGGCTGCATCCCCCTCCTTCAGGACAGACTGTGTGCTCCTCCGGCTTTGTCTATGGGAGGACTGACTCAAATCCCCTGGGCCAGAGAGGGGGCTGCCCCGCCCAAGGTTGTGCAGTGGGGGTGGGGAGCTGAGGACGGTGCTGGCATGCCTGGGAAGAGACGCACACACATGTTACGGGTCTTTCGTCTTAAGTGGTTTCTGATCTGTCTGGCTGAGTGATTGCCCGGAGCCACCCTGTTTAACATTCATGGAGACTCCGGGCTGGGCTATTGCAGGAGTAAATCATCCATGCCTTCTTTGGCCCTCCCCGCCACCCTGGTTCCCAGCCCCACAGGACAAGTGCCTCCCTGGTCCCATGGCAACAGGGCCATCTGTTTCACATGGCATCCCAGGCCAGGCGAAGTCCATTCCATCCCAGCGCTACTAAGTTACGGGTAGTGCGGGATGCAGCAAGAGGCAGAGGAGCTGGGGGTGGGGCAGGGAGGGGGAGCCTTTGCAGTTTTTTCTGATCCCATTTAGAGCCAGGCAGCCTCTCAGAGCTGGAAGAGCCCTCACAGGGCCCCCGGCCAAACCCTGTATCCCACGTGCGGGAAACTGGCCTCGGAGAGGAGGCATGGTGGTCACACGGCCCATTAGCAACACAGCTGGGCCTAGAGGGCCACTGACAAACATTTGTTAAATGAATGAATCATAGAATCATAAAGAGTGAGCGGCAGCCAATGGATTATGCCAACATTCCCAGCCAGGGCATGACAGGGTCCAGAAATTAACCTCTGCAATAGATGGCCATCGACACTGTACTCGAGAGCTGGAACTGTGCTGGGTTGCCCTCTTAACCGCCGCGGCTGCTGGGCCTTTTGAAGATGAAAGCTCTTCTGCGTACTGAAGGGACGCCTGTCAGCTTGCAGACACACCCATCAGCTCTGCCTCTGTGCTCTGGAGCCGCGGAGATGCCAGTCCTTCCTCTGGGTTGTCTTGTCCGACTCATTCTGGGGAAGTGTGAGGAGAGATGATTCCCATCTTGGAGGGGCCTGAAGGGGCCTGGAGGGGTGACGTAACTGACCACAGGCCGAGAGACAGATCAGGGAGCTAGGGTGTCCCAGCCCCTGGGAGAGTAGGGGCAGTTGTCTGCTAACTCCTCTGGGTGCTTTCTGTTCTCTTTCCACTGGGGGGCTGGCCCAGCCCACTGCTTGTCTGTACCTTCTATGGAGCTGGTTTCTGGGCTGCCTCTTTGCCCGCCCCCTTCCCGCCCTCCCCTGCCCTGGACCTAGTGTCTCTGTGAGATGAGAAAGTAGTTGCCTTTCCCAGCATCAGACTCAAACCTTATGGGTGGGTGTGGGTGGCACCGGGTCCTGTCTCCCCCACCCAGCTGTTGCCCCTCACCTCCTCCATCACTGCTAGAACTGCCTCCCAGTCCTACATGCTGTGAAGCCTAGAGAATGGGGAAGGGCCGGGGTAGCTCTCATTTCTCTGCTGGTTGAGGCTGCTCTATAATTTGTGAGGCGAAACTAATCTTCAAAATGTCCTTTCTCCTTCCTCAGCACCCCATAGTGCCTTGTATTTCCTGGAAAAAGCCTCAAGTGGGAGAGGGTTTGTGAGAGTGGGCTGTGGGCACAGTGCCAAAGGGGTGGTCACCTTGGGAGACAGAACCAGAGGAATAAGGAGTGGTTGGGGCAGGAGTTAGAATTAGAGTGAGAAAAGGGAGGAGAAGGGGATGTTTGAGAGACCATTCTACTTTCTGCCTTCCTACGCATCTTAAGTCCTGCCCCCAGTCCTGTTCTTCCCGTTAGGCTGAGCAGCCCAGAACAGTAGCAGACCCTTGTTCCCAGCCCTCACAATGAGCAGACTGCCTGCCTTACCTAGGAGCTTGCTTTCTACCACGGGAGGCAGTGGTTTAGCCAATCAGTGCAGGTATGCAAATGAGGGCATTCTGGGTAGCCTATTCCCTGGCCAGTCAACAGCAGAGTTATAACCTCCACTCTCTGATTGGTTCATCAGAAGGCTGAGCTTGGGAGTTCAGGCTCAATTATCTTCTTTAATGGGCCGGTGGTCAGGGGTGGGAACTAAAGAGTAGGTAATTAGAAGAACACACACACACACACACACACACACACACACGTGTACTGTCAGCACACTTTGGAATACATCAAAATTTTGCATCATGTTTGACTTCAAATAATGTAACAATTAGGTGACTTTTGCTAACCAGATGGCATGGGGCGTGGGGGATTGGAACAGGTGTGAGAAGGGCAGGCAAGGACAAACACGGGGTGGATATGCAGCTACCACCCCTCCGCCCTGCCCCTGCCCAGTCACACTTTTCCACGTTACATCTTGTCTCTTTTTGGATTGGTGTCGTCTCCTCTTCGTTGCCCCCTCCCTCCGATGTGGCCACTGAGACCTTGCCAACGTTTAGCACCAAGCCTCCGGGTGTGCCCGGAGCAGGGTCCTGTGTGCACAGACCAGACAGAAAGATGGATTGTTCCCTGCAATAAATATCGACTGATTCATAAATCTGGTTGCCAGATTCGATCACAGTTGCTGCCTGCACAATCCAGGAGCGGGAAGACACTGGCTAATTCTGTGCTGGGCCAGCTGATTCCCAGTGGAAGATGTATAAATGTCGATGTCTGTTAGCTTCATGCAACCTTGGGGGGGGGTGCTGTGTGCAGGCGGGGGGAGAACAAATTCTCTCAGATGAGAGGGCAGGTCTGGGAGGGGTGGTGAAGACGAGGGTGAGCCAAGGAGCAGATGGTTCCATAGGGCAGGACAGCCACCCCCTCTTCCTCTCCATCTCCGGGCCTCCTCAGCTTGGACCTGTCTCTACGGCAACCACCTAGGTAATGCTGAACATCTGGACGAAAGCCCATCCCCCAGGTGTTTCTAAATGCCTAGAGCTTTGTGTGGAGAAAATGAGACACAGAGTGGTGAGTGTTCACTGTTCACCCAGATGGATGCCAGGTAAATACAGGCTTGGGGGTATTGAATTGCTCTTCCCTAGAAGCCCCTCTTTTTGACTTGGGGCCCCACAGCCCCTTGAGGAATTGAATGAAGGATGAAGGCAGTTGTTCTTACTGGTATGTTCCTTTGGGTGCTTTGGGGACGTGTCTTCTTATACTGTGGCCAGCTGCCTGGAGGGTGCAGTTGGCCTTCGAGGAGGTAGATGGAGGGGTCTGCCCCTCACTGCACCCCATTGCACCTCCCCAGTCCATCTGCACGGAGACTCAACCCCCATTCACCTTGGTGCTTCCTCACTCACCCCTTCGTTTTCCTAACAAATATTTGCCAAAGATCTGCCTCCTGCAGGCCTCTCCCTGGGCTCAGGATCAACAATCCAAACTGCCCCCTCTGCCCTGCCCAACTCTGGACAGGGAGCGGGGTCCCCTGTGCCTCCTGACCACGGAGAGTCAGGGCTGGGAGGGCACAGGAGCTGAGGCTGTTCGGTCAGGGGCTTGGGAAGGGCTGCAGTCGATGTGGCATTTCTGAACGAGCGCTCTGGTGTGGGCCTCCTGGGCTCTAATCCCAGCTGTGCCGCCTGCCCCATGGGGCTGCTGTGGGGTGAAGTCCGTGAATGCGAACCAGAGCGAGCGCTGTGCCTGGAGGGGAGCGTGCGCTGCAAGGCTGGATTCTTGGTGCCTCGTGAGTGCAGGTCATTGGCTGGTGGATGAAGGCTGTGGAGATTAGTCAGAGATGGTCCCTGGCATGTCTCTCCCTGATGTCCACAGCAGATACAGACAAGTTCAGCGGGCAGGGCTGGGCCAGTGTTCCCCCTGTTGGGAGAGGCGGGGGAGGCCTAACAAAGAGGGAGCATGGTCTTTGACTGTGTCACTGGGGGATGCACAGTTATTACTGGGACTGGGGGGAGCATTCCAAGAGGGAGTGCTGGCATGAGCTAAGCCTGGAGGTGGGACAGCCCAGGGTCTGGAGAACAGAGGACGGAAAGAGGGCAGAAGCTGGAAAGGGAGGTGGTGCCATATCATGAAGGGCCTTGAATGCTGCGAGAGAGGCTGTGCCCAGCCCTGTGGGCAATAGGTACCTGCAGGAAGAACAATAGGAGCCGAGCTTTTAGGTGGTGGCTCGGGCAGTGGTGTGATGGGGGAGGGGGGTTTGAGGGGGGTGAGACCGCAGAAGCGGCCTGGGGTCGTCCTGGGTCTGAGTAGAGCCGTGCGGAATGAACAATGAGCTGACACAGGCCAAGGGTTGGTCGCAGAGAGCTGGTGCACACCCCCAGGAAAAAGGGAGCCCAGGCAACGAGGCCAGGCATGCCGTGTCTCTTCTGCTGGGGCCCGCATTTCCCTTGGGTTAAGGGGAATAGCCACCTCCACCCAGGAAGTAGAGAGTGGAATTTGGAATAAATCTCGCATACATCCACTGAATGTTAGAGTTAGACACTCCGAGAGACCATCTAGCGCCATCCTTTATTCTGAATGCCAAGCTGAGGTCTAGGGAAGACAAGGCGTGTTTCCACTGCTTCCTGGCTGCTCAGGGGCAGAGCTGGGAGGGGCCCACCAGCGCTCCCCAGGAGCTCCCCAACACACCCTCCCCTGGCCCAGCCAGGGCAAGTCATCAAATGTGTGCTGAGCCCCTACTGCGCACCAGGCATCAGGTAGGCACCCGGGAGGCCAAAGTGAGTGTGATGTTGTCCCGGCCCCCAAAGAGCAGGAGAGAAAGGGAGACAGCGGCACCAAACCACCCACGAGGTGATACATGCATCACGAATTCCAACAGCAAGTGCAAGACGTCCCCGACAGCCCTGGTTCTGCCCCACCCCCCGTCTCATTTTCTGTCTGGCTGGCTGTCTGTTGACTCTCAGTATTTTTTTCTAACCGCCCCCCCATACACACACATACACACCTCTCAGTGTGAACCTAGAACCTCTTAATTAAAAAGAAACATGTGCTGTGATAGGGAGAAACGGGGGGCTGTAATAATCATAACGATTGGGACCACCCCATGAAAATTTCCTCCTTGGCCCTGCCTGTCTCCTGCTGCCCTCACTGACACCCTCATCCCCAGTTGGGTGATTTTACAGGTGCCCAGATGTGACATCTGGCCACTTCCAAACCCCAAACAGACTGTGGCCAGGGGTGTGGGCTCCGGCCTCCGGGAAGCTAAAGACCTCATATGAGAGGATGCACAGAAGTGCCAGGCACTGTTAGCAGCTCCGGGACGGGCCAACGTGGACAGGATCGCTGCCCTCACAGGGCCTGTGCGGGACGGACGAGCTGGCACATGCATTCGCCAGGACAAAGCATGTTCTACCAGGCGGCCAGAGGTTCCAAGGAGAAAAGGCAAGGAAGTGGGAGATGGGCGATGGTGGGCTGACTCGTCGTTCTAGATAGTGTAGCTGGACAGCCTCTCTGAGGAGCTGACATTTGAGTCAAGATGAAGAAAGTGAGCCAACGAAGGGGTGTCGGTAGGAGGTGCCAGAGGAGGTGCAGGCGGAGGGATTGGTGACTGCAGAGGCCTGGGGGCAGGCCCGGGCCTGCGGAGTGTGAGGAATGGTGAGGTGGCCATTGTGGCTGGGGAGGTGGAAGCACTGGAGACAGAAGTAGGACATGAGGTCAGTGAGGTCGCAGGGCCTGGGTCATACAGAGCCCTGACAGTCATCGCCAGACTGCGGGCTTCTACCCTGGGGAAGTGCCCACCCCACCGAGAAGCCTCCTGGGATCCCAGGTCTGAGGACGGAGCGGTTTCCTTGTTCTACCTGTAGGAGCTCCCACCTCCTCTCCCTCCTCACTCAAGTTGGGACTTGATGGACAGGGGACACGTCCTTCCACAGTCCCGGCACAGCCCACTTCCACCTAGTTCTGCCTCCATGCCACCCCGCCATGGCCCACGGCCACACTCCTGTCCGGGGCATGCAGGTGTCCTGGCCTTGGAGTGGCTGGCCTTTGCATGTGGGTAGGGCCAGCTTCGGGGGGAAGAGAGGAGAGACGTGATCCCAGGTTGCATCTGACCTGCTGGCTCTGCCAGCTGGGGCCACCCTGCTGGGCCACGAGGGCGGCTCTCTGGGCACAGCCCCAGGCCCTCCCGACAGACAGCACTGTTTTGCAGATGAAACGGTCCCTTGGGCCTACTCTGACCCTCTTCCTGGCTCCTTCCCAGCCTGTGGAATTTTTAAAAATCTAATCAATCTCAGGGCATTGGGAAACCCATGGGCTCTGGAGCCAGACAGCTTCCAATCCCAGATCTACCATATATCTGCTGTGTGAGCTCTTTTATTATCCTCACCCAAGGACATGCTTATTGATTTTAGAGAGAGGGGAAGAGAGGAAGAAAGAAGGACAGAAACATCAATCTGTTGCCTCTCGTATGCCCCCCAACCAGGGACTGAACCCACAACCCTGGCATGTGCCCCAACTGGGAATTGAACCCTTGACCCTTCAGTTTATGGGGTGATGCTCCACAGCTGAGCCACACTGGCCAGGGCTGCTGAGTTCCTCTGGGCCTCCGTTTCCTCGCCTGTAGAGTGGGCACAGTGGCATAGTGCTGACCCCGTGGGGTTGCTGAGAATGCTGGATGTCACGATGCGGGCAAAGGGCCTGGCACATGCCAAGCCCTCAGTGAACCTCGGCTTCTATTATGACAGCAGCCAGAACAACAGGTGCATCCTGGGTCCCGTCCCTGCTGCAGCGGCAGGAGGAGAGGCACCATTTCTCGCCCAAAGCCTGCCTGGGGCCAGGGGGCTCTGCAGGCAGCTGTGGCCCTAGCACGGCTCCCCCGCCCCCACTGCCAGCTCTGCGGGTCACACAGGGACTGTCCTCACGGCTGTGCCGGTCTGCGTTGGAGCTGGTTTCTCTCGGGTGATGCTTGGAGATCCGGTTGCCTCCTGTGCTTTTCTTTCAGTGCGAGGCATCTGCACACAATGACCCACTGCGGCAGAGCGAGGAGAGAGGAGTGCAAACGAGGGGCCCGGGGGGCCTGGGTTCTCATCCCGCCTGTGCCGTGGGACCTTGGGCAGGTCACCTCTCCTCTGAGCAATCATTTCGGTAAAAGCTCGAGCTCAGCCCAGACTATCTGGGGGTCCCTCTGGCTGGAAAAAAAAGACCCATCTATTTTGAGGATCAAAAAAAAAATCAAACACAAATTCTAGTGCCAAAGTGGAAAGCCTCTCATCTGTGCAAAGTGGGTTTAAATTAGCCTGTGTTTAAAAAAGAAGAGACGGGAAAATGAAAATATAATGGGGCCTAGAATGGAAAGTCCAGGTGAGACCCAGCACTCTGCTGGCAAAGGGGCTGAGAGGGGTGGGGTTATTATCGCCGGCATCTGAGCGTTCTGAGTCTCTGATTTGAAAGGCTTTGCAGGTGTGGGGAAGGGATGGGCGTACCCCCACCTGGAGAGCTTCAGATTAGGAGTTAGGAAGGGAAGGAGGGATATGGCCAAATATGTCTGCTCTGACAGTGGGGTTACTTTGGAGTCTGGGCTGGCGAGGAGAAATCTTCTCAACCCAGAGAGGGAGTCGGCTTTGCTGAGGAAGAGGCTGGCAAATCTGGCAATAGGCTTTGCCCGCTGAGGTCGCCTCATGGGCCTGGTTGGGTCTTCAGAATTAGTATTCACTTCTCCTTGTTCGGTTTGTTTGATCAGTAGTGCGAGGGGCTGGAGTGAGGGTGGGGAGACAGCCCAGGCTGACGGGTGTCATACTCAGTGCCGACCTTGGCGGGGCGGACCCACTGCCTGGGGCCATGTGCAAGGAGCTGGGTGAGGGCCCATCCAGGGTGTTGGGGTGGGGGCAGTTACCCAGTTAGAGAACAGGAGGATCAGGTGACTTTGTCTGGATCAGAAGAACAGAGCTTTGTGGGCAGGTGCTCCAGGTTGAGGGAATGGCATGGGAAGAGGCTCAGAGGCCAGCAAGGAGGGACAGGAGGTGGCTGATGTCAACCATGGCTTCTAGGCCCTCTGCCCATCCTTAGAGACCCAGGGCCCTTAGACCCTTAGACAGGACAGTCCTCTGTCCAAGGAACTGCAGTCTCTTGTCGGCACAGCTGATTGGACTGGGGTGGACCCCTGACCTATGCTGAGCCAATCAGAGCCCTGTTCCTGGGAACTGGGAATTTGAATCCTGAAAACTAGTCAGATGGTGTGTGCTGATGGGAAGTTCGTCACGGGAGGAGGAGTTGGCATCAGACAAGCAAAGCGGCCTGCCCACCCGGGTCCTGGGGCTGTGAGTAAGCAGAGGAGCTGGTGTGTGGTGAGGAGCAGGAGCAGGGGACAGGGAGCACAGAGGGGCTGCATCGGGACCCTGGGGACCCACACAAGGTGTCCTGTTGTGCTTCTGTTGCAACCCCTTGAGTTAGTACAAGTGGGTTTACTTGTCTGGCCACCACCGACTCCTAGGCTAAGACCTATGGCTTGTACAGGGAGGGGGATGCGTGCCTGGAGCTGCCAGGGGTTAAAAGTGAGCCGGAGGGGTTTGAGGCAGGTCGGGTAGGGCTCTGCGTGCCAGGCTGTGAGGTCGCATGTATGTTTGTAAGGGAGGGGTGTGTGTAGGGGGAGAGGGTGTCACTGAAGTTTTTGGGTGCCCGGGAACCATAAGTGCAGTGAAAGGGAAGGGGGCTAACCCTGAAGTTTAGGTCCTGAGCATCCCCAGAGAGAGAGCCTGAAGGCCGGGGCGGTTCCGCGCACCTTGCTGGAAGCTCCTTTCCAGGCATGGGCCCAGGTCCTGCATGAAGGAGGCACCTTCTGTCAGATTCCCTGGCACTCACCCTCCGTCTGGTGTCGGCAGTCTTGGGTAACCTGCCCTAAAGCCACATACCCAGGGACCACCGGCCACCCACAAGTTCATCCATGCCAGACCAGCCCATAGATGCAAGGCCCCTCTCGATTCCCAGCATGGCGGCATCCAAAGAGCTCAGGACTTGGATTATGACCGATCTTGGTTCAAATTCCGACTCACCTACAGCTGTGTGACTTTGAGCAGGTCGCTTAACCTCTCTGATCCCTGGGGTTCTCATCTATATAAATCACGTTCAATAATAGTTCCTCCCAGAGTTGTCAGTGGATTAAATGATAGGGTGAGTGTAACAGGCTCAGCGAGTGTATATACCAGATAACTTACTTCCCTCCCTCCTCCTTCCCGCCCCCAAGGGGGTAGAGCTGGTCATGTCCACATGTCTCTAATCTCTGTGTTGTAACGTCCGAGAGGGCAGGGTCCAAGCCCATCACATTCATTCTCCCATCTCCCACCATGAGGGTGCGCCTGGCACTTCAGTGTTTAACACCTGCTCGTTGATTACATGGATACATGCAGAAATGCTTCCCAGAGACCCAGTTCTGAAGTCCAGAGGCTGCTGCCTCTTCACCTAACGCTTCCCTCCCCACCAGGAGCCTCCGGTGTGCCGGGCTGGCCTGCTGCTCCTGTCCCCGGAGCCTTGTTCTCTGTCTGCCCTAACCTGGCAGAGTCCCATGGGATTGGACACAGCTTCCAGCTACTCCTCATTCCCTTGTCCAGGGGCCTCTTCCCCAGGTATGTGGCTACCCCGGCCCCCTATCCCCACCCCAGACCTCTGGCTGAAGCCTCCTACCTCCCTGGTGCTGCGTCCCTCCAAGCCTGTGAATGACCCCAAGTTTTCCTCCTACCCTAGAACCTGACATTAGTCCTGCTGACTCGAAAGCCCCATCCTTTCCTCCTTTGTTCCCTCACCCCTCTCTCAGTGACAACTGCCATTCAGAGCCTCACAGGTGTCCTTCCAGACCTTTCGCTACACATCGCTTAAAACCCTTCCAAAGCATCCAGTAACATAAACCCCAAACTCTATGCCACAGCTCGCAAAGCCTTTACTGATCTGGCCCCTGCTTTCCTCTCCGACTTCTTCCTCCGGCTTCCACTGCCGGCCTGCCATTACTCGCAGGCCAGGCTGTTGCCCAGTCTTCATTCCCACCTCGGGGCCTTTGCCCAGACTGCCCCTTTCGTCTGGGCTGTTCTCAGCCTGAGCGTCACATGACTAGCTCCTCACCAGCGAGGTCTCAACAAGATGCCGCCCTCCCGGAGAGGTCTTCCCCAGCCATGCCATTCAATATCGCGCCCTATTTTTTCACAGCTCATGTTGTTATTGTTTGAAATGACCAGTTGCTGGCTCACTCCTTTACGGCCCCCTTCTCCCCCTGGAATGTAAGTTCCACGCAGGCAGGGCCTTATCTTCTCTCTGCCGCTCTCTCTCCCGGGTAACCAGATGGGAAATACACGCCACACTCTCATAAGTATCTGTTGAAAGACGGAATCTTTCCGTACATGCATGTATATATATGTATACAGTGTCATTTAGCCAAAGTGGGACCATACCGTCGGGCAGTGGTTTATTTCTTTTTTAACTCGCTTTTTTCACTCAGCTGTGTGAAAATGGCGGGGCTGTTTGCATCCACCATTGGCTCACCTGTCTGTCACAGGCCTAGTCTGGGCGTCTCTAGAGGCAGGTTCACATGGGAAAGGGAGAAGGGCCTGCCTTGCGCATCTGGCAGATCTAGCTTCCTGTCCTGCCACAGCTGGCTCTGTGGCCCCAGGCAAGTTCCCTCAGCTGGGATGTTAATGGCTTCCACACACAGGCTGCTGAGAGTGAGGACAGCCTGTGCTCAGGGCCCTGCCCGCCCCACCACTCAGGCTCGGCAGCTCCAGACCCCGGCTGCCAGCACGCAGGGTGGCCCTGCCCCTCCCCCCCAGACCTGGCCTGTGGCTTAGATCTGTGGCAGCCTCCTCCCTCTGTCCCCTGGAGGGTGACAGGTGGGGAGGGAACCTGAAGGTCCAGGCGGAAGGGACCAGCCAGCCCTGCGCAGCCAGCCCGGCCCATCTCCAGCATCTGCCCCTCTTCTGGGAAGAAAAGAACAAAACAAACCTTGCTGTCCTCAAGCAATTAAGTGGAAATCAAATCATCCCAAGGACAGAAAAACCAATTAATAAAGGAGCAGCGAAAACTAACACAGCAGTGGGGGCTGTGAGGAAATGCTGAGCAGAGGCCACCAGGGCGGCAGCCGTGCTGGGGGCTGTTGGGAGGGGGCTGGGTGCTGGGCGCAGTGTGGGAGGGGGGGTGGGGGTGCTCTGAGGGGGACCCAAGTTGATGAGGACACCCAGCCCCGCTGGAGGGAGCTCCCAGACTCACTGCCCCGTCTCCCTGCCACTCCTCAAACACTCTCCCGCCTCGGGGCCTCGGGGCCTTTGCACAGACCGTTCCTGGAAGGATGCCTGGAGCATCCTTCCCTTCCTTATCCATAGGCCTTGGCTCACACACATCATGCCCGGGAGCCGTCTGACCAAGGAAAGGCCCCCGGCTGGGAAGAGAGGCCACCAAGGCAGGGAGGAGGGGAGCAACAAGGAAAAACCCTGCAAAAACCATTCCTGGTCTGGGACTTAACACCTCATTCATAGACACAAAACCTTGAGACCTTAACCTTCTCGGCTTGCCCCTCAGAGGTTACCAGGCTGGGAGGGGAGGCCTGATGTGAAGGCACTGGTAGGAGGTGGGAGGCAGGGTCAGGTGCCGATGCCTCCGGTGGTGAGGAGGTCGAGCCAGGGCTCAGGCCCCGGACAGACACAGACAGGCAGAGCTCGGCCCCACCTCTGGGCCTGCTCGCGTACGCAGAGCGTTTGGGGGCGGGTCATCTGAGCCCGCACGGCTCCCGTGGCTGCGTCCACCACATGGGGACAGTCACGCAGGACCACGTTTCCTGGCTGCAGTGCTGGAAGCCAACAACCCCCGAAATCAAATTACTTTCAGAACTCCTTGGGTGACATAACTGGAAGTGACGTGAGGCTGTAAACACGCAGAGTTTTACTCACTTTGCTCTCTGGGAAGAGTCACATGTTTCGCTCCAGATACACGGATGTACTCGATTATCAGCGAGCCCCCGGAGGCTTTATGAAGTAAACATTTTATGCACTGAATGGCTTTTCAAAAATCTGGTTCCAAGGGATTTTGAAAATGGATTTGGACCTGTAGCATCCACTCTATGGGGCCGAAATAAAGCAATCCTCCCGTGGTCCCTTGGGCCCCGCGGGCACTTGGTAAATGCCTGGATGACCCCTGCAAGGAGGCAGTTTTCACCTCACACGTCTGAAAACAGAGGCCCGGAAAGGTTAAGCAATTCTCCCAGGGTCAACCAGCAGTTAAGTGGCAGAGCTGCAACCAAACACAAAATTCAGAATCTCAGTCGCGACCCAAGTCCCCCAAATGGAATGTCCACTGTCACGTGATTTGTTCTTGCCAGAGCCAGGCCAGGATGCATTCTACCCCGTGACCTGTGGCCTGCCCACCCCTGCCCCGGCCCTCAGCCTCCTGGACACAGGACTCGGGGCGAGGCTGGCTGGAGAGCCAAGCTCTTCCGCTGTGCTTTGGTGCAGGTGGAGTTTGGGAAATCACAACTGCCCTGTTGCTGGCTGACACGTGGCCTCCTGCAGAGCGCTGCTGCACGCTAGTAGCACAACCCCACCCCCCACCCCCCCAGGGCTGGGTTGGGAGGAACCTGGAACACTGTTTGGAAGGAGGGCCTGTGGCAGACACAAGACACCCAGGTTCAGAGTCAGGGCTAGAAAGCTCGCTGAGAGGCCACCTGGTCTGTCTCTACACAGCTGTGGTGGAGAAACCCTCAGTTCTAAAGGCTGCAGGTCATGGAAAAGCATGCGGTGCTCAGGCTAGAGAATAAGAAGGACTTTCTGAACCCTTAGGAATACCAGTGCCGAGGTGTCACCTCCCTCGGGCTTCAGTCAAGAATAAGATGCCCTCTGTGTGCGGGTGCCTGGCTCAGGGCTGGACAATGGTTCAGGTGCCCGAAGGGTGTCCCTCTCAGCCCAGGGTGTGGCTGGGAGCCACTGAGCCAGGAAGAGGGGACACACTGGGGAAGGGGGTCAAGGAGCCAGGGGACCCGCAGCGTCTGAGCTGGGCTGGCAGTCTCTGCTGGCTCCCAGCCCTGGCCAGAGGCAGGCAGGGAGCTGGTCAGCACACTCTCCCTTTTAATTACCCCCTCGGCCTAATTGGTTTTCCCGCCTCCTTTCCCACTGTTAGGAAGAGGCCATTGTTTGCTGCCTGCATGTTTACCAAGCAAATGGATTTTAAAAGCTTTCATAGACACAGAGAACCCATTTAGGAGGCTCAGTGGATAAAATTATTTATAGAGATTAATGGTTATCGTTCTCGTGCCTTTAGGAAATCAGGAGCCATATGTGAAGGGTGGGGGCGGCGGGCTGGGGGTGCCCACCTCTGCTGGCTCCCTGCTGGCTGTGCCTTCTCCTGCACTGCCCTCCTCTTCCCCCTTCCTCCCGTCCGCTCTTCCAGACAGACAGACAGTGCTCCGGCTTCTGTCTTTCCCCCTCTCTCCGGCATCTGTCTCTGGTTTCCTTTCGGAATCTCCCTTTAGCTTGTCCTGTCCCTCCCCTCCCCCCTCCTTTCCTCCTCTCCTTCTCTGTCGGTTAGTTTCCCTGTTTGCTTTCTGCCTGTCTTCCTCAAGGTCTATATTTGGATTTGTAGGTGCATCTCTGTCTTGGTGAATCTCTCTCTCTCTCTCTCCCACCGTCTTCACATCTGGCCTCTCCCCCCCATTGCTCGCTCTCTGTTTTCTCCCCATCTCTAGGTCTCTGACTCTCTCCATCTTTTTTGCTCTCCCTCTCTCCTGCTGGAATCTGTGTGCTTCGTCTAAGCCACCATACTGGGCTACAGGCAGCCCCGCTCCCTCAAGGCCTTTCACCCCGTCTCTGATCCCAGCTCGAGGCTGTGGGAGTGGCCAGTGGGTGGGTTCCAGAGCGTCCTGGAACCCCCTGCCTCCGCAGGGGCGAGTGCTCTCATGGCTTGATGGGTTTGGGGCCTTGAGGGTGGGAACCTCTGCTTCCCCCACAGAAAGAGGGCTGGATTGGAAGAGCCTGCCACCCAGGATCACCCACTAAGGGGCGGGGGGAGCAGAGAGGAGAGACTGGGAGCCAGTGTACCCCACATGCTCTTGCTCATCCTCAGGCCGACTCATAGGGACAGAGCACAGGTCCTAAGGCGGAGTGTCTGGAGCTCCAGGCTGCAGCGTGCTACCTATGTGGCCCCTTGAGGACACCAAGGTGGACCCACAAACGGCACAGGACACCTGGGACTGTGGTGGCCGGGCCTCGCGGCCATTCTCCTCTTTCTGTCCCATCTGCTCACTAGATGGCCCTGTCCTTTTTCCCTTCTCCGGAAATTGATGATGAGGGTTCACGTCAGGGGTGGGGTGTCCCTGGTTCTTATTTTTGGACTTTGTACTTGAACTTACATTTAGAGACAATTTGAATCTACTTATCATCTGGACCTCAATTTGCCAGCTGATAGGATGGCATTAACAACCCTGACCCCACTTAGCCTTTCATGGGAGAGATTAATAATTAATAACCGCAGCAACACTAGCCAGCATTCATCCGGAGCAAGTGTGCGCGAGGTGCGCCGCGAGGGCGTTTTAGCAGGGTCCTGTTCAGTGCTCCCAGCCGCGAGCGGCAGGGCCTGGCGTGGTCCCCATCACCCACGTGGGAGACAGCCGCACGCGAGGCCCCTGCCACAAGGACACACAGCCAGTCGTTAGCGAAAGCACCGGGATTGCAGCTCCCCTGCCCGGTGCTTTGCCCTGTGTTCTCTGCACTGAATCGCTGGGGGTCAGTGGGGGCAGCAGGGCGGGGTGACACAGGGGCTGGTTCTTCTCTGGGGAAGGAGGCCCCACTGCTGCAAGCCTTCCCCAGGGGAGGGCGTGGCCATCAAGGGAGATCAGCTGCCCTGGGGCCTGGAGAGCCCTGCTCCCCAGAGGGGGATTTTGGGCCAGTTTTGCTGGGTGGGGTAGTGGTGGGAACAGAGGGATTCTCTTTTCCTTAAAGGTCCTCCTGAAGCCGGGGCCAGCTGGGACAGGAGTAACAGCAGGGCTGGGGCCTAGGGAAGGTGCAGAGACCAGAAGGGGGAGCCCTGGTCGGCCTTCAGAGCACCTGGCACAGAGTAAGTGCTCAGCTGATGCTGCTCGAGTGACTGACTGAGGAATCAACACAAGGTCCACGGCTCCCTGCTCTCCAGAGCCCTCCGCTGTGAGACCCATGGACTGGGCGTGACTGGGAAGGGGGAGACCCCTTTCTGCTCAGAATGTGGGGCTGGGAGCTCCCTTCAGAGGGGATGCTGAGGCCCTCCCATGCTTCTTTCAGCAAAAATGCAGAGGAAGAGAGGTCGGCACGGGTCTCTAGAAGCCCCGCTCCCTTGGCCACGCCCCAGGGCAAGTAGCCAGGCCAGTCAAACATTCGGGGTGCACACCCCTGCCACTGGGGGAGCCCTGCCCCTAACTGCGCCTGCCAACCCAGTTTCCAGATGAGACACTGGCAGCCATCGTGGGGTCATTTACTTTGAAAAAGGACATCGTGACTCCCCTCCTGAAATAAAAGGAACGTCGTCAGAGGTTGCATTTAACGCAGTGTTCAGTGAGGGACTGCGCAAGCTGTTACCACCTGTTGGAGGGAGACCCCAAAGTGCCTGACATTCAAAGCATGCAGTCATGTAAGGTACACGGATGTGAATTCACAAGTAGACGCCCAGACTGGCCAGTCTTGTCCCTGCCCACTGAGCAACAGTCCCCAGCACCTTCCTGGACTGGGGTGTAACTGGGTTGCCACAGTCAGGATGAGGACGGCAGCAGGCTGGGGTCTCGGGGAGACATCTGGAGGCAAACATTCCCCAGTTTGCCCTGGGCAGCCGGGGTCTGGGCTTGGCCAGCCCCGGCCAGCGGCAGCCGTCCCCGCGGTGCTGTGTGCGGCAGCCTGTGCACAGCGACGGAGCAGGCCAATGTAGGGTAGCTTGATGTGGGGGCAGAAGTCCCAGCGTGGAAACCCGGGGCTGGGGTCCCATGTTCGGTCTGGCTGCCTGGCTATGGGGCTGGGAGCCCTTCTGGGCCTCAGCCTCTCATTGGTTAGAAGGGGGGTGACCTGGTGGCCCCATGAATTTTGTGGGTCTGGTCATGCTGAGGAGCTTGGTGCTCCTAAGCCTGTCATGCCCATCCCTGCCTCTGGGCCTTTGTCCTCGCTGTTCCTTCTGCTTGAAATGCCTTTCCTTCCTCATCAGCCTGGTGTAGCCTTATTTACCTGCCAGGACCCATCCTTGTCATGAAGCCACCTACCTCCCTTTAGCATTTCCAGGCCCTCCCAGACATAAGCCGATGGCTCCTTGGCACTCAGCTGCGGTTGTGCGGTGGCAGCAGGCGGAGAGCAAGGGGCCTGAAGGCAGACGGACTGGGTCTCCACCTTGGCTCTGCACTTCTTAGCGGTGCCGCCTTCAGCAAGGACAGCCTCCTCAAGGCTCCGTGCCCATCTCCCTGAAACGGCAATAGGGCCAATTTATCCTTGTAGTGGCACCCGCCTCCCAGGCCTGCGAGGTTGACAGGGGACAGTGCTTGTCAGCCCCTCGGCCCTGTTCCGGGAACCTGGTACAGGCGCACTCAGCACATGGGAGCTGCTGTTATGCACCCGTAGGGGTAGCTCGTGGTCCTCGGGTCACTGGGCTCAGCTCTGTCCACAGCCCCAGCTGCCCCCCAACCCCCCAATGAGCAGGGCTTCGCCTCATTTACTTGGGTGTCCCGTACCTAGTCCAGTGCTGCGACCTTAGCCATCTCAGGGTGAGTCCCGATTGGATGTGATTGACTTGGGGAGAAAAAGGACAGAAGTAGGAGGACGTGGAAGGAAAAGGAGAGACCCACTGGGTTCTGTGCTGAGGCCTGAGCTGCCAGGGACAGTGACGACTAGCTTGGGAGAGACCAAGGGGCCCACCAAGGCTGGCTGCGGGTCGGAGCGCTGGCTTCTCCAGAAGATGGTCTCTCTGATCCTGAGGGAGACGGTACTATACTAGCTTCTGCCCTCGTGCTGCCTCATATAAGCTGAGGCACAGAGAAGGGCAGCGACTTGGTTAAGGTCACACAGCATGTGGACCCACGTGTAAAATGCATTCTTGTGCATGGTCTCATTTTGGGGTCACAGAGTTGTGGGAGGTAGGGAGGACAGAGCTCATTCTTTTCATTTTATAGATGACAAAGTGGACGTTTGAAAAAGAAAAAGACAAGCCCAGGTTAGAGAATGAGTTGGCCTCGGAGTTCGAGATCCAGAACGGTCACCTGTCTGGGGCACGGGGCTGTGCCTGGCACAGGGGCCGGGACCTTTGTTCCGGGACTGCCGCTAGTCAAGTTCGGAGCCCATAGCTTGGTGATGGGTGGATGGGAGTTTCACTCTCCGGGCTCCGGCAGGGCATCTCAGCTGGGTAGTGGTTGCCTTGGCAAAGCCCTAGGCTGCTCTGGAAGAGGAGGTGCCAGGGGTTGCCAGGCTTGTTGGCAGTGTGGCAGCCCCACTCCGGGAACAGGGAGAAGACGGGGTTTGGCATGTGGCGTCAGGCAGTGCTCCAGCACCCTGTGCCTGCTCCTGGCAGCGCCCTCCTGGCCCCCAACTGCTCTGGGGCTGTCCCGCCGCCACGCAGGGCCCGCCCTGGCGGCTGACTCCCAGCCCGGATGCTGCCAGGAGCGGCTGTCTCTTCCACACCCTCAGCCACATGTTCTATTTCCTATGTGTGTCCACATGATGATCTAAAGCGGCCCCGTCCCAACACAGTACGTGAACCACAAATGTGAGTTACATATGGAACTTTCTAGCAACCACATTTTAAAAAGTAAATACAAGCAGGTACAATTCATGTTAATAATACGTTTTATTTAATCCAAGATGTCCAGAATGTTATTCAACAGGTAATCAATATAAAAAATTACTAATGACATGGTTTATGTTCCTTTTTTCGCACTAGGCCTCCAGGATCCGGGGTGCATTTTATACGTACAGCACATGGTTCGAACTGGCCGCATTTCAACTGCTCGGGCATCACACATGGAGAGTGGCCGCTCTCCCAACGGCTCAGCCAAAAGATTAAAAAATAAAGTGCAATTTTACTCAGAGTACCAAATTTTAACATATTTTCAATAACGTTTAAGTTCAAGTACCAGTAAAAGTTTTTAAATCACTTTTTTTCACATATGTCTTCAAGAAGACAATCAAAATGATCTATGAAAATTAAAAGGTACACTGCCCATTATAATGAACACCAAAATTTTAAATTAAAATTATTTAGCTAGCGCTGGGATATTGTTTTGCTTTTTTGAAACACTATTTATGTATCACGAAATGTTTTTATAGAAAAGGAAACAGCTCACCACTCCAGCATTAAATGCCCAATAGTTTTGTTCATGTCATGGCGCGGTGCCTGCTTTCTACCTCTAGCCCTTCTTCATACGTCCCACACGACCACAAAGACCTGTTTAATGAAGGAAAATGTGCCTTAGCTGCCCACACCAACCGTAGCAAATGCTACATATAATAACGCGATGATTGGGAGTATCTCCAGGACCCTCCTCGGAACAGTAAGACAGCTAGAAAATGGACACTTGACATTACTTGGAAATGATACTTTGTTTTTCAAGAATCGATTCCCGCTATCTCAGAGCAAAGACTTCAAAGCTAATTAATCCATCTCCTTTCTTACTCAAGGGCTCCTGCTGCTTGCCTGCTCTCCTCCTCCTCCTCTGCTCCCTCGAGTGCAACCTGACGTCAGCACCACATCCCAGAAAGCTTCTGACTCTGTTGTCTTTTACTTTGCAAACTGAGAGCAGAAGATGCGGAGACACATTTCCCTGGGGCCCGAACAGTGTTAATCTCGAGAGCAGATGTTCGGGGTTAAGGGCTACACCATGCCAGAGCTGAGCAAAATCATCCTGAGTGACGAGGGGTGCCCACATGTTCTTTAGGGTGTGTGTGTGTGTGTGTGTGTGTGTGTGTGTGTACGTGTGTACAACGTTTGAGCTCCAGCAGGCGGCTGCCTGGTGTGTAAATGTTGTAGTACAACATTGTCTCGGCCATTGTCTGTGGCAGCTTTGGAGCTATTAGGAGCAGAGTGGTGTTAACAGAGACTGGACCCTGTGCACTGCCAGACGGAAATATTTGTTATCTGGTGCTTTAAGAAAATTCGCTGACCAAGGGCAGGACCCCCTCTTGCCTGACTCTTAAGTGGTTGTCCTCCTTTGGGCCCCTGGAGCTGAGACCTCCTGTGCAAACGGTAATTTGGTCCAGACGTCTTCTCTTGTTGCAAGTCCCTTAAAGAAGGAGGCCTAAGCAAGATCCCCCAAAGCAGGTTCTCCACATTCAATTCTGAGGGCTTCAGTGGTTTTCTACAGAGAGTTTGCTGCCCTGTGGCATTTGGGACAATATTCTCTGAACAGTGAGGTCCCTTCCCCCATTCTGCCAGCTCCTCCCCACCCTTTGTAAGAACAGCCATCAGGGAATTTCCCATAATCCTCCACTCTCTTCTCCAGGAGCAGCCCTGGCACTAAGCTCTCCTGACCCCAGTGTCCTGGGAAGGGTCCAGGGATCTTGGCGAATTGGGCACCTTGTCAACCTGGGAGACACTGATGCAGCTCCAGAGGGTGTGTCCACGTGGCCAGAGATGTGCGGTAAGTGGGTAAAGGGCGTGGGGCTGGGGTGGGGCCTGCTCACTCCCACAGAGTCACGGTCACAGAGGCATTCTGTTTGATTCTGCACCTGCCTCCTCTACCAGGTGCGCCATTCCTGGTCAGCCCCTTGGGGTCTACATGGCACTCGGCACGTGGTGGGCCCACAGTCAGTAGACGCAGTCAGCACCCCCGGCACGTGCTCTGTGCCAGAGGTAGGGGTCGCACAGATGGGCCCAAAGGGTCATGCCGTCACAACTAGCGCTCCGCCCCAGTGGGAGAGACGGAGAGGCTGGCGGCTCGAGCCCTTGCAATGAGGACAGAAGCCTCAAGGAGGTGCTCCTTCTGAGAGCAGGACACCATCAGTCAGCTGTGGGGTTAGGAAGGCTTCAGCAAAAAGATGACAAGTGGAGCCACTTGTTGAACGAAAGCAAGAATGAATGAGCAATGAGGATATAATGCCAGTGCCGTGGAATTTAAAAATGTGGGAAGGAATCGCTTTTAAATGGAATTCATTTCAAGCATCCCTCAGCTGGAAGTGGGGCAGGAGCAGGCTGGACAGAGGGCTGCGAAGGGCAGGACAGAGGTCAAAGACGTGGGCTCCCACTGGCCTCCTGCCCAGGTTCACCGGGCAATCCCCGCCTGGAGCGCAGCCGCCGGGAAGCTCTTGCTGCTGCTGTGAAAGAGATGAGCTGTCGCAGCTTGAGGACAAATCTCTTTTAATTTTGTTCTTTGGAGGAGGGGGTGGGGTGGGACAGCACTGGAGTGAGTGATTGGCTCAGTGAGTGATGACCATGCCAGTTCCACTAACATCCTGGTGAGGGATGAGGGGGGAAGGGTCCCCTCCCCACACCTTCTCTGTCCAGTCGGGGGGGGGGGGGCAGGGAGTGGCCGCCCTCAACCTGGCCTCATCCCGGACAGGCAGAAGTGTGGCTAAGAGGGCTAACACTGGAAAGGTCCTTAGGGACCATCTGACAAGGGCTTCTCAAGTGGCCCCCATGGAGATTTAAGGGGGAGTCCATGGGAGGGTCCTTAGGGGTGAAATCTATATAAGTAGGAATGTTTTAGAAAGGTAGTGGGGGCAAAGGTCATGGTTTTCATCAGCCTCTTTAAAGTGTCCATACTTCCCCCCCACCCCCCCAAGTTCAGCTCTCCCGGATTCTGCCCTCTCATCCAATGTCAAGGGGCAGGTGTGTGGATTCTGGGGGCCGGACTGGGGGGCGGTTGTCCTCATCTCCCCCACAGTCTCTGCAGTCCACTGTCTAGCTAAAGAGGGACACAGAATGAGAGGGCCCAGGGCGTCTGAGCCTCCCCGAATCCGGTTTTTCTTCATGAGCCATAGGGCAGAAGGCAGGGAGATGGGGTGGGTGATAAGAGGTGGGGTAAGACCAGGAGGTTCAAGGTCTAGAGTGGGGAGCCATGTACATGAGCCGAACCAGCTGCTTCCCCAGAGGGTCACAGGGTCCCTCTGGTGCTCGAAGAGGCAGAATGACAGCACCTGCAAGGTCCCCTCACCTGGGGCAGCACATACCTTATCACTCTGCCATTCTCCAGGGGACACCTGCCTGGGGCAGGGGAGGGGAGTAGGGTAGACACACCAGATACAGGTTAGAAAGGTGATGCTGAGGCCGCAGCCGGGCAGGGAGGCCAGGTCGGAGGGCACTGTGGTGTGCTGGGGACAATGAGGGGAGGGAGGACAGAGAGAAAGCCCACTGGAGTACGTACGCCCTGTCCCTGCTGGGGACCAAGGAGCCAGGAGCAGCCTCACACTGGTGCTGGGAACTTAAAAAGTGGGGAAAGTACTGCTTCTGAAGGTTCAGAATAAATCTAGCTCCCGTCCCGGCTCTGGCTTTGTGCCGCTCTGGGCAAGACTTGGCTCGAGCTGGCCTCAGTTTCCCCGTTCTGTCAGATGGGAAATAATTATAGTAACAATGCTTCTTAGCACAAAAGGCCCGGAGACTGGTGGGCGGAGAGTGCCTTGGTGCTCGTGGAGAACAGAGGTGGAGCTGCTGACCGGATTCCAGAAATCTGTATGGGAGGAAATGATGGGGTGGCGTGGGGAGGAAGGGATGAGTCAGGAGAAGAAACAGGGACACCTCCTCACTCGAGGTGTCCAGTTGTTTTCCTGGAAGCGCTATGTACTTGGCAAGAGCATTTGACGCAGCCTGCCTGGATGTGGCCTCTGACCTGGGAGGGAAGTGGTGAACCTGGGCTTCTGCATGTACCGGAGCCCGGGCCTTGGTTGCCCCGGAATGCAGGCAACTCACTCCAGGGGCATCTGAGAGGACAGAGGTTCAGATGTGATATGACTTTGGGGGACGGAGGTGGCAAAAACCGTGTTCAACTACCTCAAGCCAAATTCGATGGCCAGATACCTACTAAGAGCATTGACAGACAAGGCTGGGAGCATCTAGGAGGGAGATGACTTGTGTACTGGCCATGGGTGGGATCCCGAGAGCGATAGGGAGAGGGGATGGCATGAAGGGCATGGCGTCAGGGCCGTGGGGGATCCCAGCCATTTTTCCTTTGGGATTCATCTGGCGGTTAGCATGATGGTGAAGTCGAATCATGGTCCATCTGACTTCCTAACTTTTGGTTCTTGAAGGTGTGTGTCCCTCCCCTGAGGGCCCCACCCAGGGGGTCCCCATCGAGGGTCCTCCCAGACACTGGCGCCCGTGGAAACGAATCCCAGGGCTGCCTCCCAGCCTGCGGGCCCTGCAGGAAGCCTGCCGGCCCGGCTCCGCTCCAGGCTGCTCCCGCACCGCTGGCCTGTTTACCACTTCGCTGCAGAGCAGATGGATGGCGCGGAGGCCTCATTTTTCTCCCCTCGCAGCGGGGAAAATGAATCTCGCCAAGTGTTGCCGACACCATCCTACCAGGTTCCACCTCCATCACGGTCGGACCGCTGGCGGGGCACAGGCCCCTCCCTCAGCCCCACGCAGGGGCCCAGGGGACAGGGCGGACACAAGCAGCACGTTTCCCATCTTTGGCTCCTTCCACCGGCCGTTTCCCTCTCCCGAGATCGACCCGCTCCGCCGGGCAGCCTGTGCGGCGCCTCCCGGCCTGGGCTTTGATGACACTTGGAAGCAGATGCTCCTAGACAGAGAAAAGATGAGGCGGCGATCAGGGGAGAGGAGAGGAGAATGCACTGATTTCCGCCCGATCACCACCTCCCACAATCTTAGAACACGAGGAAGCGCGGTCATCTCCCTGAAACGCGGGAAGGCCAGGCAGGCCTGGGCGTGAGGCGGCTGGGAAGGTGGGAGGTGGGGCAGCGATCTGGGGCCCTGGATAGGAATCCCAGCTTCTTTATCCGTGCAACCTTGGGACAAGTCATTCCACTGCTTGTGGTCTTGCTTCCTTCCAAAACTGGAATGGATTCCTTCCAGTGCTGGCGATTGGTGACGTGCTGGGAATTTTAAGACCCAGGTGATATAAGGTCCCACCAGTTGTTGGGCACTTACTGTGTGACTTAGGATGCAAGAGATCATTGATCCTCACACGAACGAACGGGGAAGAAGCCAGCTTCAGTCCCATTTTACATACTGGGTAACTGAGAGGCTGGTTTGGAGTGACTCCCACGAAGTAAACGGCAGAACCAAGGTTCAAATCCATCCCTGTCACTGCAACGTCCTCTCTTGTCACTAGATGACCCGCTTCTCCCAGGGCACAGAGAGTTTTGGGGGCATGGACTTAGGGAATCTTGTAGAGGGATAAATCATCGAAAAGAGGGATGGGGGAATCCTGAGAGAGCCGCTTGGGAAAGCATGTCTGTTCCTGGCTCTCAGGTCACACCTAGCGTAGCTCCATCTCTCACTGGGCTCCAGTCCATCCTGGTCCCTCTGCCTCAGAGCCGAACCCCAGTCTCGGGCTGAGGGCCTGCTTCTGTGAGCTGAGTGTCCCTGGCCTCAGCTCCAGGGGCCTGCCTCCCAAAGCATGCCTGTGATGTCACCTGAACCAAGAAGACTGGTTTATTCCTCACTGCCCAACACACACGAACGAGTCTGCTCAGGCCTCCCAAATATAGGGTAATTCCAAGGAATATCAGCAAAGGGTCTGCTTCAAGAATGCCTTAAATGCAGGTATCCTCACTCAGTAGGAGGACATCAATGATCTTTCTTTTGGGGACCACGGACCTCTCCTCCAAATCGTTGGAAGTACCTCAGGGAGACAACTCCATCTAAGAGGAAGGTCCCGCATCTAAACACCAAGCTGAAGAAAACACCCTCAACAATCGGAGACTCCCATGGAGAACCAGACCAGGATCTCCGGGTCCCATCATTTAGAAAATTCATCGTCCCTTGGAAAATAATAAAACCATAGCTAGCATTTACCAGGGCGAATTTCAGTTGCTCACAGGCAAGGACTCCTGTAACCCTCACGAGCAGCCTAGGAGGTAGGTGCAATTTGATCCCCGTTTCATGGACAGGGGACTGAGTTTAGGGGGAAGACAGTTCTTCCGCCTTCCATGGCGAGGCCAGATTGACCTGGGTTCCCCGGCTGCCCGTTCCTTCCAACCAGCCCCAGACGGACTTTCTATCCATGGGAGAGGGTTGAACACTCTCTCCAGGACCTCTGCCCCTTTCCTCCCAGAAGTCTTCTTGGCGTCCATGTGAAGGACATCAGCCAGAGGACCAGGGCACACACTCGGAATGAGGGCTTCTGGCCCCGGATTCTACATTACCAGGCGCGAACCTAAAATAAATCATTTCACTAGAGTTGATAACACAATCCTTTTAACTGCAACGTGTTTCCAAATAGAGGACCCTCCTGTCGGCTTTAATGAACGGAGAAGAATCTTTGTAATCGACTCAGTGACAGCTTGCATGTAAATGGTAGATATTCGTCTGCATGCTGTGGGCCTGTTTCTTCATGTTTCAAGTGGGGAGTAACTAGGCTCCTGACTACCTCTCTCTCTCACAGCCCCTCTCCAGCCACCCCCTCTGAAGGTGACTCACATAGACGGGCAGCAGGGGCCTCTGCCGAGACCCACCCACAGGTACACTGGGGCCAGAGTGCCACCTGGCTTCACTCTGGCCCCTCTCCGTTAGGCCCCCGACCCCTGTCCTTTACCCACAACTCTGGCCCTGCCCCTACCCCCCTGTGACTCTGCCTCCCCTCCCGGGGGGGTGGAGGGCTCTGAGGGCTCCGCCCCACCCTGGGGTCGAGCATTAGCTCCCCTGGTTATTGCTGCGCTGGAGCTGTATGCGTGCATGTGCATGTGTGTGCATGTGTGCGTGTAGGGAGCGTGTGTGCATTAGAGGTGCATGTATGTGTGTACATGTATAGGAGGGACAGGCGCCCATTGGTAGATGCCTGCAAGTGTGAATGAGTAGGGGTGCTCAGAGGGGGTGCATTTAGGACGTGTGCCCTGTGTGTGCGTGTGCGCGTGTGTGTGCGTGTGTGTGAGGAACGTGTGCAGAGTGCTCTGCTTGCCCTGCTGCCCACCAGAGCGGGTTCCTCATCGTCTGACAAAGGCAGCCCTTTAATCACCGGATGTGTCTGGGGTTTGTTTTGTCCGTCCCTGGAGCAGGGTTTGCTGGAGGGGAGGGCCGCCCTGTGGCCCTGGCATTGCTGGAGGTTCCCTGCAGAAGCTGCCGCTGCTGGCGAGTCCTCTGCTTCCCCTTCTCCTCTCTTCTCTCCCTGGTGGCTGTGGCCCCTGCCTGGTGGGCTAACCCCAGACCGGCCCTCCCTTGGGCCTGCCCCTTCCCTGGGTGTTATCGCCACCCCACCGGGGACCTGGAATCGGGAACAGAGCCTGGAAAGGGAGAGGAGCAGACTGCAGAAGGAGGACCCTGTGGGCAAATGTGTGGGAGGGAGGGCCCTGCTCAGAGTCCCAGCTCCCTCAGCATCGGCACTGAGGAACTGTACCCCACCTGGGAAGGGGTGGGCTCTGCTCACTGCATCCTGGAGGGGTGGAGTCTACAAGGAGGTAGAGGCAAATACTATGGCTGGGCAGAGACAGGGGAGGCACCTCCCCTTCACTTACCACCTGCCGCCATTTGCACCCCTAACCTCCCCTCCTTCCTTAACAGGCCGGGGCGGGTCCGCAGGTGGAGCCCACCTTCAGCACAGGCCTGCGCTGCAGAACTGCGCAGCAGACAGGGCGCAGAGGGCCCATCCAGGGACCCCCACACACTCCCCGTGCTCCCTGTCAGCTGTCCCAGTTGAAGGACCCCTCCTAGCAGGACAAGTGACAGGGACCGGCCTCAGTGCCCTCCTTGTGAATCCTAGGACGTCCTATCGGGAACTTTGAAACGGAGGAGGAAGGAAGTCACTCTAGAATTGCCGAAGGGCGGGGGCAGAGGGCAGCGCCGGCTCTGGAAGAAGGCTCAGGGCCCTCTGAGCTCACCCCCAGGGCACAGCAGCAGAGCTGGGCCCACCCTCAGGGGATCCTGCAGCTGCAGCCCCCAGGCCCAAGCCCCACCAGGGCTGAGGCCCCCTCTGTGCTCCAGCCCCACCCAGCAAAGGGGCTCTCAGGCACCCAGACTCCTCGCTGGGACCCACTCAGCAGGAGGGCCACCGCTGGGCTCCTGACCTGGGCGCAGAAAGTCAGCTTGGGAGGTGCCCCAAGACAACACTCCCTCTGGACCCCCCATCTCAACAGAGGGGGACTGGAGACTGCTGCCAGGCCACACTGTGGGTGGGGGTGCCCAGGGGGCTGGAGGCCAAGCCCTTTGCCCCCATCCAGGTTGCCTCCCTATGTCCCCGAGAAGTGGAAGGGTTGGGATCCTCCCTCTGGCCTCTCCCACACCTGGACGGCAGCAGCGTCCTCCCCAGCAGCCCAGGGCTTCTCTGTGGTCACCGGAGGGAGGGTCACTTCCTCCCCTTCCCCACACACCCACGCCTCTCAGCCAGGCCCTGGCAGGGCTCCCTCCCGCCAGGACAATTCATCCCACCGCCCAATCCTCAAGCAGCTGTTTCTGACTTCCCAGCCACCTGGCAGGCCCTGCCTAATGAATGCCTCCCCTAGAGGCCTCGAGCAGCCCTCCTCCAGGCTGCCTTTCTGGATTACCTGCCTGGCTTCCGCATTTCCTCTGCTCCGTAGGCTGCGTGCAGGTGTAGATTACCTTTCACCCACGGGCAACTGTTTGCGTCCTTCTCTGTCATTTCTTCAGGATGCTTTCTGTCATTTCTTCAGAGTGTGGGAACACCCCATCCAGACAAGTATCTGTCAAGGGTAGGTGGCTTGTTTCCCCCCCCACCCCAGACTGGGAGCTACTGTAAGACAGGGCCTGTTCCTCTTGCATCAGGTTGGGGGCCCCATGAAACAGGATCCGTGCCTCCTCCATCAGACTGAGCTCCCCGCGGGCAGGGGCCTGACAACTTGACCGTTCAAGCTCCATCTCAGTCCCGAGACTCACCGTCCACCTGGCACACATGGGTGGTTGTCATTCCCATACACCGCTTTGTTCCCTCCCCCCTCCCCACAACAAGCTGAATCCTAAACCCCTGGGGGCAACCGCCAATGTGGCAGTAAGTAAGGATGGCAGAGCTGGCGGAGCTTGGGCAGAGGGGGACCATTGAAGCCTGTTGCCCCACCTCTCACCCCACAGCACCAACCTCTCTAGGAGGGTGGAGAGGGGAGGTATGAAGTGTCAGGGCAGTGTGGTGCCTCAGGATTCACCTCCTGAGGTCTGAGAACCCCCAAGACTGAAGGCACTAGAGTGACCATCTGGCCCCTGGAATCTGGTCGGAAGTCCTGGCTTGTCTCAGACACGGGCAGTGCCAGGCTCACAGCCGTGTGACCAGTCCATGGCCAAGTGAAAACTCCTGCCAAGCCCTTGACTTCTGGTGGAGTATCTTGCCACTGCTTTGGAATGATTCTCTGAGCTCCAGGTCCCCTCCAAGGAAGGCAGTGTGAAGACGTTGCAACTGGAGCCAATGAGACCTGGGTTTGAATCCTGGCCCTGCCATTTAAATGAGTTGTGTGGCATGAAAGAAACCCCTCTGAGGCCCAGTTTTGCCGTCTGTAGAATGGGTATCACAGTAGCACCTACTTTACTTGGTCATTGTGAAGAGGTGATGAAATGATGGACCTCAAGTGATTCCTCGCTTGTCGTGTGCTCTCAGAAAATGCTATTTAACACTCCTGCCTCCTCTGTGCTCGGCCCTCGGTCAGATCAAGGGCAGAGATTTCATCCGCACTCACCATGCTGCTGTGGCAGGCGTGGGCACAGGGAGGATGGCCTCAGTTTCCCAGTTCTCTTGCTTAGGCCCCAGGGACCGAAGGGGCAGCCAGTATCCCAAGGGAGAGGACAGGCGCTGGCTCATCCCACCGACCTGTGCTGGGCATTTCTGCTTGTGCCACTGGCTCTCCTTAGGGCGCCTTGCTCAGGAAGGCCCTGCCAGGTCTCTGCCTGAAGGCGCAACTGAGAGAGGCTTGGGCGATTGGCTTTTGTGACCACTGGAGAGGGAGTTCCCAGCCAAGGAGGGGGTACGGCCTCTCCAACAATGGCAGAGAGGCCAGAGTACTCACAGTGTCCCACGGGACCCCAAACCCTGACAGTGATCTAATTAAGCCTTCAGTGGGGGGGGGGGAGGCCCGCAGCCTGCCCCCATCACAGAGCACATCAGACCTTTAGAGCCCTCCTGCCTCCAAATCTCTGCAACCTCATTCCCTTTCCACAGCCAGTGTGGCTTCAGGGTGCAGCAGAAAGCGGGTAGGTCTGTGGCTGCCTATAGGTCACTTCTAGCCTGGAGACCACAAGCAAGTTACTTGTCCTTTCTGGGTGCCTGTCGTCTCCTTTGTAAAATGGGACTGGCGATTCCTATCGCTCTAGATGCTTGTTGGCAATGCAGGTGCTGAAATGGGGGCGCCCCTTCGGGGAGTCAGTGGATGCTACCGTTTGCCCAAATGGGGAGATGAGTCCAGCGCTGGCACCGCACTGGCTGAAGGTCACCCAGTCAGACCCCAGGAGTCCCTGCCAGCCCATCTTAGGAAATCTCATCACTTCTAGTGAGTTTCCTTCTCTGGCTCATTGATTGCATTTTCAGTTTTCCACTTGCTGGAAGCCTTCTCTTGGGGGCGGGGGTTGGGGGGGGCACAGGGCCTGGCATGTGGGAGGTGCCAGTCGGTATTTGCTGAAGATGGGCGTGGAGGTGTGTCCAGGGCTGGCACGGAGAAGCTGGCAGTGTGGGCTGGGGCAGGGAGCTGAGCAGCGGGCTGGGGACAGGCTCAATGCTGCTTCCCTGCACTGCCCCCCCCCCTTTCTGCCTTCGCCGGCCCTGGCTGTCTGAGAAACCTCATTTTGCTGGCAAGCTGATTCATGTGCCTGGTTCCCCAGTGCTCCCAGAACAGCTCTCTGTCAATAACTATTCTTTATAAGGTCCCTCGATTCATTTTCAGGGTTGAAGACAAATTTTTAAAGAGGAGTTCAGTGCCAGGGCCATTCCAGAGGGGCTGTTAACTTAATGTCCCACCTCGTTCCTCCACGCTTGCTCCCTCTTGAACTGTGCGAGGGTCAGGGCTTGCCGTTTCCCGCAATTGCCTCTGAGTCCAGCATTTGGACAGGGAGTGAAGAATGAAGAGGAGGGGGCACAAATTACCGGACGGGGCAGCAGGCAGTGCTCTGGCTCTGCCCCTAGGTTGGCTGTGTCACTTCTGGCCACCTGCTCCCCTCTTCGGGCCCCCACTTCCGTGTTTGTGAAAGTGTGGATGCTGGCAGAAACCGCTTCGAGAGCACCCACCGTCTCCCCTGGAGTGGCCTGTCTCCGGGATTCCCTGGGAGGGAGGTCTTTGTCAAGCAGCAGCTCACGTCTCCTCCCCTTTGAACCCCTGGGGGACAAAGCGGTTGGCAAAGCCTGTAGCTGAAACTCCTGCGGGCACCCAGCTCTCCGTCCCCACTGCCCTGGCCCTGCGGCATTTCCGTCACGGGGCCCCTTGCCCCTTCCTGCCTTCCCCAGCGAGAGGGACAGGATCTGAACCTCGAGTCTGAGCTTGATGCCCAAATCCATGCTGACCTCCCTCCGCCCCTCTGGCCTCCATACCCAGGCCTAGATGTGTCTGTTTCTCTGTCCCCAGGGACCCCTGTTCCAGGCATGGGGCAAGTACGCGCAGAGACAGGGCACGCAGAGGGAGCACAGGTCTGCCGGCTCTGGGACTTCACAGCCACCACCCACCCTTCCGGAAGTGTCTCTGGCCCCGTCCTCAGCAAGTTCAGTTTGAAAAATGTCTCCTCCTTTCCTTTGTGCCCCCTCAAGCCAGGGCAGAGCCAGCACACACAGCATCCATACTCCCAGATGGTGGGACTTGTCAGTCTTCCCTGTAGAGCTGGGGCTCCTTGAGGGCAGGCCCACAGTTTTGCCTCCATACTGCCCCCCACTCCCTGGTCCCTGGCAGGGCCTAGCACACAGTAGGAGCTTTCTGTGCTGAATGAACAGATGGAACCACCTTTAACACCAGCAGCCCCACCATGCGCACACACCCGAGCTAGAATCTTCGTTCTTCCTGACTCACACCTGTGTCCTCCTCCTCTCTCGCTGCAACTTGTGATTGTCTGCAAGATCACGTGGTACGATGGGAGGGTAGAGAAAACCCCCAAATGTGGAATAACGAGAAAGCCATTTGCAGTTTTCGTTTGGACTTCAGTCGGCCACTGCGTGCAGAGCACTTGCGGACGCTAGGCACTGTCAGTTAAGAAAGAGGGCTGAGAACCCTGTGGGAGGTCACTGTCGGCTTATTTGCATGACAGGTATCCTGTGTTCTGGGAAGTGGGGGCAGCGGTTCTAACTCCACGGCTCCGCCCTGGGCCTGGCTTCCCTGTGGCTCCCTCCGCGCCACAGAGTGACCCCCGTTCTTCTTTGTTGGGTGCACAAGCTGGCCAGAGCTGGCCAATCTCTAGTCTTCCTTTCAGCACCACACCTCACCTGAAAATTAAACCTGGACGCCGCACACTCCATTTGTCACCTATGCCAGGGGCTTCGTCTGCTCTTGTTGGGCACCATGTGGAGAGCTTTATGTGTCTGGCGGCATTTAATGCTCACCATGCCCCCCGGCCTGCTGCTGGAGACGCGCAGATGATGGGGAAGGCAGGTGCCCTCCCGAGGTGGCAGTGGCAGGTTGGGGCAGGTGCCAGGGCGGCCTGTCCTGCCTCTGGTCCGCTCTGCAACAGACGCCCTTTGCTGTGCCTTCTCCTCTCCCCACTCCGAGATGGCTGCTCTAGCCACCCATCCCGGGCGTGGGGGGCTGCCAGGCAGCCTTGGCCGGTCTCCGCACTCAGGTAAGGTGCCCCTGTGCCCTATGCCTGGGAGTGGCCTCCCAGGGCTAGTCCAGGGCCTGCTGTGGGGGAGGGGCACACCCAACCACCTTTGCTCTCTCCTGCCTGGCCCCTGCCATGCAGACCACCAGGCTTTCCCCCTCGATCCATGGAGAAAGGAGGCCCCTGAGAGGGGGGCTGAAGGCAATGAGTGAGCCCAGGCCTGCACCCCATCCTCTCTCACTTTTCTCCTTATTTTTCTGTTCCCTCTCCCCCCAAGGCATTTACCTGGAGGCCCTGAGGCTGCCCCTCCCTCCCACACCAATCACAGCAGGCTCCTAGAGGAGGCACCTCTTTGTAAGGGCCCGTTTTGGGGTCAGCAAACCCTTCATCCTCTGACATGGGCACCCCCGAAGTACCGGGGTCCGAGGTGCCTGGGTGTCGGAGCAGGAAGAGCAGGGCCACAGCTGGGCTGGGTTGTGTGGGCTTCCTGTCATTTCGTGTGCCCGCAGTGTGCACATGTGTACACATGTGTGTGGGAGTGAGTGTGCATGCGTGCACAGAAAGAAGAGACACAGAACCAGCCACCATGTACCGTCTGTTCTCCAGGAGCTGCTGCCCCCACCTCCAACATGGTCGCCTGCATTTATTTAAGAAAAACCAGACACAGTGGTGGGCGGAACCCGAGAGAACAGTGGCTGTGGGGCAGGGTAGGGAGACACCCAGCCCCCCCTGCCTTGCCCACCCCGAGGTCCTTCATGGCATGCCCTGGTGCCCTGTCTCCCCTTCCTACCAGAGCTCACCACATGGGGGGCTGAGGGCCACGCCTTCAGAGAAGGAAAAGAGTGGCCAGCAGAGCTGGAGGGGCTAAGGCGCGGTGTTGGCCTTGCTGTGGGGTGGGCAGGAGGCACGCAGGCTTCCCTGGGCCCACCTAGACCATGGTGCTTTGGGCAGTGGCTTGGTGAGGGGTGGCCCACAGACTCCTCCCACTTCAGGCCCCTTCTATAGCCCTCGGGGCTGGAGGAGGGAGCCCTGGGCTCTGAGAAAGGTGCCTGGCCTGGCCACAGGTCCCTCTGCAGTCAGTTCCCAGGTCCTAGGAAGGGACTTGGGGGTACCAGAAAGGCAGAAGATGCTACAAGTATTCCCCACCTTGCAAATGTTTTGTCCACAGCAAGATCCTTGGCAGGGCAGGCAGCCATTGCTGCCCCGCCCTGCAGGACGGAGATCCCTGAATAGTGGTTTGAGAAAGGTCTTTGTGCGGTTTGTGACGCAAGACCCCACGGAGCCCCCAGCACAGAGGGAGCACAGGGGGCAGGGGAGGCCGCAGCGCAGCGCACAGGGAGGGCCCACCTGGCCCCTGGCTTGGCCTCCGAGCCTCACTCTCAGGGCAGGTTTGTTGAGGATGGGAGGAGGTCTGGAAAGTGTAGAAGGAGGGCCGGGATGGCTTCCTCCTGGCCAGCTCCCGGGGAGGGCGCCCTCCTCCTGCTGCGGGAGCAGAAGAAGGTGTCAGTGTGAGGCAGTGGGAGGGACCAGAGGAGGGAGATGGTGGCCCGAAGAAGCCCAAAGCTGCAGGGGCAGGGCCCGCAGAATCCACGTTAGCCGCCCGCCGCAGTGTGAGCAGGGGTCCTGGCTGTGCCCCACACAGACCCCACCCTGTGGGGTCATGGAACCTCTACGCAGTCTCTTTGTTTCTGCGCATGTAGTTGTGCAGGTTTGGGGGCACAGCGGGCCGCGGGGTGCCCGCCACATCCGGGCAGCCCCAGCCCAGGTCCTCTTCATCCTCGTCCTCTTCGCCGGCGGGCACCGAGTCATAGGCCAGTTCCTCTGTGGGCAGCGTGGTGAAGGTGGTAAACTTGACCCGCTTGCGCTTGGAGGTGGGTGAGCTGGCAGGGTCCTCGGCCTGGTCCCGGGTGGAGCCGCCCGAGGAGCCGTCACCGCGCCCGTGTACCTGGCTCTGGACGCTGGTCTGCGAGCTGCCACTGCTGTGGTGGTCGCCGTGGCAGCAGGCGGGCACGGTCTCCAGCGGGTTGCCCACGGGCGGCGACAGCTCCCCTTGCACTCGTAGCGGCTGCCCGTTGCCCAGGAACACCCAGTGGTGAGAGTGGTCCATGCTGGTCTGGCCCTCGGGCGGGATGCGCTTGTGCCGGTAACGCAGCACGAAGACGATGCAGTTGATGAGGAAGACGAGGATGGCGAGGCAGAAGACGCCCAGCAGCGCGTACATGCCGATCTCCAGGTCTGTCAGCCCCCGCGGCATCTGCTGGAAGACCGTGGGCAGTGGCAGGAAATCTTCTGTGGGCGGAGCTGCTGGGCTGGTGGTGACCAGCCCCGGGGCCTCCGCAGGGGACACCCTTGTGCCTGGCGGGCCTGCTCCCCGGGCCTCGTCCTCACCCCCACCAGGCCCCGGCTGGCTGGGGCCAGGGTAGTCGTAGGTGGGGTCCTCCTCCTCCCGCCCAAAGTGCACCCGCAGGCCCACAGGGGTTGTAGCCAGAACGCTCTTGCGCTTGGTTTTCTGGCAGCTTTCGGCAATGGTGAGCTCAGCTCGGAGCAGCTCCCCTGCCCCCTCGGCCTCTGCCACCACCAGCGGAAAGGTCCGGTCCTGGGTCACCGTAGCCACCCGCTCGTCCAGACTGCTCACTAGCAGCCCATAGTCCCGGGGGCTGTAGAGGGAGAGTGGAGCAGTGGTGCCATCACTGTAGGAGAGCCAGAGGCTCAGGAGGGCTTCCTGGAGGAGGAGGAGAAGGGGGAGGAGTCAGAGTGCTGGTCCTGGCTGGCTCTCCTGTGGGACACTGAGCTCTCTGGGGGCTGGGACCACGGGGTTCTTGCTCCCTGTGGCATTCCCAGTGCTGGGACTGTGCCTGGCAGGTGGCAGGCGCTCAGGGATGGTCGATTGGGGGCCCTGCTCTGGAGGTGGTGAAGGGGGTACAGGGTATGTATGGCCTCCTACCACCTGCAGACTTTCTTCGCCCACTTCACCCTTCTCCCCTTGCTGAGCTAAGAGTAAATTCTGCCTTGGGTCTAACTCAAGTCCCTTTTGCTGCCAAAGCAATTCCACGTCTCCATGCCTGACCTTGGGATCATCCCCATCAGACACCTGGAGACTGAGAACACATGCCCAACCCCAGTCTTCTCCTCTGCTTGTCAAATTGCCCCCTGTCCTGCAGATGAGGAAGCAGGGCCCAGAGAGAAGGGATTGGCCTGAGGCCCTGGGGTGAGTTGGGGGCAGAGGACTTCTGGCTCAGGACTCCTGGCTTGGTGCTCAACACCCACCTCCTGCTCCCTGCACTCCTGCCTGTCCCCTTCCCACCTTTGCCTGTAGCCAGTGCCCCGGCATGTCTGGGGGGAGAGGCAGAGGGGATGGACCCTGGGAGAATCCAGGAGGGGACACCTCCCAGGATTGGCAGGTTCAGGAAGGGAGACTGTGGCCAGACTCCCAATGCAGGTGGCGGGGGTGGGGCGGAGCAGGGGGTGGGGCATGTAGGGTAGATAGATCTTCCATCCCCTAGAGCCCTAATGCAGGGACCCATGGCACAGAGGCGAGTCAGAGCCTGTGAGTCCTCCTTCCACACTCCAAGCCCCCAGGCTGGCAGGCTGGGCATCCAGTTACCTGCTTGAGGAAGGTGAGGGTCTGCTGGGCGGCCGTGGTGGCCAGGATGGTGTGGCTGCTCCCGGGGCTGGGCCGTAGGGAGAGGGCAAGGTTGGCCACCACCTGGGCCTGCAATTGTGTGATGCTGACCTTCTCCTCTGTCACCGTCAGCAGCGTCTCCCCGAGCACAGACTCCGTCAGTGGGGACACCACCTGAGGGCGAGAGGGGCAGGGCTAGGTGAAGGCCAGGAGAGCAGCAGCCCCAGGATCGGCAATTGGGGAGGAGCCCCAGTGTTGCCAGAAGAGAAGCCCAGGGGGCGGGGTAGGCTGGGGGCCTCTGCCTTAGGTCTGCACCCAGGAACCGAGGTCCAGGGGCCAAGCAAGGGTCAGGGGATCGTAGAAGCATAGATGAGAGAGCTGGGTAGATTTTAAGGAAAATGACAGGCCTGCACAGTGATAAGTGGCTGTTGATATTCCAACCTCAACGTCAGGTGGACAAAAGGGAGTGGTGGGGACTGTGGCAAATGGGGGAACTCAGGCTTATGTAAAGGTGGTACCAGTCCTGCCACGAGCAGCTTATCACCAGGTGGGAAGGCAGGCCCGGCGTTGCCAGAGTCATATTTTGTAAAATCACAAATCCAGTTTTCTAAAACTGAGGAACTTCCCAATTTTAAAACGGAGGATCAGTTCTTTTTATAAACAAGTGTTCTACAAGCAGATTCTAGCCCATGGGTCACTATTTAACAACTGCTAGGTGGGGGATTTCCACTCAGGCAGCCAGTTGCCAAGGGGGAAGGCCGGGGCTGAATTCCTAGATCCTGAATGCCCTTTCCTGGCCTCTGGGCCGCCCGAGCCCTCCCACCTGCTCTCCCTCTTCACACACCTGCTCTCGGGGCCCACACAGTGACGCAAGGCTGATAGCGCTGACCAGGCTTGGAGGGAGACCTTTCACCCAGGTGAAGCTAAAGGACCTTGACCTCTGGTGGTGGAACTTCAGGCAGAGGAGCAGGTGGAGAAGACGGTGTGTTTTGGGGGCCAGCTGGGGCTGCTCCCAGGGGCGGAGGCCCTGGGAATCCCGCCCCGAGGACGTCTGCGTCCGCTGCCCACAGGTGACCACAGCTGCTGGCGCGGCCCTCGTGCCTACCTTGAAGGGGGTGGTGCCCGGCTCCAGGCCGGCCAGCGTGCTGCTGTCTACCATGCGGGCCACTCGGGGGTCACCCACCCGCATGAAGTCGCTGACCAGGTCGGTGACCTCCACCAGCCAGTCCGGGCCCAGCATGGTGACCACCTGGTCGGTGCCCTCCGACGACGTCGTGTGGAACTGGGTGAAGACCTGCAGCGTGGCGTGCTGGTACTGCAGCGTGCAGCCACGGCTGGCGCTCTGCCGCCGCTCCTCCTCGTCCTCCTCCTCGTCCTCGCTCTCCCGGGCTGACCTGGGGGCGGGGTGCACACGGGGTCAGGGCGCCTCACCCTGGCAAGGACCTGCACAAACCCCTCTCTCCTGCTGGCCCTTCTCCAGCACCCCCTGAGTGGAGGCTGTGTGCGTGGCAAGTCTTTTCCAGGGCTCTTTCCTGTTCCTGTCAAGCTCGGAGCCAGGAGTCCCAGGCATTCCCCGCCTAGAAAGGCACCTCCTCGACTCTCCCTGGTCCCTCTCCGCCTCTGCTTGGCTTCACCCGCTCCTGAGGAAAGCTGGCGTCAAGTCCTAACAAGTGCTGCCTCTTTTCAGCACGAAGCACTTGTCTGGCCCTGCTCTCAGCTCTAAGCTGGAGCAACGGCAATGCCTGCTACCGAGCGCCAGCAAGCTGGGCTGGGCTGAGCCCCACACTGTGTGGCAAACAACTTCTAAGTGACCAACTTGGATATTTAGTAAAGAATGCAAGCCAAGTGTCAAAGGGGCTGCCTGGGTTTCTCTTGCTGCTTATAGTTAAATGCAAAAAGGAGAGAAAAAAACTGGGGGAAGAACTGGTGAGCAAAAGGGAACGAGGACCTGCTGATCTGCAGACTTCTCCGCCTATCCAGATTGCCCAAAATGCTGAAACCTGGGGATGCTTGGAGTGGAGGGTGTGGCTGCCGCTTTGCAGGTGCTCGGAAGAATCAGCCGCCACAATATTCACTCACACGGAGGGTTCTTTTTCCTGTGTTAACTAATGTAACCCTCGCAACAACCCTGTGAGGTGTCAACGTGGCGATTTTACAGATGAGGAAGCTGAGGCACGGAGGGGCTGTGTACGTGGCCACCACGGCCCAGCCAGCGAAGAGCAGGGGTGAGGTTTCCAACCCGGGCTGTGTGGCTTCGGAATTCACTACGTCCTCACCGCTCAAAGCGGCAGCGACATCGCCCGGGAGCTGGTTCAAAACACAGAGTGTGCGTTTTGACAGGATGCGCAGGTGAGTCCCGTGCACATGGCGGTTTGAGAGGCTCTGGTCTACGCCGCCTTGCGTGTCCAAGTCTCTGCAGAATTGAACTGAGTCCAGCTCTCACCTGGCTGCCTGCTTCTCCCCCTAGACCCGCCCCTCTTTCTCTTCCCTGGGGCTTTTTGTCACTAGGAGCAATGAGTGGGTGAGTGGGGTGTGCTAAGTTCAGACGTACCTGCCCCCAAAGTTGGGCACTCAGGTGTGTGAGCCCGCCCCCCAGAGAGGAGGCCTGTGTGCCTGGCTGATGTGCTCACCAGTGTGCCTTGGTGTGCCCCAGCTGGGGCATGCGTGTTCCCCAGACAACTCCTTTCCATTTATCCTTGAAGACTTAGCTCAAGAGTCACCTCTTCCAGGAAGTCTGCCTTGACTTCCCAGAGGAAGCAGTGATTCTCTCCTTCATGCCACTCAGTTCCCTGCTTCCTGCATCCACCATGCTCTGTGGCACATACATGATGGCTTCCCTGGTGGACCCGGAGCTGGGGGCAGTAAGGCACTGGCCACCCTCATCCCATATCTCACATACCCATCAGTGCCTGGCACACAGTAGCCACCCAATAACAGTTTGTTGATTGAATAACCAACCTCAGACTGTGTACCTCTAGGCACTCATACATACACGCAGACCAGACTGCGTGCTGCAGCTGTGTCACCCACGCGTGTCCCGTGTGTCTGCCGTGTGTGGAGGGGCTGTACCTCCGGTCGGGGAGGATAGGTACCCTCCAGCCCTTCACTTGGCTGAGGCGCGTGTCCGAGAGCTCGATGTGCAGAGGCAGCTTGGGGACCCAGACCGTCATTTCCAGGGGGGCATTGAGGACGTCGTAGCGGAAGGTGACCCTGGCGTTCATGGACCCGCGAGACTCCTTTCCGCTCACAAACACGTAGTCACAGCTGCTGGATACCTGGGGGGGGCAGGGAGTGTGGTTGGTATGTCTTGCCCTACAGGTCATCCTGTGGGACAGTGCAAGGGACTGCAGTCCCACAAGCAGGGCCGGAAGGCTGTTGAGCAGAGAAAGTGCCAGTCACTGAAGGGGGGGGGGGCCAGATGGGAGAAGGCGCCCAATGTAATTCCCTTGGGAGGTGTCAGCTTCTGGTGCCCCTGCCTCCCTTCGTTTTTTCCCTGAGATCACCTCTTAGGGGCTACTGTGGGAAGTGTGTGCTCCCTGGCAAGGAGCCAGTGTGCAAATGTTTTTACGAGGGGCTGCTTCCCATGTGCCAGACCACCTTGGAGGAGCCCTCAGGCTGAGGGTCCTCAGGACGGGCTCCCCTCCTCTCTATGGCTACCTGGGCTCTGGCACAGGTATCCGGCAGGTAGAGTCCTCCACTGAACCGAAGGGCAGCCTGCCCTGAGTAAGACACCGGTGCTCAGCTAGCTCGGAGGTCAGGGGGTGATGGGCAGGCCCATGGCTCCTCCCAGCCCCTCCGGCCCAGCAGCCCCAGGAAAATGGGCACTGGTTATTTCAGGTGAAGGGGCTGTTCTATTCAGGGATGGAAGTGAGAGAAGGGGAGGGGAAAAATCGGGACTAGAGAACCCCAAGCACAGATGGGTGGATTATTGCCGCTAACGGCTGCAGCTTTTGCAAATGCATGCCCACCTGGATGCCGAATTGCATCTTCGAGGTCCCCCAGATGGGCAGATGCCCACTGAACACATCTGGGTGGATACCTGTGCCCACTCACAAAGGTGTCGCTGCCAGCCCTTCAGGCGGACGCAGATGGGTGTACGTGTCAAATGTGCCCACGTACACACCTGGAGTGAATGCTGTGTACAACGTGTTCAGGTGCTCCTGCTGGTGCACACCCGTGGGTGCACATCCTCGTGTTTGGATGCAGCCTGTGGGCTGGTGACACCCTGAAGGCCGTGGTGGGGGGCTGGGGGGCAGGGGGCTCCTATGTGGCGATGAGCCCCTGAACCGACCCCAACTCTTGCTTGCTCTCTTAACCGTCTCAGAAGGGTGGGTGGAAGTGCAACAGCACCCTGCCAGGATGCTCATTTCCCTCTTCGGGAGGCAGAGCGTTTCATCTGAAGCCTGGCAAATTCTGTTTAGAATGTTGGCAAACTCCATAAAGAACTGGAGTGTATTTCATTGAGAGCAGAAACAAATTCCATTTGGAATCTTTGCTAATTCCCTTCGGTATCTAAGCCATCACGACTTTGTTCTGGTCCCTCTGGGGCTGGCGTGGGGGTGTCTGGGTGGCAGAGAAAGGTGCTGGGCTCTTGGGAGTGGGCCCATTTCTTCCCGTGCCAGCCTGCCAGCGGTGGAGGGCCCCACAGGCCTGGGCAAGGCTTCTACTCCCAGGAGGTGACGGGGCTGTGGGATCGAGCCATCCGCTCTGGCTCACTTGGAAGGCCCTCTTCCTGGATGGGCAGACAGCTGAGGTGAGCTTTGGGCTCCCCAGACCTCGGGAGACCCGGGGCAGTGTGCACTCAGGGTCAGCCCCAGTGAGCTGGAGCGAGGACACCCACATCCCCTCCTCCCGCTCTCCTTTAAGCTGAAGGATTGACAGGAACAGGGAACAGATTCTGGTGTCTAATCATTTGGTTTGGGTACCTGCTGGAGCCTGGCACGGCAGACAGCTCACCCACCGAGTGAGGTACCTGGGCTGGACACCCTCCTGCATTACTGCTCGCTCTACTGCCTCTGACCACCGTCCAGAGCCAGGGGGAGGGGCAAATCTGGAGGCCCTCCAGGGGAGGTGGCAACTGGGCCATTTGAGTCAAATCAGTGCCCTGTTTGCTGGGTGGTGGAGAACTCGGGGCCCAGAGAAGGTCCTTCCTTATATGACCTTCACTCCTGGCCTAACTCACATGCTTCTGGAAGCTTCCTTTCTGTGCTGGAGCTCCTCCACTTGGAACCAGCAATGGGGTTCAGGGCTTGCCGCTGAGGGGCCCACCCCCTGCCCCACATTGCCTTGCCTAGGGTCTGTCGCCCAGCCGGGGCTCATGACGACTTGCCAGATTGGACTGAGTTCAAGTTGTCAATGCTGCCTTCTCCCCATGGTCTGCCAAACAGTCTCTTCCACATTCCTACAGGAAGCCCTCCAGGACTGGCAGGGCCATGCCCAGGGCTTTGCCTCACCCCACTCAGGCTGAATGAGGGGTGCCCCCAGCTCTTCCGTACTCCGGCCCTCAATTTCCAGCCTTCTTGTCCACCAAGAAGACCTGCGTGGGATGTGACATTCCCTCTGGCTTGAGGCCCCCCCCTCAAAGGTCTGAGGCCTTCCTTCCGGGGGCCCCATCTCCAGGAAGCTCACCTTGATGATGTCCTCATTGTCAGACTCGCATTCCACCAGGGCGGAGACATCTAGGACGAGGCCGGTCACTTCGATGGCAATGACCTTGACAGGGATGGCCACTGTCCGGCCAGTGAGGATGGCCGTGTTGATGATCTCAGTGTCCTGTGGGGAGAGAAGGAGGGGCCTGGGTGCTTGCAAATCTCTGCTCTCCCAGGACCTGCCAGCCAAGGCCCCCAACTCCCGAGCGTCCCCGCTCCTCAGATGCACACCCTTCCCTGGGGACACCCGCACACATGTGCTGAGAGGCGCATCCACCCAGCCTCACACATCTTCTCAGGTGCTCAGCTTCCTTGGACTTCTGCAGTAGCCTTCGTGGTTGACCTCACCCTGCTTCCAGAACACAGCCCTTTCCCAGTCTCCTCCCATCTTTTCTCAACATCTTCCGTGCTTCCCAGGATGCACAGAGGAAAGTCCAACACATTTGCCTGGCCATTCAAGATGTCTCTGGGCTGGCCCTACGTTCCCCTGGCCATTCATGGTGCTGCTGGGCGGGCCCCAGATGACTGTTCCAGCCTTCCCACCCCGTTGCTCTCTTCCTAAATCCATTGCCCCCTTGAATGAACTACTCACATTCCCATTACCGCAACTTGGTCTGTGGATCCCCTGCCTGGTGCACCTCCTCATCTCTGATTGTAGGAGCCCTCCCCCCACGTGACCTTCAACCGCATGACTCTCCTCCAGGAGACCTCCCCTGAGTAGTCCCTCCATGGGTGACGTCTCCCACCTCTGTCCCTCTCAGCATCTGCTGTGCTCCTCCAGCACCAGGCCCAGAGCACCGCCTGCCCCCTGTGAGCCCGCACACCTTTACAGGGCACACCTGGGTTCAGGCAGCGTCAACACTCAGGCACTGGCTCACACGCACGCGTGCATCGGTCTACACCCACACTCAGCTGTGCACATCCCCGTCACACAGGCACCTACAGGACCCAGGTGCAAGTGCCGGCCCAGTCGCCCGCCCTGCTCACCATGGCCAGGGGCAGGATGGCTTGCACGTCACGCTGGATGACCGTCAGCTCGGTGACTGCCCGCTCCAGCTCAGGCAGCGCGCCGTGGCCCCGGTAGTCGATGTGCCACATGATTCTCCGCTTGACCGACTGGCTGGTGAAGTTCTCCATCTCAAAGTCCAGCTGCAGGATCTCCAGGGGCCCCTGGCCCTCCCTGAGGGTGAGGAAGGAAGCAGAGCCGGAAAGGAAGGGCTGGCATCCGCTCAGGAGCTCTGAGACCCCTGTGGGGAGCCCAGCCCTCCTCGCAGCCTGCCCTCTGGGTGTCCTCCACCACCCGAGGTGGCCCCTGTGGACTCAGGCTCCCCATAAACTAAGCTTCCGCCCTTCCTCAGGCCTGGCCTCCTCCCCAAGAGCTCCCCCACTCCTCTGGGTGCCTGTCCTGCCAAAAGGTGGGCAGAGGTGCCACCCTGGCTCACCACGGGGGCAGGGGCGTGCCCTGGGCCCAGGCCACATCCACGGTGGCCGTTGAGTGCTTCGCCCCAGTCAGCAGCTCCGAGGTCACATGCCACTGGCCACTCCGTGACTTGGTGCCTAGAAGGGTCACGCCCTTCTTGGCCTTCACCCTGGGACAAAGGGGGAGGAAGAAGAGGGAGAGTATCAGCCCAGGGCACAGTGGCTGCCCTGCTGGTCACGACCCTAAGCTTGGTCGTAGCAGAAGCAGGTGAGTAAGCTGCCCTGGGCCCTTGACTCAAAGCTGGGGACCAAACTGGGGAGTCTGGTGTCACGTAGCTACAACCTCTGACCCTCGGCGGGAGCTGCAATCACGTCCACCGTGTCCCTGCTAAGCCTTGACCTCTGCCTGCATACCTCAATGACCAGGGACTCACTGCGTCTGCACAGGTCCCATCCCACTTTCGGAAAGCCCCTAAGGGTTAGAACCCCCTCCCCACATTTAGCTGAAATACAATCGCTATGGGAGCTACAGGTACAAGAGAGAACAGTCTCCTCCCGCGTAGCTGTAACTGCTCTTCGGAAAAGCTGGGAAGGCAAGGAGGCTTCTCCAAGTCATCTCTTCTCCAGGCCTGACACCCCCAGTTCCTCCAATCACCACTTTTTACCATGGTTTCAAGTCACTTATATTCTGGTCACCCTCTTCCGGGCACTTGTACATATATGGTGTCGTGTCCTATACTAAATATGACACTCCAGCTGTGCTCTAGTTAACCCTGACTAAAGTGGAATTGGGTTTCACCTCCCTAATTCCACACGTTCTATTCCCATCAATGCAGCCCAAGATCTCTGACGACTGACTTGACTCCTTCGTAGTCAGGTGTTGGTCATTGAATCAGACATGGTCCTTTCCAGGAATATTTGAACTTGAAGGTAGTACACTCAGGAGGGAGGGCGATACTTAAAGAAGGTGCCGGCTAATGGTGATGTTTCAGGTCCTACTGCATAGCGCTTGGGCTGGGAGGGTGCGTTTTGGTGGGGTCTTCCTATGAATCGCCCACCAATGGCCTCCCATAGATTCCTGCTGGGAGACATCATCATATTTTGTGGGGATGTGATCCAATTTAAGGCATCTCTGGATTTGTGAACTGTATCCTTCTCAGGGTATTAGAAAGAGCTAGAACTCCTGAAAGCTTTTCCTCCAACTCTAGGATCGGGCACGGTCCCCAAACACACACACACACACACACACACACACACACACGCCTATTCATCTTGTGACCCGCAGCACGGACCTGCTCTCCGATTTCCATTTCTCCGCTTTGGCCTCGGCCCCCTCATCTGTAAGATGAGAGGGTTGAACCAGCCAACGCCTAAGGGCCCTTCTAGCCCCAGTTCAACCCTTGGGACATGCGTGCATGTGAAGACTGGCATTTCTCCTTCACCAGATGTCACTCCTGTGACACATGACAGTGGGGCGGAGATGTCTGTTGCCACCAGAAGACAACACTGAGGCTCAAATACGCAAGGTGCCTTCCTGAGGCCAGTCAAGTGGTAAATGGGAGAGCTGGGGTTAGGGCGCAGGGCAGGCAGGCTCGTGAGCTCCACAAAGGGTCAGATATGCAGGGAAGGCACACCCCCCTACCTGAGTGTGAAATGCTCCACGCTGGGACTGGAGGGAGAGGAGGAGTTGGGGGCCAGGTAGAGGAGGATGCTGAGCACTTCCCCTGGCTTGAGGGGCCGATCCGGCAGGCGGATCATCAGGTTGCTGTCCAGCCTGTGCTCCTGCAGGGTCCTCCTGGGGGGCGGGCGGAACAGGCTGATGCTCCCTATGCGCAGCAGTGGGTGCTGGGTAGGGCTCTCTGCCCGGGCCCCCACTCCGGCCCCAGTTCCACGCCGGGAGCCCCCGCAGCCCCCGGACGCATCTGGTGCATGGAGAGTGTAGTAGAGCTCGGCCTGCTGGCTCTCCCCCGCCAACTCGGGCTCCAGCCCTTCCAGAGACTTGCGCCGGGCGTTGGGCGGTGCCGCTGGGGCGGGGGGCCCAAACCAGGCCAGGGGCAGCTCAGCCCGCACAAGACAGGTGGCCAGGCCCCCACTGAGGCGGCAGGAGCTCTTGACCTCCCGGGCATCTCGGAAGGCATGCAAGCGGACACAGGGCAGCCGCTCAGTGACGCCAAAGTCATCCCAGTCCCGGCCAGCTACGTAGAACAGCACCTGGGCCAGAGGCTGTGAGGCAGGCACGCGAGCACGGACGATGAAGGCTCGAACCTTCCAGTTGACCGTCAGGCGCTCGGGGATGTCCAGGGTGCTGGACGGCTGCAGGAGCTCCCGGGCCACCACCTGGCTGGTGCTGAAGGGCCCCAGAGAGACGTTGAGGATGGGCAGCTCCTTGGTCTGGAACACCACGAAAGGCTCGGAGCGCTGCAGCGAGCTGTTGGCAACCGCAGGTGGCGGGGGCCGCGCCTCCCGCAAGAAGAAGGCTAGCCGTGTGTGTGACAACCGGTAGCTGATCGGCAGCACCGGGCTGGCCTGTGGCCCTGGTGGGCTGGGGCTGGCTGGGTGGGAGCGGCCAGAGGCTGGGGACAGACAGAATAAAGACCCCACAGTGGTCAGGAGAGGCTGCACTGGGACCCGAGGACACCCCAGCCTGCCACCCTCACGCAGAGCCATGCACCCCACCCCGAGCAGTGCCCAGCCTGGCTCCAGGTCCTGGGGTGGCCCAGGGCCAGGCTGCTTGGGCTCTGAGCCTAGCTCCACCTGTGCAGGTGTGTTAATTTCCTCACCGCTGCTTCATCTCTCTCTCTGCAATGTAGGGGGAAGTTAATTCCAGCACAAAGCATTGTGACACTTTAAAGAAGTTTTCTCTCCCTGCATCCTCGTCTGTAAAATGAGTATAAAATTTTTGTGGCCTCAGGGTGCCATTATGAGGACTCAGGAAAGTCGTGTGCGGAAGGCTGCGGGCGGAGCGAGGTGCCGAGGAAGCACAAACCCTTACATCAGCTCCTCACGGATGCTCCACAAGCATTAGCTTGTCTGATCCAGATTGATCCTTTGAGCAAATGTGATTGCAATCTCCATTGATTGAACCAGTTTTGTTTTTTTCTTTATCAATAACATTTTTTTGAGAACCTACTTTTTACATCTTATGGATAAACGTGCAGGACGCTTAAGTAATTTATCCCTGAATGGGCCAGCAGTAGGATGAACCTGGGACCCCTTGACCCTCCAACCCAAGCCCTTTCCCAGTCCAGCTGCCACCGACGGGGCAGGGTTCCTGGGTCCCATGTCTTCCTCCTGCTCCCTACTCCTCCCACACACTCTCTGTACCGGGAATGTGATCCTCAGCCTCCCAAACCCAAGTGTGGGCCTCAGGTTTGACCTCTCCCTCCCTCAGCCCCCTCCCCCCATCCTTGCAGGACCCTGCCAAGTTCTAGCAAGTCCACTTCTTGATAGCTGGTATGTCCCCAACGTCCCCTGTCCTCCAGCCCCAGGCCCCTGCCCCGGTTCTGGCCTCGCTCCTGTTGGTGTTTTCTGCCCCTCCCAGCCTCAGTTTCCCCAGTAAGATGTGGAGACGCCACATGGGGTGAGGAGGACAGGCTGGGGCCATCGGCTGCTGCCCACGGGGGTAATGATGGCAGTCGGGGAATTATTCTCAGCCCCTCCTCAGCATGGCCCTTCCCAGCTGGGCTGAATTGGGTCCTCCCCTCCCAGCCCTGGGACGGGGCATCCAGCTCTGTACAGCTTGGCAGCTAAGGATGGGGTGTCGAGCCAACAGGCCTGGACTCCTGTCCCCCTAGGTCTCCTCTCCCACCAGCTCCTGGACCCCTCAGGCCCATGCTCAACTGCGAGGCAGCGGACTTCACCCTTCCCTTCTTGCTCTAGAAAGAAACCAAGGCATGGACAGAGGCTTCACTGGCCCTACAGAAGGACATCAGGCTCACCAGTGCCCAAGAAGAGATGTGCACAGGGGCTATGGTTTGGCAGGGGGGATCCCTTCATCATTCCATGTCCTGCCCAGGTATCACCTCCTCCCTGAAGTCTTCCCTGATACCTGTCCCTGCCCCCACCTGGGTGGTTCATGGCTGCTGCTTTGCTCTGTCCAGCTCCGGCTCTGACTGACTGGGAGCTTGATCTGGGTATGAGTGTGAGATGTAAATTATCAATGCGCTGTCCCATCAGTTAGCTCTGTGAATGTCCCCTGGGGGCCGGACGCAGGCCTGGGAGCCCCCTCGCCTGTGCAGAGGCCTCTCCAGCCACCTCCAGCACCAGGAGGCATGTAGCTGTTTATGCTTTGGCCTTTCCAGCTGGACCAGGATATGGGCAGATGCTGAGTCTAGACCAGCTTTGCTTTGCATGGTATGAGGTGTGGCCCACAGCAGATGCTTAGCAAATGCCAATTCTACCCTCTCCTGGGGGCCAGTGGCCGGACAGAGGCCCTCCCTTTTCATCTCAGGCTGGCCCTAGGAATCCAGGGGCACAGCACGGGCCTCTGGCCACCCCTGGACAACCTTCATGCCTTCTCCCCGGGTGCAGAGGCCAGCGTCTGCCCCCCTCCCCCATCAATGACTCTATAAATTAACCTGCGTGGAGGCCAGGGTCTGGCGGGCTAGAGGTGGGGCACCTCTGGCCCTCTCCCTGCTTCTAATCAAGATCAGATGCCTCCTGCTCCTACCTCTAATTGTCCCCAAATTAAAACTAATCTCTTGCAAATCAGAAACTTAAAAAAAAAAAAGACCATCATTAACTTTGATGAATTGGAAGCTGAAGGCCCAGCAGGGCCCGAGGGGCTGAGCTGCGTACCTATGTGAGGGAGCATGCGTGTGTGTGTGCGTGCAAGCGTGCATGTGTGAGCACACCAGATGTCAGTGCTCGGGGGTCCTTCAGCACTTGCTCCTGAACTTGCCTGAATGCAAGAATCTGTCAAGACAACAATGCAAACGGATTGGAGGGCCAGACCCTGGCTTACGTGGTCGGGATTTGCAGAGGAAAGACCTGGTTATTCGCGTGTTTATCACGCATCCCAGGCCTTGTGATCGTCCCAGAAGTTTGGAAAACACCAGGGCTGGTGACTCACGTGCTGTGACTTGGTGATGCCGGTGGTGAATGATCAAGAAGAGCAAGGGGGTGAGAGCCACGGTTGGAGCAGGTGCTGAGGCTCCCGGCGGCCATGTCGTTCACAGCCAGGGTCTGGGCTGTGCGTCGTGACCCCTCCCAACCCAGAGCCCCAGGCCAGAAGGAGGGGTGTGAACTGGCGGGGAAGCCACTGGCCCAGGAGATGGGGTTGGGGGTGGATCTCCACCGAGGCTGCCTGGAAGAGGCTCGGACTAAGAGGCCTGGTGCCTGCCGTCCAGTCCTGCTAATTCCTGGCTAATCCATGAATCTGACCCAGGACAGGGCCGTCCTGTCTGCTCTCTGCAGCCCTGTCTTCCCACTGGCAACAAGGGGAGTTACCAACCAGTGTACCAGGGACTGCAGAGCGGGGCGTAGACGTGGGAAAATAACGGTGTTAGCAAGAGTTTTAAGAAGTGGGGGGTTCACGGGTCCTACTGTGACCTGTAGAATAAACTGGGCAATCGTTCTAGAACACAATCTCAAAATAGGTTTTAAAGGCCTGGAAACTGTTCATGCTTCTTGCCCCACTAACTCCCCCTCGGGAATCTAATAAGTAGAAATCGGCCTAAAGATTTATGTAGAAAGCCATTCACACGATGCCATGTTTATTAGTAAAATATTACAAACAACCGACATGTCCCAAAGCAGGGTAAGGCCAAATAGAAGCGAATGGCGAAGAATGGGTGTGTACAGCTATTACAGATCAAGGCTTTTTGTTCTGTTTTGTGTTTGTTTTTAGAAACTATTTACTCAGAACAGGAAATATTCACAGTTCTGCATGCTACCGATTTTGTGTGGAAATAGGTGGACTCTGGGAGGAGACACATCACGGTGCTAATGGCAGTTACCTCGGAGCGGGGAGGATTACGCGTGATCGTTATTTCTTACTTTATGCTTTTATGCATTTTCCCGTTGTCTGCAGCGAACATGTATTGCTTATAAAATTAAAAGGGAAACAATAAATGTCATTAAAAATGAAGGAAATGGTTCAAAGCTGTTTGAAGAATTAAAAAAACACACACGCACGCAACAGAATAAATTTCTAAAAGAGGAAGGAAGGAGGAACCTGTGTGGTTTGGGAGCCACAAAAACTCACCAACAGATGCCGGCTCTGACACCTCCTAGTTGTGTAAACTTAGGCAAGTTACTTAACCTGTCTGCACCTTGATTTCCACACCCATAAAATGAGGGTAATAGAACGCAGCTCTTAAGAGCTGTCCTAACTAGGGGGCTGGGGAAGAGGGGGCAACTGAAGCTTCCAGCGCCAAACCCCAAAGGTTGTAAATTCTGCACAGGCAGCTTCCCAGGATGGTCACCCACCGGACCCCCACCCCTTGCTAGAACCCAGGGTTGGAAAAAGTAAGCTGGGGGAAGGGTCCAGCAGTAGGGGCACCCCTCCCTCATTTTGCCCTAAGTCCCCACCCAGCAGACCTCCTGCCTGCTTACAGCCAGCAGCGCTGGTGATTGGCAGGGTCATTTCCTGCCACGTGCCTGGGAACTCCCTATAGGAGGTCAGGGTCGCTTCCCCATATTGTATAGAAGAAGAAACTGAGGGTCAGGAAGGCCCTACCATTTATCCGCTATAAAATCTTGGGCAAGTGACGTAGCACGCCCCCCCCCCCCGCCTCAGTGGCCTAACTATAAAGTGGGGTGACAGCGGTCCCTCTTTCACGGGGTTGCTGTGAGCGTGGAATGCTGTAAGATCGCCTGCAAAGCACTTCTACCAGGCCTGGCACACAATTAACCCTCTTTACACGTGAGCTGTTCTTTGGGTGTTATTATCCGCACCATTAAATAAATTAAATTGTTATCATCCCAGGGCCCAGAGATCCTCTGAGACCTGGTGACTGGCTCCCCACCCTGTGTGAATGAACCCTGACCCACGTTCTCTGGCGGTTGGTTTGCCTGCCGCACGGGCAGCGGCCCTGCGGCTTTCTTTATCCCTGGCATCCAGCACCGAGCCCTTGAATGGCCCTGGGAGGCTGTGTCTGCTCACACGCACACACACCCAGTCTGTGCCAGTCTTCCTCTGGCAGGCGCCTCTGCCCGACCCCATCCTGGGAACTCTACCCTCACCTGGCCACTCCAGTGGCTCCCTCAGCCTAAAACCCTTCTCTCCCCCAGCTGCCTGCCACTGAGCTCTCATCTTTGAGAAAAAGGGAGGAAATCAGAGTGACCCCGGGGAGGCATAGAGGAGGGAAGGAGCATATTGAATGGCAGGAGCCCAGCTCAGCTAACCTGGGGGCTGGGAATGCTTCCCCAGAGTGCAAAGGAGGCCCAGTGCACTAGAAGGTCAGGCGGCCATGGGACCCCAAAAAGTTGCTGCTAGGACCCACCCCCACTGCAAGCTGGAACTGGGCCCAGGGAGGGAAGCCCGGCTTGGTCCACAGGAGGGTGGACCAGGCCCTTAGGGACCAAGGCTCTTGCTTCTGGCTCCTTTCTAGTCCCAGGGGCACCTGCTCTCGAGCCCTGTAGCCTGGCCACCACAGGGAAGCGATCCAAGGGGCGATGGAGGAGAGGTTTCCTGACCTGAGAGACTGGCTGGGCCAGGGTCGGCCCTTCCCCTGCAGCTTCTGCCCTCCTGGGAACCTGTGAGCTACATGTGCATGGCACTGGGGTGCAGAGCCTCGGGGACTGTGACAGAGCAGGAGGGTGAGAAGGGGAAGCCCAGGGGGAATTGGTGGAGACTGTCTGGGGACAAGGAACTCAAGATGTACAACCCAGGATGGCGTCTCCGGGCCAGAGGTGCTGCTGGGCTGCAGGAGCATGGGGCACAGAGGTTTGGTGGGGGCAGAGGGGAAGAAGTCCAGGAAAGGAGCTCGCCCCCTCCAAGCACACAGGGAGCCTGGCCCCCTTGCGGCGCTGCTCTGCGAGCCTGCCCTTGTGAGTTGTGAGCGTGTGTCTGTCTGTTGTTCTGTCTGCATCTGTGATCTCAGGGCCAGGACCAGAAGCTCAAACAGGCACGGGAAGACAAGGAGGCCTTGTGTTGTCGGCCAGGCACCCCTCATCCCTGGGGACAGCTCTTGTCTTTATTTCTGAAAACGGGAAAGGGGCCTGCCTCCCCCCTCCCCCCACCCCTGATACAACCCCCTGGTCCCGAATCGACCGCCATCTAACGGCCCTGATGTTGGGTCCCTTCTCTGATGGGAAGGGTTGGGTGGGGGCTCAGGGATGGAGGAAGAGGGGTGGGAGTTCCTATGTCACCAAGTCTGGAGTCTGCCAGTGGCTATGGGATGGGCACAAGAGGATGCTGTGGGGCTAGCCCCTTGTTCCAACTCAGGCCCAGGGAGGCAGAGGGCTCCTGGCTCCATCCAGCCCCATGGGATCCCCCACCTTGACCTCCAAAACACACTAGCTTCCTGTGGGGCCTAGTTTCTTGGATTCTGGGAAGACGATAAGTGAATTGGGGGATGGGGCCACATCGAGGGGCTCATGGGTAGGGCCACTGGAAGGCAAGGCCTGCTTTTGCCAGTCCAGTGCTCTGCAAACTAATGCTGGGCCCTCAGGACAGGGAAGGGTGGGGACAGCAGCCGGGAGGGCACTTGGCAGGGGAGCAGGCCTGAGCCTGAGAGAGGAGGCCTGGATTCTCCTACCAGGTCACAGCACACACTGAACTGCCTCCACCCCCAGGGCCTGGAAACCCAGAGTCTCCCACTCTGTTGACCTACCTAACCAGACCTCGGTTCCGGCTGCCAGGCAGGGCTTGGGGAGGGAGAGAAACAGAGGGAGAAGGTAGAAAATCCCCATTCTTGTAGGGTGGCCGATGGGATGGAAGAATGTGGTGAAGGAGATGAGCAGAGGGATGGGGGTGGGGAGTAAGGGTGGGAGGGAGGCTGGGGGCCAGTGGCCGGGGACTCAGGCCCAGGGACCCTGTGCAAACCCCCACAGCCCCACCTGGGCTCCCAGGAAGCTGCCGAAGCAGCAGCAGCGGGGGAGGGGAGCGCGCGGGCGGGGGCTGCTCTCAGAGTTACACTAAATGACTAATGTGCATTATCCTAATTATAGCAGAGCAAGCTGAGCCTTCCCACTGGCACAGCCGCCTGCATCTCCTAATAAACAATTAGCTGCAAACAATGAAAAAAGAAAGTGTGTGTGAGAGCGTGTGTGTGTGTGTGTGTGTGTGTGTGCTGGAGCGTGGTGGGTGGTGGCGGACTTGGAGCTGGGTGCTCAGAGGACAGGGCACGGGGAGGGCGAGGGCACCACGCCACCCCTCCAGCCCATTCTGCCGCAGTCCAGGGTCAAGGCTGCCGTGAACCCCAGGGGCAGAGGGGCAGGGTGGGCCCGCAGCGGCCAGCTCACACTGAGAGGCCACTTGCAGCACACAGGCGCTGGACTACATGTGTCATGGGTTCTGTAGTGACCCCGGGCAGCAACACCCCGTGTTTGCCAAGACAGGAACCGTAGCAGATGCCAAGAGGCTTGCCCAGGGACGCGCAGCTGGGGTGTAGCCCGCTGGCCCTCCTGGTTTCCTGGTTTGGGGCTCATTTCCTGGCCCGGGGCCCTGGAGCCTGGAAGTCTGGCACCAGGCGTGTTGGTCAAGGGAACTATGTCCCTAGACCTGCACCAGAAGCGGGCGGGACCTTCTCGCCAGCCCACAGTGCTTTTATGTGAGCCGCCTCTGATGTTTTCAGTGCTCCTGACAGGTGGGCCTCCTTCTGAGCCCCGTTTCCACGGAGGCCTGTGGATGGGAAGACACGGGTGAAGTCCTGGGGGGTTGGTTAGTGGTAGAGCGGGGTTTGGAGCTCAGACCCCTGATCGCTGGGGTGGGGGTGGGGGCCTGCAGAGCTGGGTCACAGGGGCCGAGGCCCAGTTCAGGGGAGTTTCCAGTTGGGGAGGAGAGAAGAACGACCCACGAAAGAAAGAAGGAGCAGCGTGCATTCCAAGGCTCGGGTGGCACGGGCCACGACTGGCCTCGTGCTGTGCTTTGAGTTCGGCTGAGTTTCCCCGACTCAGTTATAAGCTCTCCAGTGTCCTCACCGGAGTCTTCAGCAGCCTCTCGGAGGCCAGGCCGCAGGAAGCCTTGAGAACTGGGTGGCTGGGAAGGGAGGCCCGTCCCCTGAGCTGACCCCTAGGAAGGAAGGTGTGTGTGCATTGGGAGTGGAGCAAACTTGGGGGCTAGGGCATTGCCCCCTGGAAGAGTGATTGGGCCTCCGCTCACCGCCTGTAGAAGGAGTCGGTGCTCTGCTCGTCTTGGCTCGCTCGGGACCGTTGTGGGTTTAATACTGAAAGTCCTTCAATCCCGGGCAAACAGGCACAGTCGGCCACCCTAAGTAGGAGTCCAACCATTCCTTCTGTCTCTGCCCCACAGGGGGTGACAGGGCCTAAGAGACAGAATTGCATGAGGCCCTGGCCAATTTTCCAGGCCAGGGTGGGGTATGGAAGATGAGAGCAGCCCGCCAGCTGGGGACAGACTCAGAGGATCAAATCTCAGCTTGGATTCAACTCACTGAATCTTTGAGCTGCAACTTCCTCATGTACCAAATGAGGCTAACGAAACCTACCTACACATGCAGGGTGCTTCTCGAAGACCCAGACTCCCAGGCCCCTCACATCAGCCCCGCCCCCACCCCACCGCCCCAGGCTGCCCTCATCAGCGCTGCCCTGCCCTGGTTTTTCTCGGCACCGTATTGATTGACTGATTGGCAGCAGTCCAGCTGGTGCTCCGTGTGCATTTCTAACTCAGTGCTGGACGGGGTCTTCAAGACCCTCTGGTCCAAACCACCCACTTTCCAGGTGGCAAGACTGAGGCTCAGAGAGAACAATCCCTGCCCAAGGTCTCACAGCTGCCTCCTGCCCCAGGCACCATGCTGCCTTATTGTATGTGGCCCAGGACTGCTGGAAGCTTCCAGTCCCGCTTTCCAGTCCAATATTCCCACAGGTGTTTCCTTCCTCCCACAATGCTCTGAGTTATCATCTCCCACTCCCCAAGCCCCACACCTGGGTCTGGGCAGCTCCAGCCACGCTCTCTCACGTTCTCTGCCTTTGCACATGCTGTTCCACCTGCCTGCTGTGCTGTTCCCCACACAACCACCTGACAAACGTTGCTCATCTTTTGACTTCTCCCAGGTGTTGCCTCCTTTATGAAGCCTTCCTTGACCACCACCCCTTGGCTGGCTTAGGCACTGATGTCTGAGCTGCTCACACTTTTGTGCTTTTTTTTTTTTTTGGTCTGTACTGCAGATGCGGGTTTGGAGGTTTGCCTTCTTCCTGATGGAGCCCTGCTGAGGGCAGGGACAGAGCCTTTCACAGGCAGCCCGAGTGCTTGGTATGATGCTAGAGCTTGTAATGGCCACTCAATAAAGATTTTCGACAAATAAATATTTATTCCGCCCCTTCTCTGCTCAAGAACCTTCTGGGAACAGCCAGGGAGACAGAGATAAAGGAGATAGTTTCTGCCCTTAAGGAATTTGCCGGCTAACAGGGAGGAGACCAGACAAGCACATAAATAACCAGCGCTAACAGGTAGGAAGAGCTGTGAGGAGGCTTCAGAGAAGTGGGTGTTCTGAGAAGGGCCAGATGCCGACGCGAGAACGCTTGAAGGAGGAGCGGTGAGTCGAGTAGTTGGGTCTTGAAGAGTAGGAGGAAATTCAACAATTGACGGTGTGGTGGGACTGAGGCGGGGGCTCAGGGAGCTTCCGGGCGGAGGAAATAGGGTGGCGGGCGGGGCAGGGACTACAGGCCCTTAGGACTGAGTGGCGTGTAACAGGGGGCGCTGAGACTGGATGGGCAGGGTGGCACCGGGGAGGGGGGGCAAAGGGCTTCGAATGCCAGGCAAAGGGGTCTGTGGACTTTGTGGCAGAGTTTTCAGACTGTATTCCTTGGAGCCCTGTGACTCTAGGGAAGAGTCCCGGGCCCTACAAGGGGTCCCGAGCAGCTTTTGTAGTCACAGACTGTCACCGGCCTTTGCTTGACTAATAGCTCCGATGCCTTTAAAAGTTGCCCATTAAGCCATGGACGATGAGGAGCCACTCCACGGGGAGTGGTACCATGAGGTGGCACCTGGCCCTGCCTCCCTGCTCCCCTCCTGGACACACACGCACGCACACACACCACATAGAGTCAGACAGGAAGGCGGAATCCGGGGAGATGGATGAGGCTGCTGCTCTGAGGGGCTGATACAAAGCACCAGAAGCAAGTGCTATAATTAATTCCTGAGCTGATGTTATCTCAACAGCCCGGCGCACCGCAGGCCCAGCTGGGAAGGGAGAGGGCTCCCACCGGGCTCAGCTCCCGGCATCCTGAAGTGAAGGAGCAGAGACCCCTGGCAAGTACCTGCCCCCGAACCCCACCTCAAGTGACTCTCATCTGGATGTCCCCAGTCCCCAGCTGACACAGACTTAGTTTTCCTTAAACATTGGTTGAACTAAGATCCATGAATGGAATTTGCAGGGGAGGCAGACTTGGAACTAAAAGTGAGTTGGAAATTTCGTGGGGTCTCAGCAACCTAGCAATACACAGGCTGCCTCGTGGAGGTAGTAAGCTCCCCATCCCTGGAAGGATCCCAGGCACGAGAGGCTGATGATTTCTATCGAGGATGCTGCCTAGGAGCTTCTACACAGGCACAGGGTTGGCTGAATGACCGTCCAATGGCGAGATTCTGTGAGGCAGCCACGCCCGTGCCATGGCCCTGTGGTTGGGGGGCGGGTATACTTCCCTATCTCCTAGTTTGGAGTTTGGTGGTGGGACTTGCTGTATCTAACGAGACTTTAGTAGATGGGACACCCGTAGTAGATGCCTGAAATGTGCTTGCACAACGGGGCCTCTTTTGCTGTGAGAAGAATAAGCTTCAAGAGGCACCTTGTCCAGAGAGCTCGCTAGAAGCATGGCCAGCCCAGGACCTGACGAGCAGCTGGGAGTCCAGCCCCAGCCAGTCTAGAGCAGCCAGACCCCAGCCACCCAGCAGGCTCGGGAGAGCTCTGCGTGTGCCGTTCTGCACCACCAACTTTGGGGGCAGTTGGTTATGTGGCATGGTGGCAATAGGGGTCAATCAATTCTTCCTAGACGCATGGAACCCTGGTGCTGATGAGGGGCTTTGAAGGGTCGTCTCAGCCCTTCGGCTACGGACAAGGCCACGGCTTGTTGGAGGCACAAGGCCGTTTCCTGTCTGCAGCCCAAGTGGGACAGCAGGACAGGGTCAGGCTGCTCCAGTGCTGGGGCTGTGTTTGGGGGACGCTGGCTCAGTGAGGCCTGCTCTGGATGTCCAGGGAAAAACCCCTGTAGCAACTGGCCTAGCAGGGGCCGTCCCTCCTCCTGCCTGGCCACATCCACTGAGGTGCAGGTGCTAAGTACCCCTGACCCCTTATTCCCAAAACAGACACCTTTGCTGGGCCCGACTTTGAGGAGCCACGTGGTCCTGGAGCTGGGCTCAGCCTCCCTCATCATTCGGTTCATGCTCTGAGGGCCCCAATGGCCCATGTGACAGTCAGGGATGAGGGACCTGAGTCTGCTCACTTAGGACTTCATGGCTGATTGCGTTAGGAAATACAAGTGGCTCTTTAGGCAGCGGAGGACAGGCACATCGCTCCCTGGGCTGGCTGCACCTCTGCTGGCCGCTGCAGGCTCGCCCTGGTAGCCCAGGCAGCTCTGGGCAGCTGGGCTGCAGCGGCGGACGTCTGCAGCTCAGATGCACCTGACTTCAAACCTCAGTCCTGCTTCTTCCCAGCTGTGTGACCTTGAGCAGCTGCTCAACCTCGCTGAGCCTCAGCTGCTCCTCCTTTAAACTGCTGGCAACAGTAATAGGCACCCGATGGGGCTGTCACGAGGCTAAAATGCAAGTGTTAGGCAAGGTGCCTGGTATAGACGTGCTGGGTGATAAATGTTAGCACCTGATATTAATAATGAATCATTCTCATTAGACTTGGGACTTTACCTGCCTCAAAAGTCATTCATTCCTTTATCTGGTCCTTCGAAGGTTTGCCATGTGCCAGGTGGGCCAGAGAGGTCACAGCTGGCCTCTGAGGGGGACAGACAGACACACAGGCCACTGAGATGCTGAGGGCACGCAGATCGAGGAGCAGTGGAGCCCCCTGAGAAGCTCAGGGGCCCCTCAGCTGTGAGAGTGAGTAGGAGTTTTCCAGGAAGAGCAAGGGGTGGGGAGTCAGCCTGACAACCTGGGGGGCCTTCTATGCTTGGTGCGCCCAGGCACCTACCTGGGGGGGGTGACCACACTGGGTGCGTGTGTTTGGGGGGACGGGGCAGAGAGGTGGGTGATCCGGGGGCCCTCAGGGGCCACTCTGAGGAGCTCGGAGAGTGCCCTCCCACACCCAGGAATGGGGGTGGAGACTATTTGAGGTGAAGGGTGTTGGGAGCATGGCCGTATTTTCATTTTGGAAAGAGCTCTCCTGGAGGTGGCCTGCAGGGGGAGACCCAGGCCAGGCAGAGCCCTCAGGATGTGGTTGCCTGGCAGACACGTTGAGGGAGGTGGGGGGGATGCTGAAGGGGGTTGGCAGCCAGGAAGGAGAGCACCCTTCCTGAGAAGCTGTTCTGAAGAACACAGACCAGAGGGCCTATCTGCCCCTCCTCCTCCCTGCTCCACACTCATCGGCCGCTGTGTGGTCTCGGGCAAGCTACCGCCCTTTCTGGGCCTGCTTCCCTGTCGGCAAAGTGGAGTGGGTACTGGGGGCCCCTCTGAAGGTTGCTGTGAAGATTAAATGAGTTGATAGTGAAAAACGCCTGATACTGGGGAGGCACCTGTGGGCGACAGCTACTGCTGCTGTTACCTTAAAGCAGCAGAGGGAACCAGACCCTGGGGCGGGGCAGGGCAGGGTGCGGGGAGGTGGAGAGGGAGAGATGGGGCAGGTTTCTCTCATTGTCCTCTAAGTGGAGGGAGTGAGGCAGGGGGACTGGTGGGGACCAGGCCTGGCGGGTGACTGGCAGGGTAGCCAAAGGGTACTGTGGGCCTGTGGGCTGGCAGTCAAGTCGGGAGCTCCATGCTCTGAGCGTGGCTGAGAGGGCTCAGCGGCACAGGGCTGAGCGTGGTGGGCACTGAAGAGGCTGAAGACAGCATTGGGGTGCAGCACGGGGGCACGCGGGGGACAGAGCTGGCCAAAGGAGGACCATCCACACACCACACCCAGAAAAGGAATGGCCCCCAAGGGCCCCCGTCAGGCTCCAGGCCAAGGCCCACTCAGCACCCCTGTCTGCCATACTGTGTCTCCTGGATGCCTGTGTAGGGGCAGGCGTGGCACACGCCCCTGTTCCCACGGTACCAGCACAGCATGGGGTGTATCCAACATGGCCAAGACAGCAATTTCTGGCTGGGCTTCCATGGGCATGTCTACACAGTGTGTTGGCAGGGGCCACCTCCTCCCTGTGGGACCCCTCTGGGCCTCAGTCTCCCCACCAGCCCTCCCTGGGTCTTTCCCAACCCTGATGGCCTCCGCCCCAGGGTCCCAGGTGGCCTGTGAATCTGTCCCTGCCTAGCGTCCTGCACCCACCCACAGGCTGAGGAATCCGAGGTCACAGGCGTGCAGAGGCAGCAAAGGGAGATGATGGCTGGGAGGTGAGGAGCTCCTCCATCTGTCACCATCCCTCACCCTGACCCGACCCACCATCTGTCACCTAGATGCAGCCACTGGGGGGACAGAGCGAGAGCTCCACACCAGGAAGCTGGCACAGGCCATCTGGTCACCAGCGGGCACAGCCTGTGGGGAGCCCTCCTGAGCGGCTGGCCCTGGTGTTTCCTACCAGCACTCTGGAAGATCTCCTGGGAGGTGACTCACATCTGTGGACAGCCCTGCTGCCCTTGAGGTAAGCAACTCTGGTCACAAGGATGGGTAAAGGAAGCCATCGGTGGGGTCTGAAAGGGAAGCTTGCCCAAGTCCACAGTGGCCTCTGCCACTGCTGGGGCGGGGCCCCCCAATCTCTTCTCCTATGGACCTCCCCCGGAAACCGCCGCCCTTCACCCTGAACTCCCTCTTCTCCGAGCGCAGGGCCCAGATGGGCTGCATGGGGATAGCACCCGAGCTGCGGCCTCCTTCAGGGGACACGGCGAAGCTCTAGCTCTTCCTCGTCCCTGCCTGTCTACCAACGCGGCAGCGTCACACCTGCCCACCCTGTTCAGGACAGAGCTAGAGAGGGAGCATGCCACTTCCCAGACACGGAGGAGAGGTGCCCTCCCCCCACAACCCCTCCACCTCAGGACAATCCGTCGAACGTGAGACCTGTAGGGTCCTGGTCCAACTTCCTCTGCAGGCTCTGCCGTGGTAGGAATGGGGAAACTGAGGCCCAGAGGCATTAAGGGGCCTGTCTGAGCTCACATAACTCAGGGTCAGTCCGGGGGCCTGGCCTCTGACCCCATTCCCGCCTAAAATGCAGTTGCTCCCACCCTTCTGTGGATGAGCTCAGGCCCCACCTCGTGGCTCCTGCTCTAGAGACAGACAGGCCAGTGACTCATGGGGACTGGGAGCCTGGGAGCCGTTGCCTCCCCGAGGGACCCCTGATTGCTAATCTATGGAATGGAGATTAACCCTGCCTGACCTGCCTTCTGGGTCAGTGGCAGGGATGACAGCTGTGGAGGCCCTGGGCACTGCAATGGGAGGGGCCACAAGGGTCAGGAAAGCCCCTGAGCCTGGGGCTTTGGGTTTGGATTGGGGAAGAGGCAGCTCTGTAGCCAGGGAACTGCCTTCCTCAGAGGCCCTAGAGGGGGGTACAGCCATTGCAGGGAAAGGACTTCAAGTCGACAAAGACAAATTGGCTTAATTGACCCAAATTAGCAGCAGGGAGGGCCCCGGTGGCCCAGCTGCTGGTCCATTTAATCACTGTCACCCTGTGTGGTCAGGGACAGCCTGCCTCCCCCAAGGCCACCAGGGTCATCTCCCCTGTGAATGGACGCCTCTCTGGAGTGCCCCACCTGCAGGAAGTAGGGCTGGGACTTTGGGGACAAAGACAGCCTGTGGCCAGAGGTCAGAGCTCCCTGCAGAGCTCAGCCTGGCTTGGGCAGAGGCAGCCTGGGCTGGGGTGGAGCTCTCCCAAGCCCCCCATTCTGAGTGCAACGGCCACCCCTTGATGGGAAGCTGACCATCGAGGCCCCTCAGAGGTGCTGCCCAGCCCCTGCCCATCACAGAGGCTCAAAGGAGGGGACGGTGGCCCAGGCATTGGGATCACTTCTGCTTGCCTTGGCTTCCCACCGCGTTCCTCAGTGATACTATGGCGATGGTCGGATTGGGGTCTCTGGAAACCCTTCCGAGGGTGCAAGGCAGAGCCCTCCTGTCTCTGGTGACACTTCCCAGGACTCCTGCTGGCTGTCACTGTTCAAATCCCACACGGTGAGATGGCAAGAAGGATGCTGTCCCCCACCCCATGCCGCCCCTGGTTTTACCTGCTCCCTGATGGGGACTGTGCCTTCCTCTCCCACAGCAAGTGCTGACAGAGCGCCCACTGTGAGCTGGGCCCGGGCCAGGAGCTCCGGCTCCGGTGGCCCTGTGGCCTCATGGCCCTCCCCCTCATGGCTCTGGGTCTCCAGCTGCATCTGTCTTTTTCCTGCTTGGCATCTTTGCTCTGCCAGAGCTGTCCTTGCATGGGACACCAGGGCCCTGTGACCAGTACCCTGACCCTCTGCGTAGGCCACAGCTCTAGCCTGGGCCCCTGAGGAACCCCAGTGTCCCATTCCTTGGATGGGATTCCTTTTGCTTAAGGGTTGCCATTTTCCATTTGGCTCCCTCCCTCCCTGTTTCTCCTTGGGCCCCTGGTCCCTCCCTCAGCTCTGACACTTATGTCCCTCCGCCTGGCCTTGGACAGAGCAATGTCTGGGATCTGGGATGGGGAATCCGCGTCCGGGTCAGCAGTTGGCCGAATGTGACTTCCGAGGCTAGGGCCGAGGAGCTGTGCCCCAGCAGCAGGGGCTGGACTGGGTCACTTCCAGGGGGAGGGCCAGGAGCTGGTCACCACTTCCCTGTCCCGTGAGAGCCCTCACCTGCTGGGCCAGGGCTGGGCCCAGCCTGGGTCCTGCAGACTCGGGCTGATTCCTGCAGGCTCCCATCCCCAACTTGGTGGAAGGTGGTTTCACAGTTGTAACAATTATTCACTTAATTGGGCTCCAATTAAATCAGAGAGGAAGCAAAGGTCTGTGTCTGCGTGTGCTCTCCTCCCTCCTCCTGCACAGCAAAGGGAGTGTGGGGAGGGTGATAAATGGGCTTTATCTCATCTGGAACCACCCACCCTCCATCCCCAGGGCTGTCCAGAGGTGGCCCATCTGTGGCCTTCTAAGCATCTCTTATGTGTGCATTTGGCCCAGGGCTGGGCTCCTTCAGGGGTCCTCGGGGGTCCTCGGGGGAGCTGGGTGCCCGGACAAGAGCCAGGATTTCTCATGGACTTCACCTTCATGGGAACACTCGGCGGGGACCCAGGGACGTGGGGACAGAGACAGGGAGGGATGGCCCCCATCAAGCAGCATTACCCAGACTCCCCAACGGCACGGGGGAAGGGGCCTCAGGAATGGATGAAGTGGACCGAGGGCTTGCCACCCGAACTCATTGGGGGTGTCACCAGGGCTGCCATGGGGGGACAGGGGAAGGTGACACAGACGGGGCCTCAGGAAGCCACCTCTGCTCTCCATTCAACAGCTACTCTGCTTTGATCTGTGTCATATGTAATCTGTATGATAGATAACATGTTATACATGACTCAGTGCCACACCCTCTGCAACTGTGTTACACCTGACTCAGTGCCACACCCTCTGTCACTGTGTTATACATGACTCAGTGCCACACCCTCTGTCACTGTGTTACACCTGACTCAGTGCCACACCCTCTGTCACTGTGTTATACATGACTCAGTGCCACACCCTCTGTTAAGTGTTATAATACATAGTATATTTTCCTGGCCAAAATATTTTTGGAAATCACTGACTGAATTCAATCTGTCCAACTGGGGGGCCCAGAAGAGGGAAGAGACTTGTCCAGGTGAGGAATTAGGCTGCTAGGACCAAGGTCTCCTGGCCATGACCTGTGTGGCTCCATGGGCAGGAAGTGAGGGGGGTCTCCGTGTGGAGGTTGTGGGTGGAAGGATGAGCCAGGCCTGAGTCTCATAGAGGCACCTCCCTGGAGCTGATGGGCCCTCCCACCTCTGGCCTCTGCCCCCCGCCCCCAGAGGGGCCCCTCTCTGGTCCACACTGAAAAGAGGCCAAGAGGTCATGAGAGTAGGCAGGGCGTGAGGCTGGGTTCATGTCCCATAAGAGCCAGGTCCACATCTGGGGGCCCCGGTCACAGGGTTGCCTCAAAGGGGCTGAATCTGCAGAAGGACCCACATACAGGCAGTGTCTGGCCCACAGCAGGTTTTGGAAAGCTTTAGTAGAAAGAATGAATGAATGAATGAATGAATGAATGCTTGCTTACAGCAAATCAGTGAAGCACCCCAGCCTAGGAATCAGGACCCAGATTTCTAATCAGGGAGGAAAGAAATGAGACTCTCCAGGGTACAGGCAGCAAACACAAGGCCCGTGGGCCGAATCCAGCCTTCCACCTTGTTTTATCTGGTGGCAGCGCCGAGCTCCTTGCTCCTAGTTAAGGAATAGTTACATTTATACAGTCCTCAAATTACATTCGGCCCTTTGAAGGCAACCGCAAGGCTGATGTGGCCCCCGGTGAAAATGAGTTTGACACCCCTGTTGTAGGGGAACCGGTCACAGAACAAGGCAAGTTAGAATCGGCGGAGCTTCCGAGTGCTCCCGCAGTCCTGCCTGGAGAGGAGCCTGTCTCAGGAGGCAGGGGCAGTTTCTCCGGGAGAAGCCCCTAGTCCGAAGAGAGAGGTGCCCTCTTCACTGGAGGAGCCCCAGACTGATGCCCCCTGGAGAGTCCCAGGCTGGTAGGGGGCAGGGAAAGGGAGGCTGTTGCTGCCCTGAGGAGCTCTGGGTCTGATGGGGGATGTACCCCGTGTGGGCAGAGGCCAGGCTCAGTCGGAGGGTCACTGCCCCCCACTCCCCTGCGCCCCACTGCCCCATCCTGGGTTTGGAGCAGAGGGGCTGTGTGTCTGAGCGCCTGGTGGAAAGGTGTTGGGAGCCTCAGCCAGGTAGGAGGAGAGCCATTGGCATTCCGGTCAGGCAGCTAGTCACTGAGTTATTATTATTTCTTCTTCTTCTCCTTTTTTTTTTTTTTTGCGCCACTTAGAGCAATTTACAGAAATCCTTTAGGGGCCGTTTAGGGAGAGAAAAGTTGAAGACTTTGAAAGGCAAGACCTGGGGATGGTTTTATGCCAATTAGCTTTGCAGGGATCTGGGGAAGGAGAACCTGGTTTCCAGGGTGTGGGGTGAGGGGCGAGGGCCTGCAGGGCCCAGGTCTGACCAGTGAGGCTGGGAGACTGAGAGCCGGCAGCCAGGGACCAAGGAAGAGTGATGGGTGGGGGGCGTTTGTTGGGCAGAGGGCTGAGACTCACGAGGAGGGGAGCTGGACACTCTGTGCCTTGGTTTCCCCTTTTGTAACTGGGGCACCTGCGTGGGTGAGTGGGCGGCACTGGGATCAAGCTGAATGGGTGTGACGATGCTTCCTCTATGACATGACAGTGGGGACCGGGGGCTGGGCCTGGGGACAGAGAACCACAGAGCCAGGGCGTTGCGGCCAGGGTGGGGGACAGGGGAAGACACGGTCTCCGGAGCAGGAGTCCCACTCTGCCCCTTCCCCACTGTGACCTGAGCCGGTCAGTTCCCCTCTCTAGGCTTCAGTTTCCTCATCCATACGGTGGGGATCGTGATCACCAACGTCACGTGAGGCTTACCCGTGACAAGGTGACGAGGTGTGGTAAGATATATTGTAGCCATTTTAAACTGCCAAGGGCTCCACATTCCTTGGTGATGGTGGGGAATGGTGGGAAATGGTGGGGAGCTTCCAGAGGGAAGACTTGACCTTCAAATACTCACTCCTCCCGCCCACACCCCAGAGAGGAGAAAGTGCTCTCGAAGGCTGGGGGCGACATAACCGGCCCTCACTGGGCTGGGGTCAGAGGCTGGCGCCGGATGCCTGGGGAATGCAGGTCACACGTATGCGTGTACATGTGCATGTGATGTGGGTGGGAGAGGTGGGGCGGGGGGTCCTAGGGAGCGGGACAGTGGGAAATGATACCGGCTTGCGCGTTTAGCGAAGACCCCCCCACAGGTACACGTCACGCCGTCTGTGATGTGATTATTGGAGCTGGAACCTGGTTACTCCAAGTAAACACCACGCCTGCTGAGGCTGTCCTCCCGATAAGGCCCCTGGGGAGCCAGGGGCTGGGGGTGGCCCCATCTGTGACCTATGGACTGCTTCCTCCAGCCATTGTTGTCCACGCTGCCCCCCCACCCCCGGCTCCGCCTGCAGGCAAAACCTCTGAAGACCACCACGAGCCCAGTGGACCGGGCATCAGGGACCCGGGTCTCACTCCTGGCTTTGCCTGGCCCGATGGCTGAGTGAGCGGGGCTAAGGTCTCTTCCCCGGGCCTGAGTCTTCCCATCTTTCTAGTAGGGATGGTTCAAGGAGAAACGTGGCCTGAAGCCTCCGTCCAGCTCCCTGGCCCCGGGGGGTTTCTTTGACTTCAAGTATCTCGCTCCCCTAAGCAGTGTCCAGAGAGGGTCTCAAGGGGCACCCCAGCTTTCAGGGCATTCGTCGAACACCCATGGAAGGCCAGCAGCACGCAAGGCGCCACACAAGGAGACCCACACTGTCCCTGCTCCCTCTGGCCAGGGCCTCACCTGCGGGCCAGCAATAGCAGCTCCCGTCTCCTGAGCATCAGGCTGTGCTGGGGACTTCCCGCACGCTAACTCGCCCACTTCCCATGGTCTAAGACGTAGCTGCTGTTTGTTATCAGCCCACTTTACAGAGAAGGAGACTGAGGCTTAGGGAACAAAAGTGACTTCTGGCAGGGTTGTGGCAGAGCCAAGGTCCCCTAACCGCGGGGCTGACCTCTCTCTAGCACACTGCAGCAGCTGGGTGGCCAAGGCTCCGCACAAATGGTCCCCCCGGCGCTGCAGGACCTCAGCTCACTGGGCGACAGAGATTTTGGCAGTAGTTGCTGCAGAATGACAGGCAGCCACACCTGCCCCTCTCCAATGTGCAGGTGAGGCGAGGCGCGTGCACCTCTGCCACCCGGCATGGGGTACACTGAATTGGTTGCATCCCAGCCCACGGTGGTGTCTGAGACACCATGCACCAGGTCCCTGCTGCTGCATGCCCAGCATTGGCCACAGTGCTTGCTGTGGAGCTGGCGTTCAAAACACGTGCCGACTGAGACCATAGCGACGTCCTATGGAGCACTTGCTACAGCCAGGCGCTGGTCCCAGCACATCACCCGCACTGGCGTGTTTATTCACGAAGACAGACCCCGTGCGGAAGGCACTCTTATTATCCCATTTTGCAGGTGTGGAAACTGAGCCACAGGGCCGCGAAGCAATTTTCCCAGGCCCACAAAGCTAGGATACGACAGATGAGTGTGAGAATGAATGAGTGAATTAAATCCCCGCCTCGGTCGCTATCATCCATTTGGCTCCCAGATCTCTTTTCTCAGGGACTCACTGGGTGGCAGAGTGACAGGAGCGGAAGGAGCAACTGTTTTATTCATTGATTCCAGTCCAGGTGCAGGGAACAGAGCAGTGAGCCGACCAGATACGGCCCCGCCCTCAAGGGCTCCCTTCCTAACAGGATGGCTGTGTCGGTCTCTGAACAAGACGTCCCATAACATGCAATAGTTCAGGTGAAGGGACACGAAGCAGGGTAAGGGGACCAGTGAGGGTGGGCGGGGCTATGTTGGGTAAGGGAGTGGCCAGAGCGGGCCACACTGGTAGGATGCTTTTGAACGGGGACCCAAAGGCACTGGGAGGCTCAGTCATGCTTATTTGGGGAACGTGCCAGGCAGAGATGCAGCAAGGACCAAGTTCCTGGGGCTCGGTGCCTGGCAGGGATGAGGACAGCGAGGAGGACAGCGTGGCTGCAGTCGAGCGGCTGAGAGGGAAGACATAGTCAGCGAGGCTTGTAGGGAAGAGGGACAGACCATGTCAGCTGCCTTGATGTGAGGACTTTGACCTTCACACCCCGTGAGGTGGACGGCTCTGAGCGGGAGGGTGACTCCATCTGACCTTCGTTTACAGGGTCTTGGCATGAATGGGAGCCGCCACGGCCAGCAGGAATCCAGCATGAGGCACACCGGGCTGGGGAGGCTCTGGGGAGGAGCCCAGCAGGCGCCACGCTGCTTAGGGAATCTCCAGGCAGGTCTGCAGACAGGAGAGCTGCCGCTCACCTGTCCGTCCTCAGAGCCCCGACTCCGGGGCCCCAGGGACACCTGGCCTGCGCTGTCCAGGATGGCGGCCCCTTGTCACACGTGGCCACAGAGCAGCTGGCGTGGGGCTAGTTGGACTTGCCGTGTGCTGTGATGTAAGTGTAATATGCACAAGGCACTGTGAAGATTTAATTCAAAATTTCAGAAAATGTAAAATATTGCATCAATAATATTTATACTGATAAGATGCTGAAATAATCTTTTGGCTATATTGGTTAAAATAGATTGTTAAAATTTCATTTCACCCATTTCTTTTTACTTTTCTTCCTGAGATAAACTAGAAAAACTTAAGGGACCTGTGTGGCTCACAGCATATTTCCCTGGGACAGGATGGACCCAGCTCAGTCAACCCGTCTTTCAGAGACAGGGAGAGTGAACTCTGGCGGGAGGAAGGCCTTGTCTGAGAGCGCACAGCTGGCTGAGAGAGGGACAGCAAGGTGCGGGGACTACTGGGGGCGGAGCAACAGAGTGGTGGGGGGCTGAGGGGCCCTCTGGGTGGACTCCTGAGGGGCCTTGATGAGTAGTGAATGGTCACAGGGACCCAGCGCAGAGTTCTGGTGGAGCTCAGGTGCCTGTCAGTGGCCTGGCCCCCAACACCCCCGCGGGATGGGCGTGTTTTCTCCTATTGCTTGCAGGCTGGGAATCTGCGACTGTGGAGGGAGGGAAGTCGACTCTGGGACCAGGGTCTCCGCGGTGGCTGAGGCTGCAGGATGGGTCAGGGCGAGGGTCGCCAGGCTGCCTGGGCTCTGTGTCAGGAAGTCCCTGTAAGTGAGGACCTGATTCTGGCCACGGGGCAGGCGGCCTGGGGAGGCGGAGTTGCCTATCTCGTTGGCGTCCAGGCAGCCTTTGTGCCCACCTTGGGGCTGCGGGCGAGGCAGATATGGGGAAGCCGTGGCCTCACCAGCTGGTATGACCGCAGCGGAGCATCGCTGCAGAGCCCTATGCTGGACCCAGGAACGCCTCCTCTTCCAGGGGGTGGGGGAGGCACTGGGAATGGGGGCCATGCCTGCGGCCGCTTTCCTACAGAGGAAAGAAGGGCCGGAGAGAGGTCGGCAGCTGGCCACCACTGTCCTTAAAACAAGCAGCATGTTGCTAGGAGGCACCCAGGGTAAGAAAAATCAGGCCCTAGACAAAACAAAACAACCCAGCCACCAGCAAACAGCTCTCCGGGAAGACTTTGGCACCGTCTTCAACGTGCTTCCCGGCAGCAAGGCCTGGCTCCCGGCAGAAGGGAAGGAAACCCACGAAACCCACAGCATTTATGGAGCCCCTGCAGCAGGCCCGCAGCCTCTGTTCCGGGTGCTTCCACCCGCACCGTGGCACCCCGTGCTCGCAGCAGCCCCGCCTGCCCGGGAGAGGCAATGCTGGGGCTCCCCGTGCGCAGATGGGGAAGCTGGGACTCAGGGAGACCAGGCAGGCCGGGGCTCCCGGCTCACACAGCAACACTGCCTTTGTGTAACTTAGAACCCCACCACTGTCCCCTGACACACCGGCTTCCTCTGGGGCTCTCCTGGGCACCCCCCATGGGCAATGACCTCTGGCAGATCTGACCCCTCAGCCCCTGGCTGCCAGTCAGGGTAAGAATGAGGGAGGAGCCGGGGCCCCTGATAACAACAGTGGGGGAGACTCTCTCAGTTCTCATCCTCAGCCCCTTCCCCAGGACTTCAGGACAATAAAGTACCCCACGGGGGTTGGAACTGGCTGTGAGCTGTGGACAAGTCCCCTCCACTCTCTGGGCCTTTGCTGATAAAATAACGAAGACATCTCCAAATACAGAGCCTCAAGCTGTGGGCTCCACACCTCCCATTTGCCATCTGATCTTCCAGAGGCGGAAACTGGGAAGCAGAAGAGAGGAATGAGGCCCCTGGGCAGTGGTGGGGCCAACACTCAGATCTGTGCCCCTGGATCTGAGCGTGGGCTCTGCCCAGGTGGTGGGACCTCTGATGATGTCTGGTGGTCCCTCCCCGTCCCAGGAGCCCTCACTCCCAGATCAGTTGCTGCACCCGCTCCCTGCATGGTTGCTCCAGTCTGCAAATTGCCCCCCACGAAGTCATTGTTGAGAACCCTGCTTGGAGCATGTCCCTCCCTCACTCCATAACACTCAATAGCTCACCAGTGCTGCATGAAACATAGGCCAAAGTTCTGAGAGATATTAAGAGATTATCGAGGTAAAGAATAACCCACCACACACCCTGCATTTAGCTCCCAGCTACTTCTTCAGAGGCAGCCTTGGCTCTCTGCCTGTTGGGCTCAAGAGCTGTAGGCCAGTGGCCATTTTTGCTGTGTGTTTCCGTCTTCCCCAGGGGATCAGATGCACAGTAGATGCTAACTTAATAGTAGTCTTCAGAGACAGAATTCTGTAACTTGGTTAACGCCCCTGAAGTGGCACCTCCTCCATGAAGCCTCCCCAGATCCCTTGAACAATTAGGAGATCTTTCTTGCTCCACAACACTCTGTATGCCGTCCAACGTGCCCGTGACTTTATCACAGTCCCTGCAGATGTGGCTCGTCTCCCCAGGACGCCGCCTCGGAAGTTCCTCAAGGGACAGGCACCGTATTTTCTTCATTTTTAGTCCAAATGTTTTACGTTAAAAATGAGGAAAACACGGTCTGTCCTGAGTGCCTGTCATGGACTAATACTAGTAATAACAATAATATTTACAACTATTGAATCTGGACACTTAGTAGGGCCAGACATTATTCTAAATATTTGACACGAAATAATGACTCATTTAATCATCAGAACAACCCTGTGCACTGGGTATGTTTAGAATCATTTGCAGGTGAGGAAACTGAGGCAGAGAGTCCAAAGTCTCGTGGGAAGTGATGGAGCCAGGCAGTTGTGTGTCAGAGCCAAGTGCAGGGAGGGGCGAGGAGGAGAGCAGTCCACCCTCTGCTCCTCGGGGGTGATTCCTGGTGCCCAGCAGAGGGCGGGGCACATAGTGGGTGCTCAGTTAATGGAAGTGACTGTTAAGATGACCAGATAGTTCAGCAGCTGCTCCAACAAGAAGTGTGTGGTCAGTGGGTGCTGCGGGTGGGGGGGTGCTTTCCCAGGGAGGGGACCGCAGTGCCCGAGTGGGGAGCCCGGCCCCTCTGCTTCTCTCCCTGCCCCTCTCCCAACTCCAGCCTCCTTTCCCCTCCGTTCCAGACCTCTCATGCACAGGGCTGGCGGCTGGCTGTTTCTCTCCTGCTGAAAACAGCCTCAGAAAATTGAGATCATTTCTCTGCTGTGTTGGCAGCTGAGAAAATGACAATTTTTCCTATTTCCAATCCAAGAGCTCTTTCCCATTGGACAAAGGCTCTGCACACCCATCCTTCCCCATAGGGCAGGGGACAGTGTGGGTCGCCGCAGGGCAGGGCACCTCCTTGGTGAAGCGGCATGGGCTGCGTGAGCACGTGGGGGTGGGGGCTGGGGGTGCGGGAGGGGTCGCCGACTGAGCACTTGCAGACAGACAGCAGGGACAGGCAGAGAGAGCAGAGCAACAAGTAACCCCGAGTGGCTGCCCAGTGCGCCGGGATCCGGGCAAACGGGACTTTGCGTCCTCTGAGAACAACAGCCTGTGGCCGCCCTGGCCGCGGCACTCCCGACAGCAGAGTTGGTAAGATCGCCGCCCAGAGCACGGCGGGTCACCCGCACCCCGTGGCTCCCATAGGGAGCTTCCTGTGAAAGTAGATAATCAGGTAAAAAGTCAGAATCTGCGAAGGAAACCGAGGCTTGCTTGGTGTCCTGTCTGCACGAGCTGAGGTGAGCACGCCAGTGTCTGGCCTCTGTCGTGGAAGCCATGGCGGCATTGGAGCAAGAAGGGGCTGTGGAAGCACCTGGAGTGGCAGGTCTGGAAAGACGGGAGGCCCCACCCACGGGCGGACGGGGCAGCCACTGTCCTCAGGTGGTCTCTGTGGCAGTCTACCTCCCGCACGCCCAGGCCCTGCCTGCGATGGGGTGGCCGTGGGGTGGCAGGGAAGGCGGCCATGGCCAGGGCTGTGTGGAGCAAGGAGCTAAAGAGGGCAGACAGAGGTCCCTGCCTGTGGCACTGGGGGGTCAGTCCCCTCCCTGTAAGTTCTGGAGCCCTGCAAAGCCTGCAGCTGCGGTCAGCTCAGGTCACTCCGGCTCCAAACCCTGCTGGCTCCCCACTTCGCTCAGCCCTCAAGTTAATGTCTCACAAGGGCCTGCCTCCCCGCCCCACTCTCCCATCCCCACGCCCAACCCCGCCCCCAAGATCCTCGCCCCACACACACGCTCCAGCCCCTCTGGTCTCCTTGCTGCACCCTGAGTGGCTATGCCCGCCCCTGGCCCAGGGCTGGTCCCTCTGTAATATTGGAGTATTTGTTTGCCCCTCCCCGCCTTCAAGTCTGCTAACGACACTTTCCCAACGAACACTCATTTCGATACTGCACAACCCCTCCCCACACGCACTGCAGTTCCCCATTCCTCTCCCCCTACTTTTTTCCTTATTTTATTTAGCACTTTTTCCTTTCTGATGTGTTATATACTTGGCTGACTATCCGCACAGTGACCTGTGCTGCCCCTGCCCCAGAGGAGCCCAGGTTCACGAGGGCAGAGACCCGGTGGTGTTCACAGATTAAGACCAGGTGCCTGGCTGCAGCAAGCACTCCCCGAATGCTTGTTGAGGGACGGGGAAGGTGTGCAAGGACGCACGCTTGTGCACACTCACTGACACGTCTCACAAAGCATCGAATGCCTCCTTTGTTCCAGACGGCCCAGCACAGCAGCAGGGCAGAGGTCAGACACCTTCCAGGCCCCTTCCCCTCCACCACCAGCACCCTCCCCCCGTGCGGGCCTGCAGGGAGGCCAGGCAGGGCGGTAACACAGGTGCAAATCATCAGTGAGCTGCGGGGTGGGGGGTGGGTCTTTGCTCATCTGCAAATCAGGGTGGGCTTCCAAGGGGAAATGTGGACGCTCTGGTCGGAAGGTTGAGTAGGACGCAGGGGTGGAGGAGCATTCTGGTCAGAGGAAACAGCCAGCATGTACAGAGCTCTGACATGAAAGAGAGTGTGACTCATTTGAGGGACTGGAAGAAGCCTCGGGAGCCAGAGGGACAGGGGCTCAGGAGGAGACTGGAGGGATCACGCGGTCAGATCGGTGCCTCACTCAGGTGTATGGGTCCGTGTGTCTGTCTGTCCGTGTCTGTGCTTATTCCCTGACAAAATGACCTCTGTATTCAGGGTCAGAAAACCTGACTGCAAGAGCCGGCGTGGCCAGAACTCTGCTGAGCCCCAGCTTTGCCCCCTGTAAAAGGGGGTCACAATCGCTGCCTTCACCTGGTGGCTGCCATGAGAGCCGCAGGCTCTGACCTCCAGAGACCTGTGGGAACTCTCCAGCACAGCATGTCGGGTGTGCCCATGACCGCGGCGCTGTGTCTGCTAGCGTGTACTCAAAATATGTGTATCCACTCGCTTCTGGCCCAGAGGCAGGCTCTCCAACAGCCCGGGGGGCTGGAAGATGGGGTCCTATAACCTCTGGGGAAAGGTGGCCAGGTTGTCTGTCACTGTCAGACCACGTGAAGGGACAAAGGCCGCCTGCCTCTGAAGACAAGACTCTGCATCTCTTTTCATACTGGGCACTGCCTGGGGGCGGAACCCATTTCCCTTCTTCTCCCTCAGAAAAGCAGAGAGGATGCCACCCAGTGCGCCTGTGGCTGAATCTGTTCAAGGGCTGGCCACGTCCAGGCTGTGACGCTGGGGAGGGGTTCAGGACTGGGGGTGTCCCAGCTGCCTGTTCTCTGCCAGGGCCAGGAGCCTGCACTATGGGGTCTCCTGCTGTTCAGGCCTGGATTCTTGGATGGAGCTGCCTCTGAGAACAAGGACCATTTTGTGTCATCGCATTTATCCAGGTGCCCAAAAAGGTGGGTGAGGCAATGCAGCGGGAAGAACTCAAGCTTGATAAAAAGCAGAACTTTCCAAAGACAGATAATTATCTAGCTAAGAATTCCGGCAAAAGGGGATTTTCTTCTATTATATATCCTACCCTTTTCTGCACTGAATTAGTCATTTTTGCATTCATTCATTCGTACAACAAGCATTGAATAATCCAGGTAATTGCTTCCATTTTCTACTTCATCCTGCTGGGTTGTCTGCCAGCCAGCAGGCCTGGGGTGGAGGGGTGTGTGTGTGTGTGTGTGTTGGGAGGTGGTGCAAGAGGAGGAGGAGCCGAAAGGGGCACACAGGAACAGAGAAAATGACTTCTGGACTCTCAGCTTGTGTCCCTAGATGAGCTTTTCCCCGCTCTGTCACCAGCCCGGCCTCCCCCATCTCAGTGCCTCCGCCCACCCCTGGCAGTCTGTCTGTCCTCCAGGAACGGGTGCAGTAGTGGGCAGAGTGCAGGCGCCCCCTGACACCCGGCCTCCTCCTTGGGGACTGCAGGAGGATGGCTCAGCCAGCTGAACTGATGATAAGGAGGCCCACTTCTTTCTCATTTAAAAACTCAAAGGAGGAAAATAGAAGAAGAAATTCATTTTCTTAAAAAAGCACACACAACTGATTCATTCATCTCTTACTAAAATTCTGTGTGGAGTACTGGGGAAGAAGAAAGGGAGATCCCGGGGAGGGAGTGGGCAGGAAGAGTCCTCTCCCCTTGTTAGCGTCTGCCGTGGGCATCCGTGGAGGGAGGCGTGGGCGTGGGCCAGGAGAACGTAAGGGAGGAAACGCGTGGCTTCTCCATCACTGAACGAGAGTTTTGGTAGGGGCTTGGCGGGCCTCCTCCCCTCTCACTCGGCAGAGGAGGAAAAGACTCGGAGAGGAGGGTGACTTTCCTGTAGCTACACAGCAAGGTGACAAATCAGGATTTGAACCCTTGCCTCTTGTCATGTGGGGACTCGGATTTCTCCTCTCCTCAAGGGGACTTCCAGCTCCTAAAAGGGAGCCGAAGATCTGGTCCCAAACCCCTTCACGTTCCCTATAGGCAAGTGCTTGGCAAGGCTTATTAAAAACACCGGTGACTGATTATTTTGCTTGCCCGGGACCCGAGACTTGACTGAAGCCAGAAGCACGTCTTGGTGTGAAGTTGAAGAGAGAGGGGGCAACAGAGGAGGTGGAATCTATGCTGAGGGGCCCAGGCAGACCGCCAGCCAGTCCAGGAACCCTCACTCCGGTGCTGGTCCTGATTGCAGAACCCCTGGCAGGCTGACCCTGGCCAGTCCCTCTTTCTCTCTCTCTCTCTCTCTCTCTCTCTCTCTCTCTCTCTCTCGTGCCCATTCCATCATCCACTCGAGGGCTGGGTTTGGTGGTTCTGGGGTCTCATTCAGTTCTGGCACATGGATGGGCATCACCACGTGTCGGACAACAGAGCGAGACTCCCCCGCTGACATACACATCCTGCCCCCGGCAGTGGGCAGACCCTGGTGGTTGGAGTTGATGCCTCGTAGAGTCTCCATTTCTGCAGCACCACAAACACTTGTCACCAGTCCCAGGCCTGGGGGACATCGGTGCCAGACCGGCCCCCGGCTATTCTACCGTGGCCTGACCTCCTACAGCCGAGCACCGAGCTATCCTCAGGAAGGCTCATTTTCTGCCAGCAAGTTTGTAACACATCCCCACCTACTGGTCTCAAACATGACAAGGCGGTGTGGTGACGAAGGGCTCTGTGTGGCCAGAAAGAAGAGGGGTGTGTGTGTGCGTGTGCTGGGGCGGGGGCGGGGCGGGGCGAGCATCATTCCTCACACCAGCCCCGAGAGAGCTGTCCACGGCCCGGTGCTGACCCTGTCCTCCTGCTGTGTCGCTCCTGCCTCTCCAAGGAGCCCAGAGCTTCAGTAATGAGTGGGGTGGGAAAGCGTGGACGCTACCCGGGGGAGAAACTCGAGGGTGCCAGGCTGGTGACCACAGAGGTGAGGGCACACGCATTTGACATCACGCATCAGAGGAGCATGGGGCACCGCACCCGAATCCCAGGGAGCTGCGTTATAACATGTCACCCTGGACATGGGTATCACATGTGTGCCGGTCCAGGGGTGTGGCCTTGCCCCATGCTGCCCCATTGCTCTGGTCCTGCTGTCTCTGCCTGTCCTCTCCCCTACCCCTCCTCTGCCCCACGCCCCAGAGCTCCCTTTTCAAATGACACTGGGAGGGCCCGCAATATATCAAGTTGTCTTCCCCCCCATTCCTTTCTCCCCAGCACCTACTATGTGTCAAACACTGGAGAGTGGGGCAAAAACTGGGAGGGCGTGGCTCCTCCCCTAAATGCAAGTGGGTGAGGGTCATGTATGAATATGGCCACACCCCCTTCACACACAGGCACTGCAGCCCGTGAGGAGGGCTGCCTCGGCAGCCAGAAGGGCCAAGGCAACACTGGAAAGAGATCAGTTGCTTCTGTTGGAGGGATGGGGGCTGCAGGTGAGAAGCTAAGGAGTAATCTAGGCAGACTCCCTGGAGGAGATGATGTTTGAGTTGGGCTTTGAAGGCTAGGTAAGAATTTCTGGAGGCAAGGTATGCCACATGGAGGGGCTGGGAGGTGCCAAAGCAGATAGACGGGCAGGTGAGAAGAGCATTCTCTCACATGATTCTTGGGGGCTGGAGGGAGGGCAGTCCCACAGAAGTGACGTGGTAGCTTGATACAAAGTCATAAAGGGCCTTGGATGCTGGGAGGTCAGGAGCAAGTAGTGTACGTCTGATCCTACAGGCAGTGGGGAGCCAGGGACGGTTACTGAGTAGGGGCTGGCATAATCAACTCCCCAGCAGATTCAACCACCACCTGCCCCCTAAACTCCTATTCAAATGAAAAGTGGAGCAGAAAGCCTCCTCAGAGACCAGATGTGGGGAAGCTGCTTCCTCAGCTCTTCTCCGCTGGAAGCCTGGAGACTGGGTGCAGGGTAGGGGCTGTCACCCCGCAGGCGGAGCTGGCGCCTGACCGGCAGTGGGGCTCTGGATGTGCCCAGCAGCACTGGCGGAAAGTGAGAAGGGGAGGGATGGGCCACAGGCCACACTGCCGGAGGAAGACAGGGAACATGCAGGAGGCAGGCCAAGGTCACCCTGCCCCTTGGCACCAGAGTTAGACACAAATCCCGGCTATTTGGCTCCCAGTCTGGCTGTGTGGTCAGAACCCTTTGGCCTTAATAGCCTCCCAGACACACACACACACACACACAAAAATGGCAACTGCTCCCACACCCCAGCATCTTGAAAGAGCCCAGAACTCCCAACCAAGAGTGAGCTTGAATTGAGAGTGAATCCACATACCCTTTTCCTGGATGGAGGGACAGACGGTTTGGGTGGGTGGGTGATAGGCAGCCCTGAAGGAGAAAGGCCCAGGGGAAGTGGGGTTTGGGGAGGAAGGAACTTCAGTGGTTGTGGCTGTGTCTCTCTGCAGGGGTCCCTTAAGAATCTGCTGGTAGTCCTCCTTGAGAAAGGAGAGACTGAGGCATGGGACGGGGGCTCGGGGAAGGAGCTTGGAAAAGGAGCCAGATGGATAATCATGGGGGAAATGCTTGCTCAGTAGGGGACCCCTTCCCTGCCTCTTCACATAGCTTCTTACTGGTCATCAGCCAACCCCGGGCCGTGCATGTACCAGGCACTGGCTGTGTGGAAGGACAGAGAAGAATCAGCCTGCGGTTCGGCCACCAGCACTCCAGGACCAGCAGGGCACGGAGAAGAGACTGTAAGCAGGAAACAAGGCAGACTGCTAACAGTCCAGGAGAAGCAGCGCCAGGGCAGCGAGACCGCTTGGGCCGGGTTTTAGGAAGCAAAGCAGGACTCCAGTGGGTGAGGGAGGGGAAAGGCTCTTTAACAGCAGGCGGAGGACTCAGGAAGGTAGGCAGTGGGGACCTAGGAAGAGCACTTGAGCTCCCTGGAGGTAGGGCCATGGCAAGCTTTCAGAAGGCAACTGGCAGTGAGAGACAGAAGTGGGGCGGAACCACGCCTAGACCCGGGCCTGAGCTCAGTTCCCTCCTGCCAGGTGCCCAAATTCCTACAGACACAGAGCTCACCTCCCCAGGCCCTCCCCACCCTAGTCTTCTTGCACGCGGAGCTGAGATCTCAGGTTCCCAGCTGTACAAACGCGTTTCCCCTTCCCCTCCAAATTCTGTCTTGCCCATTCTTCTGATAAAGAACTGAGGTTGGCTGGGTCTGGTGAACTGAACGCAAAACGGCTGGCGCATGGAAGAAGCAATCCACCGGCAGAGGGAGGGAGGCCAGCCTGTTCCCCATCCCCTCTGGGCGTCAGGACCCTAGATTCCCGGAGCCGCTCCTTTCCTCATGCTGTCAACCTTGAGAACGGCGCCTCGGTCTGGGCGACAGGCTGCTGGTTAGAGACCTTGGGCGCCCTCACCGCGAGCTTGGGCAGGCTCCTAGGGACAGGGCAGAGGTGGGCTGCAGCGGAGCACGACACCACGAGGGTCTCCCACCACTGCGGAGAGCCCACTGCCCCCTCCATCTAAGTCTCTTTCCAGCCTGTCTAGATTCACCCCTCAGCAGGGACAACGAAACCCCCCACCCCACTCCCCGCCGGCTAGGGAAACGTGTCCCAGGCTTCTTGGTTTCTTGTTGGGAGGAAGAAGAGGGCCTCTCTTCTCCATTCTCCTCCCTCCCCTGCTCTCTCCCTCCCCATTCGGTCTGCGCCCCTCGCCTCCTGGAGCGCCTCCAGCTTGCGGAAGGCCCGCTGCAGCCTCCCCCCCTCCCCCGCCCCCCGTCGGATCTGAGTTCTCATTCTTGGGGGTTTGTTTAGAGACCCTCTGTCCCCCTACCCGTATCCCTGCTGTCCCGCTGCCAAAGGGCTCCAGCTCGGCCCCTCCCTCTCCGATACCCTTTACCGCGGAGCCCGGGGCGAGCCTGGGGAGCAGACGCAACAGATTGCAGAAAGCGAGAGCGCGGAGCCCGCTCGCTCCGCGCGCCGCCCCGGCCTGCGCCGGTTTTCTCTACCCCCCGCCCCCCGGGCTCGGCTAAGCCAGCCATTTAGATGCAGCTCACAGGACGGCCAGTGGGCGAGCCGCCGCGGCTCCCCGGGCCCTTGCCAGTCCACTTCCTTTCTCCCGGACCGCCGCAGGAAGCGGGGCGGCGGGCGGCGCGGCCCCGCACCAGCCTGCGAGGCAGGGGCGAGGGAAGATAGGACCCCCGAGGACCCCAACAGCCCCCAGCCCCGAGGGCTGCGGTGGAGGGAGTAACAGGAGGGGCGGCCCAGACACGATCTATAGATCCTCGGATCCCTATAGATTTCCGTGGGCGGACACGCCCCCGGACACTCGGGTTTGGACCCGTTTTACTAACCAGGAGGAAATTGGAGTGATTCCACAACCCCCCTTTTCCCCGGCCGGGCTTGGTCCCCAGGGCGGGGCTCGAATCCTCCGCTCCCGCCAAAGCGCTTGGGGGCTGGAGGTAACTCGAAGTGCAGCCTGAGATGCCAAGCTAGGAGTGGGCGGCTGCGAGTGCGGGGATGGGGGTTCACCTTTCACCAGTCCGTTTCCTCTGGGCCCCTCCAGGGGCGACCGCCACATCTTCACTCCCGAGTCCGCGCCGCGACACTTACCGTGGGCGAGCAGCGCTGAAAGGCAGAGCAGGGCGGCGCCGCCGCGGCCCGAAACCCTTGGGGCCATGGCCAAGGCAGGAGAGGGTGCTGGCCGAGGGGGCAACAGTGGACGACGACTCTGCTCCCAGTCTGGGCTTGGTCACATCCAACTCAGGATGGCCGTGGCGCCCCGCTGTCTCTGCTGAGGCTCTGGGGGCCAGGCAGTGCAATTTGGGGACAGTTTGAGGGGAGGGGGCGTCCCAGGCGCCGCCGGCTACACCCTGGGAGCTGGTGGGGGCGCAGCTCGCGGCGAGACGAGCCTTCACCTCCCCGGCTGGTGCCCCCTGTAGGATCTGTGCGGCCAGGGGGAGCTGCACGTGCGGTCCCCGGGCCGGTGGCCACCGGCGTCTCGGGAGCTACCTAGAGCCAAGTGCCCGGTCCCCCAGCCCCGCGGCCCAGTTCGAATCCGAACTCGCTCGAGGGTGCAGATTTCCAACACAAGCCCCAGTTTCTTCGGTTTCGGTAGTAAACCCACATGGATAACGCGGCTTCCTTCCTCCAAGCACCCTGCAGCAGCTCCAGCATAAAAATCCCCAGGTTAGGTGCAAATGAATGATTTCTTTCGCAAAGACAGAGAAAATCCGGGCAACTTTAATCCATCTGGAGAAGGAAAAGTTTCCGTGTAGTGCTGGGGCCGGCGATGCTGGTCGCCACCACCCTACGCGACGCCCGGGACCGAACGCCCGAGGCGAGCGGCCAGCGGCTAGTCCCCTCGCAGAGCTCGAGGCTGGGTTCCAGCGCGCGCTCTCCAGTCTCGACCAGGGCGGGAGCTGCACACAGGCTGGCTCAGCGCCGGCGGCCCGGGCCGCGGCTTCGCGGCTGGGGCGAGGGTGGCGCGGCCAGAAAGGGCTGCCCCATTAAGATGGGGCTGGGAGAAAAGAGGGAGATGTAATGCCGGCCAATGGCCTGACCCGAGCGCTGCCTGCCTGGGGCGGTGACTCCAGCCTCCTGGTCGTAAACGTAGTAGGATGAAGAGGGGCTCGGCCAGCCCGCAGCAGCTCCCGGCCGCCCCCCTCTGCTCCCAGGTCTCGCTGTCTCAGCAAAGGGGCGCACTGCTCAGCCTTGTTCCTCGCCTTCCCCGGGGAGACCTGCACAAACCTTGAACTTTTCCGGGTTTCAGAATCTCCGACGTCTCCTTCTCCCTGCAACCCCCGCCCTGCCCCCGGACGCCCGATCGCCCGCTGTCTCTGTGTAGCCGGGCATCGGCGCTCTCTCTCGCGGAGTCAGTTGGGGCGAGCGTAGCGCAGCGCCAGCCGGGGCTGCAGGCGGCGAGACCTGGGCGCCACGCCAGGGGCCGGGGCACCCGGCGCCCGCGCAGCCCGCGGCCAGGGAGGCGGCAGCTGGTATCTACGGGGCCGAGCGGAGAGGAGGTGCCGGCAGGGAGGCCGGCTCCCCATGGACGTGTGTGCGGGGAGAAGAATCAAGGAGCAAAAAGGAAGAGGAGGTGGGGGGAGCCACAGTTGCACGAAGCAGCCGCCGCCGCCTCGGCGCGAGCGCCGGCTGCTTCGCCGTAAATGACTCGAGAGAGACACACACTGGCGCTCGCCCGCCCTCCTCCCCCGTCCGGGATCCAGAGCCCACCCGGACAGAAGCGGGCGCCTAGCCGGGCGCGCTCGCCTCCCTCCTCCTCCCAGATTCCCTGTGGTCACGTGGCCCCGGAGCGCGCGGCCCACGGCTCGCGCACCACAGAGACCACCCCCCTCCGCCAGTTCCCCCTCCCCTGTCCACGCGTCCATTCCGCATTCCCAGCCTGGGGGCGCGCGCGGCTCCTTAATGAGACTCCAGCAAGGGCCGACCTCGCGATTTCTCTCGCCCCTGTTTTATGTTTTATTTTTTCTCCCCGGTGCAGGCTAGCGCTGGGGCCCGAGTGGGGCCGACTGCGGCGGCTGCGTTTCCCTCGGGTAGGGGCCACTGTGGCCACCGATGTCCTTCTTTAAAGGATGCACGCTCCCAGCCGGGTGCCGGAGGTGTTTTACAGCCGTTCTGCCAGAGACGCGGGTAGGGGGCACCCCACCCCCACCCCAGAGTCTGCGTGGGGCTTTTGGGGGGCACTGGATGGGAATCGGCCGAGCAGCCGCGCCCAGTCCCTTTCGGGCCGCGCCGCAGCTCGCTGGCTCCGCTTCGTTCCGGGAAGGATCGTGGGGAGCAGCTAGGGGAAAACCCGTCCGCTGGGGAAGAGAGTGGGCGGAGAGGAGGGGATGTGCCTTCCTACAGGTTGTTTTGCAAGCCCTTACAGGGACATGAGGTGCGGGTGGGGAGCTGCCCCTCTTGTACACTCACCCAGGCACCTGCTGACGAGGAGGAGGGGTGGTGGGGTGGCGTTCTTTCCCACCGCCAGGCCCGTTCCATTAGAGCGCAACCCAGATCAGACCAGACAAGTCAACTGTCAAAACGTCAGCCAGGGAGAGGATCAATGGCAATGATTTTATAGCATAGTTGGGTATCATGCTCCAACCTCCAGGGGCCGGGCCTCGTCCTCACTCTCCTGTGAAGGGACATGGTCTTCAATCCTATGGACATACCTCCTCCTTCGGGGTGGGGGGAGGGCTGATGGTCTTCTGGATGGTCAGCCACCCAGACAGTGTGGGGCCAGGTAGGTCAGGGCAAGGCCAGCTGGGGCGCTCAGTCTCTGTCCCCCATCTGCCTGACTGGGCCCTACTTCTTGACCCTGTGAGTTTCCTGTTCGTCCAGGAAAGTGACATTTTCTTTTTGGAAAATGGGCTTGGGCAGTTCCTGGAAGCCTCCCTCCTCCCTGTCTTCCGCTGTTGCTACCTCTGCTTGTATTGGGGCCTGCGGAGAGATGAGAGCGGCTTACTCCCCTCCCCCACCTCACATCTCTGCAGCTCAGAGGTACAGCGTGCAGAGGGCTGGCCGGCTCCTGGAGGCCCTGGGGATAGAAGGTGCTGGAGTCGTCAAGGAAGATGATTCTCATTAGGCTCCTAATGCCTGATGGCAATTAACGTCACCCTTGGGCTTATTAAGCATCCCAGTGAGAGGCAAGCTAGGGCTGTGTGTGGGAGGAGCCACCTCCTGAGACAGGAGGGCCAGGGGGGAAGAGGGGGAAGGAAGCAGGCAGGCCTCCCATCCCTATCCACCCCCACCCCCAATGGAAGGGGCACAGGGCCTGTCAAGAGTAAGTCCAGAAGTTAAGAGAGGAGAGGCAGCAATCTGCTTTTCTGAGCGGAGGACCCCCTGCCCCAGTGAGGGAGACCAAGCTCCCCTCCTCCACAGACACGGGCAGCTGACTGGTCAGCAATTTCAGCCCACTCTCAGGGGCTTTTCTGGAAACTGAGCCCGGTGTTGGGTGTTCGGGCTCTTCTTTCTACCTGTCCCCATCCCCACCCCACCCCCTAGCTTTCAGGTGATTAAAACAAAAAACAAAAATGAGCCTCCCTTTACCCCATTCAGGTTTCCCTCCCCACCCCTTTCACAATATGACGAGTGTCCCAACATCGCAGGCACAACGAGGAGCAAGACAGACCCAGCCTGTCCTCAGGGAACTTACATTCCAGAGGGGAAGACACTCACTAAGCTTATAACTGATTACAGTTGTGATAAGTTAAGCAGCGTTATGCATTTTTGCTCATTTTATGGAGGAGATGGAGGCCCGGGGTGGGGAAGGTTTTTGGGTGGTGGTAGGGGGCGGCGCCTGCAGTCGTCAGGGAACGCTGGTTTCAGCGCCAGGTTCTTCTGGTCCCTCCCATGTGGATCTATGCCTCATGCACCCAGAGACTCCTGCCAGGTCAGTGTGTGGGCGCATCCTCCATCCTGCGAATGGCAGACCTCTGCCCCTGCCCCAGGGAAGTGACCGGTCTGCTGACCCCTCCCCCACACTGTGCCTGGGAATTAAAGGCTCCAGTTCCTCCAACTCCAGTGCCGGTGGACCTGTTACTCTGGGCAGGGCCAGTTCTAAGGCTCAGGGAGAAAGAAGTTGGCATGAGGGAGACATAGCCACCTGTCCCAACGATTCCAGTCTCACACGGCTTTGACTTAGAAAGGGGCTCACACCTTACCTGGGCCTTTGCTGCCACACCTGTGGACTGCCCTGTGCGCACCTGTGAGGCCTAGTCACGGATCCCAACCCGCAGTGCCTAGAGAGAGGACCTGGCAGGTGTGTGTTCTTGTGCCCCAAATGAGCACCTTATTCGGGAAGGTGGTGGCCCCCCCTTTCTGCCATTTCCATTTTGTTCAGGGCCAGGAGTCTTTCTCCATAGAGAACTGGCCATTGGGGTTCCCTTGACCCTCAGCTCCTAGGTGGGGCCTGGAACAGCCCCAGGCTCCTGCCGGCCAGCAGGGCAGTAAGTGGGGCTCTATGTCAGGCCCCTGTGCCCATCAAGGACCCACTCAGAAACTGACACCCACTTCCTCTTCTGCCTAACTCGCCACCATGGTGGCCCTGGGTATATCTGTCCTGCCAGCATGCCCCTGGTTTGCAGGACGCCTGCCAACAGGAGAAGATAGGACAGACCAGCATGGGGCTTTCCTAAGGGAAGCTAACTGCCTGGGGGCTCTTGGGATCCCCCTGGAACTCTAGTCTGGCTCAGCTGGAGAGGGGCTCAGAGATTTCCTAAGCCAGTCCTCTCATTTTATAGCTGCAAGAGTGGAGGCCTGTTCATTTACTCATTTCATTACACGCTTTGACTTCTCAAAAATTGAATTTCCTGGGGTGACATTGGTTAATAAAATTATATAGGTTTCAGGGGTACAGTTCTATAATATTTCATCTGTATATTGTACTGTGTGTTTACTACCCCAAGTCAGGCTCCTTCCATCATCATTTATCCCCCCTTTACTTTCTCCCACCTTTCCCGCTCCCCCCTTTTCCCTCTGGTAATCACCATACTGATGTCTGTGAGGGTTTTTTTTTCTTAATCCCTTCACTTTTTTCACCCAGACTCCCTCCTTTCTCCCTTCTAACGGCTGTCAGTCTCTTCTCTGTGTCTGAGCCCGTTTCTATTTTGTCTGTTAGTTTATTTTGTTCATTAGATTCCATATACGAGTGAAATCATATGGCATTTGTCTTTCTCTGACTGGCTTATTTCACTTAGCATAATGCTCTCCAGGTCCATCCATGTTGTTGCAAAGGGTAGAATTTCCTTCTTTTTAATGGCTGAGTAGTATTCCTTTGTGTAAATGTACCAGAGCTTTTTTTAATCCACTCATCTACTGATGGACGTGTGAGCTGCTTCCGAATCTTGGCGCCTGTAAATAATGCTCCAAAGCACATAGGGGCGCTTATGTTCTTTCAAATTAGTGTTTTGGGTTTCTGCGGATATGTTCCCAGAAGTGGAATTGTTGGATCATAAGGCGGATCCATTCTTAATTTTTTGAGGTGACTTCATACCGCTTTCCATAGTGGCTGCACCAGTCTGCATTCCCACCAACAGTGCGCAAAGGTTCCCTTTTCTCCACATCCTCGGCAGCACTTGCTGTTTGTAGATGTACTGATGACGGCCATTCTGACAGGTACGAGGTGATACCTCGTTGTGGTTTTAATATGCATCTCTCTGATAATTAGTGATGTTTAGCATTTTTTTAATACATCTATTGGCCATCCGTGTGTCCTCTTTGGAGAAGTATCTATTCAGGTCCTTTGCCCATTTAAAAAAAAATTGGATTGTTTGTTTTTTTGGTGTTGAGTTTTATAAGTTCTTTATAAATGTTAGATATCAACCCTTTATCAGATGTGTCATTGGCGAATATGGTCTCCCATTCAGTGGGCTGTCTTTTCTTTTGTTGATGGTTTCCTTTGCTGTGCAAAATTTTTAGTTTGATATAGTCTCATTTTTTGTTTGTTTGTTTTCCTTGCCTAAGGAGATATATCAGAGGAAATATTGCTACAAAAAAAAGTGTCTGAGATTTTACTATGTTTTCTTCTAGGATTTTTATGGTTTTGAGTCTTATATTTAAGTCATTAATCCATTTTGAGTTTATTCTTATGTAGGGTGTAAGAAGGTCATCTGGTTTCTTTTTTTTTTTTTTTTGCACACATCTGTCGAGTTTTCCCAACACCATTTATTGAAGAGACTAGCTTTACCTCATTGTATGTTCTTGCCTCCTTTGTCAAATATTAATTGACCGTAAAGGCGTGGGTTTATTTTGGGGCTCTCTGCTTTGTTCCATTGATCCGTATGTCTGTTTTCATGCCAGTACCATGCTGTTTTGATTACTGTGGCCTTGTAGTATAGTTTGATATCAGGTAGCGTGATTCCTCCAACCTTGTTCTTCTTTCTCAAGATTGCTGTGGCTCTTCAAGGTCTTTTGTGGATTCATATAACTTCCTGGAATGTTTGTTCTAGTTCTGTGAAATACACCATTAGTATCTTGATAGGAATTGCATTGAATCTGTAGAGTGCTCTGGGTGGTATGGACATTTCAATGATGTCGATTCTTTCTATCCAAGAACACAGAATATACTTCCACTTAGTTGTATCTTCTTCAATTTCTTCCTTTAGTGTCTTATAATTTCTTGAGTACAGGTCTTTTACACCCTTGGTTAAATTTATTCCTAGGTATTTTTAGATGCAATTATAAATGGGACTATTTTCTTAGTTCCCCTTTCTATAGTTTATTATTGGTATATAGGAATGCAACTGATTTCTGGATATTTATTTCCTATCTTGCTATGTTACTGAATTCATTGATCAGTTTTTGTAATTTTTTGGTGGAATCTTTAGGGTTTACTAAATACAGTATTATGTCATCTGCAAATAATGACAGTTTTACTTTTTCCTTTAGAATTTGGATGCCTTTTATTTCTTCTTCTTGACTGATTGCTGTGGCTAGGACTTCGGGTACTATATTAAGTAAGGGTGGCAAAAGCAGACAACCCTGTTTTGCTTCTGGTCTTAAGGAAAATGCTTTTAGTTTTTGCCCATTGAGTATTATGTTGGCTGTAGGTTTTCATAAATGACCTTTATTATGTTGAGATTCCCTCTATTCCCACTTTGGTGAGAGGTTTTTGTTTTTTTTTTTAATCATAAATGGGTGCTGGGTTTTATCAAATGTTTTTTCTGCATCTATTGATAGCATCATGTGATTTTTATTTTTCATTTTGTTTATGTGGTGAATCACATTTGTAGATTTGTGAATGTTATACCAAACTTGCATTCCCGGAATAAATCCCACTTGAGGATGGTGTATGATCTTTGTAACGTATTGCTGGATCTGGTTTGCTAATATTTAATTGTGTATTTTGGCATCTCTGTTCATCAAGATATTGGCCTGTGATTTTCTTTCTTTGCGGTGCCTTTTTTTGGCTTTGGAATTAAGATAATGCTGGCCTCCTAAAATGAGCTTGGGAATCTTCCCTCCTCTTGAATTTTTTGAAATAGTTTGAGAAAAAGAGGTGTTAGTTATTTGAATGTTTGGTAAAATTGTCCTGTGAAGCCGTCTGGTCCAGGACTTTTGTTTGTTGGGAGGTTTTTTCTTTATTATTACTGCTTCAATTTTACTAATTATAATCTGTCTATTCAGATTCTCTGATTGTTTCTGATTCAGTTGTGGAAGATTGTATGTTTTTAGGAATTTATCCCTTTCATCCAGATTGTTTAATTTGTTGGCATGTAGTTGTTCGTAATATTTTCTTACAATCTCCTATATCTCTGTGGAGTAGGTTGTTATTTTTCTTTCATTTCTGATTTTATTTATTTGGTCAAAAACTCTCTTTTCTTTTCTTGATGAGTCTGGTTAAAGTTTGGTCAATATTGTTTATCTTTTCAAAGAACCAGCTCTTGGTTTCATTGATCTTTTGTATTGTTTGGTTTTTTTTTTTTAGAATCCATTTTATTTATTTCGGCTCTGATTTTTATTATTCCCTATTTTCTACTCCTTTGGGCTTTGTTAGTTGTTCTTTTAATACTTTGACCTTTTTTAAAAACTCAAACTCTAATTATGTGTGAAGCATTGTGCCAGGTACCAGAACATAGGCATCCCCTACTTTTCGAAAGTTCGCTTTATGCCAGTTGACTTTCAGGAAACAAATACATTAGTACCTGTTTTTGCTAACGGAAAGATATCCAAAGAAGACTTTTGCTTTTTTTCCCTTTTCAGAAGAGGTGGAAAGCAAACAGAGCATCCCGTGTGTTTGGCCGCGAGCCCGTTCCAGAGGCAGTGCACACTCCCAGTACCGAGAGTGGCCCCACCAAGGTCTTTCCGGGAATAACACCGCATCTTGGCCTCAGCCAGCACCTTTGAACTGCGCCTGAGGGCACTGGTGCTCTCTCTTGATATACTTTGTGCATCCTTCGCAAGATGTGTCCTGCGCTAATTACTTCTTTGCTTTATGCCAGTTCTCTTACAAAAGGTTTCATAAGAATGCTTTGCCTTATGACAGTGGGCAGGAGGAGGGGGTGCGGGGCGGGAAGGGGACCTGTACATAGGATGAATAAGACAGACAAGACCCAGATAGAGAAGTTGAAGACCTTAGCTCCACAAATCCATATCGAATGCCTAGGCGTATTCGTGGCTAACTGAGTGGTTTTTATGGGCCAGGCACTGTGCCAGGCATTTTGCGTTCATTATCTGGGTCCTCACTGCAGGCCTGTTAGGTAGATACTATTATCATTGCTATGTGCCAGGTGAGAAAACCGAGTTTCTTGCCTAGGATCACACAGCTAGAAAGTAGCAGAGACGTAACTCAAGGACATAATGCACTTAGCCACTCTTTCTGTGAGGTGTAGGTTCCCAGGATTCCATAGATGACAAAGCTACTGTGACCGTAGCTCGGAAACCTCCTGGTCGGTGGGGGCACCAGGCATGAACAGGGTGCTCAGCGCAGGGAGGACAGTGCTGTGGCAGTGAGCACGGGGCCTCTGGGGCATAGGAGCCTCTGACCAGAGAGGAGTGGCCAGCCTCTTGCCTCCCCTTCCTCAGCACCTCCCTGCTGTTATATATACACCTGATGTAATACACAGTTAATGCCCACGTGTGGCCACGACAGTAACCACACAGCCTCTGCCCTGCGCCAGACCACTGTGCCTCCCCCTGCAGGCTGATCTCACAGCTCAGATTCTAGGCCCCAAACTGAGGCTCAAGCCCAGAGCGTGTCTGCCTCGCAGGGCGGCTGCTCAGGGCCTCACCTCTCGGAGCCTTGGTCCCCTCATCCGTCAAACGTAGGAAGTCACACCAGCCCCACGTCACTTTAAAAGTCCCAGCTCCTGTGTACTGATTGCTCAGCAGTGCTGACTCAAATGCGGGCTCTGAAGGTTGACTCTCGCCGTTCTCGCAACCAAACTGCCTGCTGTGGGCCTAGCTGGTTGGAATCACAGCTGTTTTTTCCAATGCGTGTTTACCACTCTCCTTCTGTTTTATTACACGGGAGCCCCAGAGGCCTCCCTGAGGGAGTATGTCAAGCACAGTCCCGCCCAGGCCCTTTTGTACTTTCTGGTCCTTCCATCTGGCCCACTTGCCCCTTGGACCTTGCGTCTGGCTCCTTCGCTCTATGCAGGTTCCTAGTCACCTGCCACCTCCTCCGAAACAACTTCCCTGACCACCTAACTTCAAGCAACGCCGCGCCAACTCGGCCTTTGCTCTGTCTTCCTACTCTACATCGATTTGACTTATAGCAGCAGGCACTTAATTTTATAATGTGTCTGTTGCCTCTGTCTCCTTTGATAAAATACGAACTCCCCCAGGCCAAGATTCTTTTTTAGGAACCGTTCACCAGTGCATCCCCGTGCCCAGAAGAGTGCCTGGCACGTGTGCTCGACAAATCAGACTCTGGGGATTCCTCATTCGCAATCATTTATTTTGGTAATTAGGCATTGATTTTTACCCAGTCCTTATAATCAGGTCTTGTGTCTGACTGAGTTCACAGAGGGACCTGCTTGGCACTTTACTCCCCTGAACTTCCCAGGAGGCCACTGCCAAGGTCACTTTCATCCCTGATGCTCTTCTTGGTTGTCTCAGCTCTAATTGTGCCTCATTCCCAGTTTGTCAGCTGCCACACCAACCTTAGCCTGACTGCTGGATCTGAAAGCCAGCAGGACGGAGCCATGGGCATCTCCTACTATTCCCTGGTGTGAGTCCCCTGCCCCAGCCAGGCCAGGCTGGCCACCACCAGCACCGGGGCCGTCTGGGGCCATGCCAGGCTCCGCCCTCTCTCCACACTTTCCCTCGTGCCGCACCCTGTGCTTCATTAGTGCTCTTCCCCACCAGTTACAGCCCTGCCCTCTTCCTGTGTCGGCTCGGGGGCCCTGTCTGCGAAGTCTCCCAGACTCCGTGTGATATGGTTACGTGGTCTCACAGAGCAAAGGAACAGACTGTGGCTATGGAATCAGTCAGGGTTCAAGTCTTGATCACGGAGCGCTCGGCTCAATTTCTCTCTGCATCTCGAGCACCCAGGCATCACGACACAGTAAACCCGCCCTGGGATGGGGTCGTGTTCTCAATTAGGATTACAGATCAGAATACATCCCTTTCCTATTTTATAGGTAAGAAACCCAAGTCCCAGAGAGAGCAAGTGACTGGCCCAAGGTCACACAGCCAGGTCCTGATGCAGACAGGAATAGAACCCCGTGGAAGGATGGGCCTGGCTCCCTGCATCGCAGTGTGCCCATTCCCAAAGGGTCCCCACCTGGCTCAGGTCCACGGTGGGCCTGGGAACCAATCTTTTCTTTGATGGAGGGAACGAGGCTCCCAGGGCATCGTTTTGGGGGTTCAGCCCTCACTCAGTGTGGTTGCGGGTTCAGCTGTGGAGACCTTGGACTCCAGTGTTAGTGATTGCATTTACGTTGCTCCCTCAGTAGCTCAGCCTCACTTTGGATGTTTCTTCCTCTCTGAGCCTTCCCTGACTCCGCCCACAACCCACCCCTACTCTGTGCTCATTTAAGGCCCAGTTTTTTGCATCTAAGCACGCACAGGATTGTGTCGATGTGTCTGTCTCCCCCCAGAGCGCGAGAACACAGGAAGGCAGGCGCTGTGTCTGTGTTGTCCCTACCATATGCCCTCACCTGGCATCTGCTTCTGCTCGTTACTGGCTATTGAGTAAATGAATTATTAATCGGCTACTCTGATTTTCCTTCTGGAGCTGTGCTAGTCTTTACCCTCAAGGCGTTCACCATTGTGTGGTAGATATAAGTGGGCAGACACAGGATTACCACACAGGGTAGCTGTGGGTGGGTGCTGCCCCATGGAAGGAAGCACAGGGGGGCTGGCATGATGGGCCTCTAGCTCAGTCTATATCATAGGTTTTGCAGGAAAAGGGAGGGCTTCCTGGAGGAGGTGATCTTTTAGGAAAGACAAGCTGGTGTAGGCTGGGGGGAGGAGAATAAGGAGAAGAGAGAGAGAGAAGAGGAAGCTGTTGCAGGAAGAGGGAGCAGTTTTTGTGAGGAGCTGGAGCCAGGGGACAGGCAGTATGATTGGGAGATGGCATGGGTGGAGCACCGAGAGCGGGGGTGGGCTAGGAAGGGAGGCTGGAGAGCAAGCAGACACACCCTCCAGACAAAAAAGTGCAGGCGTGTGTGACACCCACTCCCAGGGTCATTCATTTACATACACTTCACATGCAGATGGTCAAAGACACTGAGACGCTTATAAAGCATCTTATCGCTGCTGTGTGTGCACAGCCACACGCACACTAACTCTCTGCCAAATGCATTGCCCCCGGAACCGTCTGTTTACAGCCTTTTTCCTCTCTTTTCCCTAGATATACCTTCAGTTCCTCGCCGGGCAGTGCACTCCCTCCAACCCCCACCCTCTGCCTAACCCTGACTCTAGCCATCCCCCTTCCCTTCCTCCCTCTGGCACATGCAGACAGAAAGCTAAGACCACCCCGGCACCCGGCCAGGGGAGGACTTGGACTCAGGCCATACGGGCTGTGCTCCGTTCACTCACCCCCCACACAGCCTCACTTAATTCCAGGGCAAAGCTCTGATTGAATGTGCAGCGGACAACAGGCAGAGGCAGAGAGAGAGAAACAGAGTGAGCAAGCATCTTCCTTTGCCACGGCCCAGGAGCTAAATGGCAGTAACCTCTCCATGTTCCTACAACTTACTCAACTTCTCCTTTGTCAGCCAACTTGCCTGCCAGGTGCAAGTGGAAGAGGAAGAGCTGGGGGCCCGTCTTCTCCCCAGAGCTTCCCAAACCTCTGCCTGTGACCTCACAGAGTTGGCGAGCCTGCTCTGGGGGTGGCAGTGCCCAGGGTTCCTCTTCTGAGTGGGAAATGCCAGGCTGGCTGTTGGGGAAGATGAAGGGGAGCCAGGCGTGTGGAGGACTGGGGAAGAAGCCCTTATCCCAGAGACTTGTGCGGCCATCAGAGGCCTTGTGGGAAACCCAGTGTTTCAGGTGGGACGGGACGGCCAGAGCAGTGGGCAGTTAGCCCAACTTCATATAGAGAGCTCATCTCAGAGTTGGGATCAAAACCCAGGTTCTCCTTCTGGGTCCCTTAAGATGGGAATCATTGTTTTACCTTCCTACCCTACCCCCAAAGCTGATTCCCAGCTTCCTTATGTCTCACTCTTGCTATAAAACCATCCATGGCTCCCCAGTGCCCACAGGATTAATTCCAAAGCCCTCAGATTTTCGTTTACTGCTTACTACATACCTTCTAGCCATTCTCCCACTCACAAGCTGTGCCTTCTCTGCTGCGGGGCCTTTTGCCTGCTGTTGCCTCTGCTCGGAAAACTTCTTCCTTCTTCCCCACCTCCTTGTGGGGCCTTTTCTGCAAAACCTCATTCGTCTCTCAAGATGGACTCAATTCCTGTCTGTCTCATAGTTAGAATTCACCTGATCTCTTAGCTTCCCCTACTCACTGAGAAACTCCGTAAGGGCAAAGATAATATCTTATTCATCTTTAAATCTTCCACAAAATTGAACACAGTTCCAAACATGCATTAAGTGTTCAATAAATGTTTACTAAGCAAATGACTGAAGAATGAATGAATGACAGAAGAGGCAATAGTTTGGACCCCAATGTCCTACGGTGTCTCAGGTACTCCCTCTCCATTACCTTTTGAACCTCCGCAATCATCCTGAGTGGTATGTGAATATTATCTCCATTTAGTGACGAGGAAGGAAGGCTCAGTGGGGCCAAGTTGCTTGCTCCAAGCTCCCCAGCTAGAGAGTGGCAGAGCTGGAATTTGATTCCAGGTCTCTCTGGCCCTGAAGTCTGCGCTCTTCACCTGTTGAGAGCACATCTGATTAGAAGTGTCCTTCCTCTGAGGCTGGTCTCCCCAGGACTTCTCATGCCCACCTCCAAATCCAGCAGCCGGGGACACTCAAAGAGTGTCTGGGGTGACTGCAGCGTTTTTCTCACGCAGGGGCCCCTTTCCCTGCCTCAGCCTAAGTCAAGGCCTCCGTGTTGCCACCTCACCCTCTGGCCCCCAGATCCTCATAGGCAGCTGCCAGGAGCTGACCAGTGGGTGGTTCAGAGCCCAATTCCCGGAGGCAGACTGCTGTGTTCGAGTCCAGGTAGGTCCAGTTTTCCAGGTCAAGCAAGAAGGCTCAGAGAAGCCGAGTCACCAGTTCAAGGACACACGGGAAGGAAAGTGTAACGTGGGAATTTGAACTCCAGTTAGGTCTGCTATCTACTAGCTGTGTGACCTTGGGCAATTGACTTAACCTCTCTGTGCCGGGTTCCTCATCTGAAAACTGAGGGTGTCGGTGGTACCTGCCTCACAGTGTTGCAAAGCTCGGTGACGCAGGGGCTGGCTCATGGAAAACACTCGGTGTGTGTTCGCTGTCATCGTTACCCAGACGATTATTATTCCCGCCCCCCCCCCCGAGATTCAAGCCCCAGAGTGTTTGCCTTTTCCCTTCTCTGTCTGGGAAGAGTGGTCTCCGATATTCTGTGTGTTCTCGACAGACCCTTTAACTTCTCTCGGCCTCCTGTGGAAGTTAAGGAAACAAAATTGGGCATGGCGAGCAGCTCCAAGCAAGCCAAATCAAAGTGACTCTTGTGGTGACAAATGCTTAATAATAACTTTACAAATCCAGGCGAATTACTATGAATAACAACCCTCTCTCCTTTGTGTGTGTAGATGCCGCTCCCGTCTCCCGGAGAGTGCGCAGCTACAACTGTGAAATCCACCCAAAAGAACCATTAGTGGGAAAACAAGCTAAAAATAACCCTGAAGGAAGCAGTGTCAGCTCAGAAGCAGTTCTCGGGAGGTGGGGGCGTCCACGGAATCTCTTTTGTTGCTTCTGGGGTAATAGATTCTAATTTATAAATGTGGAGTTGCTGTGGGAGGGGCATCCTGTTCCCTAGCCCCCACAGCCTGGGCCCCTTGGGCATCTTCATACGCCCTCTGGGTGCCTGGCCTTGTGCCATCTTCTGGTGGCCCATAGAGGGCCGTCACAGGTTGGGGCGCCACTCCGGGTCCCCCTCTGCTTTGGTTACTGTCTTGTGGGACCTGGGCTCCACCTCCCCTGTCAAGGGCCCGGTTCCCTAAGGTGGTAGGGCCTCCTCTCTGCCCGTCCTGTGAGTGGGTCCCACCTGGGGCGCTGCCCTTCGCTGAGGGCCTCTCTGTGCTTCTCATACACGGCCCCAGTCCTTTCTCCTCAGGGCAGGTCCTTCTTCCAGGTCCAGAAAGGAGGCTCAGAGAGGCTGAGTCACTGGTTCAAGGACACACGGGAAGGAAGGTGTGGTGCTGGAATTTGACCACAGGTCAGATCTGCCTGATGCCAACAGTCACACACATTCCTTTAGGAAGTCCTGAATTGAGGGGCTACCTTCTCCTAGGGCCCCCCACCTGGTGGGGGTGCAGGCAGGTCCGCAACTAGCAGCAGAGACCATGTTGGCCCTGATGCTGTTTCCCAAGACAGGCGCTTTGTCTCTGTCACCAGGAAGGGCTGTGTTTCCCCTTGTCCAGCCTGGGGGTGTCCCCTAGGCAGGGACTGTGTCCCTCAGCCTGGGCTTTCCACAAGGCAGGTTTATGTCTTCGCCATCAGAGAGGGAGTTCCCAGGGGCAGGACTCCCCGCTCAGTCTGGGACTTGCCCAAAACAAGACGATCTCCTTTCAGGCTGGAAGAGGCCCCGGAGTAGGGGCCCTCTGACACCTCTCTTTTCGGGGGCTGCCTCATGGAGGGGCTGAAGCTGCCTCGTCGGGCAAGAGGGGTCTCACTCTCTTCAAACTAAGTTCCATCAGACCCTGCTCCTGGTCTCCCTGGCCCGCTGCTTGCCATTTTCCGGGGCTCCAGAGTTCTGGCTGAGCAGTGGCAGTTTGACTGGCGGAAGGCAGAGGCGTAAACACGGGGCTCCCCTAGGCGGGGACCAAGGCTGTTTGCCTCCCCCCGCGGAGATGGATGCGTGTCCCTGGGAAGGCAGACAGCTTTTCTTCCCAAGAGTGCCGCCGCTCCTCCTGATTGAAACGCGTCTCTGTGGTGATGATGAGGCCAGCTCTGGGGAGGGAGGTGGGGTGCTGGTCCCCGCTGCCTGGCCTGGAGTCCCCGTCCGTCTGGGGAAGATAGATGACGTTATTCCAAGCTGAGATGATGCAACCAAGGTCAGAGTGAAGTGTTTGATTGGAATGTCAGGGGCTGGGGCTGGCTCTGCTGGGATGATTGATTTCCCAGTGGTGCTTGTCAAAGGCGCAGCCGCACCGGGGGGTTGGGGTCGTGGGGGAGTCAGTGAGTGACCCTGGGGCGACCAGGGTGCTGAGAAGCTGCTGGCCCCTGTCCATTCTGCAGTGAGGGCACCCAATGGGCTTCTGCATCTGTCGGTGGCTTTGCCTCCTGCCAAGGGGAAACTGAGGCTCAAGGTGAGAGGGTGATGTGATGGGAGGTGTTATTGGGATAGGGCACCAGAGCTCCAAACCGCAGCCTTCAATTCTGGCTGACAGGACGACTTCCCTTCTGCTCTGAATCCCTTCGGGTCACCCGACCAGTCCTGACCCCTCCCTGTGCTGAAAAGAGGGCTGTGGAAGGGGATGTGGGTGTCCCATGACCCAACAGGACCCCCCACCCCTCTGGGTCCAGCCTGCTAAGGACTGGCCATGTAGCAACAGGGTTTAGAAGCCACGGATCCTCATCTGTGCAGGACAGAAACTCTTCATTGTTTCCAGAGACTAACAGATCACTCCCATGTGGGGGAAACTGAGGCAGAGAGCTGGGCTTCATGCCACCCCATGACAACCCTCCTATGTTCACAGCGGTCCTGTCCCAAGAGTTGAGTCACAGTGGGGGGTGGGCAGCAGGCAGGGCTCTGTCCATCCTGCCTCCTGTCTCAGAAGGCTGACTGCAGGCCGGTGCCGAGTGGAATGAGGCCAAGGCAGGGGAAATGTGAGGTGTTCCTGGGTATAAATAGCTACATGAGTGTGCTCGCTCTCCTTGCCTGGCTGTGGGAGTGAGTTGAGGGAAAGGAACAGCTGGGGAGGTGACTGGGGAAGGGGGGCTGAGGCTGCAGAGAGAGGGCCGGCACACAGACTCGGGACAGAGTGGTGTCTGCAGAGGTGGGGCTGGAGGAGATGGGAAGGCGGAGGTCTGGAGCCTGGATCTACAGTTTGGGGTAAGTTGAAGGAGAAGGTGTGATCGAAAGCCTGGGCTGGCAGGGGGTGAAGAGAAGTCCCTGGGTATGAGGCGGAAGGGAGCCGCTGCCTCCAAAGCATACCCACTGTTTCACACCTCAGCCTCAGAAGGCTGGGTACAGGGAATTATATTTAGTTGCTGTAAACATGATCATCATTAGCACCACCATTACCACCACCACCACCACCACCACCACCACCACCACCACCACCACTATCACCACCACCATCACCACCACCATCACCACCATCATCATACAACCACCACCACCACCACCACCACCACCACCACCATCACCACTACCATCATACAATCATCACCATCACCACCATCACCACCATCATAATACAATCACCACTACCACCATCACCGCCGCCGCCGCCACCACCACCACCACCACCATCACCACCACCATCATACAATCATCACCATGACCGTCATCACCACCACCATCATCACCACCACCATCATACAATCACCACCATCACCGCCACCATCACCACCACCATCACCATCACTACCACCGCCATCACCATCCCCACCATCACCATCATCATCACCACAACTACCACTACCATTATCATACAATTACCACCACCATCACCGCCATCACCACCACCACCATCATCAGGGTGATTACCACCACTCACCAGTCACCGTCCTTCTTCCCTCCATTCCTGCCTGATGCTTTATACTTTATTCTAAAGCATTTCCACGTTCTTTTTAAAATAAGAGATTAATCAAAGGCTGATTAATGAAGTAGGCGTGGTTGCTCTGATTGTCTTCATTCTACAGCAGAGGAAACAGGCTGGGCGACGGTCAGTGGCACGCCCAAGTTTAAAGAGCATGCTCACGGCCAGGCCATTACTATCACTGAGTTCTCCCATTACTAGCACTGAGTTCTCGTCCACGGGCCCAGAGCTCATTCCTGCTTCATCTTGCTGCTGCGGAGTCACCCTTGCTCCCCCTCTCGTGCCCCTTCTCCTACTACTTGGCACCAGCATGACCTGGGGAGGAAGAGTCCAGCTTTGATCAAGCCTGAGAAGCTTTAGCCATGGTGGTATGAGCCTAGGTGTATGCCCCAGAGCAATGTCCTCCCCCTCGCTGGGCTCCAACTTCCTCATCTCCACAAGCACATTTTGGGGCCTGATAAAGTCTAAGGGCTCTTTCCACCCTGCTAGTGTGGGGTGGTGCCACAGAAAAGGCCATGGAAACACAGAAAGAGAGAGAAAAACACAGTGAGATGGAGACGTAGACACACGTGGACCAGGATAGAGACCCAGAGAGACCTAGGAAGACCAAGCTGAAAGGCTCATTAAGAGCCAGGGAGATAAGGAAATAGAGACAGAGACAGAAAGCAGGAGAGGGGCAGAGAGCATGATAGCAGAGCCTGAAGAGGCCAAAGCCCGGGAGGAAAAGCAGGCTGAGGGGGCTGCTGTCTCTGTGCAGAGCCCCTGCCCTGCTCCGCAGTGAGGGCTGCCTGAACGGGGGCCAGCCAGTGTGGGTGCTTCTGAAGGGCTCGGCCGCTCCTGAGTGCGTGCGTATGTGCGCCTCTCTGTGTGGTGGGCTGTGGGGTGCTTTTGTTTGGATACCAGGAAGGATGTGGGGACTTCTCTCACAGATTTCTATTTCCTTCTAGCCTGGCCCTCACAGCAGAGAGGCTGCTAATTTGGCTGCCTGTGGCCTTGTCAGAAAAATGGGATGTGGTAGAGATGGGGTGACAGGTGTAGGCTACATTCATAAAGGGAGCTGGAACGGAGCCTGCGGGAGCTCCCCACTCCCTTGCAGAGAGTTGGGGTGGCTTCTTCCCTCCTGCGAGTCTCCCTTGTCAGTTATCAGTCCCAGAGGCTCTGCGACCCTGGCCTGGAGGTTGGGCTCGAGGTTGGCTCAGACACCAACTCACAACGTGACCTTGAGCAAGACCCCAGCTCTTCTGTTCCTGCAGAGGTGGGAAGGAGTGAGCTGTGCTTCCTCCGAGTCTGGGAAATGGACTTCTTAGTTCCTAGCAGTGCACTCTGGGCCCTGAAGCCCCTAAAGTGGGGCCATCACTCGCCTCTTCCCATCCTGTCTTTAATCCACAAACCCAGCATTATCACTTTCCTCTTTAGAAGCCCTCTTGGCTTCCCATCGCCCTCAGAAAAGAGTTCAGGTGCTTCCACCAAGGCCCCCGCTACTGCTGCATTAGGAGACCTGGAGGTGGCTGCACTGTCCGACCCCTACTCCCCGCCCCTTGCCCACATCAGCCTTATCTCTGCAAAGTCCCCGCTGAAGGGGTAGCAGCATCCCCCACCTAGGTTTCAGTGGGCTGTACCTGGGGCAGACCTAACTCAAGGTCAGACAACCCAAGGCTGCAGGGGGCTAGAGTGCACGAAGGAGCCCAGGGAGATGAGGCAGGGTCAGGGCCTTAAGGGGTCGTGGCCAGCACAAGCTAAGAGGAGGCACGAGCTAGGAGGAAGCAGGAGCTGCAGGTGGGAACCTTGGCAGGACTGGCTGGGCTCAGCTAGGGGATCCCCAGAGATCTGTAGCTCCCAGGAGACATGGCCTGTCTCACATGTTTCCTCCCATCGCTGGGGGGAGGCACCGAACAAGGCAACACTGAAACACACGTCGCCTGTTGGCTCTGCCCCTGTTTCCCCCCAACACTTCTTCAGCTTTGCGCCTTACACTTCAGCCTGGAGGCCTGTGTTCCTTCAACGCATCGCGTCGTGGGCTGCTTCACACCGCTGCGCCCTTTGCTGGGAACACCCCCTCCCAGCTGTCTCCAGGGCACTCGCGTCCTTCAGTTGCTCCCTCTGGGAAGTTTGCAAAGTCAATCACACTCTCATCTGCCCTATAGGCCCCTGCAATTGGCCTGTGGTGTTCGGCTCCTGTCTGTCTTCCCCTTTTAGACTTAGAACTCGCCAAGGACTGAGACCTTGTCTTTCAACTCAGCAGCCCCAGCTCCCAGCACGGGGCCTGGCATGCAGGTAACGTTAAGGTTGCATTGAACAAATAAGTAGCTTCAAAGCCCCTGCGTTGACATCAGGAATGTGGGCGGAAGGTGGGGATGGGCTGGGGAGGGGATGTGAGTGATGTTCAGCAGGCTGCTGACTTGGGCATTCTGTGGGTTTGGACCTGGAGGTGTTCGGGACAAGACGGGAATATGAGCCTGGAGCCCAGGGGGCAGGTCCAGACCAGGGAGAGATGGGAGCTGCACCCGTGGGCGACAGCGGAGGCTTTGGGTGCATGCACGTGCTTGGGAGAAACACTGAAGAGAGAAGACAAGGAAGCTGACAAGGACGGGCTTGAGGACAGTCTCCCCGCTTCGCCAGCTGCAGGAGCTGGGGGATGCCCAGCAGTCCTTCTGGGGCCAGAGGCAACCGCCTTTTGTGGGGGAGGGCGGTGCTCAGGATGAGGGCATCCGAGCTGCTTGGAATGTCTCTCTCTCGCCCTCCAGTCAGTGGGTGACTGTCCTCTTCACTAATGAGCATGCAGATGAGCCGCTGAGATTTTCTTTGGATCACCCTTGGCCGGGTCGCCAGCCTCCCTCCCCTCTGTCCATGGGGCAGCCACTACCAGCAAGGGACGGGTCAGCCCCCCTATGAGGCATGATGGGACTTCAGAAATGCAGTGATAGCAGGAGGAAGGCAGACCGGGGGTCAGACCGAGGAGGTGGCCAGGCTCGGCTCAGAGGCGGAGGCAGGGGTGGAGGACGGGTCTCTTCCATGGCTTGGCCTTTGGGAGAAACTGCCACCGTTTACATAGTGCCCTCTGTGTGCCAGGTGTGGTGGCAGCTGCAACAGGTGCTGTCTCTGGGACATCTTTTCCTGCAGGGAGCTTACCCTGTTTTACGGATGAGGAGACAGGCTCAGAGAGGACGTGACTGTCCCGGAGTTAAGTTGCAGAGCCAATGCTCAAATCCAGGCCCCTGGGACTTCATAGCTCAAGTCACACTGGAAGGGCATGTGTCACAGGACTGGGTGGACTTGCCGCAGAGGCTGGAGCCACCTCAGGAGCTGTGGCTGCAGGTGCAGGGTGCCCGGAGGTGTCCTGGATGCTGCGTCTTCCCTCCTGGTGGTCATCGTCAGTTCAGCTGTCCAGTTATGTCCAGCTGTCCCCACCCTCCTCTGCTATAGGGTGGGAGGGCACGGCCCAGTCTCTCTAGTGGGGCTTTGTGTCTGTTTCGACTCCTGACGTGTGAGCAGAAAGAACACTCGCAGGCCAAGTGAGGCCCTCGGGGCAGAGTGACAGGCAGCAGGCAAAATGCCGGCTGCTCGGGCTGTCTGGGGCCCAGTGGGGACTGGGAGCAGAGCCTCCTGCCAACCAGGGATATCAGCATGAGCAAGACATAAGGTGGTTTTCAACCACTGAGATTTGGGGGTTACTTGTTACCGCAGTGTGACTTAGCCGATCCTGGCTGAGACGTACCTTCTCCCCATTGCTGTAACAAGGCACAAAGGCCTGTTTGCTTCCAAGGCCTCTGGCCCTGCTGGCCCCGGGGCCTTCAGTCCCTGAGCGCTTCCTCAGAAGGACCCCACGGTGTGCAGACATTGGCCCCAAAGCTGAACTGCGATCCGAGGCTGCTTTGAGGGCACAGTCCGAGAGCCAAGGTTTCTCGGAGCTTCCCAGCTCGCTGACCCTGCGCTGCTGTCTGTAGACGGTTCCACTGTTACAAAGACAGCTCATGCCCGTGAACACGACTGATCTCTCGGGGGAGACACAGTCCTTCCCATTTCACGGTGGGCAGACTGAGAGCCCGAGGGGGCCTAAATTCCTGGGAGAGAATGCAGGCCAGCGGAGCGGTCTTGCCAGCCAGGGAGAAAAGCTCCCGCAGGCGGAAAGAGTGGAGTTGCAGGGAGGAAACCCCAGCACCACTCCAGCATTCTGGGGTTCCTGGGGAGTGTGGCTGGGGAGAAGGCGGGCCAGGAGAGCAGGGCACAGCCTGCTTGCCACTCCAGTGACTGTGGAGCCCACCTCCTGCTTTCCTCTCTACTGCGCAGCAAGGCGGTGCCTCCGTTCCTCAAACCACAAAGTGGAGATGGTTACAGGGCCTCTCTCCTGTGGCTGTGACGAGGATGAAATGAAAAAATACATTATCAAGCACTTACAACAGTGCCTGGCTCTGGCGAGCGCCAAGTATCTGCATCGATATCATCATCATCACCATCCTCCTCCTCCCCCCGCCACCCACCCCACCATCTTTACCATCGTTGTCCTGACTTTGGACAAACTGCTTCCACTCTCTGGGCCTCAACTTCCTAACTTGTAACAGGGGACAGTAAATACACGTCAACTCCGTGATAATTACACGTGGGGTTTATTCAGCGCTTACCACATGCCTGGTAGCATTCTACGTTCATAGTCTCATTCAGCTCTGACACGCCCCCTCGAAGCTCAGCTCATAAATAGCAGAGCCTGGATTCTAACCTGGGCCATCTGACTCGAGAGTGAGTCTTTTAACCACCACTTCACACATTTTGTACTTACAGTTTAAAGTCCCCCAGGGGGTGGTGAGTTGCCTGTGCAAGATCGCATGTGAGGCTGCAGACGTGTCCAGGGCCTTTGAAAAATAAACTGTTCATGCTGACATGCATCCATGGGCGTTAAACACCTATAGGGGTGTGTGTACTTGGGTGTGTAAGTGACAGGAAAACCTGCTCCCCGTGAGAGGTCATGTCTGTGATCTCTCTATGTGTTGCCGCACCCAGGAGGCTGTTTGATGGGGGATTGTTGGCCTCTGTGTGCTTGAACGTGCGTGGGGGTGGTGCCTGGCTAACCCAGTGTGTGCGTGTGTGTGAGCGGCGTGGGCCACTGTGGATGGATTTGTAATGATGGGGGAGCTACATGGTCTGGTTGTGTATGTGACACAGTGTGGCTGGTAAGAAAGAGAGAGAGAGGGAGAGAGAGTGCGAGCAAGCGCTGGCCAGCAGGGAGTTATTGCATTTGCCCAGATACGAGTGTATGGTGTGTTTCTGGGTCCATGGTGTGTGTTCACATGGGCTTCTGTGTGAGAGGCAATAAGCCCCAAGTGTGTAGTGATGTCCCCAGGCACAGGGGCTGGTGTGTGTGAGCGTGTGTGCAGTGAGTGGGCTGAGTGCCCTGTGTGGGTCTCTGAGAGCCAGAAGGCCGGTGCAGCGTGGGCTGGGGGAGCTGTGAGTGAGAGGGTTTAAACAGACTTCTTGACTGGCCGAGGTCCAGCTCTCCCCTCCCAGCCTCTGCAAACACCGCCTAGCAGACGGCCCGAGTTTTTACACACGTTGCAACAGCCCTCTAAATATTTACCCACCAGCGGGTGGACTGGCCTGCTCCCCTCCCCTGCCTTCCCTCTGCAAGCAGAGCCCAAAGAAGAGCTCCGCCTCCTCCCACCCTTCCCACCCTGCTCTCTCTGCCCTGGGACTCTAACCGGCAACCCTTCCTGGTGGCCAGGGGGTCCTAGCACTGCCAACCCAAGACTCTGTCCAGGGTCCTGAACCAGGGTGCCTCCAAGGCAATTTTCCCGCCGCAGTCTTGGGCCATGGGTGGGAACCCTTACTCAGAAGTTTTCGGGAGTTCTGAACTGGCTGGAAAGAGTAAGTGGTAGGAGAAATAAGGTTACATATTCCTGCACGTGGACGAACAGCTGTCTCTGACAGATAAAGGAGAGACAAAGGGGGACAAAGAGGGACAGAGAGAGACAGGAAGGGCACACAGAGACAAACACACAGGGTCCGGCAGAAGGAAGGCCTGCGTGCATGTGGTTGGTCCGGTAATAAAATGGGCATCCCAATTTATAGTTTCAATTTGAACATTTCACCTAAAAATGTCACCCAGCGTGCTTGAGTGTGATATTGTTATGTTACAGAATTACATGCTCATGATCTTGTAACAAAAGATTTTGTGACAAAAAAGCAGTGTTATTTGTGCTGGACCCTCTCTATGTGTGTGTGTGGGGGGGGAGCCACTCGAAACTCAGAAATACAGAGAGAGGGAAAAAATGGCTTTTGTATTGACACCTCTTTCAAACAACCCTGCTTACCAAGAAGGCATGTTTTTTTCCTCTGGGAAGTTGGGGAGGTGTGTGCCCCCTGATTCTATCTGCTGGAACAACAACCAATTAAGGGCAACCCTCAGATGTTGCAACTCCCTGCCGGGGCCAAGATCCATTTAGAAGGAGAGGCTTGTGTACTTTTGCGCCCAGATCCTGGTCTGGCATTGTTACTACCCTCCTGCACCACCCAGGTCTGCTGACCCCTCGCCTCCCTCATCAGCCCGGGGTGAGCAGCATTCTTAAGGTCAGACATCATCTGCAGAAAACAGCTGGACACAGGCAGACCCTCTGCTCGCTGCCTGGCCGCGTTTGACATGGAGATGTGCCCCTTGGCTCATGTTCCTCCCTGCTTCCCACCATGCTGGCTTCTCTGGCCCTTCCAGGCGGCTCCCATGGAGGCATTTTTCACACGGGAGGCGCTCTGCTAGGTGCCGTGATCCCATTTAAGCCTCACAACCACCTAGGGGGGTAGGTGGTGGTTATTCCCACTTTACAGATGAGGCAGCTGAGGCACAGAGAAGTTAAGGAACTTCCTCAAGGTCCCGCCATTGGTTAGTGGCTGAGCTGGGGGTCTGGGAGCCTCTTGGGACAGGGGCTCCTTGAGGGCTGGCTGTGTAGTATCTTCTGCTGGCAGTTCTCCAAGGGTGGCACTGTCACGAGACAGCATGGGAGTCCTGGAGGGGTCCCTAGTGGTTTGCACGTATTCTGTGGGGTCCAGCCGGGGCTTTCTCCTCCTGGCATCCCCTTCTTGGGTTCCAGGCAGGGATACCCAGGGAAGTCAGGGGAGGGAGGAGGCGGCAGCAGCCCAGGCTGGGCGTGCCAAGTGGGTTCAGCCAACCTCGAAATGCCATGGCCTCTGGCAGCAGGCGTGGGTGCCCCGGCCCGTGGCGGTAGAGACAGGCTGGCAGGGTGGGAGCCTGGCTAATGGCCATGTTTATAGCTCAGAGCATTATTAGCTCTTAGGAGTGCTCAGCTCTCGCTTGTTGTCAACAGCTGAGCTTATTGATTGAGTGACTTGATGTTTTGGTTATTAAGTGCCTGGAGTGTGGGCCGATTTGGGCCAGCCTCAGCGGGGGGCAGGAATGGGTGAGTAGTGGGGAGGCCGTCTGTCCGTGGGTGCATTCCAGCCTTGCTCATTTGTCCAGGCACACGCGTTGGGGTGCTGGGCCCATGGGTGTGTTCCTGCATGCTTGTGTTCCTGAGCGCAGTTTGGGGACAAGGAACCTGGGTTTCTGCACTTACAATCACAGTACAACCCTAGGGGTACCGGGATTTGAATTGGGAGGCCTGGCTTTGAACCCCAGCCTTAGCTTTCCAAGTGGTGGACTTGAGCAAATCCCATACTGTCTCTGAGCCTTGGGTTCCTTATCTGGGAAATGGGGATTAACATAATACCAGCTCCGCCTGCCTTTGAGAGAGAGAGTTAAGGTGGTACAGCAGTTTGTAAACTGTACAGCGCCGCACACGCACACGTGTCAGGGAGTATAACCATGGTAACCGTTCTGGGCTGTGACGGAGTTGCTAGGGTTGTTTTTAGGAGGCAGGCTGGTGGAGTGGGAAATGAACAAGAAGAGGGACCCTAGGAAGTATTGGGAATCCCAGCTCCATGGGACCAGCCTTGGCAGTTCATGTTTTTAGGAAACCACTGAAATTGGTCACCAGGAGACCTGGGTTCCAGCCCTGGCTCTAGCATCAAGGTGCTGTGCAGCCTCAGGAAAGTTGCTTTCTTTCTCTGGGCCTTTTATCCAAAGAGGAGCTCTAAGCGCAGTGGTTTCTAGGCCCTTTTCTGCTCTGTGTCTTTATACATACAGGAATCCCTGGGTTCTTTTCCATCCGTGTGTGGATGTTGGTGGGATTCTTGACTCTCTGTGCTCACACCATCCTGTGAAAGTTTCCCTGTGCACGCCACAGGGTTCACATGCCCCTGAGCTAGTGTGTCTCGGGGAGTTAACAGCCCTCCTCCCCACTCCCCAAACGCCTGGACACATGGGCCAGCCCATTCACTCCTGGTGAAGGCAGAGCGGTGGGGACAGCAGCTGCCTCCCTGGTCTCCAGCGGCTAATGGGGAAAGACCATTTTAACAGCTGATAACAAGATGGGTCCATTAAAAGAACAAATTAACTGAAAACCGAAAGATTACTTCTGTTCCGCGGGTGAAGGGCTGGACAATGGCAGCTTCATTTGTTAAAGGAGCGCTCCTGCCCCTTGCTTCGCCAGGCGTGGCTGCTGTCAGGACAGGCCTGGCTGCGTCCCCGCCCCCTTCTCCTCTGGAGTGCTCCCTGCGAAAGCCTCCCTGGCCCTTCTACCCCCGCTGGTGGAAGCCTAGAACCGCAGGGCCTGGCCGATCCGGGTTGGGGTGGGTTGGAGGATGGCCTTCCCTGGCACATTCAGCTCCGCCCGTTTTCCCCTTTTGATTCTGCTCCCCATCAGTGGCAGCACCTTTTTGTGGGTCACAGGCCCTGCTTGGGGATCTCCCAGAAGAAGTGGCATCTGAGCAGCATCCTGAAGCATGTGGAGTTTTTCAGGCGATGAAGGGCTCTGTGCAGAGGGGCCAGCGTAAGCATGACACCCGCAGGGCTCATTGAGAAATACGGCCCGGTGTTGGGGGCGAGGGGGGGCTTTACACACAGTCGATGCCACATTACTGTTTGTGGGGAAACGCAATGCTCGTTAAGTGTCTGCTATGGGCCAGGCGTTTGTAGGTGCTGGAGTGGTAGCCTCAGTTTCCCCGTCCGTGAAGTGGGGATAATGGTACTACTGAGCTCACAAGGAGACAAGAGAACGGACGTGATGTGCTTAGTATGGTGACTCGCGTGTGGAGTTATTAGGAGTGAGGCTGGGCCTCCAGCTTCTCCCACCTGGGGAAGGCTAGTCCTTCCTTTCCAGAGCAGGGGGCAAGTCCGTCTGGGTGAGGCAGGGAGGCAAATCCATTTGGGGTTCAGATGCTTGGAGTTAGGACCCCTCTTGTCTTGCCCGATCCATTAGAATGCTCTTCCATGTGGTTTGATACGGGGTCTACATGAGACAGGAGAGTGAGGGACACAGACCCCTCCAGGGCCACCACCTGCCCCCAGGACAGAGCCCATAGCCCTTAGAGGAACATCGGAGGCCCTTTCCACCCAGCCTCATCTTCAGTCACTGCCCCCAACATCTCCCACCCCAGCAAGCCCAGACTGTGGGTCTCCTCTTTCCATGGACACTGTTCCAGACCTCCGTGCCTTTGCACGTGCTGTGTCTTTCGCCTGTAATGTCCTTTCTCCATTCTCACTGCAGAAAATGCTCGCTCATTCCCTAGAGCTCTGCTGAATATGCTCTGCCCGGGGCAGTTTCCACCAAGTCTCCTTGGGGAGGACAAATCCCTGCCTCTCCAGGTCCTCGTGCATTTCCTCAGTTTTAAGATGCCATCGATTGTGAGATGCACCATCGATTTAATAATAGCTTCCAGGGGAAAAGAAACCCTGCGTTAAATGTCCATGTCCACACTTCAGAGATGTGCAAATGTGTTTGGAGAACGCCTTTTAGAAACGGGGACACGCAGCAGGCGCTTCTCTCATGGCACAGGGGCCACAAGAATTGACTTCATCCACCCACCCACCCACCCATCCATCTGTCCACCCATCCACCCACCTGTCCACCCATCCACCACCCACCCGATCACCCACCTGTCCACCCATCCACCCATCTGTCCACCCACATTTATGGAGTTCTGTTCTAGGCACTGAGGTGAACAGTGGACAAAACCAAGTCTCTAAGCTCATACAGCTTATGTTCCACTGGGAGAAACAAAGAGTAAACAAATAAACAAAAATCTAACCTGAATAATTTAGGAGGAAGATCATGATAAGAGTTCTGAAGAAATATGAGGCAGATGGGAGGTTGGAGGGTGCTCAGGAATTGTTCTTTCAGCCAGGGGGACCCGGGAAGCCCTCTCTGAGGAGGGGATGCTCCTGTAGAGGCTGGAATGAAGGGAGGGAGGGAGCCACGTGGGTGTTTGGGAAGGACCACGCCCGGCAGAGGGACAGGCAAGTGCCCAGCCCTTGGGGTGGTTTGTTCTTGGCACGTTTGGAGAAAAGGTGGGGTCCTGTGTGGCTGGAGGGGCACAAGTGAGGGACAGTGCTGGCATGTGATGTCCCTGTGGTTGACAGGGCCCTGAGACAAGGGAAGGTTTGGGCTTTTTCCCCTGAGTGTGATGGGTCACGAAACACGGTCTGTTTGCAGATGGGCCCCTATGCTCCTCAGGCTGATCAGACCGTAAGTTCTCTGAGGGCAAAGAGCCCAGCGCTTAGCATGGTGCCCGGAGTGAGGGAAAGGACTGTTGTGTGAATACTGGATGGTCTGTGAGCAGTCTCCTCTCTGGGATGGTGGGTCTGGGAGGATCTCAGGGTCCCAGAGGGAGTGTGGGTGTGGCTCGAGGCAGCCCGCCAGGGCCCTGGCAGGAAGGATCTGCCTTCGAAGTGCATCAGCACCCAGCACCCCATTCCTTCTGTCCTGGCTCACCTGGAGCCCAGAGGTCCCCCTATCCCCCGGCAGCCCCTGCCTCCCCCACATATAGAGGCACATCTGGAATGGGGCAGACACAGGCCAAATATTTGTTAAAGGAGTAACAGTAAAAATCCAAAGCTGTTATTTTATCTGTGTTATTTTATAATTCCAAAAAGATTTTATCGTGCACATCCTTGTCTACTCTGCACCTCCACCTCACTTGGTTCTCTTCTTACGGACGAGGAAACCGAGGCCCAGAGAGGGTCAGGAAGTCACACAGCACGTGCCTGCCGCAAGAGCCAGGACTCAACACATTACTGAGGCGCCACCCATTCGCTTTCCTTTCTCCCCGAGGTTCCCTCCAGACTGCAGAGGCGAAAGGATAACGAGCCCCTCGGGCCCTGCGCTCCAGCGCGGCTACAGGGACAGAGTTTTCGGAGACCCGGAACCTGGAACAGTCACTGTAAAACCTCTCTGCTCCAAGCCGGGACACCTGGCCACTGTTCCCAGGCCCACCACGGACTCCCCGGGTGGCCTTGGGCAAGTCACCGCCCTCCCCAGGCCTCGGTTTCTGAGACTGTCAAATGAGAGGTTGGTCTAGATGGTTCTTGCAGGCCCATGGACATGATATAAGAGTCCCAGCTCTGCCCTGCAGGACAGGCACGTCCCTGCAGTGGGCTGGACTTCAGGTGGGCATGCGGACTTGTGTCCTCCTGTAGACCCTGCAGGCCCCGTGGCCAGCGGCCCCTGAGGTCCTGGCGTTTGCCTCTGCTTCGGTTACATAGGCCAGTGGTACACTTCCCGGGGCCGTGGCTTCGCATTGAGGGGCTCTGGGGCTGGGTGGCTCCGATGGGTCCAGCTGTCTTCTCCTTAGAGGTTCCAGGCAGAGGGGCAAGTGGCCGCTCCTTCCCCGAGAGGAAGTGTGTCTGCCAGGCTGCTGCTACGTCTGTCCTCAGAGGCCCTGCCATCTGTCCACCCCCCCCAAGGCACCTCCCACACCCAGTCACCATGGCCCTTTGCCCGCCCTGGCTGACTTCTCTTGGTGGGTGTATCCAGGTCCCTACACCCTCCCAGTCCTGCTCAGTCCAGGCCGGCGCCCATCCTGGCCTAGGACCGCTGCAGCAGCCTCCTGCTCACTCCGCTTAGCCCCGGGCTCCTCACCTCCCGTCCATTCGCCACACCACAGCCAGAGCCATCTTTCTAAATTGTGATTCTGGTCATGTCATCCTCCAGCCTAAAGCCCTTCAATAACTTCCCTTTGTCCTCAGGTGAAGTCCAAACTTTTCAGCATGCGCCCACCGCCATTCTGATCTGGCCAACATCCCCCCCACCCCCCGTCCCTCCCTCACCCCCTCCTCCTCATCCCGATTCTGGTCTCCAGTCTCACCCAACCTTCCTCAGGTCCCTGAACAGGCCACACCCTCTCTCCCGTCCCTACCTTTGCACTTGCTTTTCCTCTTGCCTGGAATACTATTCTCGGGCCAGTCACACCCCCACCCTGACCTTCTCCCTGCCCAGCACTTCATTGCCCTTCAGTTCTCAGCTTCACAGAGCCTCCTGCTGGAAGCGCTTGTTCACCTACCCTGGCCGGAGACCCCTTCGGGTGCTCTCTGCCAGAGAGCCTCACGCAGACTGGAGTCATCCATCTGCTTTGCTGTGCCCTTGGCAGGGAGCCCCTGGACAGCACCGATCGTGCTCAGCCCTGTACCCCCAGGTGCTGCAGGTGCTCAGCAGACATCTGAAGGGGGAGTGAGTACCCAGGTGTGGAGTCTTGGCTGGTTCCCCATGAGTGGTCCCAGGCTGGGGGGTAGGGCTGAGAAAGCAGGGCCTGCCTGACAGGGCACGAGTGCTCCCAGGCAGTGGGGGATGCTGTCCTTTTTCAGCCCTGAGATTTGGTAACTCAGATATTTTCTCTGCCTGGACCACTGAAGAAATCCTTCCAGGGCAGGAAAGCAAGACGCAAGCTGGGGCTGGGGTTGGTGCTGGGCCAGGCCCAGGCCTACCTGTGTCCTCTCGGCCACTCGGCCCCTCCTGAGGGTGTCCTAGCCTTGGGGACGACCCCCCCCTCTCCTGGCCAGGCCCTTCCTCCTCCTCCCCGCCCCCCACCCACCCTCCTTGGTCCTACAGCTCATCGGTTTCCAACCAGGCAGCTTAACTCAGGCTCCCGGTTGGGCTTTTAATTTGGATTTATTGCTGACCATGATTGTGTGTTAAACAAACTCCAGGCGATTATTAAAAACGTGATTATCGCGGTTTATTGTCTCGCTAGGTCCTCAGTGGGGGTTCGGATGCTGAGAGCCGGCCAAGCCTTGCTGAGACAGAGGGTTGAAGACCCCCAGAGAGGGTCTGCCCTCAGTTCTGGCCTCATCACACCTCCTGGAGGAGGGGGTGGCAGTGGGGGGTCGAGGGACGCTTCTGAAGAAGGTCGGAGGCCCTGGGGAGGTGTGGCGGTGAGGCACCTGGGAGGCCTGGTGCCACTTTGGTGCATGACCTCTCCGGGCTCTGATTTCCTCTTCTGAAAACGGGAGAGTTGGACCACGGACCCGGTGCTCTGAGGGCTGGAAGGGACTCTACTTTGTTCCACAGAACTACTCAACCCTGGGGACACTTACAAGGCACTCAGGCTCTAGAATATTCCATCATGGGCATCAGATGAAGAGCCACCCAGCCTTGTTATATTGACCCAAGGGATGTCTGCCTGTGGTCAGGCCAGCTGCCTGCTCGTTGCAGTTCACCTCCGGTTTGGGAGGCCAGGACACACACGGATGGAAGCGTTGGCAAGGTGGGGCTGGCAGAGAAGAGTGGGGGGGCCCAGTCTGGGAGACAGCTCAGCCACTGGCTGGCCGGATGGTCTGGGGCAAGTCACTTGTCCACTTGGGGTCTCAGTTTCCTCTTCTGCAAAATCAAGGGGTAGACTGGTCAATGCCTCGCAGACTTTTAAAAAAATGGATGTCACCCCTTTTTCTTCTATAGAGAATCTCCAGAGAAGCCAAAGACACCAGAGGGAAGGAGCTGCTAGGAAGCTGGAAGTGGAGAGCCTGGCCCACGGGCCTCTCCCATGCCCTAGCCTCTGCCTGTGTGGAGCCCCACGCTGCCCCAACCCCTCTCAAATGCCTTCATTTACAGGCATACTCCGGCTTTGGGGAAGGTGAGGCCCAGGCTGCTAAAGGTAGGCCTCCCAGAGCTGGGGTCGGGCCTCCCTGGGCAGGGCACCTCCTTTGTCTCCACCTGTCCCCACTGCTCGAGTGGGGCAGAGGCTGCAGGGCCCGCCAGCCTCCTGGCTCCCCTGCTCATCCCACCTCCCCTCGGCTTCTCAGGCAAGAGCTTGGGTCAGTCCCAAGCCTGATGCATCTTTGATGAATTCTGAGTAAAGGTGCTTTTAAAAATTCAGAAAGGTAGGGAAGTGCTGGGCCCAAGTGAGGCGAGGTGATTCTGCTCCCCATGTCCGTCAGCTAATGAGGCCTGAGCCTTGAAGCGTAGGACATGCCTGAGCCACCCAGACCGAGAGAGGCCACCACCCTCGAGGAGGTGTCCCGCTAGCCTTTCTGATTGAAGCAGAAGCAAATTCTAGAAGCAAAAGACATTAGAGACAGAAATGCCATCTAAGTCCACCTCCCCGACCGCATGGAGGTATGGAAACCGAGCCTTGGAGGGGAATATGCTCCCTGAGTCAGGCCCAAAGTTTCCAAGGCAGGACTGAACTTCGACCCCTGTCTTCCAGTGCTGAGCTCAGAGGCTGCCTCTGCCTCCAAGTGCTCCATGGGCTTCCCGAGAGCTTTGCATTTCCCACCCCCTCCCTCCCCCGTCCTCAAGGTTTAGAGGAGCGTCTTCCCCCCTCCTCTGTTTATCCCCAAACCCTTCCGGTTGCCTTTCTGTGGCTTCATTTTCTCTTTGCACCTTCCCCCAGAGACTGTTCCACCCGTGCTGCCCAGATGAATCCACGCCCAGACTGGCTCGGGGTTCTTCCAGCCAGCGACTGGATAGAGAGGGGCTGATGTGCCATCACTGCTCTGGGTTCCAATTCTGGCTCTACCACGGCCTCGCTGTGTGACCATGGGCAAGTTACTGAACCTCTCTGAGCATCTTTCCTTATCATTCCCATGGGAGATGTGGAGGGTTAAACCAAACAAAATGGGTGAAAAGTGGAGGCACACGGTGGGGTCCATACACACTGGTGACATCCCTTTCGTGTTCTAAAACCCAGTCCCCAAGATCTCAGAAAGTTAGGACAGGTCCCACTGCTCTGCTCTCCATTCTCCTCAAGTCCCCACCATGTCTGATGTCCGTCGAAATCCTCCCAACATGGCAGCAGAGAGGTCTGGCCCACTGCACAGTTTAAAGGGGGCCAGGTGTTCGCTTTACTGAACAGGCACACAGCACCCCCTGGAGCTGCGTATCTTTGTGGCTGTAGGTGGCGGGGTTTCGGGCAGTAGGGCAGGTGTGGAAAACCTGAAGCCTTAAGTTCTCCGATGGAGAACTCCACTGGGTTTGTTTTTCTCCCGCTGAAGTTCTATTCCCTTCTCTGGGCAGCGATACCTGTTATCTTGGCTGGTTCTTTTTGTGTTTTGAACTTGCCTCCCCAAACTGAGATTTCTCCTTGATTCCCGTAATTTAGACTTGAGCTTTCAGAACAACTTCTCCCTTCACGGTTGTGTCCTGCTTTGATTTCCAAGCATGTAGTCTTCTGGAGACACATTTTTGGGTCTGGTTTTCAGCTGCACATTCATAGGACTTGTAAATATAAAGGAGGCCCATGAACTGAGAGACGCTGCCTAACGCCCCCCCCCCCCCAAAATAAAACACATTTTATGTCAGAACCTGGAAAGTAGGCCCTCAGTCGGGCAGCTGGGTTTGCACCCTCGAGGTCTTCGAATTCAAGGTGAAGTTCTGCAGGAGCTTCCAGGGGGTGGGGAGGACCACAGTGCCCAGGTTCTGACTCGTGTGTGTATTTGGAACCCTACACTGTCCCCCAGCTGTGTGACTTTGGACCTGTCATACAACCTGGCTGAGTCTCAACTTCCTTTTCAGAAAAAAGAGGCTACTAATACCCACAGGGCTGAGGGACAGTGACTTGAGATGATATCTGCGAAATGACGGCCACCGGGAACACCTCCAGATGTTAGTTCTTGCCCCTCCTCCGGTATCGCTGAAAATGGAAGCTCGGAGAGGCCAAGTTCTACTTGCCAAAGATCACTCCAGCAGCTGGGATTCACGGCCAGACCTGCCCCACTCTGAGATTTATGGTTGTTCTTCTCGCCCGGCTTTATGGGACACATGTGTTTTCTTCTTCTTGCGCTAAAATACATATAACATAAAATTTACCGCTTTAACTGTTACAAAGTCTCAGCGCGGTGGCAGTAAGTACATTCACGTGGCTCCGTGGCCACTAACGCCGTCCGTCTGTAGAACGTTTCCATCCTCCCCCCCACCACCCGCAGCTCCACGCCCGGTCAAGGCTGACTCTCCATTCCCTCTCCCCTCCAGCTCCATTCTACTTCCTGTCTCCGGGAAATTGCCTCCTCTGGGGACCTCACATAAGGGAATCATAGGAAATTTGTCCCTCCGGGACTGGCTTATTTCACTGAGTGTAACGTCTTCTGCGTTCACCCACGTGATAACACAGCACGTGTCAACGTGTGGGATACTGTTAAGGCTAATACTGTTCCACCGTGTGCGTGCACCACATTTTGTTTATATAAAGATGTGTTTTGATACATGTAGTGAACCTGGTACACGGTAGGTACAAGTGCTGTGATATTCTCATTGTCGGTACGTGTTATTACTCCGTTACGTGACTGTTATAAACACTTGCTGTAAAGCACAATTTGTCAATAATTTTACAATACGGGGTGGGGCAAAAGTAGGTTTACAGTTGTTTCCATGGAAAATAACACAATAACTAATAAACAAGAATGCATGAATAAACTGTGTGTCTCGTTCTCACAGCTGTGAGCCTCCTCTTCCCCCGCCTCCTGGGAAGGACAGTAACAAACACCCCCAAAAGTGGAGAAGCCCTTCCCTCGCTCTCATCTCGGGATCTCCCCGGGTCCCGCAGGCTCAGACTTGGTGTTGCCGGGGGCCGCCCGGGAGCTGGTTGACCATCCCCGTGTCCATGTTGTCGGCGAGCCCCGTGAGCTCCGATGTGCAGGGAAGCCCGAGCACTGCTGTCGCGGCCTTTGGCTCTTTCCCTGGCGGTGAGCGGGGAGGTGCCCCAGGGCCGAGATCAGCAGGGTGTGAGGGTAGAGGGGCAGAGGCACTAGGGTTTCTGAGCAGCTTCCCTGAGACCACGCGTGGGCTCTGGCTTCGGGACTGACCCTGTTCTGACTTTCCTGCGCTGGATGAGCCTTCCAGCCCTTTCTGGGGAAATACCTGACAAAAGAAGTGACCGATCTGGACCTGCGATTGGAACTCGGACAGACAGCTCTGCCCCTCTCGCCTCTCCTCCTGGTGGACCAGGGTGGGATTTGGGGGCTTGACGCTGGTGTAATCAAGAGCATGGGTGAGCAGGCTGGATGAAGCTGTTTCTAAAGCAGTGCTGTGGACGGACCCTCCCCATTCCTATGTTGAAGCCATAATCTCCAGTGTGGTTCTATTAGGAGGTGGGGCCTTGGAGAGGTAATTAGGTCACAGGGGTGGAGCCCTTATGATGGGATTAGTGCCCTTAAAGGAAGAGACTTGGACACAAGTGGTCTCTCTCTGCATGTGAGTATACCACAAGACGTTCAGGCAGGAGGTCAATCCTGGCTCAGACAGGGAATGCACTAGCATCGTCAGCATCCTCTAGGCCAAACCCAGTCCAGCTAGAGGAGCCAGAGCAGGCTGGAGAGAGAACATTTACAGGGCAAATGGAAGGCATCTGGTACACTGGCTTCTGCCTTTCCATCTGCCTGGAAATCCTTCTGCTGACTCACTCTGCCTTGTCAGATAGGCAACCTCCTATTGATCCTTGAGGACTCAGTCCAAAGTCACCTCCTCTGGGAAGACTTCCCTGATCTCAGCAGGCAGAGCTGGCCACTCCCACCCTGGGAAGCTTGCTGTTGGGTCATTGTATCAAGTTCACAGTTGTGACTGATACCTTTGCTCATTCATCCCATTGCCCAGGGGCTCTTTCTTTTGGGGGGTGGGGGAGGCTAGAAATCTCCGCTAGATTTATTTATGTTATAAAGATATAGCGAAACAGAACATGATAGCATTTTAATAAAATGATCGCATTTTCCTTCCTAAGAATCGTTTTCTGAGTTAGAATCCTGTCATCCACTGTGAGGCTGTGGTTTGTTGAATTGCTCTAAAAATCAACTAGAGATTTGGAATATAAGATTTTGAGTGACTAAAATAAGGCAGTCAGTATGTTACAAAATTCAGAATTCAGCATAATATCTTTCCCATGCTTTCCATAATTACTTCCCATTGTCTTCTTTTCCTTGTCGTCTTAAGGTCAGATGTCCTGGACAATGTTCTGTCCATAAGCAGCAGCCACATTCTTACTGAAAAATAATTATTGTGACCCTTTAAAGTTAATAGTTTTGGGAAAAAGAGCCAATTGAAGTCCATTCACTTATTCAATGTGGCGTTTCTCCCGAATCTTGTCATGTTCTGCCAGTTCCACTCTAAGTTCTGTTCTGTGACTTTGTCACTGCCCAGGTGGCTGACATTGACGGGAACCAATGAGCACAGACAAAAACGTCAGATTATTGATTGATATGCTTTAAAATGCCCCTGAAACACCTGGATTTGTCTGTTGGGTACTTCCTCATTTCCGGGTCCACATCCTTTGTACAGTATAGACAATCACTTCTAGACGGCCTCTGGCGTCCGCTTTGACCACGCAAGAGTTATCGCAGCAAGCATTTAGAGAAGGTGTGCCGGGTAAAGTGCAGATGTGAGTGGCGCCCCCTGGAGATACAAACAGGAATAGCACCAGCCCATGTCTAAGTAGCCTACAGTGTTAAGGTCAGTTGGGCTCCACCTGTGGACTTTTTTTTTTTTTTTTTTTACTAAACCTTTAATTTTGGAATACTTTTATAAGTAAGTTATAAATGTGGCATAGAGTCCCCATAGACTCCTCACCTAGCTTTAAGATCTCTTCTTGAGAACTACCCAGAGAGGAAATTTTCTCAGGTCCCGGCACCAGGAAGGCTCCTGCATCTCCAGGGTCATTGCTGTGCCTTGTTTTAAGGAACACTGTGCATTGCACAACTTCGAGGCTTTCCCCTTTTGCATCAACTGCTAAGAAGCTCAGAGGAAATTTGTGGCTCGATTCTAGCAAGAGTGTGGATTCAAGGCAGGTCTGCTCTCCACCTGGGGAGGGAGCTCTGTGCTCTGGGAACATCAGGCGTAAGGTGAGCCGGTGGGGGCATATTCTAGGGGTCAGGGACATTTCCTAGTGCCCTGGGAACAGCCACCCTAGGGGCTAGAGAGCTGGCCAATTATCCTGGGTAAACCTTTCCTGGAGGCTCCACCTCTGCTACACTGTTACTCCTGGAATTGGGTAGCCTCTGAAAGTTCACTTGGAAGGAAAGAGAATGATAGAGACACTTTGGGGGGAGGGTGTGGAGGGAAAGGTGGTCTGGGGAACAGCTCGAGTAATGTCCTGTGTAAGGTGGGAGAGAGACTAGACAGTGCCCAGCGGGCCTCACAGGGCTACGCCCACCAGGACCCCGCCACAGGGCCGACGATGTCGGGGTGCAGTGGGGGACGTGCAGGGGAGCGTGGGTCCTCAACTGCAGTGCTCACTGCCTGCTTGGTGCTCCTGTCGCCATGGGGATGAGGCTGCCAAGTGGCAACTGTTTCCATTTTTTTCCCAAGAGAAGTTGAAAATCTGATGTTTATGTGAAATCCAAAGTTTCACATGTTGACAACCAATTCAAACATTTAAAAGCTCTGTGTGAATTCCATATGTAACCTTAGTTAAAGTTTGATTCAAACAAGCCACCTGTAAAAAGACATTTTTTGAGACAGTTATGGAAATTTAAATGCACGCGAGGTAGCAGGTGCTAACAAGGAATTTTCCTTTGTTTTGTTAGGGTGATAGTGTTTGTGTGGCTAGGTTTCCGAAAAGTGCTTGTTTGCTAGAGAGATGCATCGTCGTACTTACGGGCGAAATGACAGGTCTGGATTCGCTGTAAATGACTTCAGAAAGCAGCTTGCTGGGGGAATGGGCGCCGTGGGCTGGTGTGGTGGGGACTGTGGCTGAAGCCGAGGTTCATTTATGCTCACTGCACTCGTGTCTGCTTTTGGATGTGTTTAAACTGCAGTAAAGGAGCAGCACTCCATTTGGGCTGCACCCAACCTGTCGGTGGGCTGGATGTGGCTGAGACCCCCATTTCAACCTCTCGTCTGTGACTTTCTCTCATATATAAGCCACAGAATAAATACCAGGGTGCGAAGAAACCTTGGAAATCACAAAGTCCAGAGCGGGCAAACTCCAGCCTTTGTGGGGGCCAGATCCGGCTTGCCCCCTTCCTTGGTTTTTGTCCATAAAGTTTTATTTAAACACAGCCTTGCCCATCTGTTTTCCTATCGTCTGTGACTGCTTCGGCGCCGTGGTAGCAGAGCTGAGGAAATTTGATGAAATCTGTGTACCTTGGAGAGCCTAGAATATTTATTTCCTCATTCTTCACAGGAGAAGTCTGCTGACCCCTGACTCAGGTCAAGAGTTGTCCAGCTTAACAATGCGGACTTGGTGCCACAGCTTCCCAGCCCATGGCCGACTGAGGGTTACAGGGAAAGTGGACCCTGCTGACGGCGGGCAGAGGGAGTCCTGGGGGAACAGGCCCTGGGGTGGAAGGAGGGTGGTCAGGCAAAACAGGAACCCCGAGTGCTTGCCCTGCAGCCAGCTGACATCCCGGGGCAGCTGACCAAGGGCTGCCCTGGCTGAGAGGCAGCCAGAGTGCAGCTGGGCAGGTCTCATGTCTGACCCTGACCCTGCCACTCACTGCCACGGCCAGGCCTGTCTCGGTGTCTTCTTTTAAAAAATGGGAACAAGGAATGAGCTTGGGTGGTCGATTAGAGGTGCTCATCTATGACGCATTGCAAACAGTAGGTGTTTAATACATGGTAGATATTGTTATTATATCTCCCTGATGCAGTTGTCAGCTTGTGGATCACAAAAACTCAGCATTACTAAATGATACTGTTAACCGCAGATCCACCCTATTAACGGAAGGAGAGAAATGCGAATTACAGAGAATTCGTACATTTGTTGAAGGTAAAACAAGATACTTATTGATCTTTGAAGAAAAAACAAAGGATAAAGTTGCCTCTTTGCACGTGTAGGAATGATGTGTCTCCACGTGTGAGAAAACAGAAGCTGACACTAAATGCCAACTATAAATAAGGCTTTACATGCAAGTGGAAGTATGAAATGACATTCTGCACGTGATCCAGTTTAGATGGTAGTGGAAAGATTCTGGAAAGCTCCAGGATATACGTCAGGGAGGCCATGGTTTGGCATGGTCATGCCAGGCTGCCCAGGTGAGCACCAATGACCTGCCGCCCAGGATGGTTTGGAGGTAATGAGATAACCTGTATAAAGGATCTAGCACGGCGCCTGGCATAGATTAGATGGCCCACCAAAAGCCAAATCTTAATTCCACCAATCCATTCATCCGTTCACTCCCCCTGTTAGTCTGCCTTCCGTTCTCCCCACCCCCGATGCCCTGCATTTGGCCTATGTGGTTAGTAGTTTGCTTTGCTGATTATGTGCTCTCTGCATTTTTTCCGATCCTGTTTTCCAATCTCAGTCTGTATACAGACTCTTTCTTATTCCGTAGGCCTGAGAAACAAGCTCCCAGGAGGTGCTGGATCTTAGGCACAGGTTCAATGCCAAGGATGTAGATATGGAGCAGGGTTTTGACCTTGGCACCACTGACATTTTGAGCCAGATAACTCTTTGTTATGGGGCCATCCTGTGCATCGTGGGATGTCACACAGCATCCTTGGCCTTTACGCCCTAGGTGGGACAATCGCCCAGGTTGTGACAACCAAAAGTGTCTCTAGGTATTGTCAAATGTTCCTGGGGAGGTGGGGGCGGGAGTCATCCCACGTTGAGAACCGCTGGTGTGGAGAATAAGTTATACACAGGCAAACGCAAGGCTCACATCAGCAGTCCCCCCTCCCATTGCTGTGTGCAGGTAGGTATTCAGTACCAACGTTTCGATGATGATGATGACGACGACGACATAGGTGATAGCTCCCACAGACCCTATGCCAGACAGAGCCTGGTCTTAGCTCTCCTGCCACCCTAGGGCCCCCAAAGTCCTGCTCACTTGCATCCTGCTTCTACTCTCCGGGCGTTCCTCCCAGGGCGTCTCTGTGAGCACTGACCACCCTGTAGAGGCCGCGCGATACCACCGCCACCTCTATAGCCCACCCAGAAGGGCAGGTGTGACTGCCTTTGCTCTGCAGGTAGGAAAACTGTAGCTCTTTGGGGCAAAGCAAACTATCCAGGGTCACAGGACCTCTTGGTGCCGGAGCTGGGGTGCCAGCTAACCATGTCACAGCTGCCCCTGGGAGGAGCGAGACGTCGTCATCCCCCGACGAGGGCCTCCTTGCCATCCCTTTTCTGTCCTCCTTGTCCCCTCGGGGAAGGGACACTGGAATAGTAATGGCAGGCATTTACGGAATTCTGTGTTATTCTACTATTCCCTATAGCAACACGTTGTTATAGGTGAGGAAACTGAGGCACAGCGAGAGTTAAACAACTTCCCCAAGGCCGTAGAGCCTGTCCATGGGAGAGTTAGGATTCAGGCCCAGCTAGTCCGGCTCAGAACCCACCTGCTCTATCACCTACAGTCCCTGACGCCCAGGCTGTCGAGTGTTCAGCCTGCAGTCTGATGAGATGATTACCAGTTGCCCCAGACACTCCGGATGGGACACCTCTGCCCAGGCGTAGCTGCTGCGGCCCCCAGACATCTCCCAACCACGGTGGAGCCCCGCCTCCCCCGCCCCCACCACCCCTCCTGCACAGCGAGAGAGAGGGCCCTTCTGCGCAGGGTTCAAAGCTCATTCAGGTGCTGTGACTGAGCGACAGGCGCACGAGCTTGTTAGCCTCATAATGAATGTCCCAGCCTCCTCCGGTGGGAGCCAGCCTGCCCGAGGATGATGGGCAGCGGAGAGGGGCAGCCGAGCCTTCTTCAGAAGCCCGCATTGTCAGGAAGCGGAGGGAAGACACCTGTGCGGGCAGAGCGCGCTGGCATGCCAGCTGGCAGCGGGGTTTCTGCTCCGCAGAAGGGACAAGGCGGAGGGACTGCGGTTTGGATTGAGAGCTTGACGCTCAGCTCAGCCGCTTTCTAGCTGTGCGACTCTGAGCGGATGCCTTGCCCTGTTTGAGACGCAGGTGGTTTGCGAAATGGGGGTGCTGGTGCAGAAGAGCGGAGGGAACCCACGGGAGGTGCGGCAGGGCCTGGGCGTTCAGCAAGGGGAAGGCGCTGATGTAAAAAGCCAGAGACAGTGAACATCCTATGGGGCAGGCGTGAGGGGGGCTATGGGGCTTAATGAGAGGTTGACAGGCCCGTGTCGCAGATTCCCGCGGTTTTGGTTTGTTCAAAACTCCTTTCTTGAGGAGACAGCCTCCCGCTTTGCTTTGAGAAGGTCCCCTCTGCACTCCACCCTGCGTTGGTGGGACTGCCTACCCCAGGACGGTGGTCCCGTTCGAAACTCAGGGTGGGCAGAGGCCTGTCTGCAGGGAACGGCCAATAGGCTTATAGCCCAAACTTGGCCTGTTAGGGTCTCCCCCCCACCCGGAATTTTATGTACAAACAGTAGACGAGAAAACTCCTCCCCAGCCCTGGGACATTGATAAGCTGGACTTATTTAAGCCTCGAAGTATCTGAGGCAGAACCTACCCCCACTTCTCTGTCTCACATGCTCAGCCGCACCGAGAAGCCCCTCTCCAGCAGGAAGAGGCCCGGGACAGGGGCATACATGTCGATGTCCGAGAGAGAAAGCTGGCCCAGTGGTCTCATTTAAGATGGGCCTCTCTCCCCATGCAGACTTCTCCATGACATGAGTCGATAAAGTCCCCTTTTGGCTTCAGCGATCTTAAATGAGGTCTTTCTAACTTTCAACCGTAAGAAACTCGGTTCCTACAAAGGAGGTGTTCTGAGAGACTCGGGGTGAGCTGGAGTGGGCATCCCGCTAATGGTATAGGGGTCCAAAGTCGGGCAAGGCTGTCTTGGGATACATTTCCCACTCCATTGTTCTCTTACCTGTACCGATTCCTTGCATCTTGCATACCTTTCATCTTAGAGCGTTCTGCAACCTCCTGTTGTGCTGGAGGGAGGCTCAGGTCGTCTGGGCTGGAATTCTATATTTAGACTGGCCTTGTTCCATGGGCCTTACCTATAGATACTGACTATTAGGCAGGACACATGTGGTCTGTGATGTAACCCCGGGGCCAAGAAAGCAGTAGATTCGTGACTTGGATGTGGGCTCCCCAGTGCTCCTGGGCTGCGCTGACACGCACGGTGCCAGGAATATGAAAAATAGTCACAGCGAAGCCAGGAGCTGGGCCTCCCAATCACGTCAGGAGAGCGAGCAGGGGAGGTGCTGTGTGGCACCCCTGGACCGTCCCCAGGGGGCAGTGGGTTGGCGGCACATCACCACAGAAGTGCGGTATAAATGGGGGAGGGAAACTCCGCCTCAAATTCAGAACGAGATCAGTGAGGTGGACTCGGGTTCAGCATTAGGGAACGTCGGAGGTGGTCAGGATACTGATACGGTAATAAGGAGAAACGTTCTCTTTTTTTCCAGTACTTGCCAGAAACCATCCTAAATAGTTTAGAAATATTACCTCAGGTCAACCTTCTAAGAACCACCCCGGGGCCTCATCCCTGCTGGGGGGTCTGTGAAAACAGAGCAGCTGCTTTGGAAACCAGTGCGGGAGCTCCTCAAACGGTTAAACAGAGAGTTACCACGTGGACCAGCAATTCCCCTCCTAGATCTACCCCCAAGAGACATGGAAACGTGTCCACGTAAAGACCTGTGTACAAATGTGCGTGCTGCCTTATTCATGATGGCCGAACAGCGGAGACGCCCCACATGCTCGAGGGCCGGCAGGGGTACCTAAAATGTAGCGTGTGCACACAGTAGGATGTCGTTAGGCAAAAGGAAAAATGGACTGCTGGTACACACTGCAACGTGGGTGAGTCCGGAAAACACTATGTTCCATGAAAGAAGCCAGTCACGAAAGACCGCGTATTGTTCGATTGCATTTACAGTTGGACGGAATGTCCCAAAGAGGCAAATCTACGGGGACAGAAAGCAGACTAGTGGCTGCCTGGGGCTGGGGCTGGGGAGGCAGGATTGATGGCGAAGTGATACGGGTGTGGTGTTTCTTGGGGGGTTTTTTTGGAATGAAAATACTCTCAAATTAATGGTTGTGATGGATGCACAAGTCTGTGAGCGTACTAAAAGCTATTGATTGTACACGTTAAATGGGTAAACTGTATGGTATGTGGGTTTTATCTTAATAAGGCTGTTACAAAAGTGGGAAGTGTTTTCTTTAGGGGTGTCAGAAACAGGGAGTCGAAATGGGGGGCAGGGGCTGCTGTTTTCATACAAGTCTCGTATAACGCTTTAATGCTTAAACTGCGAGTCTGTGTAACAGAATAAGACAAACATCAAATTAAAACTCCCATACGAGTCCTAAAACAGGAATAACCCTGGGATGTACTTTAGCGTATGTCTGCCGAGTATAAGCACAGCCTGTAACATAGTATTGTTTCTGTTTTATAAAGGAAGAAGCCGAGATCCAGCGGGGGATAAACACTTCACTCGTGGCCCAGGAAGTGGAGAAGCCGGAATTAGAGCTCAGGTCAGTCTGATTCCTGAGGCTATGACCCTTGCTGTGGGCTGGCAAAAACTTCAGTGTGCTGCTCTTGGAAATCATCCTCTTTGGGGGCTTCTGCATGGGCCAGGGGTGGGTGAGGTTGACCTCCCTCCCCACTCACCAACCCACGTGAGGCAGGAAATGCCACCTGCCCACATGAAAGGCTCCCTACTTCAAAGATTAGTGTGGGAACCAGGGGGCACCAGGGAGCAGGCCTGACTGGGGCTTGTTTCACCTCCTTTCAAAGGTTCCCTTTCTGATTTCTGCGGCTGCTCCCTGGCTGGCCGAAGGGAGATACTGAGACTTCAGTGGCAGCCCGACCCCATCCTGGACAGACGACCCTCCCTTTGACACCCCACAGCGGAGCTAAGGAGAGAGCAGATGGTCTTGAATAAACACTACAGAGGGCTTGACTCTAGAGGGTGGAAGGCAAGGTTGACGAAAAGGCAGACTTAGCAGCTTAAACTTGAGCAGGTCACTTCACTGTCCTGAGTCTGTTTTCTCATCTGCAGGCGAAGGGACAGGGGGCTCAGGTTACAGGATCACGGCTGGAGTAAAGAGCTCAGGCAAAGCGTCTGTGTGGTTGTGGGCACCTGATGTTCTTACGTCTTTGTGCCTGCAGGGCCGGGTCCTGGGGGATGGAGGTCAGGGCATTTCCACAGTTTGGTCGTCCCTAAGCTCATCCCCTTCGTGTGTCTACACTGGCTACCTACCACGTGTGGCTGTGCTGTCCCCCACCTGAAACTGAGGTCCTCAGGTGCAGGAAGCACTTGCTCCCAAGCCCATCCCTGCTGGCCAGCATCGTGTCTCCCGTGCAGAAGGGACACAAGAAATAGATTCAAGGACAGGAAGTAGAATGTCAAAGCTGAGAGAAACCTCAGAGGGCATCCAATCCAGTAATTCTCGGTTTATTTTTAACCTCAAGATGCTTTCTTCAAAGGGGAAGGTTATGCCTTGTTCCAGTCTATCTATCAATAAAAGCTGAGCAGTTTTGACCAGGATGGGGGTGGGTCTGGACCCCTCCCTTCCTCATTCTCTTCTTTCCAGCCATCCCTGTGGGACCCTTATGACTGCAGGTAACAGAGCTTGAAACCCACTGATCAGGTCTCAGCTGCCCATTTCACAGGTGAGAAAACTAAGGCTCAGGCAGGATGAGCAGGTTGTGAGTTGCTTAGAGTCTCGGAGGGCACAGCTCTAGGTTTGCAACTACGACCCTAGCTCTTGCCCACCCCCCTTGTCTGCACAGGTCTCCCCGCACTCCCAGGCTTCGAGGGTGGTGGGAGAGCTACAGGTGTCTCTAACTGCCCTTTTCTCTCCAGCAGTTCTGGCCTCCCTGGACTCACAGAGACAGCATTGCTATATCCTGATCACCTTAATCATTCATGCGGAGAGGCACTGGAGTGGAGGAGAAAGGCAGGGGTTTAGGAACTTGCTAGAATAAGTCAGGCTTTCTTATCATCACAGACTGACACAACTCCTAGCTCTTCAGAGGATCACTTCCTTCCAGAAGAAAGGACCCATTCCTCTTCCATTCTCTTTAATCCCTTCCTCCTTCCCTGCCTTCCTTTTTACCTTTCTGCCTGTCTGCGGCCATTCACCAATGCAAAATGCAACGGGCCTTTGGTTATTTCGTTGTTTCTGATTTAAAAAGCAGCCAGTGTGTCCTAGTCCCTAAGGCATGGAGCCCCCACTGATAAAAGATGCAGGCCCAGCCTTCCAGGAGAAGCCAGCCTAGACATGGGGCGACTGCTGAGCTGTCGGTTATGCTGGGCTGTGCTGGGGGCCCCCAACCAAGGCAGCCGGGGGCGTTGATTATCCATGGTCGTTACGGCAACTACATTTCCCCAGGCCCCAATCAGGACACCGGGCCTGGCAAGAACAAACGTACCTGAGGAGACAACAGAACATGGAATATTTGAAACCGTGGTGGTCACCAAAACCAGGGCTATTTGGATACTTTAATTATACATTGGTCTCAAGTTACCTGACATCAGAGCTACTGTGTGGCGAGGATATTTCCAGATACCTTGGATGCCTTGGGCTTTTAATCACACGCCACTCAGAATCTCTGCTTTGGCTCCTTTCCTTGTAAGGATTTGGGACACTTTAACCCTTTTCTAAAGCGAATAGAGCCGAGTTGTAGCCTTTACAGTCCCCTCGGCCTCTTTCTGAACCGTGACAGTTGTTTTGTGGTCTGCCCAGCTTCTGTTGCCCCCTCGGGGAAGCAGGGGTGCAGCTGGCTCCTGCCAAGACAGGAAGTTCCATGAGAGCAGGAGCGGAGGCTGATTTATCTTTATTTTCCTACCCTTCGCGGTGCGCAGGATAGCCTCTAGAACGAGTCTAGGCTTAGCCAGGGCTCGTTGAATTGAATTTCTGAGTAGACAGGCTTGTGATGGGAAATAAACACAAGAACCAAGCCCCGGTGGCTCCATGCTGTCCTACCTGTCACTTGCAGACTAGATCCCAGCTGCCTCGGTGGGTGGGGAAGGGAACACACAGACATGGGCAGAGAAGCACGTGCCTGGCACCACGCTGGGCACAGGGATCTACCTCACGCTTCCTGCGTCCCTGGGAGGGGAGTGCTCTTGCTGTCTGTCACCAGTGAGGAAGCGGGTTCGGGGAGGTCCAGGCTCGCCACCGAGGAAATGGAGGGCTAGGATGGGGTGCCTGGCCCACCTGTCCCCAGTGAGCGATTTTCCTACCTGCCAGTGCCTTCTGCGTGTTTCTGTGACCCCCCCACCCCTACCCCCGGCCCCCTCACAGTCCCTGGGAACAGGCTGCAAACCCCTGACCTCTGCATCAGCTGGAAACAGTGGCTCTGGAAGCGACAGTCGCCATGACCTCTGTAGTGACTTTGCCTCCTTACTGGCCCCAAGTCTCTGAGACAGGGTGATGGCGATGTCTGCCCAGAGCCTACCAGCCTTCCAGACCGCATCCACTGCAGGCGCGCTTTTGACGGCAGGGGAGGATTTTGTTTCTTTGGACTTCTCTCTGTGTGCAGCATCCGGCACATAGTGTGTCTGCAATTCCCGCTTGTTGAAAGACGAAGGAAGGAGGAGGCCTGGATTGAATGACTGAATTGTTCTGGCTTAGACTGGCTTAGACTGGCTCTCAGCTCGCCATTCTTCTACAGTGGAGGCCTGATTGCAGAGCCCCAAAGGCAAGGAAGGGAGGGAGGGAGGGAGGGAGGGAGGAAGAAGAGGAAAAAGACCAGCACCTTCTTTTTCCTCCGCCCTACTCTCTACCCTGTACATTTTCTAGGAATGAATGGCTGCCCTGGGGGTTACTCCCTGCTACCCAAAGTGTGGTCCATGGGCCAGCTGCAGCATCACCTGGGAGCCTGTTGGAAATGCAGACTCTCAGCCACCCCTCCCCCTCCACCCACCACCTACTGAAACTCAGAGTTTGCCCTTAGGAAGCTCTTCAGCAGATCTGTGAGCGTGTGGAATGTTGGGAAGCCCTGGGTGAGAGGACAAGGCTGTGGAAACCTCGTCTGTTCCATTAAGAGGGCAGTCAGGTTTCTTCCACATCAGAGGAAAGGCACTGGAGAGGGTTTCAGTGCACGAACTTCGGGAATGGAGAGAGAAGATATCTTGGGAGGGGACTAACAGTGCTTATCACCATCATCACCATCACTGAAGACGTTCAAGCACGTACTAAGCACACGCTCCTTAACACCCAGGGTGTCACTTTACCCTCACGTTAACCCTAACAAGGAGCTATCAACATTATTCCCATTTCAGAGACGAGCACACCCAGGCTGGGGTGATGAAGCAGCCTGCTGAGATCACACAGGGACGCTGGAATTTTGAAACTAACTCTGGCTTCTCATGGTTCTGTGACCTTGGCCACGGTACTTTGATCTCTATGCCAGGCTGCTCCCTGCTTCAAACCAGAGAGAACAATGCCCAGAGCTTCCTCCGAAGCAGCCAAGGAGAGAAATAGTGAATACACAAGCCAGCGAGGGCCTTTGGAGCTGAGATGTCCTATTTCTGATGCAATGGAATCATTTCCCTGATAAACATGGAAGCTATGTCAAGATGGCAATAAATAGCCCTGTGAGCAAGCTAGGCCTTTGTGTAATGTTCAAAAGAAACTAATTAAAGGAATTTTTCTTTAAAGTATGTTTGGCCCAGACATTTCCACATCAGCCTAGAAAGCCAATCCAGTTGGAAAACTTGGTGTGAAGTTTGAACTCTTAACGCACACATGAAAAATGATTTTGCAAATTTGGCCCCTTAGATCATTTTGGGGATGGGGAAGGATTAAATGCATCTCTGGAGGATTTGACCAGGGCTGGGGGCGGGGGTGGGGTAAAGCCAGTGAAGGCTGTGAGTGTGTGTGTGTGTGTGTGTGTGTGTATGCGTGTAAAACATACATTAGAAAACGGCGTTTTATCGGAACTCCAGCATTCAGATGACTGAGACAAATTCTAAAGAGAACTTTTCACAGCTAATGCATAAAACATGATCCCCGTAGTTTCCCTCTTTAAACAGCGTTGTTAAATAGTCGGTTGAATGGCGTCTCCCTTGCCGGCTGAATCCATTAGGGAATCATATTTATATAGGGAGCTTCACCTGATCATCCCAAACAGTTTGAAAAACATGGTCTGTTTGGCCTCTCGGCAGCCCTGCGGGAGCTGCATGAACACTCCGGGCTCCTTTCGCCTCCCTCGGAGCGGTGACGGTGGCTACACGACAAGCCAGTGTCCCAGCCAGTGCCTTCCAGCAGCGCGGGCACTCCCCAAGCCGATGCCCCCCCGGCCGGGTCACTGGGATCCGAGAGGGCGGGCGTGGGGGTGGGGCTGCCGCAGCTCCCGCCATCCCTCACGCTCACCACGCAAATGCACGTGGAGCCCACGTGCAAACTCCAACAAGAGGAGAAGCCGGTGTGTAAGCAGTGATGGTGATAATCCGAGGAGCTAATGTGTACTGCTAAACGATTGGCTCAAGTTCCACCAATAGGAAAACAGGCCCTAGCCCCCAGGTGTCTGGCCATGTCCCCGCTTGGATCCGTCACCAGGCACCACAGGACACTGTACTTAAAGAGGGAGTTTGATAGTCGGAGAACATGGAGCATGGAATGTCTTACATGGGCAGATACACACGTGTCGTCCACATGTGCGTTCAACAAGGGCCTCCAGTCTTGCTCCCTTTCATTCACTCCCCAATGTGGAAACAGAGGAAATATTCTCCCCCGCCCCCCACACCCGCTTAAAATAATCTGTATCCGGTTACGTGAAGCACTAGCGTGGCAGTTGTCACGTAGCGGGTGATCACTGACGTTGCTTCTCTCTTCCATTTCCAGTCCGCGCACACATCCCTGATTTCGTGAATCAACATCTTTCTTGACATCACGCTGGAAGGAGGATCCTGAGACTGCGGATTGGGCGGAACCGCCCCCGCCGCAGCCAGCAGCCTAAACATCGTCGCAGGCCCTATCTGCAGCCGCCACTGAAAGCGGAGGTAGGCTGTAAGGAAGAAAGCAGAGGGACCTGTTAGGCGGTGTGGAGCAAACAGCGCCGTGGGTGGGCCGCAGAGGGGAGAAAAGGAGGGCTCATCTGATGTTCCGCTGTGGGGATGCTGGTGGGCTGACACTGAGAAATCACTCGTGGCCCCAGAGCAGCCTGGTGCTGCTGTACAGGCTGTGCACCGATGGCCTCCAGAGGGCGCTATTGTCACCTCCACCCTGGGACTGGCTGTCCTGAGCAGCCGGCTGTCCAGTGGGTATGGCCCTAGGCAAGGGCCTGGCAAGCACCGTTTACTGAGTTCTGATAAGGATAGAAGCGCATATTGTGGGGAAGTGGAGAAAACACAAGGCCACCTGGGACTGGTTTGGGTTAAGGGGAATCAAAAAAGGATTTTTAAACTGGGCCTCGCTGATTAAGTAGAATTTCAACAAACGGGAAATGGGGAAAGTCCATGTGGCTCATGCTTGTTGGTCCTTTAAGACCGAACTCATACCCCTCTTCCTGTTCCCCAATGCCTTCCGACGCCCCTTTTTTCCTGCAGTGCCCGGCCTACCATATCTAACCCTCACTGTGCCTTTCTAAACGGTTCAAATCTGTTGCCTTTCATGGTGTCCTTGAGAGCAGGAACTATACCCCCTGGCACGTAGTAGGTGTTGAGTGAACCAAGTAGCAAATGTTTGAATGAGTGAATCTGGTGTGTGTAGGTGGGATGATAACAGAGGCAGGGTGGCCAGGTTGCAGCTAAGAGACGCCAGTGTCCCCGGAAGGGGCGGTAGTGCAGGGTGAAAATGAGCAGAACTTGGAGAGAGGCTAGATGAAACTGAGTGATATGCTTCGGGGTGGGTGCGGGGCTTCTTCTGCTCAGGAACCTGATGCACCGCCCAGGGCTCAGAGCCAGGTGCTAAGGTCCTGCCCTGTGTCTTGAGTCTCATCTGAAGGCTGATGATTTTTTAACAGCATTTGTTCCCTGCGGGCCAGGATTCAGGATGTACCTCTTTCCAGCAGTGCAGAGTCGTGGCTGGGAGACAACAGCTTTTATCAGATTGAAAAATTACTATGTGAGGCAAAGCCAATACTGCCAGGCATTCCTGGGCATAGAGAGACCAGAGACCCAGGGAGGTCTGGTGATTGACCGGTAGACAAAGCAGGCAGCCCTCCAGGGCCAAAGGCAGGGGCTCCCCTGCTCTCCGGTCCCTGCTTTGGGGGGGGTGTCATTCCCCAGGTGCAGTAGGGGTTTGCTCCTGGAGACCAGAGGGGCTCTCTTCCCCTTACTGCAGGAAATCAGATCCTCAGAACGATGCTTCCCTTGCCGCCCCCATCTGCCTGCCCTCTACCTAAACCCTTCCCCCCTACTTCTGGGCAGGACCTTAAGGAGGTGCTGGGAGAGGCAGTGTAGACAGAGGGAAAAGCCGGTGCTGGGCGGCTGACACACCTTTGTTCAAGTTGGGGCTCTCTGATTCCCAGCTGCGTGACCAGAGGCAAGTCACTTAACCCCTCTGAGTGCCTGTCCCAAAGGCATAATGAGTCCTTTTCATAGAGTTCTTACATGGATTCAGTGGGGCGCCTTCCATTGGTCAAATGCCTGGCACGTAGCAGGTTCCCTGAAAGATACAGTTGCTATAAATGGTTAATTGCCTCTCATCTACTTGCCGCCCAGCTCATCAGCAGTGTCTGCTGCCTTTGATGTCCTCCGCTCTCCCCCACCGCACTGGCTGGCTCCCACCCCAGCCCCTCATCCTACTGCTGCAGGAGCCCTGAGCTGCCTCCTGTCCTGCCCATGAGGGGTCCTGTCCTGCGGCCTGAACACTCCAGTTTTTTTCTTCTGGCCCCAATCACGCACTCAGGATCTCAGAGTCACTAACTAGTGGCTGAGAACACACACTCTGGCCTCAGAGGGACTCTGGTCTCTCATGCCTCCATTGCCCCATCTACACGCTGGCAGAGTCTCATGGAGGCCTTGGATCGGTGCTCCCCGTCTGCAAGAGGCAGAGAGCCACGTGGCCCAGGAGCACGTGGGTGTCAGCACATGGTGAGCACCCAGAGAGTGTCCTCCTTTCTCTGACATTCAGAGGGACTCAGGAGCTGGGCGACAGTGGGGTCGGCAAGAGGGGCAGGGCTGGGGCTGCCTCCCCCTAATCCCACCCCCAGGTCCTGGGCTGGGGGCGAGGACCAGTCAGAGATGCCCAGTTTGCCAATTATCTCCTTGTCTTCGTTTCTCCCTTGCTTTCACACGCCCTGCAGGCCACTCCCAAGGAGGGCCCGATTGGGAGCTCAAAGGCCCCATTGAGGCATCAGGAGCAGCTCTCCGCCTGCTGCCTGCACCCTCTGTGTGAGCAGCTGCTTTCTCTCCTCCTGTCTCCCTACAAACCCTCTGGCCGCTAGCTCTCCCTCCCCAGCTGGCATTATCGCTCTCTTGCCTGTTATCTCTCCCTGGGAGGCTGGATGCTTCTTTGCATCCTGCTTCTCGAGCAGTACAGAGGACTCCTTTTATAATCCTCCGGTTAATCCGGTCTCCTCTCCCAGGGGCCCCTGGCGCGGTGGGCTTGATCTCAGCCTCCTCTCTGGATCCACTGGGGAGGGAAAATGGGCAGGAGGAGCATCTTCCCATTTCACAAATGGGAAAACTGAGGCAAGAGGCACTTGGGCTCTGCTCCTCTGTCAGGCGCCCAGGACTCTCCCCGCCTCCAGACCCACCAGGCCCCTGGGCTTCCGGCCGCATCTCCCAGCTTCCGCCCTGCCTTCTGGCAAACCTGGAAAATATTCTCCTTCCTCTGTTTGCGTGGCCACCACACGCCTGCAGCCCTTCTTTCGGTACCTGGCCATGTGGCCCACCTGATCCTAGTGGCCTTGGAACTGGGGGGTCCCTCACATTGCCCAAGGGGCTCCTTAGTACTTTAGGATTTCACTGAGGGGTGGTGAGATTCTGGAAGCTTCTGCAATCCTACGTCAGGGCGTCAGTGCATGTGTCCATGGGAATGTTTCGAAGGAGGGTCCGCAGCTCCAACAGAGTCTCAAAGGGTCTGTTACTGCAGCAGGGTTAGGGGCCACTACACCAGCCCGGCAGGGGTGCAGTCGCCCGGGCCCATTGCCAGCGCAGACAGGGTGGCTTTGTCTTGTGTGGGGCCCTGTGGCCTCTGGGAGGGCATGTTGTCTGGCCATTCCGTCTCTGAGACTCCAGCTCCCGCCCGGTGCTGCTCCCCATCCCCCGCTCCAAACAGCCGCCATCTGCCTTCTCTGTGACCAGGCGCCGGTGCGCAGGTTGGCCTCTCCCTCGTGAAATCAGTTTTTCCTCTGTCCAGACGCCCCGAGTCATTTCTGGGCTCCCTGAAACCAGTGCTACTCAAAGTGTGGCCCCTGCACAGGCACATGGAGCGGCACTGCCTTAGACTCGGTCCAGACACTTTTACTTCCCCAACTGCTCCTCTCCCCTCTGTGTCCACCTCTTGGGATGCTGTCCATTCCTCAGGGCCCAGCTTTCATGCCGTTTCCTCCCAGAAGTCTCCCTGGATGGAGCTGTCCTTCTGACTGCCCTAGTACTGGCTTCCTCCCCAGACATGAGAGGTAGATGGGCGTTCTCTGCACCCAGCAGTGCTTGGCGCAGGGGACAGGCTCAGGCATTGCCCGGTGTGTGCCTGGTCCCTCTCCGTGCGGAAGAACTCCTTCTTACACTCACTCGCTCATGACTTCCTCAGCCAGGACCCACAGGCATTGCCCTGGGGACAAAGCAGTAGAGGAAACGAAGTTGTTGCCCTCACAGAGTTCCCGGCCAAGTGAGGGGACCAGACGTGAGGACAGGCTCCGACCAGGGAGGGAGGGATAACTTCCGTGCTGGGGCGTGGAGGGTGTAGAATCCGAGAGCACATTGAGGGCATCAGGAGGGACTGCCCGAAGGGAGTGGGGTCTACCTGGGCCTCGGAGATGGAGTCACCCGCGGGTGTGGGGGAGGAATGAGTGCCCTGGGCATAAGGGAGAGTACAGGTGAAGAAAGGGGCGTGGCCTGCTCGGGAATCCTTGGTATTTCAACCTGGCAGGAGCAAAGGCTGGGGAGGGGGGGCGGGGCAGGGGCGGCCGGACGTGGTAGAGGGGGAAGACAGGAGCCCAGATAACTGTCAGGGAGGGTCAAGAGGGCCTGGCAAATCATTTTCAAGAACTTGAACTTCATAATAAGGGCAGGCAATGGGGAGCTGTTCTAGTTATTCTGCCTGTGTAACAAATTACACCGAAGCTTGGGGATATAAAGCAACCGTTTGTTATGTCACAGAGCCTGTGGATCAGGAGCCAGGTCAGGGCACAGCAGGGACGATTCCCTCCGCTCCGTGATGCCGGGGCCTCAGTCAGGAAGCTCGGAGGCTGGGGGCTGCAATCCGTCTGGCCGTCGCATGGGCCTTTCTGTGTGGGCAGGGTGGACTTGAGTCTGGACCTTGGTCCTTCTGCATAGCCTTGGGTCTAACTGTATCTAGGGTTCCCCTGCTGTGTGTTGTTGTCCTTCCTGACACCCTCTTCCTACAAATGTTAGCCAATAGTCACCTCCCCCGGGAAGCCCTGCCTGACCTGTCTGGGTAGGACTGACCACTGGTTGACTGTGCCTGGAGTATTTTGTCTCCTTGCTGGTGCGCAGATGGCCAGGTGGAAGTGGCGTCTGCTCTTTAGATGGTCTTGGCTGAACTGGCCCTTTCAAAGCTTCATTTGACCTGCCTCATTTCTGAAGCTCATTTGCATCAAATATTCATACTTACACTGGGGCCTCCTTCCCTATCAAGTGCTTCCTCTCCTGCCCCCGTAACCGTACTCTCTGCGAAGCAGCTAGAGCGATCTGGATCGGGTTTAACAGCATCAGATCTCAGTCCTCCCCGGCTCAGAACCTTCCTGTAAATGCTGTCACTCCCATCACGAGTAGAAGCCGCACTCCCCGCCACAGTCTGCGTTCCACGAGGCCCCATGGGCTCCATCCACTGCCTCCCTCGCTGACCTCATTTCCTACCACGCCTTCCACACTCCCCGACACTGGCCCCTTTCTGCCTAAACACGGAACACTCTATTCTGCCTCAGGACTTTGTGCCGGCTGGACCGCTTTTCCTCCGTGCCCTTATCTGGCTGCTCCTCCTCATTGCTGAGAGCTCAGCGCAAACCCCACTCCCTCAGGCTTCCCCGAACCTCCGCATAAACACTGTTCTCACGCCAGTCGCCCTTTCTCCCAGCACCCTTCCAACTTCCTTCATAGACATCATGACCTGAAAGGACCTGGTTTCTCCGCGTGTTTACCTTGTCACCGCTGACCTCCTGCACCAGCACGCATGCTCGCTCAGGGAGGGGGCTTATCTTGTTCTTGGCTACGCAGAGCATTCAGAACAAGGCCTGACATGTAAGCACGTGTTGAATGAATGAATGAATGAATGAATGAAGACCCATTTTAGAGATGGGAAAACCTAGGCACGAGCAGCCTACTGACTGAGGAGTCTGTGGCTCTGGGCCTCCAGTCCTGCTCACCTCTCTCTGTCGGGGCGCCCCTCCTGCCCTTCCCCCCCCCCACCCCATCCTGGGAGATGTCAGAAGCACTCCTTCCTGTCCTTGGCGGCCCAGGCTGGGAAGGGTTGACAAGCGAGAGAACGCAGGCACACAGCCACGTAGCTGTTCCAAGAAGCAAGAACGATGCTTGTCCAGGGGGAGAATTCAGCTCCCAGCTTCAGGCGGAAGTAAGAACAGGCGGTCGTCTCAGTCAGTGTGGAGCGGGGGAGGGAGGTGCCTCTCCCGGGTTATTGATGGATCAGGTGCCGAGCTGCAGATTACGCTCCGTGCCGCCCAGTGCAGAGTGGCGGGGCCCTGGGAGGAAAGATGCCCGCCGAGGAGAGGCTGGCTGGCTGGCAGGCTCCCGCCCTGGGATTTACGGTGCTGCCCTTGAGCAGGAGTCTCTGATGGAGATATATTGGCCTGCTTATCTGCTGGGAGTGGGCCCTGCCCATGAATCTGAGCAGGTACTGTCGCAGCCTCCCCTTGGGCGGCAGTGGGAGATGTACAGCTCTCTTGCCTGGCATGAATCCCTCTCCTACTCAACGGCCAACAACCGTTTAGCTGGCAGAGAAAGGCCTCGACCCACTTGGTCCCTGTGCAGTAATGATGCGTGGTGGCTAAGAAAGACAGCGCTACCCAGTTGTCCGTCCCCTTGCTCCTGGGGGGGACAACTGGCTGCCATCAGTGGTAGCCCCGAGTGTCTGGACATTACCAGCTGCCTGTGAGGTGCTGCCCAGTCCTAACAGCAAAGCCTGCAATGGACCCAACACAGGACTCCAGTCTGTGGGGTGAGACGGGGACTCATGTGTATTCAGGTCCCGTGTAAGTGCCAGGCTCATGCCACGTGCCACATAAGCCCTGTGCCCGTCTCCTTATTGCCCGTGGTAGCCTGGAGCAGTGAGCAAAATTAGCTCCTTTGCTCACGCAGACACTGAGTTTCTGGAGAGCAGGCAGTAGCTCCGTAACTGAATTCCCTGTACATCACGCTCATTATTTAACTTCTATACCCACCCTATGAGGTGGACATGTTATAGGATGTTAGAGCTCGGGAGCTTGAGCCTCCACGGGGGACAGTGGGGAGAAAGGGCAGGTGGCCAGTGGTTGTGCCCTCCCGTGTGCAGACACTCGGGTAAGTGTTTTGCACAAGCCCGGCCTCCCTCACAGCAAGTCAGTAGGTGGGATGGTTCTATCGTCCACGCTGCATTAATGAGAAGTGGGGCTCAGGGAGGTTTGGGACCAGAGGAGATGCAGTGGGGTCCAAGTTCGTCCTCTCTCTGCCTTCTCACGGCTCGACCAGGGAGCGGCTTTGGGACCGCACTGGGCTCATCTTCTGGTTCAGCGTCAGGCATCAGCTGGTGGGGATTGGGCACAAGGGACCCAGCACCCTGTCCGCCCACGAGCATTCCTTCCCCTTGTCATTGTTGCCTCCTGCTGTCTGCTCCCTCTGGCAGAGACTCTGCCTGCCCGGCTGCCCGACCCCCCAGCCAGGCCCTGGCAGGCGGCACCTGGGAGGCCTCGCCAGGATGTCTCTCTCCCTTGCTGGAGCCTGTCAGCCTGGCTCCTCCCTCTGGGCTGCCTGCCCGGGGAGACTCCGGGTGAAGGCATGTTGATCACTGAAGCCCCAGGCGCTGGAATGATTGAGAAAGAGAGAGAGAGCATGTGTGTGAGCAATTTACCTCCAAAGCCAGATCAGAGCTGCCCACCTGCTGTGGTTATGGGGACTTGTCTCTGCCAGGGAGCAGTGACCAGGCAGGTAATGACAGGAGAGGTCATGAGGCCCCTGGGCTGGTATCCCATGGCCTGGCTGTCACCCCTCTGACACAGTCACCACCTTTTGGTGAAGAACCAAACTTCCCCTTCACTCCAGCTCACCAGAGAACCTTGGGGCCAGATGGGGAGACAGAGGCTCAGGAGGAGAGTGACCCGCCCCATCCGCCCTGTTGGCCGAGCCAAGGTTGGCGTCTGGCGCTCTGGGCCAGGTTCCTCCCAGGGCAGCTTGCAGGGGAAGCCGTCAAGAGCACAGCTTTGCAGCCAGGATGGCCTCTGTTCCCGTGCGGGCCGCCCCCAGGCTGGCCACTGTGTGGCCCCAGGCTCCCGCCTCCCAGGCTCTGCTTCCTCGTGGCGTGTGTGTGGGCAAGGACTGCTGCGGGCCTGGAAGGAGACAGGCACCTACAAAGGCTCAGCAACACTTACCGTTGTCATTGCTCTGGGGGCTTCATGCCCAAGCAGGGTGGACAGGGAAGGGGGGCAGACTCGGGGGAGGGAGGAGGTAGCAGAGTGCAGAAAGGGTGGGCAGCTTCCTCCAGAGTGACAGGCCCACTCAGGGACCTGGACTTCTTCATGGAGCAAGCACCTGGGAGGATCAAATACTTGGCATAGACGATCTCATTCAACACCCCCCAGCAACCCTATGAGCTGGGGGGAGTGATCCCCACTTTGCAGATGAAATGAGAAAATGAAGTTTCAGACAGGTCAGCGAGAGGTAGGGCAGGATTCGAACCCTGATTTCTTTGGTTCTTTTCATTTCACCGGAGACCAGCCTCATTTTCTAGGGACGCCTGTGCTTGCAGGGCACGGGGATGGGCAGCTGACTCAGGTCACAGCCTTCTCAGCAGCAGCTGAATCCCACCCCACCCTGGCCCACCTCTGAGGCACCCTCCAGGGCCAAGCTGTGTCCAGCTGTACCCAATAGAGGGAGCCGGTGCCCGGTTCTCTGGCCTCCGAGTGGCCAGCCTGGTCCTGCTTTGTTCCCATGGAGACGGGTAGGGTTGACTTGCCCCAAGTTGGTGCCCAGGGCGGAGGCCCATCCCTTTTTCTTCTGCTCCTGCCCGCACTGCTGAGGTTCTCAACTCAGCTTAGTGCTGTGGTTTTGACTGGGGAACAACTCTAAATGAAACAGGGTGGCGTTTTGTAGTAAATTGCTTTAATATTTATGGCGCCGTGTGCCCTGTTTCCTGACAAGGTAACTCTACTTAGTTTCCGAGTGGAATTCTTCTCCTCTGGTGTTTTTGTCCTCCATCCCCCCACGTCTCGCTCATCCCTTCCCACCCTCCTCCCTTCCCACTGCCGTCCTCATGACCTGGTTCCAGCCTCAGAGGAGGAGGTAGAAACCACTGACCTCCCTCCAGTGTTACCTCGAGGGGACTGAGGCCCTGGGGAAGGAAGGCACCTGGACCGGGGCCACCGAGGGGCTGGTGCTGGCACCCGGAGGCAGGACCAGATCCCAGGACCCGCCTCCCGTGGGCGAGGCCTTCTCTGTGCCTCAGCTTCCTCATCTTTTGAACAGGGTAATAACAGGGTAATGATAGTACTTGAGTCAAAGGACTTTGGAGGATTTAGTAAGTGAATACCCAGCGTACTTAGGGACCACTTAACAAATCTCAGCTCTTACGCTTCTCTAGGCCTCAGTTTCCCCAACTGTGCAGTGAAGGGGCTGTGCTCTCTGTTCCCTAAGGGCCCCCCTGGCTCTGATGTTCCAGGATTCAAGCCCTGGGCAGTCATGCGCTCTGCTTATTTCTCTCCCTTCATGGGACTCTCAGCACAGGTTCATGTGCAAGATAAATAAATAAATGGATAAATAAATAAATAAAGCCTTTCATTCGATCGGGGAACAGTTTTCAAAGTGCTTTCTCATGCATTAATTATCTGCACTGAGGCTCACGCGGGTTCCGGGAAGCAAGCGGCCCAGGGTTTAGCAGCCCTGTTCTCAGAGGAGGGGCGAACGCTTTGGAGAGGAGCTGGGACTTGCCCAAGGTCGTGCAGTTACCCGCTCTCTGCGTGAAAAGAGGTGGAAAAGAAGCTGAAAAAAGAAAGGAAGGCCAGCGAGGGTGGAGGAGGGGAGCCTCCGGGTGGAAGGGAGCAGAAATGAAAATGGGGGGAAGAGAAAGGGATGTTTGCCAAAGCCGACCTCAGAGGTTTGGGGTTTCTCTTCCTCCTTCAGGGTTCTTCAAATATCCGATGGCTGGGGACTTTTTGTCCCTCACTGTAACTGAGCCAGTGGCTACAGCAGAGTGTCACCTTTGGCTAGCAATGAACAAAATCTTGGGCAGCATTAATAAAGGTATGGTTCTCCGAGTGAAGGAGGGGATGACTGCTCTGTGGGAACCTGGTGTCCAGTCCTAGGGACTGCCGCTTTGAGATGGAGGCGGACGAATCGAGGCGGCTGGTGAAGAGTCTGAACCCTGACTCTTCAGCTAGCAGGGGCACAGCTGAAGGAACTGGACTCGGGAAGAAAAGGCTGGCAAGTTTTAGTAATATCTTCACATGTTTGAAAGAATGTGGACAAGCTCCAGGAGGCCCTGGGGTGCAGAAATAGAACTGGAGAGTGAAAGTTCCCCCGGGAAAATGTAATGGTAACAGGGGAAGAACTGGCTAATCGGTGCTATAAATCAGCCCCTGACCCTCACTGTCCCCCCTCAGACACACAGAGGCTTAAGTTCCCCGGGCTCCCCTTTTCCCTGCTCTCCCCTCAGCCTCCACGAAGCCCTTTCTAGTTGCAGGAGTGAACGCTTGCTCTCACCACTCTGCCCCAGGGCTGAGAGCCCCCTGAGGGCTGGGCAGGGTGTGGGCAGTGGGGAATCCTGCCTTGGATGTAGGTTGACAGTTGAGGTTCCCCCCAGCTCTGGAGAAAGGCATGTAAGGCTATGCGCAAGGAGGACCCTGGGGAACCCAACAGGGCTTGTATTTGAAGAGGGCGCTAGGGTGGTACAGGATTAGAACCCTGGTGCAGCGGGTTGCTGAAGAGGCCCTGGTCCCTGAGGACGGAGGGAGATGTGTGAGGGGACCTGGCATCCCGAGGGAGACATGGCATGAGATCTGTGCATCTCAGGGAACAGGGGGCCTTGTGTCCTGGGTACCATCTCTGAGTTGGGCGCCTGCTGCCCCCTCAGCCGCGTGCTCATCCTCAGATGGAAAAAACCCGAAGGGATTCTCCTGGGGGCCTGGGAATCCTGAGCACCCCCTGGGAGGCCGCACGGACCAGTGGCAGGAATGGATCTTTAAGAGAGTGAAAATACGAGAGGCTTAAAAAACCCCCAGCTTGTCAGCTGTAATCGGCTTCCGTTCTGCTCTCACTCTGCTGGGCTCTGGGCTGCTTTGAAGGGAGATAATTTACCTCTAAGAAGCTTTATGGCTCCTGCTGCCACTGTCTCGGGGGCTGGAACACAGGGCCCGCCGCTGCCTTAACCTGGTGCTCCGTGGAGCCTGCATCCACCCCCACAGCCCACTCCTGCCAGGGCGCGTAGCCTCCGGGAAAGGCGCTCTCTCTCTCTCTCTCTGATTCAATTCTCTCTTTGTCTTTCTCCCTTATTTTCCCACACCCTCCCCAGCCCAGCCATTGTTCTGGGCAGCGGCGGGGAGGGAGGGGGGCTCTCTGCTTCTCCTTTGCTGCCCCTGCCCTGTGACAGCAAGGACCACCAGGAGACGGACCAGGACAGAGGCAGGAAGAGTGGAAAAGATGGCAGGTGCAGCTAGGTTCTCCCTCCCCCCGAAACCTCACCAGGGTCCGGCTCAGATTTAGAAAATGAAAATACAGGATGGCCAGTTAATTTGAATTTCAGATAAACAACAAATTAAAAAACATTTTCTTTTTTACTACAGGTATGTCACACACAAGACTTTGGAGGTACTTACACTAAACGTGTATACATTGCTTATCTGAACTTCACCTTAACTGAGGTCCTGTATTTTGTCTGGCAAACCTGATCTTAACCGCTTTGGGCGGGTCCTGGAGCATCTCCTTGGCTGGGGGTGGGGGAGCATGGCCCAAACCCTGAGGCCAACCATTTATGAATGGGAACCAAGGCCCTGTCTCCCAGTGATGGGCAGACTGTGGTGACTGATGGCCTTTGGGAAACGTCAGGGTGGCCTCCACAGTCAACAGCCTGTTGTCACTGTTCTCCAAGAAAGACACACTGTCTACACAAGCAGGCGTTCCGTAGAGACAGTGGAAGTGAGGCCCAGAGAGGCGGACGGACTGGCCCGAGGTTCTGCTGTGACCTGTGAGCTTGGGCTGGGGCCCCTGACTCCTTGCTCAGTGCTCCTCTCGCCCTGTGTGTTTAAGAAGCAACCACGTTCATCATGGGAAGGAGCGGGGCTGGACACGGCAGTTTGGGCTTCAGGAGGAGAGGGGGCTCCCCTTGGGGCAGGCCAGACTCCCGTTCTGGCCCTCGCAGCTCCCCTCCCTCCTTGTCCACCCCTTACTCCCCTTTTCAAAAAAGATGGCTCCTTATTACTTGTTTCGTGGGAACTCATGACCTGGAATTCAATTAAAAATCACTGTCAACATTTTGGTTTTCTGCCTCTACCTCTAGAACATAAGCCCCGGTGACTTTGTCTTGGCCAATTGCTGTATCTCTGGCACCCAGCACAGAGTCTGGGACACAAGGGCTCGGTGAAAATGTACTGAATGAATGAATGACCCTCAGCACCTAAAGGACACAATTGCTTTGTCAGGCCAGTATCCATCCCCCTTCTTTCGGTGGCCACGCCGTGATCATCCTTTGAGGAATACTCTCCTCTCTCACTCTGTGTTGCTGGGCAGGTCTTACTTTCTCTCGGTCGCAGAGCCAGGTCCACAGCCTCAGCCTGGCCATCGTGCATTCCCTCTCCCTGATCCGGAATGGGCACTGGGCCAGGCTGTTGCAGCGAGACCCAGTCCTGGGGCATTTGCTGCCAATGCGTAGGATGTAAACCTGTTGCTACCGGTGGGAAGGCGTGTCTGGGACTGTCGCTCACACAGAAGGAAATGGAGAGAGACAAGTCCCTGGAGGCATGTTGGGGGCACCTGGATCTAGCTGTGCCTGAAGCTACCGCTAGACTTTCCAGCTACAGGAGCCGAGAAGTAATCTTTTCTACTTCCGTCTATTTGAATTGTGATTTATTATTACACCTAGAATTGTTCTCATTAATACAGATTGGAAAAATATCTTAAATCATCACTTTTATTTCCATTGAGCGTTAACAGAGCCTGGCATGCAGTAGACACTCAATAAAGGTTCTGCGTGAACAAATGATCGCAAGCACTTGAAGGGGATAAGTCCTGTCTAAGCGTTAACAATTTCCCCTTTTCCTGTCCAGTGCCCGTGATGCCGTGGTGAGTGTTGGTCGACCCCAGGCGGATGAGCTTCCTCATCTCCTCTTCCTCCTTCTGTCACTAGAGGCCCCTGGCTCAGAGCACTGCCCCCCACCCCCCACCCCCTTGTGGCTCCTGAGCTCTCCTTTTCTCGTTCTTCTTTCTTTTCATAATTGCAACAATTTGCAATGTATTACCTAGAACAGGGCCATGTCCTAAGTCCCCAAATAACCTGGGGAAAAAAAACCTGAACACTAATAAATAAAATCCTGGGTGTCGGGTATGCAAGTGCCGATGGAGTTCTTCCCACCACGTTGCTTCCATGAGCTGTTCCGTTTCCCATTTTCTGCAGGAGGAGGGAGGAAGCAGGGCGCCTGGAGACTTCCCCCTGGTGCCGCCTCGCTCCTCGTTACCTTGGGAAGCAGGACGTGATGTCCTGGGAGCAGCAATGGCGATGCGGAGGCTCTTGTCTTCCTTGGGTCTCCTAGTGCCAGCAGTGGACCCGGCATCAGAAAGAGCACTTGACATCATTAAAAACTGCAAACACACACAAAAGTACAGACGACAATATAACGGTCCACTATATACGCATCAGTCAGCCTCAATAACTGAGGGCCAGTCCTAGTTTATCTCTGCGCTCCCCTCCCTCCCACACTGCGATTGCTTTGGAGCGTATCATTTTACACAGGAATGCTGTTTGAATATGCTTAGCTAGATGGTAAACACTCCTTGGAAACTACATTCATAACCCACTGTCACAATGGTAGGCTGTCCAGCGTGACCTCCAAGGCACCATGCCTCTCAGAGTCCACGCCTCTGCGATGTCCCCTCCCGCATTGCCTCTGTGCTTGACAAGCTGCTTGTCGTGGCCCCTGGGACGATCACAAAGGTGATGCGAGGCACTTGCCCGTCAAGTCTTCTCTTTTTTGCTGCAAGTGCTTCAGGCCCCCTGTGAAGAAGCCCGAAGCCCAGGCTCACCCCCTTGTGAAGGGGCCACGTGGGGAAGAGAGGGAGGCACAGCCGTTCCCGTGGAGCCTGTGCAAGTGAGTGAACCAGCCGCACCGTGTGGGACACCTGAGCCATCCCAGCTGACACTGTGCCAGCCCAAACTGGTGACTCACAGAACCAACAAAACCGTCCCTGATTCTAGTCACTAAAATTGGGGTGGTTTGTTATGCAGAAATAGCTCAGAAATTCCTTAATTCCGTCGAATCCCCTATCGGTGGTGAAATTTCCCAGATTGTCTCATAAACTTCTTTCGCCCCTTTTTTATTTTTATCGGGACCCAATGAGCTCTGCGTATTTTGTTGGATTGGTATGTCTCTCAAGTCTCCTTTAATGTATAGTTTCCACTTCCAATGTGTATGTGTTTTCTCGCTTGGAATTCACTTTTTGTAGCAACCTGGAGCCGTTGCCCTATAGACTTTCCCATGATCTGACTGCGCGGAATGCCCTGGTGCCGTTCACTGTGTTCCTCTGTCCCTCAATTTTCTTCAGCTGGCAGCTGGCTAGATCAGGACGCTCTGATAAGATTACGGCTGATTTACTCGGCATTGTGTTCCTCCCTCAGGAGGTGTCAGTCCCTAGTTGTCTTTCGGTCACAGCGCTGTCCATGACCTTGTCCTGGGTCGACTGATCCATTAGTTGTTGCAAAATGAGGCTGCCATCATTTGGTTACCGGCGACATCATTGTCGTACAGGAAAGAGGACACATGTTTGATTCTTTCCCTTTATTTGCCAATTTCCAGAAGAACGCATTTGTTCCGTAGTATTCTCCAGAAGTGACCGATGAGGTTCATTTTATTTTATGTTTTTAGTGTTATTATAAACTCACGGATGTAAGTATTTGGATGTGTTTTAATAGAGTGCCCTGTCCTTGTGGATGCTTATCTTGCACCAGCTCTGACTGGTGGGAGCCGATTCAAGCAGGTCCCTGCATCGCTGTGACACAAACCCTGTAATCTCTCCTCGTGTTTGATGGCTTCCTTGTTTCTGGAATAAAGATATTCAGGCTTATCTTGTTCTGTTCCCTGTTCTGGTCTTAGAATGAGCTCTTTCTCTGAAGATACTTGATTTCTTTGACATGGTTATACATGGTATTTCCCAGGTGGAAAAACCTTGGGTGAGGGTTTTTGTTGTTTGTTTTTTGGTTTTTTTTTTTTGGTTAGAACAGAAAGGCCAGAAATTTTCTAGGAAGTCAAGTTGCTTGTCACGGATAGGCGGCTTTCCCTGAGATAAGTTCAAAAAATTCTACCAGGTAAGAGCGTATCATTCTGTGTTTGCAAAAAGCAATGGTTAAGAGAGATGACACTTCTTGGTGAGTCCCTGTTTTCCGTAATGAAGAAGAAGAGATGTTACCTTTGCACACGAGGAGCAAAAGAAAGTGATTTCAGAGCCAGTTGACCCTATGCACCAGAGACCCAGAGGTGGGGAGGGCCTCCGAAGCATGCCTTCAGGTCTGAGTGCTGAATGGGGCCCTGGGACCTACATCATAGAACACACACAGCCAACCTGGAGAGGCCGAGCTGCATGCTGGGGAGCAGGGACGCCTGGAGATCTGCCACTCCCAAGTCAGAGGGCCATTTCTGGTACTAATCCTGGGCAGGTAGCTTTTCTCGTCTGAGGATGGAGACGCACAAGTCACTTCTGAACACGTTTTGCAGATTAAATGAGTTCTCAGATGGAAACACCAACGACTTGTATTGCTTGGCCTGAGTCCCTCCCTTCTGTTTTCCCCACTCCTGGGACACTCCATGCCCCCCAGACCATTTCCATTTGGTTCTTTCTCAAAACTAAAGTAGTGTCCAAAAGCCTTGTCACTTCTCTCGGGGAGGGGGGGGGCAGATTGAGAGAAAGAGAGACAGGGGGGCACAGGGAGACGTTTGCCCAGAGGCTCTGGGTTCCCGCAGCGGGTCCATCAAGGTCACAGAACTCCATATGGAGTGCAGGAGGGTATGGTGTTTGCTCCCTCTGGGGATGTGGGCTGATAATGATGATGAACTTGATGATGCTAGCAACAATAGTTACAGATAACAGGGAGCGCTTTCCCTATGCCGGGCTCTGTTGTATTATATATGTGTTTCTGTTTGTTCCAACCACCATTATCTCTGCTCCAGGTTAAGCAATAACTTCCCAGCTGGGCTCCCTGCCTTCACCCGTGCTGGCTTGCTATCTATTCTTTGCAAAATGTCCAGAGAGATTCTTTTAAAACCTGAGTCAGATCATGCCACTCCTCAAAGGCTTTTCATGTCTTCTTATCTTACTCTGAATTAAAAGATGGAACACATACAATGGTCCACCAGCCTCTCGTCATCTGGTCTCGCACAACCCTCTGATCTCTCTTTACTTGTGCCCCTCCGCAGCAGCCGCACTGGCCTCTCAGGAAGCGCAAGACAGCCTCAGAGTCTTCGCGCATGCTGTTCCCTCTGCAGGGAATGCTCCCCTGCCCACCCCGCTCTCTTACTTCTTCCAGGTCTCTCTGCTCAGAAGCCACCTCCTGGGCAAGTCCTCCCTTCCCTAATCATTTGGTACAAAACGGCCCCCTCAGGCTGTCAATTTCTAGCCCCCTCTCTTCACAGCATCCCCGCCACCCTACCGTATCATGTATTTACTCTTTGTTACCATCTGTTCTGCTCCTTACACGCAAACCTGGGAAGACAGGAACTTTTATCTGTATCATAAGCCCATGAGACAGTGACGGACACCTACGGGTTGAGCAATAAATATTTGTCGGGAAAATGAACGCATATGAACTCATTTAACAATCTCGATAACCTTCTGAGGTAGGTACGCTTTACTTTTCTGTTTTACAGGTGAAGAAGCCAAGGCAGAGTGATAACCCACCTTAACCAGCAGCCGGAAATTTGCTCCAGATACGCAACAAGCACGTGGAAAATGGAACTGACCACCAGAGCCTCTCTTCCAGGCTGGTGAACCCCTCACCTCTACCCTCTCCTCCTCCTCTGCCATGGGAGTTTATGGGGGTCCCTCTTCCTCTACACCCAGCTGGGCTTCTGCCCTGCTGCCCTGCCTGCCTCCCTGCCCTGGCGTTCAGGCTGGACAAAATGGGAGGACACTGGGGGTCCCCGTCCTGCATGCTAGGCAGCCGTCTCCACTTACCGAGTCTCTCCTTGTCTATGGTTTCACTTTCCCGTGGTTTCAGTTACCTGGGATTAATCGCGGTCTGAAAATATTAAGTGGGGAATTCCAGAAATAAACAACTCATAAGCTTTATTGTATTATTTTATTTTTTAACGCTTACCCAAGGATATATTTATTGATTTGAGAGAGAGAGACAGAGAGAGAGGCATTGATGTGAGAGAGAAACATCGGTTGGTTGCCTCCTATACGCACCCTGACCGGGGACGGAACCCACAACCTAGGTATGTGCCCTGACCAGGAATCGAACTTGCAACCTTTTGGTTATAGGACGATGCCACAACTGACTGGGCCAACCAGCCAGGGCACAACTCCTAATTTTTAAGTTGCACACTGTTCCGAGTAGCGTGATGAAGTCTGGTGCCATCCTGCTCCTTCCCGCCATCCCATTGGGAACCATCCCATTGCCTAGCGTCTCCACGCTTCTCATGAAACCTGCCGACTAGTCACTTAGGAGCTGTCTCGCTTATCAGATTGACTGCATGGCACTGCAGGGCTTGTGCAAGTAACCCTTATTTTATTGCTGTAATTATTCTAGTTTATTAATAGTTATTGTTGTTAATCTCTTACCGTGCCTAATTCATAAATTCAGCTTTATCATAGGTATGCAGGCATAGGAAGAAATGTAGTACAGTATATAGATAAGGTTGTGTATTATTTGCAGTTTTAGGCATCCATGGGGGGGCCCAGGAAGATATCCCCTGTGGAGAGGGGGGTGCTACTGCTTGCTGCCCCCCTGCTTGCCCCGAGCTGGCTCAGGCTGTCCCTGCAGAAGGATTCTCCAGCCCCCCAGAGTCTCAGCTGCTCACCTGACAGCCCAGAACTTCATAAAGGGAAGACAGAAAAAGTTGAAGGAGGGGAGGGGGCAGCTGTGACTATTTCTTCCCTCCCCATGAAAAATCTCCCACCTCCACCTGGAGACCTGAGAGGCACAGGGCTGGGGTGCAGAGGAGGTCTTGAAGCCAGATGGTGGGCCAGGGCCCATCTGACGCCACCATTGCCTCAGAGCTCTGTCAACAGGGCCTTGTCAACCACTTCTTTGTGGCTTTTTGTTTTCTTGTTTTAAAACTTAGCTTCAAATTTACACACAGACAAGGTTGCTCCTTGTAGCATATAGTTCCACGGGTTTGGGCGAAGGCAGAGCGCCATGCATCCACGGCCACGAGCGCGGCGCAGAACGGTTCTGTCGCCCCCGCCGTGCCTTGGGCTGCGCTTGTGGGGTCAGCCTCTCCTCCGCGGCCTTGCATTGGCCGTTACTGATGTGGTATCTGTCCCTTTTCTAGAATGGCGTAGAAATGGGGGCATATATAGCCTTTGACTCAAGGTTTCTTTCACTTAACAAAAATGCACTTGCGATTCATCCACGGTGGCGGGGCATGGATCGATGGTTTGCTCCCTGTGACTGCTGAGGAGTGTTCCATCATGTGGAATGGTGTTCCGTCACAGGGATACACCAAACTTGGTTTCTCCAGGCACCCGCGGAAGGCTGCTGTAACTGTTTCCAGGTCCCGGCACTCACTAGCAAAGCTGCTCCACAGCCATGCGCAGGCTTCTGTGTGCCCACAATTGTCGTGTTCTTGGGTAAATGCCTAGGAGCAGGATTACTGGGTCATGTGGTAACTGTACGTTACAACGTACAAGGATCTGTCACATTATTTCCCAGGCTGGCTGTACATATATTTTGTTTCCCTGCTGGCAGCCCCGAGAGTGTCCAACCTTACCACAACTTCACGTTGTCAGTTTAAGAACTTTCTAGCCATGCTAGCAGGTACGTGGTGTCGTAGGACTAATGAGGCAGAACATCCTTTTATGTGCTTATCGGCCATCCCTGTGTCTCCGTTAGTAAGATGTTCAAATGCCCTGCTACCAGATTTGTGGTCTCTCTCATTTATGTTACATTGTTGTGTATCCTAAAGACTTTACTCCCTTATCTGAGGGACCTAAAAGAGGGCATTGTTTTAAGGATGCTCCTTCAAGAACAGTTTGAAGTGTTGGGAAGGCAGGCGTGTGAGGGGGGTGGATGTCATCTGGGACGAAGAGCCACCTCGAGGAGCTGAGAAAATTCTTCCAGGCTCTCTAATCCAATCCTATGTCTCTGCTTTTTAGAAAAAACAAAACTGAGGCCCACAAAGAAGTGTCGCCCAGATCCCATGTCTAGAAGGTTCCTGCATTGAATGCAAGAACTTAGATGGACTGATTTGCTTTCTAGAAGCCCCATGCTCGCCCCACGGCAGACCTGGGGTGCGGCGTGAGGAACGGAAGATGTCCACGCAGTCCCGATCGCGGGGAAGGAGCCATGCAGGACAATGGCAGGACGGAGAAGACCCATGTGGACGTGTCCGAAAGTGCCGGAGGAGATGGAGAGCCGAGATGGAACTCAGGGAACAAAGCTTCCTGGAGGAAGGGACGCTGGGCTCCGGTTGGAGAAGGGAGCAGAAAGCCCGCGTCACGGTGGCTGTGTGAGTTCCGTCTCCCACGGGGTTGTGTGTGCACGGGGGTGTGCTCGCAGTGTGCAGGGCCGCAGCCACTTTCCTCATCCGGTAGCACACACTGGCAGCTCAAAGGCTCAAAGTGAGTTTTTGCTGAGTGTGTTTTTGTGGTGAGTTTTCAGCTTTTGCTTAACCCGGAATCCTCATCACCGCATCTGGGCCTCATGTGGGGAACACCTACGTGACCCCCTCCCGGAGTTCGAGCTGCAGCTGCCAGGATTTAAATCCGGTGAGCAGTGAGCTTCTCGGATTTGCTTCTCGTTGAAATCAATATTTGCTGAGAAGAATGCATCTTAATTTCAGCAGCCGGTTCTCTGGGCGAGAATTGCTCTAAAACAAACCTCCAAACCCTCAGACTTAATGCATCCTAGTTCAGTTGCTTAGTAAATCTCTTTGTACAGAGAAAAATCCATTAGCTGACAAGGGCAGGGCTGGGGGACGGGGGGGCCTGGGGAGAGGAGAGCAAAGGTCCCAAGGATGCCTCAGCAGCAGAGACGCAGTCAGGGAGCCCAGGGGGACCCAGAGTTGAGGCCTCAGCCACGTCCCTGGCCCAGGTAGGAATTTCCCAGCTTGCCTTGAGCCAGGAGGCACAGCCAGGGATTCACGCACAGAATGAGTGGGAAGTGGAATGAGACCCCTTTCTCCACGCCTGCCTAGGGAAGTGTTTTCTGATGGCTACTGTCCCATTCTAAATCTCTAAGGAGGCGATCGATTCTCTTTTCAGCAGGACTGGGGAGAAGCAATCATTTACCCCAGCATGCAGGCTTTAATGAATCCGTGAAACATATGAGGTCACCCCGATTACATCTTCCCCTGACAGCCTGGGATGGCTCCACAGCCCTCAGAAGACTTCCTAAAGGAGGAGGTTTTCCAATTCAGCTCCTTCCTGCTCCCTTCACTCTGCTGAGTCAGGGGGCGTGTCTCAGAACTTTCCTACCTGGAAGGCTGGCAGCGTGGGTTTAGATGCAGCCTTGGCACACGATGGAGAGGCCGCAAGAGCCCGTGGAGAGAGCTGTGGGCTCCGGAGTCACGGTGACCTGAGGCCGTGTCCAGCTTTGCCGATTTCTTGTTGTGAGTCTCTAGGCAGCAGCTTTAACCTCCTTGAGGCTCAGAGTCCTCAAGAATCCCTACAGGGCCCTGGCTGGTGTGGCTCAGTGGATTGAGCAACAGCCTGCAAACCAAAGGGTCGCCAGTTCGATTCCCAAGCAGGGTATATGCCTGGGTTGCAGGCCAGGTCCCCAGTAGGGGCCATGTGAGAGACAACTGACGTTTCTCTCTCTCTCTTTCTCCCTCCCTTCCCCTCTCTTTAAAAATAAATAAATAAAATCTTAAAAGAAAAAATAAAAGAATCCCTATAGGTAAGAATCGTCATCAGGATACAAATCCATGTATTTAAAGTATGAGTCCTACAGGTGGAGAGAAGGACAAGGAAGCAATAATTACCACCTTAGCACCTCAGTTGATCCCCTCTGCATAATGGGCCGAATATTATTTGTTTCATAATGAATTAAAGACGGAGACGAAGAAGGATGACCTATCACAGCTTGGAAAAGAATACAATAAGAAATGGTGGTATTGGGCGGGGGAGAGGGGAGAGGGAGGGGTCCCGCGGCGGCCAAATGCCAGAGACCAGAAACCAACTCAGCAGGCGGGAGCAGGGTCCACAGGAAACGTGAAGAGCATGTCTCGTTGGCTCAGACGGTCCCGTCCTAGATGGTTGGCTGCACATGAGGATGTGGTACATGTTTGCTGCATCTCCTAATTTTACAGATGGGGCCAGCAAAACTCAGAGTGGTAGCAACTTGTGGCCTGGGGTCGCCGGCCAGCTGGGGACAGTGCCATCTCAAGGAGAGGGCTAGGGATTTCAGGCCCCCGGCCTTTTCTGCCTCAGGAGGGTCCTGCTTTCACCTGTCTCCTTTTATCATTGGCCCGAGTCCGGAAGGGGAGACGGGAAGCCGAGGGGGTGTTGATGAAGGAGGAGGAGGGAGCAGGGAAGAAGGAGGTATTTTTACCTTGAATTATTTTTATTAAATGTCACAGCGGCTTTGCAGCACTTGGGATCCGAGTAGACAAATCAATGAAAATAATTATAGCGAACATCCTGCCTTCCCACTTCCCTCCTCCTTCCCCTCCCACAGCTCCCTTGGACTGCGAGGGAGGCTGGCTAACTCAGCTCTGCACTCCAGCCGCTGGGGGGGGGAGAGAGGGCAGCTGCCCCCTCTGACCTCTGCCTTCTCTTTGCTTTGTTTGCAGGCAGCTTGTCCTGACTCAAAGCTCGAATCTTGACGAGTGGAGCAGCTCCAATAGCAGCAGGAAAAGTGAGCCAGAGGCCAGAGAGAGACAAGCAACTCCTACAGGAACTTAGAAACTAGGAAGAAGTCTTTTATTCTTAGAACCCACTTATGGCTTAGAAATAAACCTTCTAGCAAGCCTTATATTTCCAGTCAGATGACAAGATTAGTTTAAAGCCACATGAATAACGGCTGCAGGAGTATTCTCTGCATCCATCGTCCCATTCATCCTCCCACCCACCTACCCATCCATCCATCCACCCACCCACCCACCCATCCTTTCCCAACCCTTCCACGAGCAATTACCGAGGCTCTGTAGGGAACGGCACGGTAACAGGAAGGGTCTGATAGCCCGGACTCAAATTCCTGCTCTGCTGTTTCAGAGTTAGCTGTGTGTGCCAGACATCTTCCTTTGGCCCCCGGCATCCTCCCTCCCCTGTCTGTGCCTAGGGAAGCTGACCTGCCTGGGCTGCGTCTCTGGCTCCCCAGCCCCCGGCTTCTGTGTGGGTTCCTCCCATGGAGGTAGGAGATGAGAGGGAGGGAGGAGAGCAAAGTGGGGGTGTTTAACGTTCCATTTTCCTCCCCATAAGGTCCTTCCACTAAAGGTTACAGGTGCTGGTAAGTGGCCTTCTCCAGATGGTCCCTTCCGTGCTTGGGTTCTGGGAGCCTCCCTTCAGGTAAAGGCACCTGTAGAAGTACCTGTCCTAAGGTACTTCCGTATTCCTGATGGTTTTCCTAGTCCGCCCGTGCCTGTTCCAATAACGCTCTTATTAACCTTCCCTCAGGTTGTTCCAGGCGGCTGTCAGCTTCCTGCTGGGACCCAGACTGACCTGCTGTATGACCCTGAGCAAGTTAAGTTATTTTACCTCTTTGGATCTCAATTTCTTCTCAGATAAAATGAGAGTATAAAATTGGCTTCATGGGACTGTCATGAGGCTCGGGGAGGGTAAGGGACTTGCCCTTTTGCCCAAGGTTGCTCAGCAGGTTAAGAGGCACAGCTCGGAGGTAAAACCAGAGGTATCCAAGCCAAAGCCCAACCTCTTCACTGTCTCCTAGAATCTGGGGCTCTAAGGTGGTGGCCCTGAGGATTGTGGGGGGACTTGATGCCCCTTTCCAGCCTCACAGAACCCTCCTGGCCAGGCTGGCACTGGGCCCTGGTGCTCCTCACGGAGGTGGTGGCCGAGGCCCTGCGCAGGGCAGACGGTTAGCGTCCTTCCTCCTGCTGCTGTTAGAGGGGCTGAGCTGTGAATTCTGTTCGACGCGGCATTTGAGGGAAGGGTGCCTTGCTGTTGTATGATGAGGTCAAGGAAGTATTGTCAAATTTCTTTCTTGATTGAGCAGATGGGAAAGAGAAGAGAGGCTGATATTTGTTGAGAGACCTCCACGTGCCAGGCATTTTACAAACGAATTCTCTCATCTGATCTCCCAGCAATATATGAGGCAGGAATTCTCATCCTCCATATTTTAGGTGAGGAAATGGAGACGTAGGTTAGACACCCAGACAGTCGAGGTGGGGTCGGTGAGGGGCAGCTCCAGCCCCGTCTGTCTGCCTGCGTGGCCTTTGCTCCTTCTACAATACTAAATAAACAGAAGGAAACAATAACCTATTTTATTTGCTCCACAATTTATGTTTCTTTCTGCATCTTTGGGGACTTGGGCCCACCAATTATCCTTCCCGGCTCTCCTGCATCTTCAACCTTGCTCTCTCCCTTGGCTCCTTCTCATCTACATGAGAATGTGTTTCACTGGCCTGTGCTCTCAACACTCGCCCACTCACCCCCCGCTTGCTCTGCCAGCCCCACTCTCTCTCGCCCTCCCCCACTCCCACACCTACCGCCAGGCGCTGTCCTCATCAGGCCTGTCCAGCAAAGGCCACTGATCGTCTCCTGGTTGTCAATTTCGACAGGAACTACCTAGTTTCATCTTCTTCAGCTTCATTCATTCATCCATTCGACAAATACTGCTGAGTCCCTACTATGTGCCAGGCACGATTCTAGGTAAAGCGCTGAACAAAACAGTGGGGGAAAACATCCCTGCCACCGTGGAGCTTACATGTCGTGGGGGTCGGGGGACAGACGGTCAACAAGTGCGGAGATGATGTGTTATGAGGGAGGTAGAGCAGGGGAGGGGACGGAGAGTGGTGGGGGAAGGCAGGCTGCTCAGGTGGTCCTGGAAGACCTCTCTGAAAAGGTGAGATTCGAGCTGAGAATGGAAACCGATTGAGAGGGAGGGAAACAGGTAGATACTTATTGGTGGGGGGAGGGGGGCCGGGTTCCAGGCAAAGGGAGCACCATGTGCCAAGGCCTGAGGAGTTCAGGGAGCAGCAGGGAGGCCAATGTGTCTGGAGGGGAGGGAGTCAGGGAACAGCAGAAGGAGATGAGGTCCAAGTTAACAGGGGCCTGGCCTCTGTCCTTGGTCCTGATGGCCCTTTGTCACTCCAGAGAGAACCCCTGCACTCCCTGGCCTCAAGCACCTGAACGCACCTGACTCTGGAATCCTACTCCCAGCTGTGTGCTCCAGGTGTGTTTATCCAGCTGACTTCTGGGCTCCTCCCCATGGGTGCCCAACCGCAAGCACCCTTGACCATGATATATTCAAACTGATCATTCTCTTTCAGCCCCACCCTCAATTCTACTCCTTTCCCTCTAACTCCAGGCTCTGTGTGCCTCCCCTCCCTGCCCCGTGTTCCCAGGCATGCTTGCCAGACCCCTGGTCCATATCTGTACATCCTCCTGCTTCCCTCTTCCTGAGACCCAGTGTCACCCAGGCCAACTCCTCCCTTTCTGCCTCCACCACTACCTCGGTCTATCACTTAGTGGTTGCCGTGGCCACCCGCCCCCTGGCCTGTGAGCTGCCCTCTACATCCATCTCTGCCCTACCCAGCTCCCACTCTCCTGGTCTAGGTTACACAGCTAGTTAGGAGGGTTCCTGCCAAAACCCTCCGACAGCCTCCAACGGCTTCCCTGATGCCAGCCCGCATTTCTGGCTTCAGCCCCCACATCCTCCCCCAGACACCTGGATGGCCAGCAGTTCCAGACACCTGGATGGCCAGCAGTTCCGAACTCCTCACTCTCTCCCAAGTCATGCCCTGTCTCCACGACCCTGTGCCTTAGTTTAGGTGGCTTCTTTGCCCTGGGGCCCCTCCCCCGTCTCTGCCCGATCAGCATCTTCTTCTGCTCCACGATCTCACACAAAGACCGCGTCTTGAACCAGCCTCCCTCCGACACCCAGGTGGAATTATTAGCGCGCTCATCCCCAGTTCTGGAATTCCCTATTCCTACTTTTATTCCCTAATTGCACCTCAATCTGCGCCAGGCGTTGTGCTGTGACACGTTTTATAATTTCAGCCCGGAAAACTATTCTAAGGGTAGCTCATGCTCTCCCTGTTTCAGGCGAGACGACTGAGGCTCAGGTTAAGTAGTTCGCCCAAGACCCTAGCGCACCCAGGAGGTAGAGGCAAAGTCGGAACCCACATCTTCGGGATCCAGAGCCTGTCTTCCAGGTAGCCTTTCCTTTGACAAGGCCTCCTTCTCTTTGGTCTGTGTGTTTCTCTCCCCCACTAATTCCTCAAGAGCGTGTGCCATTTCTTTCTTTTCTGTCTATTGTTTATCCCCACTGCTTAGCCTGGTGCTTGGCATGCAGCAGGAATGCACTCGGCGCTCGTTGAGGGAGCGCAGGCACAGATAAACAAAGGAATACAAATGCCTTCTCCTCCACAATCTCACGGAACCTGCGGCAATCCTCAGAATGGCCATTAGCTGCTTCCTCTCACAGCTCAGGAATGTGCAGCTTAGTTAGAGGCACGGAAAAAAAAAAAAAAATCCTACCACTAATAAGGGGAAAAGCCAGAGCTGCCGCTTCCCTATCTCTGGGTTTGAGAAACCCAACCCTTCAGGGTTGGGCTAGGACAGGTCCAGGAGCAACTGGCCAAGAAACAAGTGCTCTGAGTGGATGAAGTAATGTTTCCAGAGTGAATAAAGCCAAGGTTCTTACCGCATCCTCCGAGGGAGAGAAATTAAGGACGCAGCCGCAGCGCTCCAGGTAACCAGAGAGCCCAAGGTCGATGCGGCCCGGGGGGCAAGGTTTGGCCCCACAGACACCCACAGAGGGCTGACAGTACCCAGTGCTGTTCCAGGCCCGGCCAAGTTGCTGAGTTAGCACCCCTGGCTGCCTGGAACAATTGCAGTAAACGAACTCTCCAGAAAAGCCAGCAAAAGCCGGTGGTTACAAGTAGGGGGAAAGCAGGATCACTGAGGAGGACGCACATGAAGCGTACCTGACGCTGTGTAGGATGCATTTTCAATGCCAGGAAACTGGTTAGCTTCCTAAATATATGGATTCTGGGAGGTTTGCAAACATGTCACAGCTCTTGGCAAGCAGCTCCGCGGGCATGCGGGAGAGGCCGCTCTCCCATTTTGAACAGATGTTACCAGTGGCTTTGAAATTCTCTCCTGTCCCTGTGAGCCAGTACCCGGGTTGGTGGCCCCTCATGTCACTGGCATCGTTTCTCTAGCTGTGGGACAGGGAGGGGCATAGGCCTGCCGGCTCCCTATGTGTGAACAGCTACCTATGGGCGGTGCAGTGCCACCCTCGGGCCGTCCTCAAATCCTGTTGTGCCACAGCTACAGCAGGGGAAACTGAGACCCAGAGAGGAAAGGCACTAGCCTGAAGTCATGGCTAGACCCAGCGACCCACAGCACGTCTGGGCATTCAGCTCGGTAGTCAGGGATTAGGGAAGAGGCTGCATTGATGCCCAGAACGCTTACGTCCTCAGCAGAGGCCAGAATCAGAAACCAAGAAGAAAAGGAGGAAGCAGCATCTATCTCTGAGGCCTCTGGGCAGACTGAAGGGCCCAGTGCCTGTCCCCAGTATCCTCGTGACACCTGCTTTCCCGAGCAAAAGGCGCAGGCGGCCCGCCAGCTGTCCACAGGGCCTGCTGGGAGAGCTGCAGCTCAGTGGGGGCAGACACTGCCCTTGACCCCCCTCTGTGGCTGACTTGCGGCCCCTCTGCCTAAGGCACAAAGACTGGGGAGCTCGCCCCAGCAAAGGAAATCCCCACTCTGAGCTGGTTTTTGTAATCTGCCTGCAGATCTTGCCTGGTTAACCCTGAGGGTCATTTTAATTTTCCAGAGCTTTCTGACTTCCCTTGGATCCTTAATCAGATAAGGGCTCCATATGTACGTGTGTGTGTGTGAGTGTGCATGCGTGCACGCCCGCGTGCCTGGGCCCACTCGGCTCTCCTCCCCCTGTAGTTCCTCCTCTCTCCCTCCCACAAGTGCACGCTCTCTCTCCCCCCCCCCCCCTCCATAATCACTTCCCATCTCTCTTCCAGAGTGCTTAATGGAGGCTGGAAACCAGAGGAAGGACGATTTCATCTCAAAGCAGACGCGAGGCCTCACTCCTCTCTTCCCCATCCCCATCTCTTTTCCTGTCGCTCTGAAAGAGGGTTTCCGTTGGGAGCCAGTGTCTCCTCGCAGAAGGGACTGGGACCCCTCTCCTCTGCCTCTCTTATTGTCCCCTGCTCTGTTGTCATCGGGTTCTCACTCGGTGCTGACCTCTGTCACCAGCGCGTTCAGGCCAGTAGAGGGGGACAGAGGGGAATAGGGCGTATGCAGATGCTTAACTGGATGAGGAGGAAGGCAGGTGGCCAGCCTGCACCAGGCTATGCCCAGGGACAGAGTGCAATGGGAGGCCTCCGGGAGCTCATCTCCCAAAACCTGTTGTTGGGGAGCTGTTGATTTCCCCTCCCAGCCTGTCTGCCCAGCAGAGCACAGCACAGCTGGCGAAAGCGGCGCTCAGCTCCCTTCCGCCACAGAGGGCTCACACCCATCCCGGGGGTGGGCGTTCTTCTCAGGCCTGGAGGCCCTGCCCTCCCAGGGCTGGGAGGTCAGCTAGGCAGAGCGAAACAAAGAAACAAACAGGCAAAAAATGCTGTCTTTGCACATCCCGTGCTGCATTTATCTTCGTCCCACTGTGCCTGATGCGGTGCTGGGTTCACTGTAGGCACTAAATAAATGTTTGTGGCTCTGAACGGAATTATCTATTGATGGCATTGGGCTGGACCAGGTCTCTCGAGGTCCCTCCCTGCCCTGAGGGCTCTGGGTCTGATATACTTGCCTCTACCTACCTGCAGTGTGACGGCACTGTGCTGGGCGCCACGGGCTCTGTCTTCGGAGCTCACCTCGTGGGGCTCTGCTGAGGAAGCAGTGAAACCACAAGTGAGTGCCAGGGGGAGTTCCACACCATCCCCAAGTCTTCCAGAAGCAGAGGGTCCTGACATGCTAAGGGCCCTGGGAGTCACCTTGCCTGGCCCCGTTGCTGACTGGCAAGTGGCAGGGGTGCGGGGATGGCTGGCTCAAGGCCTCACATCCGTCTGAGACAGAGCCAGCAGGTAAACCAGCGTGGATGATTCCCAGGACGGCCCGCTCTCCACAACGGCGGGTTGCCAGATCGTGGAGGCCTGGGCACAGAATGGTCACGTGGTACAAAGCTGGGCCGGGCAGAGGTGGGTACTTGGGCCTGGTTATGGAGTGCTCTATGACCCAGAAAAAGAAGGCACACCCAGCATGCACATCTTTAACCTTTCATGGTTTGTCGGTTCCTTGGTTCGTATTTTTGCTCATTCATTCATCTGTTCCATGAATATTTATTTAGCACCCTTCTGTGCCAAGCACAAGAAGTTGACTAGACTGAGTCCTTGCAGGAAGGGGCTTGCACTCTGGTCCTGGCCACCCACCTTGGCTTGGCCTCCCTGGCCTTGATCTTTGAGGGTCCCGTCAGCCCTCTGGACAGTGTTGCTCCCTCTCTCAGCAGAGACCCACCGCTGAGCCCCTTCGGGCAGCACTTCCTACCCAGCCTTCCCCTGCCTCACAGAGGGAGCCTGGACCCTTTGCCCAACATGGCACCTACCCAGCTGCCCAACGAGAACGGGCATCGCCCCTCCCTGCAGCCAGGGAAGCCAGGAGTGTGGCCCTGGCCTGGCTGTCCACCTGCCCCTGGATCACCTGGGCCCATCCACTTTCTGCTGCCCCAGCCGTGTCCAAAGCATAATAAGCTCTCTCTGCAGGGAACGGGGTGGGGACATGGGGGAACTCAGCTGAGCTCCTAGTTAGGGTCTGACCTTTGACCCTGGCCCTTGCCAACTCTGCATTCAGGGACGGGCCTGCTCTCTCTGTTTGGGGAGCCACTTCTTCTGGGATACAGGGTCTTCTAGAAATGGAGCCCTGTTCCCACAGCTGTCTCCCTGTTGCCCTCTCCTCACCTGCCCAGAACCCTCATTTGGCTGCTCCTCCCATCAAGCCTTTGATCCTGCTTGCTCTCTGGACACAGCCAGCCAGGATCTGGCCTGCAAGTCCCTGACCTGCAGCTGGCAGGGTGCAGCCGGATCCCCGGGCACCCTCATGCCTGTCTGTCATTCTCAGTCCCGGGGCGGACAGGCAGGCAGAAGTGGGAAGACGCTCGGAAGCTCAAGAACACCCTCCTGTCCTGTGAGCTGAGATGGGGCCATGGGCACCATGGTGAGCGGTCAGACTGACGGGCCAGCAGCTTGATCTCCCCCTGGGCGTGCGAGGGGGTACTGGCAGAGCATCCCGGGTCTGGAGCTGGCCCCGAGTCTCTGAGTGGCTCGTTCTGGGGCGTGGGCAAAGGTGCCTGGGGGGTAATAGGCACTCCGGGTCCTGCTTGCGTTGCCTTGTCTCCAGCCCCCCTCCCTTTCGGCCCTCTGCGTTCACTCTGCTTCCATTATCAGCGGGTGAAGTGGAAAGTAATCTGGCTCTCAGGGAAATGCACGTCTCTGCTCCTTTCTCTGGCTGCTAATGGAACCAGCAGCTGTCCCTAGCCGTGTGTGGCTGCCCTGATCCTCTGAGATGGCGGGTGGAGACCTGCCAGGGGAAAGGACTTTGCTCGGTTTCATCTCCCACAGGGCACAGGGCTGACAGCACGCAGGGGGCACCGAGAAACAGAGGGATTGATTGGGAGGTGGGGACTTGGGCCTAATCATCACAGCCTCCACGTATCGATCAGGCAAAATTCAAGTTGTTCTCCTCGGGTTATCTCATTTCATCCTCTCGCAGGCCCCGGGGACAGCTATCATCTGCCTTTGTGGGAACGGAGGCTCAGAGAGGTTCAGTAACTCGCTTATAGTCACACAGCTAGAAAGTGGCAGAGCCGGGACCTAACCCGGAGGGCCTGACTCCATCGTTCTTTCCTGGTGCAGCAGGGGGTGCTGAGAGGGTACAGACACGTAGCTCCAACAGCACGGTGCCTTGTACCTGATTTTGCCTTGGAGAACTGGCAGGACTGTCCTGCCCCAGGGGCTCCTTATTCCGGTGGGAGGGGTTTCCTGAGGCAGCCTGAGACTGCAGAGCCTGAGAGATACCGAACTTCCGGTTCAAGGGTCACATAGGTTGTATCCAGGAACTCAGGAGTGTGTAGCACACTTTGGGCCTGTCTTTAAAGTCACTTTTGCCTTTTTCTTTTGTAAAACTATAGCAATGGGGTGCCTGTGTTGTGTTCAGATAATCCAAGTCTGAGAAGATGCAGTGATAAGCCCCACATTGAATGGGCGAGGAGAGACGAGGTTAGAATGTCGTTGGAGGTCGACAGTGGAAGTTCACGTCCAGCCAGAGCATTTGAGAGGAACAGCAGGTAAGGCCGTGCCGTCCTACAGAGAGCCCGAGGCCTGCTCGGCACTGCTTGGCATTTGGCTTGAGCTCAGAGTGGCCACAGGAAAGGGCTTTCCAGGTATGACACCCTGCACATAGTAGGTGCTCAATAAATACTCAGATTGAGAATGAATGGGCTCCCTCCAGGGAACGGGTTGTTCTAACTGGGGGATGCCCCCTGCAGAAGGAGACACAAACTTTTTTGGCCCCTACTGTGTGTCAGGTACCCTGCTAGGCATTTTCACGTATGTTATCTCTGCTAGTCTGCGCTTTTTCCAAAGCAGGACGTTCAAGCCTCCACGTGGGAAAGCAACACACGGCTCCCCAGGAAAACCCCCACTGCCCGCAGAAACATGAGTCCTCCTCATCTCCCCAGTTCTCCCGGGCAGACCTGTGGGGTCTGTTCTCCTTACCCATCTTTGGTGCTTCTCTTTTCAATCTTCCCTCTTGGTGGCTGTGCCGTGGTGCCGCCCGTGGTGCCGCATCTGTGCTCTGGGGGTTAGAGTGGCCTGCGTCAAGGCGTGGGCAGGGGCGGGTACCTCCTGTGCTCTCCCATGGGTCCCTGCACCCTGGGCCTTGGGCTCCGGGGCCCCTACCTGTGCTTAAGTCCTGGCTGCCATCCCATGGACTTGCTGGGTGATCTTAGGCAAGGTCCCGCTGCCCGCTGGACCTGGGTTTCTGGTTCTGCCAGACAATGGGGATGCTGGGGGGGACTCAGAGCCCTCCAGGTCTCTCCCTGCATTTTTGTTCTCTTCTGTGTTTGGGCTCAGTTAACGGCCTGACGGGTTTTGTGACTCCTGGCTCCACGCTTTCTGGCTCAGTGACCCTGGGCAAGTGATTGACCCCTTTAAGCCTCAGTTTCCTCATCGGATAAAGGAATGCCCCCCCTTGTAGGTTGTTGTGAGGATTAAATAAGATAATACATGTAGCCCTGGAAAGTGCTCAGTCCAGTGCCTGGTGCAAGTCCAGAAAAGACTGTATCTTTTTATCCTAAACCATGTGTCTATTAATAATAATGATACTGCTAATAATAGCAAACACACCCAGTGCTGTCTGTCTCAGAGGCTGTTCTAAGCAATTATTAGTACATGTTGTTTTATCTTCCCTCAACCCCTGTGGGGTGCACACTATGAGCACCCCACTTTTCCAGATGATGAGACTGAGGCCGGGAGAATGTAAGGGATTTGCCTAAGGTCTTGCAGCTGAAAGTGATGAGGATGTAAATCCAGGTAGTCTGACTCCAGAGCCCTGAGCTCCCCCCAGAGGTAGGAGGCAGCTCCCAGAGGGGGCCAACTGCCCCAGGGCCGAGGGTTCCCTCACCAGGCTGGGTCCTCCTCTCTGCTGGACCACTGCCACTTCCCACCCCTCTTTTAAGCAGACAGGTGGGGGAAGACGGCCGGGAGCCTGGGTTTGGGGAAGCATCTGTGAGCAGGTCCGAACATCCACCTCCATCTCGATCTGATCCCTCCCATCCTTTCTCTATGGACAGGGGACAGCACCTGCTTCCCATCATCTTCCTGGAGCCGCATGTTTGGCTTTATTCCCTCAGCACCCAGATGGGAGGGACTGTCTCCAGTGCACAGACGAGGGGTTGAAGAGGTGGGGGCAGGTGGAGAGGTGGGGGCAGTCTGTGCAAAACCTCGCTTTTTGAGCGAGGGGCTCCTCGGCTACTGACAGTTGCACCCCCACCCAACTCCCAAACCTTCAGGGACACTCCAGATGTACTAGCCAACGGGGTCCTCCTTCCCTGATGTGCAAGTTGGGCTGCTTCCTGAGTCCGGCCTGAGTTCGAATCCCGCCTGCACTGTGTACTGACAACTTGGCTAAGATACTTAGTCTTTTAGAGCCTTAGTTTCCTCATCTGTAAAACAGGGTTACTGGTACCGGCCTTGCAGACTCAATGGGATATAAATGGTATCCTACTAAGCTTCTAACCTGGGGCTAGCACACAGTAGGTGCTTCGATATTTTCTCCGCGTTTTATGTATCACCCTCCCCAAGCCGCTAGGAGCATTTACTATGACCATCCCCAATTTCCAGATGAGGAAACTGAGGCACGGAGAGGTGGAGTTACTTGCCTAAGGTCAAGTACCAAAGGTCACACGTCAGAGGCTTCACATCCACCAGTCTCTCCTTGTATCTGGGCCATTGTTCCACACCTGTCCCGCCCTTCGTCCAACTGGCCCGCTCGTGGGGTCCCTCCACCCAGCTGCAGGCGTTCAGGCCTGTCTTTCATGCTGCCCCTGCAGAAGGCCTTTCCTGGTTTGTTAGCAGAACAGTTTCCCTCCTTGCTATGAACCTGTATCTTTCTTGGATATTAAATCAAAGAATTTGGGCTCCCACCTTGGCCCTGCTACCTAACTGCAGGGTGTAAGCGAAAGTCAGTCACCTAGTCCCGGCTGGGTGCCTCAGTTGGTTGGAACGTATTCCTGTCCACCAAAAGACTGCAGGTTTTACGCTCGGTCAGGGCACATACCTAGGTTGCGTGTTCAATCCCTGTTGGCTGCGTGTGGGAGGCAACTGATTGATGTCTCTCTCTCACATCGATGTTTCTCTCTCTCTCTCTGTCTCTCTCTCTCAAATCAATAAACGTATCTTCAGGTGAGGATTTTTAAAAAAGTAAGCCACCTAGTCCCTTGGAGCCTCAGTTTCCTCACCTGAAATAGGAGACATACTTTGGAGTCAGCTAGTCCCTGGTTCAAATCCTACCTTCCCCTTTCACTAGCTATGTGTGGTGCTGGGCAGTTTAAGTGGGCTGGGCCTCTGCTTCCACTCTAGTGTGAGTAGAAATACCTGCCCAGTGCCCGGGACTATGTGAGACAGCAGAGCAGGGTGTTTGCACACCTGGATTCCGGGGTCCAGACTGCCCGGGCTCAGACCCCAGCTCAGTACCCACGTGACCGTGGCAAAGTTACTTCGCCCGTCCATGCCTCGGTTTTTCCATCTGTGACAAGGAGATGATGGTAATGGTGCCTGACCCACAGCGTGGTTGTAGGGTTAAATGAGATAATGCGTGTGGATCGGCTCCAACGATGCCGGGCACTTAGTAAGAGCACAATGAGTGCTGGTTGCTACAGTATCTCCGGGCCCTCTGGGGAGTACTTGGAGTGTGAAAGCAGTTTGTGAATTTCCAGGCTTGGACTGACATTGACCTTCTTCCTCTTCTGCCCCGGACCTTCGTCATTTGTGCCCGACCACATCCCCCTCGAGGGGTTGGCGGTGGGAGGCGGGGGTGTCAAGTCCTGTGTCACTGCAGAGGCTTGCCCTCAGCCCGGGGCTCAGTGGGCAAGGGTCAGGTGCCTTGCTTGGACAGGCAGCCCTGCCTCAGCATCTCTGACAGCCCCACTTTGGCCACACTCGGGGTTGAAGTAAGGAGCTGAGCTCCTGGCCGGGCCCCAGCCTCCTGCTTGGGCCCCCCTAGGGACGCTTTCTGAAGAGGCCCGGTCTGGTCTCTGGGGCTGCCTGCACTGAGCTAGGGCCCAGTGCTGGGGCAAGGCCTGCCTGGAGGGAGGCAGGGGGAAAACTTCCCAAGCCCCTCCTGCTCTGCCTTTGCAGGAATCCGGCTCTTCTGGGGGCCCAGAGACCTCCTGTGCCCTGCCCCTCTGACTAGGGTGCTCTG